>NW_027412088.1:141740726-142403226 GCF_047663935.1 Musca autumnalis | reverse complement strand
TGCATTGTTATTTCGAGTTCTTACAAACGGAATGGCAAACTTAATATACTCCACATGGTATGGTGGAGGGTTTAAAAAGATGAACATAAAATTAGACATAAATTTAGGGCCTGTTTCTCTACGACTATTCGAATTCAAATTCGTTCGAATTACTACCAAACTTCTGTTGTTGTAGGAAATGATTGTTTGATTGAAAATAAAAACAACTCAAATATTTTTCAAAAAACGGATGTTTGATAACACTGTGCTACAGTGAACATTTGCCGGGGTTCTAATGCATAAATTCGGTTTTGTGGGAGTCAACAGAAGACGAAAATACCTTTGGTTTCTTTGGGTCACTTCGGTTTTTCATTTTATAACGGTAAATGTTGTGAAAAATGTGCTTTCTTGGATTTTAAACTTTAAACGGACATTACTTCTTCTTTCCACAACCGATTTACACACACTGTTTTCCATTATAAAGGGGAGAGTAATGCCTTTCGAACAAGCCATAGATTTTTAAAATCGGTTAACAAATGGCTAATTAATAGTGGTTTAAGTGTGACAAAAACGCATTAAAAAACAGTAAAATGTTTTTCCTTGTGCTCTAGGCTGCGTAAACGACACCTAACAGTACAATTGTTTACTGTTAGCAAGTAGGAAATTTTAAGCAAAATCGTGAAAACCCAATAAAATCCTAAAAATGTGAACATTGACCGCGATTTATTTAAAAATCCCTCCGACGGTTTTTTTTTGTTTTTCGATTTTTCTCATCTATGAACATTGTAGTTCCAGAATCTGCAAAAACTTCCCAGGTGTAAGCACCTTTCATTTAAAGTTAGCTAAGGCGCACCGTGCCAATTAGTAGTTCTACGATAAACAAAAATATTACACAGCAAAAATAAATAATAAATCCTTCGTCCGGCTACTGTAGACCTTTAAAAGGCACTCAGTCACTAGAAGACTTAGAAAAGTATTCTGTTCTCTGAAGGTCTCATGTCCAACAAATTCGTAACACAGTTTTTCTGTCCATAGATGACTTTTAAACTACATTCTGTCTCTTGGAGTTATATGCCCAGGGCGAATTTGTTTCTTTTGAAGAATATTTCTTAAAAATTCACACTTATCCACACTTGCTTGTCCTATTCAAAATTATTCTTGATTGCTTGGATAGCCCCTTCGAGTTTACTGATGAATTCTCCATAGGATTGAAGAGCGTATAAGTACTGTCGCTACGTATACGCATCACATTACAATGGCTTATTTGATTTATTTCAAACTGCCCTCTACATGTTATGCCGAACGTGTATTCTACAAATAAGAGACCTCTAACAAATTTTCTGGTCATAAAATATCTTTAACGAGCTTTCTGACCATGGACGAACCATGGAAGGGTTTTTATGCTTAGAATGGCTTTTTTATCTATAAAATACCTTTGTATAGTGTTCCGTGCCTTTGTATAAGGAGAAAATGCCCATAAGAGTCTTTTGAAGTGTCTTCTCTCAATGGATGCCCTGTAAACTGTTCTCAGTCCATAGAAACCCTTTAAAGGATCTTCTAGGAGACCTTATGAGGGTTTTCAGTCCTGTCCTTCGGGCGCTTAAAAAATTACACTGACCTTTAGATGACCTCTAAAAGTCATTCTGCCCATTTAGAAAGTGTTCTGCCCTTAAAATTTATTTTATAGGCCTAATTCTTTCCTTTCCTTCTTCTTCTAAGAGGACCTAAAGAACTGCTTTGTCTATATAATTTAATTGGTTCCACAAACATCTCAGAAGAGACAAAGGAGTCTTCTCTCATATCAATGAGTGTGCCCCGATTCATATTAACTCAATTTAATGGGACTTACTGTTATTCGACGTGTCCGAACGGCGTGTCTTACGACACCACTTGTTGAGAAGTTTTACATGACTGAAATATAATAAAATAGCATCCGGCACGCATACTCATATTTTGCAGCACACATGATCAACACATATCAGAAAAGAGAATTAGCAACAAAGTCTCAACGGCTTAGCCATGTTTTCAGCAAACAATTGTGTTTGAGATCGGGGTTACCAGTGTAATGCATTAAAAATCAAGATATAATTAATTTCACTTTTTCGTTCAAAGGACAATTTTTGGTGAATCCGTTCAATATAAATATTTTTTATTTTTAAACAATAATAATTAGTATTCCTTAGGTTCTACCATATTATTTAGGCATTTTGACATTAAATCACACCTTTTTTATTACTGCGTTGGCAACTCTAATCAAAAAACCACCCTCGAATGCTAATTCGTTCTTGCGAATGATCAGCCGACTGCAAAATATGTAGCGTGGTTGTCGATTATGCCTAACGCAAAAAAGATTAGGCGTAAAAAACGAAATAAGCAAAAATGTACAAAAATAAATATGCGTTCGGTTGCTTATTTAGCCGTGTGTGTCAATATTGTGTAGCAGTTGAAGTGTACAGCTAATGCTAATGTTTTTAGATGCTGGCTTTTAAACCCTGCTCAGGAAGTGTCAACAACATTACACTGAGGGGTATTTTGCCACCGTTGAAAATTTGATGTTGCCTGGCCTGGTAATCAAACCTATTTGAGATCTTTAAAACTTTCTCACTTCATACACGACCTTCAAAATGTCAATAGGCAAAATAATATTTAAAGAACTCGTATAGTAGAACACATTTAGTTTGAAGAGCTTCTGAGAATAAGGATAGAAAGTCATATTGAGGGTATTTTGTGGACAGAGAATTTGTTAGGGGTCTTATTAGTAGAAGACCCTGCTCGCATACAAAGAAGAGAACACTTTGAAATAAATAAAACAAATCATTGTAGTGGGGAACGTAAACGTAACGACATTTGTTATACGTAGAGATGGACAGTGGGTAAATACCCAATGGGTAAATACCCGGTAAATTGGGTAAATTGGGTAAATACCGGGTAAATACCCATTTGTGGGTATTTATCTGGGTATTTACTATATTGAACCGCTAATACAACATCTTAGACCCTATTTCTGGGTTTAGGCTATGAAATCGATTCAAAATGGATAGTTTTACAATACTTTAAACAAGTGGGTAAATACTTGGGTAAATACCCGAGTATTTACCCAAGTGTTGGGTAAAAACTCATTAACTGCCGAACCACTTGACGTAGGCTGACAAAATTTGGCTCAAATTTTACTTATGTCAAGAGAATATCTAGCATTGAAAATGGGGTCTCTGGGTCCATGTTTTGATATAGCCCCCATATAACCGTACCTCCCGATTTAAGGTATTTTTTGTCTATTTGCCTCATTGTACAATCATAGTGGCAGAAATTTGGCATAATGAGTTCTCAATATGTAGAAAATACCCATGCAAAAACTTGTCAACATAGGTCCACGTTTTCTAATAGCCCCCATATAAGGGTACCCCGATTTCGAGTATTTACCGATTTCGAGTATTTACCCAATTTTTGGGTAAAAACTCATTAACTGCCAACCCACTTGACGTAGGCTGACAAAATTTGGCTCAAATCTTACTTATGTCAAAAGAACTTTTGGTACTGAACATTGGATCTCTGGGTCCATGTTTTGATATAGCCCCCATATAGCTGTACCTCCCGATTTAAGGCATTTTTCATCTATTAGCCACATTTTACAACCAAATTGGCTGTAATTTGGCACAGTGAGTCCTCAATGAGCATTAAATATCCTTGCTAATTTTTGTCAACGTAGGTCCACGCTTTCTTATAGCCCCCATATATGGGTACCCCGATTTCAAGTATTTACCCAAATATTGGGTAAAAACTCTTTATCTGCCGAACCATTGGCGTAGGCTCATAAAATTTGGCTAGAAACTTTCTTATATCAATAGTATTAAAAATATTGAAAATGGAGTCCCTGGGTCCACTTTTTGATATAGCCGTACCTCCCGATTTCAGAAACCCATATTGGGGCCACAAGAAAACGTGGACCTACGTCGACAATTTTTTGCAAGGATATTTTATACATATTGGGAACCCACTGTACCAAATTACAGTCAGTATGATTGTAAAATGTGGCTAATAGTTAAAAATACCTTAAATCGGGAGGTACGGCTATATGGGGCCTATATCAAAACATGGACCCAGGGACTCCATTTTCAATACCCTTATTACTATCGATATAAGAAAGTTTTGAGCCAAATTTTGTCAGCCAACGTCAAGTGGTTCGGCAGTTAAAGAGGTTTTACCCAAAATTTGGGTAAATACTCGAAATCGGGGTACCCTTATATGGGGGCTATTAGAAAACGTGGACCTATATTGACAAATTATTGCAAGGATATTTTCTGCTCCTTGAGGACTCACTGTGCCAAATTACAGCCAATTTGGTTGTAAAATGTTGCTAGTAGATGAAAAATACCTTAAATCGGGAGGTACGGCTATATGGGGGCTAAATTAAAACATGGACCTAGAGACCCCATTTTCAATACTAAATATTCTCTTGATATAAGTAAGATTTGAGCCAAATTTCGTCAGCGTACGTCAAGTGGTTCGACAGTTAATGAGTTTTTACCCAATTTTGGGTAAATACTCGAAATCGGGGTACCCTTATATGGGGGCTATTAGAAAACGTGGTCCTGTACTGACAAATTTTTGCAAGGATATTTTCTACTCCTTGAGGACTCACTGTTCCAAATTACAGCCAATTTGGTGGTAAAATGTGGCTAATAGATGAAAAATAGCTTAAATCGGGAGGTACGGCTATATGGGGGCTATATTAAAACATGGACCTAGACACCCCATTTTCAATGCTAGATATTCTCTTGACATAAGTAAGATTTAAGCTAAATTTCGTCAGCCTACGTCAATTGGTTCGCCAGTTAAAGAGTTTTTACCCAAAATTTGGGTAAATACTCGAAATCGGGGTACCCTTTTATGGGGGCTATGAGAAAACGTGGACCTATGTTGACTAGTTTTTGCAACGGTATTTTCTACATATTGAGAACTCACTATGCCAAATTTCAGCCACTATGATTGTACAATGAGGCAAATAGACAAAAAATACCTTAAATCGGGAGGTACGGTTATATGGGGGCTATATCAAAACATGGACCCAGAGATCCCATTTTCAATGCTAGATATTCTCTTGACATAAGTAAGATTTAAGCTAAATTTCATCAGCCTACGTCAAGTGGTTCGGCAGTTATGGAGTTTTTACCCAACATTTGGGTAAATACTCGAAATCGGGGTACCCTTATATGGGGGCTATTAGAAAACGTGGACCTATATTGCCAAATTTTTGCAAGGATATTTGCTGCTCCTTGGGGGCTCACGGTGCCAAATTACAGCCAATTTGGTTGTAAAATGTGGCTAATAGATAAAAATACCTTAAATCGGGAGGTACGGCTATATGGGGGCTATATCAAAACATGGACCCAGAGACCCCATGTTCAGTACCAAAAGTTCTGTTGACATAAGAAAGACGTAAGCCAAATTTTGTCAGCCTACATCAAGTGGTTCGGCAGTTAATGAGTTTTTACCCAACGTATTTACCCACTAGTCTAAAGTATTGTAAAACTATCCATTTGAAACGAATTTACAACCTAAACCCAGGAATAGGGTTAAAATGTTGTATTTGCCATTCAATATGGTAAATACCCAAATAAATACCCACAAATGGGTATTTACCCGGTATTTACCCACCGTGTGGGTATTTACCGGGTAAATACCCGGTAAAAACCATCTCTAGTTATACGCACTCCAATTCTCTGCAAAATGTATCAATTTATTCCCCTTTTTGAATAATATATAAGGAAACCCATTTTTCGAAGGGGCGATCCAAGCTATTAAACAAAATTTCCGTCGGCTCAAAGGTGGCCTCTAAAAGGCTTAAGTCCTTTGATATCATTCTTAAGGGACTCCTGTCCAAAAATATTCCTAAAACAGGTCATTTGTCCATAGAAAATTCTTTCCAAAGAATTTCTCATAGGAAACCTTTAAAATGTGTTCTGCCCATGGAAATCCTACAAAAAGGCATTTGGAAGAGCTGTAATAGGCCTTTTGCCTATGGTAGATCATAAACAGTCGTTTGTGCCTGAAGAACTCTGAACATCCTTCTGTCTACGGAAGACCTTTAACAAGTACATATATTGCCCACCAATCTTTAAAGTATTCCCTCAAATGAGTGTCAATTGAATACTTTAAAGATATGTATTCTGTCCATAGAAAACCTCTAAAGACTTTCTGTTAATAGAAGGTCCTTAGCCCATGGAAGTCCTTCAAAAGATTTTTTTGCTAAAATAAACTAAATTAAAACTAGATACGAATTGAGATAAAAAGGTTTTCCAAATTTTACAAACTTTTCAAAACAATTTCACTTTTAGAAAATGTGCGTAAAGTGTGTAAAGATTGTGATTTGTAATTGGTGAAATCTGTGAATTGAGCTCTTGGTGTCCTATTTGTTTCATGTTTATCAATTATATCAATATGTGTCTGTAAATTATATTCAAATTGCTATTGTTTACTTTGTCTTCTCCCATGATGACGACCCTAACATATGCGACACATTAGTTAGTTACAATAGTTTGGTTCAAACACACGTTTTGCATTACCAGCAGGCACCTTGTGCTCAAGAGCATGATTTTTATTGGATGTCTTATATTTTTTATTATTTTATTTCTATTTCAATTTTATTCCTCCTTCTTCCTCTTCTTCCTTGTTTTGCACTGCACTCTTCGAATTGTTTTTGAAAAGTATATTTGAATTCAAGTACAACACGCATACTTATTCCCGAAATGCTTTGGCCAGAACAAATGTTAGCCATTTGCTCAAAAACATCCTTCTTTTCACACAACACATCATCTCAATTATGAGAGCTATACTGAAAGATGGGTGGCGAGCTGATTGGGTGGATGGCTCTGGCTGGCCATTTGTCTTGAACATAAAAGTCTGGACACTTTTGGCACATGTTGCCAATTTCTTTGCCGCAGTTGTTATTGCTGCTGCAATTGAAATTCTATAAAGTTTTGCTGGCCATTTATTCGTCTCTTTGATTGTCTGTCTTTCTGCTTTTCTTCTGTATCATACGGCAACAAAAAAGTTTTGAAGTTAACTGCTGTTACTGAGTCTATAGAATTTTGTTGAAGTCGTTTCTTTCATTTCATTTCGTTTCTGATTTAAATTATTCAATTGCTTCATTATATTCTTCATCTTCATTATTATTATTCTGTTTTTACTTTTTTGGAAACTATGACGAATGGTTTGAGATATTCTAAGGAATGCTGGGTACACATGTTATTCATTTGCCACTCTTGTTGAAGACATTTTGAATTATACGCTGCAGGCGCAATCTGTGCTAGACATTTGTTGTATTGCTGGAGAGTCTGGTCGATTACAATAAAATCAGGGTTTCTCAATGTACAAAACTGTCATGTTATAGGCAAAATACTGTGGGGTTGAGCAGGAACATAATTTTGGTCGTGCTACTTACTGGTAATCAGCTAGAGCTTGTAATGTAGCCGCAAAACTCCATTATTACAGCTAGAGGTAGAAAATAGGCAACTACTCCCTGGCATTTTTAAGAAAAAACCAACTGGGAGAAATACTTTTTCTGAATCATTTGAAAACTTATTGACAAGGATTCAGAGAATTTCAGAGAGTTTTCCATTCTATCTGAAACAATTTTCCGATACATCAACTCTGCTGCGTCCACTCGCTACATACCTGTTGGTCGAATACCCGAAATTATACCAAATTTCCCAGAAGAGTCGACGGGACTAGGAAACAAGCGTCGTACAAACCCTAATGATTCAAGAGTTAGAAAACTTATTCTGAAAGTGAACAGGCTACGCGGTGCTCTTGAACCAACTTTAAATGAAAGGAGCTTACACCTGGGAAGTTTTTCAGGATTATGAAACTGCAATGTTCAAAATAAAAAAAAAAATCCCAGAGCGCTTTTTAAATAAACCGCGGTCAAAGTTCACATTTTTAGGGTTTTTTTTAGGTTTTCACGATTTTGCTTAGAAACCGCAAGCCGTATCAAAATGGAACTAATGAAAATATTGTAGCAGTGAAAATTCTCTACAAGATTGTCATTTATGATATTTTCGTAGGTTTTCAATTTTTGAGATATAGAAGTTCAGATTGGGACATTTCACGTCTCCTTATAAAACTGTGTCATGACTGCAATTTCCAAACTTTAACTTATAGGAGGGCTGAACGATAACTATCTGGCCTAACAATGAAATCGCGAATATTTACCATCAAAACCGGTTTTATTGCTTTCTTAAGTAGTCTCCAGCATGATTTATACACTTTTTCGTGAGCTCAAATCTATTGGCGCAGCACTTTTTCCACTCGGATTGAGACACCATCAAAACATGGTTTTTGAACGCTTTTACAGCATCTTCAGGCAACAAAAATCGTTGACCCCGCTTTTTTCTTGATGTGCTGGAATCAAATGAAGTCATTGCATCCCCAGTCAGGGTTGTACGGCGGATGACCCATCAATTCCACGTTATGTCCGGTCAAACAGGCGCTGGTTTGAATCGATGTGTGAGAGATCGCATTGTCATGATGCAGAACGATTCGTCTTCTATTGTTCGTTTTTCGAATTTCTCAGGAGACTTCAGGCAAACAAATTGTAGTATAACACTCACAATTAACCGCCCTATATTTCTCAAGACGTATAGTGGCCGCGGTCAGTTTAGCCGAAGAAACAGGCAACTTTTTGCTTCGAAGTGCTTCTTATATGAACTACTTTCGATGGCTTTGGTTCGTTTTCGAAGACCCTGTCGGCCGATTCCTGCTTTGTTTTGGGCACCTAAGCATAGATCCTAGATTCGTCGTCTGTGACGATTTTACAAACGTCGTTCGAAGCACCGCGATCAATTTTATGTACAATTTCTTTGAAACAATCCACAAGAGCCTTTATTGAGCGATTGTCCAATTTTGCTGGATCTAACGAGAAAAATCCATTTTGCGGCCAGTAGTTTATGCAATATCAAATATTAGTTGAGGAAATGCTTAAAATGCCGGTAAATCCACATGCCGGTAAATCCACAGCCACACTGTTCTCCGATTGGTCGATTGTGTCCTGATACCGACCGAGATATTGTGTGTAATGTTCGACAGCGTGTTTAAGTCGTCCGCGCAAGTCACATTTATATGCGACAATATCAGAAGTAGAAACAAGGTCCTCAAATCGTATAAAGCAATAGGCCGCTCTGTGGTAAGCTATGCGGCGCCAGTGTTGTATGTATGTAAATGTTAGTGCTACGCAGTGGAAGAATATTTAAATCTGAAATAATGCCGGCCTGAGAACTGCAAGAGGTGCCTCTTCATGACGACAGTGGACCATCTTATTGAGGAGGCAAAGATTTACAACAAGATGTTTTCGATGCAGTACATGTGTGAGTGCTACCGCCGTGAGCGGCGGTGTCACAATCTAGTGGACAGGTTTCCTCCACCTATGCACGTTAATCTCGATCTAGAAAGCGAGGTCCAAAGGTACAAACGAGAACCTCTAGAGCAACGAGTCTATCATACAGGTTTAAATAGCGTTCACACTGAAACAGTTGGGCAGGCAGTATAAAAGCTACAGCGTGGATGCCGTAATCAGAAACCAACCCTGCCCATTAATCGCAGCAGAAGAACGCCAGCTGCTAAGGCAAACCTAAGCTGAGTTATGACGGCATTTGACTTTTATGCATAAAGATATGTTTTTTTTTAAATATGGAAAAGGCGAGTACTCCGCCCACTCCCAAATTCAGGAAAATATGCATCCTATTTTCAATGAGAGTCATCCTTGTACCCACCAAACTGTCGATGTTCGGTAAAAAAGAGGAACAAAACTTCCGATTAGGAATTCGAGATTGGTCCGACTTCTGAACGAGATTTTTTGGGAAAAATTTTTTTCAAAGCACACAGTCGGCAAAGCCGACTTACACTTTTTTACTTGTTATCTTCTTATTTACCGAACACCGACATTTTTGTGGCTAAAGATACAGTATAAATCAAAGGATCACCTAGTGAGTTTACCAGGGAATTCATGCTAAAAGACCTTGTCTTGGATTGGTCAAAAAGACAATTGGCAAAAATTCAAGCAAGAAGTTCAGAGTACACAAAGTTAAATATAACTTGTTTACCGTCTTGTACAAAGAGAGGACTTATTCCATATAAAATAGAGAAGTCCTATTATATTTTTCAGGTTGAATAGCACGGAAGCCGTAAACTTTTGTTTTAAATATCCACTCATGTCCAACTAAACCTTCTTCATCAATATATCCATCTCAATAGAATTCATCAGTTATGTATTTCCTCTAAAATAAAGTCAAACATATACCGCACCAACCATTTCCTGTGGGTCAACTTAGTATGTGGACAAAGCAAAAACGAAAAAAGACAAAGTCAAATTCGATGTACCAATTGGAATATGTAAAATAGAACACTCCAAATGCATTTCAAGAAAAAAAAACGATTTCAAGAAGACAATTTTATTGTATCCAACCAGCAGCATCTTCTTCAATCCATTTTAACATCCATGGCAGAAATTTCAGCAGATTGTCCATTACAATAAAAAAAAAGTTTTTACTCCTCGGAAAGAAATATACTTAAAATATCAATACATTGAATAACCTATCAAGACTAGCAACATCAGACACTCACACGCAAATACACACTCGACAATCAAATGTATTCCAAGTGGGTTTTTGTGCTGGAATTCGGTTTTTGCAGCACAAATGTTTTGCATATCCATAGGCAATGCAAGTATTTTAACTTAACTTCAGTTTGGGGTAGGTGGAGTGGGGTCTGATGGTATTGAATGGGGATTATTTCATCATGGTAGAAATAGGGGCTGGGGAGCCCGGCGAATTGAGTTAGCTAGGCGGACATGATGACGTTGCAGGAGGCAATGTTAGCACACATTCAAAGCAACAGCAGCACCATATGTTTCTAATAGCTTTAGCCTTTGCAAATATCGATATAAAGAATAAAACAAACTTTTCGCCAGCATGGCTTTTATTTTTAATGGCAAATCGATGTTGTTTTTCGTATTGCAAAGTATTGCGAATTTTGGAATATGCAATGCAAATGTTGCTATTTTCTAATTCGATTTGATGTTGTTGGTGTTGGCGTTGGTTTTTTTTTGCATCTGTTCCCCTTCATTCCAATAAAAAAGTTTTAGTTTGTTTTGGAGATAAAATATTTAGGATTTCATTAAATTTTATTCAATTTAATTGAACAGAAATTAAAAAGTTTTTTAATGGTAGCATTTAGATTATGTAAATGTTTTCTGTTTATTTTGCAATTAGCCAAGACTTACCAAATTTTTTTTAATATAAGGTTTAAAACTTACCTATAAAGAAAAAAATTAAGTTGGTAATTAATTAAAGAAATCGAAGAGCTTTATTTTTTGAAATAATTAAAAAGAATCAAAGTCGGACGGGGCCGACTCTATGATACCCTACACCACTGTGTATAAGTCAAATATATGTATATGGGAGCTATATCCAAATCTCGACCGATTTCAATATAATTTGGGACACTTATTTCTAGACCAAATTCAGTAACATATTTAAAATTTCATAAAAATTTGACATATATAGCACCGAATACCTAAACTCCGGTGAAAATATATATGGGAGATATATCCAAATCTGAACCAATTTTTACCAAAATAAATAACGTTCGTCGTTGGTCAAAAAATGATGTACCACAAGCTTCATTTGAAACGGGCAATTAATGCGACCTGCACTTTGATTATAAAAATACATGGACAGATGGACGGATATGCATAAGTCAACTCAGAAATGGGTCTATCTCGTTTCCTTTAGTATGTTACATACAAATGTACAAAGACATAATACCCGTACCACAGTGTGGTGCAGGGTATAAATAGTCATTGAAAAAGAAGACACAATGGGAGATTTCTGCTATCTGGCTGGAAAATCGGTGATTTGAGATCGCATAGTTGGTCATTCTTATCGCTTAATCAAGCCGCCCACCATTGTTTAGCCTAAGAAGTGTCCAAATATTTTCAATTCTGCAATCGGTTGGATTTATTCTGAAACATTTTTTTCGACTAACAGACAGACGTAATTTTTCAGTTCACAGGAATTGGTTTATTTTATATCACAGAGTGATTGAAGCACGGGCCGTATCCTTGTATCAATTAAAGTAAGCACCAGGAACAAGTGAAATTTGATACAATTGGAAATCCCACCAGATATAACAACATCATCCGTTAGATTCCATAAACAACTATCGTGTAAATGTTGTCCTAGAACAGCTGAGGAGTGTCCGCTGCCGCTACAAACCAGATTAGTTTTGTCCACAGGTTATCCAGCAGCGGTCTCTTACTTAACAGAGATCCCTTAATGACGGAAGGGTAGGCGAGCATGTGCCTATCGGCCTAGCAACTTTTTTTTTTGGACGGGGAAAAAATCGTCGAAAGACTCTGGCTACCTGACTTCGCCAGGTGTGCGAGACTTTAACACGCTAAAATAACTCCTTTACTCTGATCCACTATCCCTGCGGTACCGCCGTACAAACATTTCGTCGCAGGGGCGAATGTTCTAAAGAACACTGCTATTTATTATTCGCCTTCGAATCTCATCTTGTCTACGAAGTTCCAATATGATTGTCCTTACGTACTCGCATACATATTCCCAGTTTTCGGGAGACATCAACATTATTTCTATTACGTTTTCTACACGCAGTTCACTATTAACTTTCTGCTCTAAGCTTGCCCTCTCTACACTGAATCGAGGACACAAAAAGAATACATGGTATGGGTCTTCTACATGTTCTATACAGCAAGGACAATTAGGGGAGCAGTCAAGGCCAAAACGATGTAAGTAGGACCTGAAGCAACCATGTCCGGAGAGGAATTGGGTAAGATACAAATTTAAATATCCATGTCGTCTATTTGATCAAGTGTCTACATTTCATATCAGCGAATACGTCCATCTACCCTTTGTAGCTGCTGACCATCTATTTTGCCATTCGACAATGCTTCGTCTTCTTGCGTCCTCTGGCTCATTTCCGGGTTCCTGTGAGTTCCTTGAATTGAATATGGATTCAGATTCTCTGGCTAGGATATCGATGGGTATCATGGCAGCGTAACACAGGCTGCATCGTCAGACACTGTCCTATATGCACATCATACACGAAGCGCTGCAAGTCTATATACTGACCCAATCTTTGCATAGTAAGTAGCGTACTTCAAGGATTGAGCCCATATTGGTGCTGCGTAGAGAATAATATTTTTGATAACTCCTGCTAGAATTTTTCTCCTTAAGTATCTTGGCCCCCTTGTGTTTGGCATGATACGGCACAACGCTTTACAGGTGTTTCCGGCTTTTGCCTTTATGTCTATGATAACACCGAGATATTTCAGGCTTTCCGCTGTTGTTATTGTGCAATCTCCAATTTGAATATTTATTCTTTCCACCACTCTACGACTTGTAATTAAGACTGCTTCCATTTTTTGGTCGGCTAATGCTAGGCCTTGTGAGAACAGCCATGATCTAACCAACTGTATGCTGGCCTCTGTTACTGTTCTTGCTTCTTCGGTTGTTTTTGCAACAATGACTAGCGCGAGGTCATCCGCAAACCCAATAATATGAGCTTTCTCTGGAAGTTTTAACCGTAAAACATCATCATACATCACGTTCCATAGAAGCGGTCCAAGAACGGATCCTTGTGGTACTCCTTCTGTTATTTGGTATTCCTTTGTGCCTTCTTCAGTCTCATATATCAGGATTCTGTTGCGGAAGTAGTCCTGGATTATAGCAACAAGATATGCCGGGACATTTAACCGTCGCAGAGCCTTTAACATATTCTCCCAATTAGCTGTGTTGAAGGCATTTTTAACATCTAGTGTTACGACCATACACTATTCTTTCGTCCCTTTTTTCCAGCTTTGACCATGAATTGCTGCCTTTGCAATGTCGATTACCGTTTTTGCTGCATCAATAATAGATCTCTTCTTTCTGAAGCCAAATTGACATTCGGATAAGCCTTCTGCACGTTCGTTGCACTCTTCCAATCTATCGCGGATAATGCTCTCAAGGAGCTTTCCGCATGTGTCTATCATGCACAGTGGGTGATATGAGGAGGGGTTTCCCAAAGGCTTGCCATTTTTAGGCAGTAGCACTAACCTTTGCCTTTTCCATATTGATGGAAAAGATCCAAATTCCAAGCATTTGTTGATTAATTTAAGTAACTGTCCACCACAGCACTTCCCAATCTCTTTTAGGACATAATTTGGAATTCCATCTAGGCCTGGCACTTTGGAATCATCGAATTTCGAGACGGCAAGATTTATCTCCGCCCCCATCTGGTGGGTGAGCATTATCTATAGCTGCCACATGGATACAAAAAAGACCGTTACACCCCCTAGAGTCGACTTCACTGGTCGACAAAAATCCAGAAAAACGCCATTGTGGAGAAGTGTGAAGATGGAAAGCACAACTCTCTTCATTCATCCACCGACACAAAGGTGGCTAGAATCGAGAAGAATGATCATCAAATTAGCTACCGAAGATCCTTTAATTTTTATAGGTTCGCCGATAGGCAGCCTGTAACGTGACCGCTACATTTACCTGTCCACCTATCATTCCTTCACCTTGATCTGATAACAATTATTCTTTCATTCCTCGACTGAGATTTCCATTGCTTAATGTCTATGTTAACTTAATACACACCCCACCTTAATGTATAGCATATTATACCTTTATTTTCACTGGTATGCCAATTATATCATATCTTGTTTTGATATTTCATGTAATGGAAACATTTACCTTAGTATAAATATATGTGAATTATTTCCAGGGTGTGAGCAAATAATTCTGAATTGCTTCTTATTGGCCCACGGATAAGTATTTCGGTTTCCAACGCCAGGATTTATTGAATGTTGGCATTAAACAAAGTCCAAGAAAAGACATGTGGCAATGACCTACTTGAACTGAATCTAAATGCCGTCGTCCGTGCGTTTCGTTCGTTTCTTTCGATCCGATCGTTCGTGTCGATTCGTTCGCTCTTTTACCTAACCACATTCAACTCTTTTTTTACATCGTAGTATAGCTTGATCGCCAACGTGCCGAACCCCATTCAATCGAACGTCCTACAGCCAAATACAATCTGTTAGCGACCATCGCCCAGCCGAATATAGTCACTCAGCCGATCGTCAACTAGCCGAACACTATCACTAAGCCGGTTATGACTAGACAGCGGAATCCTATGCAAATGCATATATGGTTAGGATGGTCGTAGAGAAAACCTGATTAGAAAGAAACTCGTTTTTATCACAAAATAAAACGAAGTAGGCTCAGAAATGTTTGCATATTTTGGTATATTTTTACATATTTGCATAAAATGAGCATATGCAAAAATATATATACAATGATTTGTGGTCTAAAAATACCACCGAAATGGCTGAAATGTGGTTGAGGCTGTGGTTATACATTTCTCTATTTTATTGACTTGTCTGAAAATAATTTTAAACAGAAAAAGTTTACATACAAAGATATTTGTACCTATATTTGTTGCATAATTTTGCATATGTCATATGTTTCGATTGCAATTTATTCAGAAGCAAAAAAGTATGCCCGGTCCCAAAATTTCACATGAATCGGACCAAAAATAGGGGTTGCATAAAATTCCGCTGTCTAGTTATGACTCAGCCGAATATAGTCAGTCAGCTGATCGTCACCTAGCCGAACACCATCACTCATTCGATTGACACCTGGCTGAATGCCATTACTCAGCCGATCAACAAGCGATTCAAAACCGTTTGTTCTACCGCAGGCCGATAGTTTACAAGCCGACCTCCGTTGATGAGCTGTTTCCCAACTTAAGAAACACTATCTAATCTCAAAATAATCTAAGATCTAGGAAGGCACTGACGCCGGCGAATATTACGAAAATCCATTAATCAAACCCTCACTTAAGGTTATTTATTTTTACCTGCAGCATCTTTTAGGCAGAGATTCATGAACTGGCAACGTGTTTGGACATCGTCCTCTGAGCGAAAGGGGTCAACCTCAGAATCTAAACCCTCCTAGCACCAGTAAAGTGTGAAAAGACCATCTGAGAAGGAACACATGACTCAACATCCTCAATATCCACGCCAGAACAGTGGTTACAGCCTGGCTGCCGCTTCCATTAACGGGGGTGTCCGAGGTTCGAAAACTGCTTCTCAGGTCGGTGGTGTTTAAGTGGTCCAGTATTCTATCGACAAGAGTACCTACGGATTTGTCATTTAGTGTTGAACTTCGGGTTAAAGTGGACTCAGATTTATCTGCACCACTGCTGACACCACCTCTTTTCGCTTGGATCACATTATCTTCATTTCACTTTCCATTAAGAGAACACCCGATTTCATAACCTCTGACAACCGTACTTTTCTGAACCATGAAAAAGCTAATTGACAAGGTTTCAGATATCTTAACAATAACCGTTCCAGAGATCAGGTCGTTCTCTCAGGTCCTCGGGTGGCATAGTGAATTTCTCGGACATCATCATCAACGATTGTATTTAGAAAACTGAAGAAAAAAACAATATTTTTTTCTTTTCCCCTTCGCTTGCTACGTTGGTTAACAACAACAAGACACGAAACACACGTGTTTGGCCGCATACACTGCACCATTTATTATAAAACAGCATTCCGCAGCCGCGAGAGCCTTGTTATTACTCTCTTTGACAAAAATCCTCTCTTCACCCATAAAAAATATGTTCTAGCATAAAAATATGTTGGTACCCAAACAAATCAAATGGTGATATGTTACAAAATGTTGCAAGCATATATTTGTTCGGACACAACCAAATTATGTTTGGATCCAAAAATATATATATATTTGCAACCAGTCCCAAACAAATATTTGCTTGAATCCAAACATATTCCTAACATATATTTTTCTGCGTTAAGTCTCCGATTTGCCCCAATCTTTGCACTTCTTATTTTCACTTTCCCCTTTTTCCTATACCTCCCCACCAAAGTTCAAACATTTACGCTTAAGAACAGGTTCATATCTGTTTGCGGATAAATGTTTAACTTTTTTTTGTATAGTTGTGGCAGTTCCCATTACAACAGTAATATCTTGGAAAAACAACCCATTGTTTGTTTGTTGTTTGTTTCTTTTCATTGTATCAGAGGCTAAGGGTGAATCTCTGTCGGCAATGCTGACTGATACTGTTTTACTGGTTATTCCTTAACAAAGTCTGGTACGTGACATACTTATTGGAGTTTTTGTATCTTTCGCACCTTTCGCCTTACCCGTAATAATAATTCTGTTTAAGAAACGCCTACAATTACCGTCCCTTCTGTCATTTGATATGGAATAACCCATATTCTCATTCACACGTATCAATCAACCGCTTAATTACAATTTATGATAGCTTTTGAAGCAATGCTTTATTAACGCTTTTATTATTATTTTTAAAATATTTTCTGATTATTTTTATTTATGGGGACAAATGTGGCCATATGTTGCGAAAACAAAAACAAACAAGCAAAACAATGTTCGTCATTGATGTTCTTATTTTCATGGGAATTTATGAATAGTGCAAGAAAAACACAGTGATAAATAATACAAAAAAGGAAGGAATAAATATAAAATTGGGACCAGTCGGACAAATGCAAATTATTTTTAAACTGAAAGAAATTGAAAAGGTGATTGATAGATTGATTACAGAAGAAAGGTGTTAAGATATTTAGAGGCTGCTAAATGAACCACTTTTGTTGCAATCACATTTTTTGTTCAAACAAGGAATTTCATTTTCCAAACAAATAACTTATTTTTTATCTTATGCCACAGATTCAGATTTTTTTGTTTGCCACAAATTTGTGTCATGCTGTTGTTGAAATGTCCCTTTTGTTTGTTTGGCTTGAATTCCCTTTGAGACAAAAACTAAACATTCCAAAATCTATTCACTACCGCTCAAGTCATTACAGATTGTCGTTGTGTGTTATTTTCATTTTCGAAGTTTATCTGCAACCGTCAGCTGACATTTAACGTAAACATTTTCTTTTTTGAATTCCACAATGTTTGATATTTTGTTGTAGTTGTTGCTCTGTTCAGAGGAAAAATCACGCAAAAAATATATCAAAGCAAACAAAAGCCATCTGATGGCTAGTGAATGGGGAAGAAGAGTAGAAGCCATCACTGAGGTAGAAGTTATCAACCAGCTAAGGTGGAAATACATTCAACAAAAGTAGCAACAACAACCGACCTACCGAAGAGAACCTGGCGAAATTTTTGGATGGTGTTGCCGTGCCTCCCTTTACTTTGTTCGTTACCTTAAATTTTCTGTTTTTGACACATTGCATGATGAGTTGTTGTGTTAGCCATGAATGAAGGGAGGGCCAGGGCTTCTCTTCCCCTTCTCGCACACACAATAACAAAAGACATATTCCACATAACATGGCAAACGGAAAATGTGTCAAAAACAATTGTAATTTTCCACAATCTGTAACAGAAAAAAACGGGGAAAAATTTAGAAAAACTGATTTCTATGTCCAGGGTTAATGGAATTCAATTGAGACATATTTCCACGCAAATACATAAATTGTTTAGAAGGATTTAGGCGATAGCCTCAAAGTGCTTTAGGAACAAAAATCGTTTTTCCGCTTTGCTAACAAGATTGAGATTTAGTAAAACAACAACAATTTGATTGAAAGTTGAATTTTTAAAAATACAGAAAGAACGACATAAGCATTGGATTGGATTTTATAGTAACGTAGAGGATGCATCTGGTTAAACTTGGATATAATATATTCTTGTGACATAGTCTAGCCAACGCAATCTTTGTAGTTCGATACCTTTAACACAATTCTTCTTATTTTACAATTGATGTTGTGTTTATGGTTGTGCTGAGTTACACGAAGTCTTTAACTACCTCAAAATTGTAGGTTCGCCGTTTACTGCCAAACCAACTTTAGCAGAATCTCTTTCGATCTCTTACTTATATTTCTGATCGACTCATGGTTTCAGTGTCGTGTTGTATCATTTCTTTTAACGTTTGTATCTCATATAACATTTCCCAGTGGACTCCTTGTCCGAAACGTCTTTTGGTACTAAACTGTTTGAAGTGGTTCGTTCCTATTTGAACTGAAGATCTGGTTTAGCTGATTCCATCTTAACAAGTAACAAGTAAAAAGTCGTTAAGTTCGGCCGGGAATAACTTTTTATGCCTACCACCATAACATATTCTTAACTAAAACAGAATACTTTGTTTACTTTCCTGTCCACAGTTTTAGGTGCAAAAATGTTTCGACCAAGGATATCCCAAATGCCTAAATTATCTAATCTAATTGAAACAAGTAAAAAAGTGTTAAGTTCGGCGGGGCCGAACTTTTTATACCCTCCACTGACCACTGGGAAACTCAAATGGCGAATTGCAGATACCTGGGTCAACCTATCGTCACGAAATTTTGTATGGAGGTCGGGTTCAGACCAGAATAGATCCCTCTTTTTTTATTGGAGATAATCGTGAAATATTTAGCGGGTGAAATGGACCAAAAACATATTATTTATCCAATTTTGTAGCGGCTCTGTAGGTCGCAATAGTAGCCCGATCGCCTTGAATTTTTAAATAAGGTAAGAGTATATGACAGAGGAGAAGCTTGCAATTTGAGATGGCGATCAGATTATATTTAGGGGGTTAAATGGACCACAACTTTTGTGTGAAAATTGTGAAAAATTTTAATATACAGCTTATATCTTTGTTTGAAAGACGATCTCTTGACCTTTCCATTGATGTTATTTGGATGTATGTGCTCAGATAACAGAATTACAGCCTAATATATCCAGTTTTATTGTATTGTGATCATAAACACGCTAGAGGTAGCAATTATAGCTCAATAGTCACAAAATTTTGCACGACGTAAGAGTTTAGGGCGAGTAAGATACCTAAAATTTTGTTGATATGATTGATATTCTCTGATATTATTTAGCGGGTGACATAGACCATTACTTTTGTATGAAAAATATCCAAATTTTATTTTTGGTCCATATATTTATTCCTGGAGGGCATATACCGGCAAACTAGCATACATGTGAAAAAATAACTACAGACCTTTCCCCTGATGCAAATTGCAATAATGTGTCTGCTAGATAACGGGTTTTGTGTAGAGAACCCCAATTTCCTCCCATGCTACATGGGATTGTCTCTATCATGACAGAGAAATTTTCAGTTCAGTTGCCCAATTGGATTTTTTATACAAATATTGCAGCATGGGGTCACCTCGCCACCTATTCTATTCTAGGATTTAGGGTAAAAGGGATATGTCAAGCTACGCCACTGATCAAACAGCAGCAATCCTAAGAACACCCGCACAAAGCAGAGCCAAAAAAGTAGCCAGCAGTCGTCATCAAGCGCATCAATATGTTTGTCAGTGCGTTTACCCATTTACATGCGTTCGTACGTATGTGCTAAATCAACCAAACCATCACTAGACGAACAAGAATAAATATGTAATGCAGTGTGTGTATGCATCACATATGTACGTTGATGCAGACTTACCAGCCACCAGTCAATATGTAGCTCAGTGTGTGTATGCATTTACATTCTTTTTTATCCGCACTGGCTAGGCGTCAATATGTATGGCTTAACAAGAGAAATTTATGTAGCGATATGTGCATATGGCTTAATGTAAATTACAAAACCATAAATGTAAATATGTATATTTTTGGTAGTTTTATGATGTTTAATGATCATTAGAAATTGCATTTGCTTTTTGGAATGTCCTTTTTTGCAATTTAAGATCACTTTTGTATTTTTAGTTGGCATAGCAACAGCAAATAAAGAAGATCAATTTTTGGAAGCAGAATTCGCTGCTAATTGTTTCATTTCGCTAGTTGTTATTTTTTTCGCATCATCTTATAAAAAAGCTTATAAGATCGAACATTGGTGACCCCGACGTGATACTTTAAGGAAAATAGTATCACAATTTAATATCAATTCGGATATTAATTAATTGCATATTTCGTTGAGTTCCAGAATAAAACAAATAGTTTTGGCCGATTTATAATCAATTCGGTTTTTTAATCGACATTTTGTGGTGTGGTTTGGTAAAATTTTGTATTCTGGATTGCATAACATAACAGTGGCAAGATGGCTAATAATAACACTTCATCGGCAAATGGTAATGTGGCTGAAAAGGCAGCCGCCAACTTTTCCTTGTGTTTTAAGAAAGTGGCAGCAATTAATAAGCAAATTAAAAATATTAATGAGCGTCTTAGTGCGGATGAAGTGAATAAGTTGGACGAGGCTGATCTTTCTGTGCGCCTTGATTATGTTGAGAGCTTAAATCAAAATTTCGAGGAATCAGTTTTAAATATGGAAGAAAATAGTGATGGTGATGTGGACGATACAATTCGATCGGATTTCATGGCATCGTATTTTGAGGTTAAAGCCAAGTTGAAACGTAAATTAGTCATCAACACTAATCAACGTTCAATTCCTCGATCTTCAACTCTTCGTCAATTTTCTGTGGATGAACCAATTATTGTACGCAAAACCAGATTGCCAGAATTACGTATACCCCAATTTAGCGGTTCATACACAGAATGGCCTGATTTTTTCGCCATGTTTTCTACAGTCGTTGCAAATGACATGGAATTATCCAACCTAGAAAAGTTTCAACACTTGAAAGCAAGTTTGACCGGTGCAGCATTAGACACAATTTCATCTTTAGAACCAACGGATTCAAATTATGAAAAAGCCATCGATTTACTTAAACATCGTTTTGATAATAAGCTACTTCTTTTCCAGACACATATTAAGGAAATATTTTCTCTGAAAAATGTGGAAAGGAATTCGGCGTCAAGCCTTCGACAACTTAGTTATAAATTAAATGCTCACGTAAGAGCACTGGAAACAATTTGCACGAAAGAGGAAATGGCTGATGGATTTTTAGTGTATTTAATTACTTCGAAACTTGATTCACACGGTCAAGCAAAATGGGAAGAGCAGTTACATAATGACAAATTACCTTCGTGGACTTCTTTATCATCTTTTCTGGACAAAAGATGTCGTATGCTAGAAAATTTGGAAAGTTCTATAAAGCCCAAAACACACAACCAACAGGTAAATAAGAAATCTAATTTTCATGGACGAAATGTTCTTATCGCTTCAGGAACAACTCCCCACACATGTACATTTTGTGATGCAAACGATCATTACATAACAAATTGCCCATTATTTAAAAACTTATCGCCATCATTACGCTTCGAGGAATCGAAGAGATTGAATTTATGCCTAAATTGTTTGAAGAAAGGCCACAGACTTTGGAAGTGTAAAACGGGAGCATGCCGATTTTGTAATTTAAAACATCATTCACTTCTTCATATTGGAAACAGTGGTCCTGATTCTAATCCAGTGCTTTCCCAGGACAACACGAATGTGGTACGTGAGTCAATATCAACACAAGCAGCCCAGTCTTCCCTTGTATCATCCAATACAGTTAGTGACAATTCGGAAGCTACACTCGGAGCCAGCGTTTTACTAGCTACTGCTGTCATCCTAGTGAAAAATAAATTTGGTTTATTTGTGCCTTGTCGTGCAATTTTGGATTCGGCTTCCCAGTTAAACTTCATAACTTCACGCTTCGTTAACCAGGCTCAACTGAAGGTAAAACATTCAAATATATCTATATCTGGCATAGGAGAAGGTAACGTAGTTGCTGACAAAATAACGGATGTCGAAATAAAGTCATGCCACAGTAATTATTCAGCATCATTTGTTGCCGTCGTTATACCATCGATTACCGACTATCAACCTAATCCTGAGTTTGATATTGGCCAATTGAGTATTCCTGATAACATCAAGCTAGCAGATGCTGAGTTTTATAAAAGAAGTCGTATAGATATTTTGATTGGTGCAAGTTTGTTTTTCGAGCTAATGAGCGTTGGCCAAATTCGTTGTGGAAAGATGTCAGCTGTATTGCAAAAAACCCATTTAGGTTGGGTTGTATCTGGTGGTGGCGTTTTCCAGACAAAGGCTCACTCATTGGCAACTACACGTAAGTCAACTTCATATGGTGAAAGTGAGTCTCTGATTGATATTGTGAAAAGCTTTTGGGAAATCGAGAATAATTACGATGCTTCTGAGGTTATCATCCCTGAGGATAAATTATGTGAGCAACATTTTGTTCAAAATACTATCCGGCTGCCCACAGGTGAATATTCTGTTTCATTGCCAAAGAAATTAGATACAAATACGCTTGGTAATTCGTATGACCAAGCACTTAATCGATTTAAAAATCTTGAGAGGAAATTAAATAGAATTCCGGAAGTAAAGACTAAATATAATGATTTCATGAATGAATATTCGGATCTCCAACATATGTCTCTGGTAAAATCTATTCCCAATCATACAAAGGCATTTTTTCTTCCCCACCACTGTGTTCATAAGGAAGATAGTACGACAACTAAGCTTAGAGTTGTCTTCGATGGCTCCGCCAAATCAACATCGGGCGTATCTCTTAATGATACATTATATGCGGGCCCAACTATACAACCAAAATTGTTTAATACATTACTAAGATTTCGATTTTTCAGAGTGGCTTTGAGTGGAGACATATCTAAAATGTATCGGTGCGTACGAATAAACTCTCCAGATGATTATCTTCAGTGCATTTTATGGAGAAATGCCGCAGATGAGGACATAAAAATTTATAAACTTGATACCGTGACTTATGGAACCAAACCAGCAGCTTTCCTTGCCATACGTGCTATGCAGCAACTATCAATTGATGAAGCAAGCAGTTTTCCAATTGGTGCTGAAATCATAAGAAGAGATTTTTATGTCGATGATTTGATCTCAGGTAGAAGCTCCATTGAAGAAGTCGTAAATATTAGAGAGCAAGTCACTGCATTATTAAAACGAGGTAATTTTGATATTCGTAAATGGTGTTCTAATGAAGATTCAGTATTGAGTGGTGTACCATCTGGTGATCGAGAAACATTTCTTCAATTTCATGACGGCACCGATATTATCAAGACCTTGGGGTTAGTTTGGAATCCAAAATCCGATAAATTTATATTTTCTTTTTCGCATTTCAACGAACCCCAAACCATATCCAAGAGAGGTGTTTTATCGTCGATAGCTCGTTTTTATGATCCGCTCGGCTTAATTGGACCCGTTATAACTAAAGCCAAAATATTTATGCAAAATATGTGGAAAATTAAATTGAATTGGGACGAGAGCCTGCCTCAAGATTTGCATACATCATGGCTTCAATATGTATCAACATTTTCAAATATAAACAAATTCGAATTTCCCCGTTATGTTTCCATGCCAAATGCTGATGTACAAATACATGGTTTTTGCGACGCTAGTCTAGCTGCCTACGGAGCATGTGTTTACGTTCGATCAGAGATGGGCGGTGAAATAAAAGTAACATTAATTTGTTCTAAATCTCGAGTAGCGCCGCTGAAGGTTTTAACTGTACCTAAATTGGAATTGTTTTCTGCATTACTTCTCGCTGAATTGGTAAGCGGAATGTCAACTACACTAGAAGATAAATTCAAATTTCATTGCTGGTCCGATTCGATGGTTGTTTTGTCGTGGCTGCAGGAAGAGTCGTCAAATTATAACGTTTTTGTGGCTAATAGAGTCAGCCGTATTCAAAATATGACAAAAAATATGATTTGGCATCATGTTCCCACTTCCTCAAATCCAGCTGATATTTTATCCAGGGGCGCAACACCAGATGAATTGCTGAAACACAATATTTGGAAAGATGGACCAAACTTTTTATATCAAAATTCCGAATTTTGGCCAAAAACATTTGAAAAGATAAACACACTCCCAGAACGTCGACGTACAGTGCTATCCGCATCTACCAAAATCACAGATTTTTCGGCATCGTGTAAATATCGCAATACATTTCCTAAACTTCAAAGAATTTTCGCATATGTTTATCGATTTTTAAATTTCACAACTGGAGTGAAGAATTTTGGAAAGTTGACAGAGAAGGAGATGAACATGGGTATCAATATTTTATATCGTAACATTCAATTCGTATATATCGCAGCTGAATTTAAAACACTCAAGTCGAATCAGAATGTGTCTAAATCCAGTAAACTATATTCATTGTCGCCTTTTATGGATAAAGAAGGATTGATAAGAGTTGGAGGACGTCTTCAAAATTCATTCCTAAATCAAGATGCTCAACATCCGATAATTATACCAGATAATCATCCAGTTACCACATCACTTGTAGCTATGGTAAAAACATCAAATGGTATTAGTCGGCGATCTGTAGCAAAATTAGCGATTCTTCCCATTGAAAATGATGATGTTGAAAGGCATAACCTTCCAACGGGGGGAGGATGTCAAGCTACGCCACTGATCAAACAGCAGCAATCCTAAGAACACCCGCACAAAGCAGAGCCAAAAAAGTAGCCAGCAGTCGTCATCAAGCGCATCAATATGTTTGTCAGTGCGTTTACCCATTTACATGCGTTCGTACGTATGTGCTAAATCAACCAAACCATCACTAGACGAACAAGAATAAATATGTAATGCAGTGTGTGTATGCATCACATATGTACGTTGATGCAGACTTACCAGCCACCAGTCAATATGTAGCTCAGTGTGTGTATGCATTTACATTCTTTTTTATCCGCACTGGCTAGGCGTCAATATGTATGGCTTAACAAGAGAAATTTATGTAGCGATATGTGCATATGGCTTAATGTAAATTACAAAACCATAAATGTAAATATGTATATTTTTGGTAGTTTTATGATGTTTAATGATCATTAGAAATTGCATTTGCTTTTTGGAATTCCCTTTTTTGCAATTTAAGATCACTTTTGTATTTTTAGTTGGCATAGCAACAGCAAATAAAGAAGATCAATTTTTGGAAGCAGAATTCGCTGCTAATTGTTTCATTTCGCTAGTTGTTATTTTTTTCGCATCATCTTATAAAAAAGCTTATAAGATCGAACAGGATACATACAAAATACGACCAAAGATATGTCTCATCGAATTAATGGTTTTGGACCCCAAGTATGTTACGAAATTCGTTTGAGTCGATTTAGCCCTGTCCGTTCATTTGTCTCTCTTAATGTCTAACTGGCTGGTACGCACGATAAATTTCGAACAGATCTACCGATTCAAACCAAATTTTATACTTCGTTATGTTTTGACCAAACTTAGTTTAAGTTCGAATATAGGCTATATACATCCTACTCCACAAAAGTTCAAAATTTTTTTTCGAAAAATTGTGTGAACAATTTGGTCCAAACTTTCCATATATTATTATTCCTTCCAGATATAGATCGGGTAAGACCATTTCGGTCCACACCTTCGGGTACCTCCCACACAAAATTCGGAAAAGTGAAATGTAGGAGCCCTCTCAAATCGTTTTGAATATTTCTAAGCAGATTATCTTTGCGGCCCCCTTTACGATGGTACAATTGCAATGGCAAGTCTTCTTCCTAGTTCCTATTTCCTGAGATTATAGCCGAAAAGCTCCAAGAAACCCTGAAAAACAAACATGAAACCTAACTCAAATGACAAATCCGCAAGATAACTCTTAGGGGGATTTTCTGATTGGTCCGAACTTGCTCATCGTATTATTTCATCCAGTCACACAAAATTTGGGAAAAGTGCAGTTTGAGGACTCCAATCGGATCTTTTTTTTTTTTTTTTTTTTTGAAGAAGGTTCTTGTCACGGTCCCTATTGCAATGGTACAATTTTTCTGGGGTAAGTCCATATTTCTTGAGATAATGGTCCAAAAAAACCCTACGGACATCATGTGTAGTGGATAGCATGATGTCCGTAAGGTTTTTTAAAGGATGTATGGACTTGCCTCAAAAAAAAAAAAAAAAAAAAAAAACTTCTACCATCGTAATAGGGCCTCGAGCACAACCTGGGGCCTAATTACGTGATTCGATTCGATCGAGTATTTGCTCGTGAAAAAGATTTCGACACGATAAAAAAGCGGCATGACGAGATTCGATCGAAATCGTTGATCGAATGTTTCGAGAGTAACCGGTACTCGAACTATGAAAACCTATGTGTACTATAGGGAATATTATGAAGGTAGATGTAAAAAATGGTGTTTGTTTGAAAGCAAGAACTATAAAAACAAAATTATGAATGAAAAATGTAAATGTCTGTTTAACAATACATTGAATAATAATTTCTGAATGAAGTTGTGCTAAGAAAAAAAGAAAATGATTAATTCTTGCAAAATCTTTTTGACATTGTAGTAACAGATTGCTAGTACATCTACCTTAATAATCCTCTCTCAAAATAAATGAGAGAGAGTTTGGTGGGTGTTTTGCATTAGACTCTCTGAGAGAATATTTCCTTTGGTAAACAACGGGGGATGAAATGTTTATAATGTACTTCACTTATAAAATAAAGGCTATTAATATTAAATTTTTTTTCTGTTTTGCAAAAATGCTTATTTTTGAATTTTTTTTAATGACTGCAAAACTAATGGTTAATGATTGCTTGCATTTTGATTCTAAATTTATCACAATTTCTAAAAACGACTACAAAGGACTTTTCGCAAATTCTCTTGTTATATTGTCTAAAAAATGCTGCCAATTATTTACTAGCATCGTTTTTCTTCTATAAAACGACAACAAACAACAATTTTTACATTTCAAACAAAAAGACAATAAAAAAATCTTTCATTTTATTTGTTTACGATAGGCAATTTGGCCTCGAGAAATTACTCGCAAATTTATGCTCAATTATTCGATAATTTTACTCGATAACGAGTGTTGTCATCCCAACTTTGAGTACTCAGGTCGAAACAACTCGATATCGAATCACATAATTAGGCCCCTGATGAATGAAAATCAAAAACGATTCGAGAGAAGGTTTAAAACTGCACTTTCCCGAAATTTTGTGTAGAAGGTACCCGAAGGAGTGGACCAATATAGTTCATATTCGAAGCTGATCTATGTCTGGTAGAAATATTACGATGTGCAAAGTATGGGCTAAATCGGTTACTCCCTTCTAGAGTTATCAGGCCCACCAATATACCGAACACTTTTGAGCTTTTATGGGGGAGGTGCCCGGGGAAGTGGACCCATAAGGCCAATCTTTGAACTTGAACTAAATTTTGGCAAAATACTACGAAGGTAAAATTTTTGACAGAATCGGTTGATCCGTTTGAATGTTATCATGCGCTCCAACCAGACAAACGGACGGACAATGCTTAATTACTTCAAATTGTCTGAAACGGTTTACGGATACCATTATATTGATGAGGCACATTTTGGTCATATAAAAGTGTATTTACCCACTTTTAGTTTAAAGGCTGAGTGTATTAAAAACCGAAAAACCGGTTTGCGGGAATAAAAAGTGCAAAAATGTCTTGGAATACCTTTGAACGTAAAGAGCAACCGATTGCTGCTTTATGATCGACAAGAGATATTAAGTGACGATCTGCGTCTCTTGGGTGTTTTCCTGGATTTGCCGACTTGCACTCAGATGGTATGCGGATCAATCCCTGACCAGAACATCAAAATGTTCGGTGGTGGTAAATCCCTTTAAGTAATGTTGGCTTGCATTTCTTGAGTATTTCAGCAATAAAAAACTTCTCTACAAGTGGTGTCGTAAGACACGGCGTTCGGAACCGGCGATAAAAAGTAGGTACCATATCATTGGGCCAATATGAGTTGGCGTGGACTCATTGATACGAGACAAGTCTCCATTGTCCTGTCGGCGTTGTTGTGGGTTTTCATCGTTCACCATCGGACTTATGTGCAAACGCGAGTAGACGGGGCAATATGGGTCAATATAAGACTACCAACAACTGGAAATGTCGCCAGTTCTCGGTCCACTAATCCAAAATCACAACCAGTGCTAGTGAAGAACGTGAAGTCCTTGGGGAGAACAGCATTGTGCGCGAAAAAGTTGGCATTGTCTGCGTCGTATTACTCGGCGACGGAAAGGTTAGTGAGACAAGTAAAAAAGTATCAGTCGGATTTGCCGACAGAATTAAAACTTTCATTTACGGACAGATCGACACAATTGTTGAAATTTTGTGGTGGAGGTAGCATAAAGAGAAGATCGGTATCGGCCATTTTTGAAGTTAAGCTGGAGATCCAACATTTGGATAAATTTGGTTGCCTCGTTCAAGGGATATCGTGCATACTATTTTAGTGACATTTTTTAAATATTGGAGGGAAGTAAAGGAACTTGTTGCCAATCTTCGAACTGAAACTAAGTTTGGACACCTTTTGGGCTGTTTTCTCAAGAAGTGTGGACTTGCCCCTGAAAAAACATTTACCGTCGTAATTGGGGCAGCGAATGCAAGTTGCTGCAACAGAAATCAAAGTGATTCGAGGGCAGGTCTTAAAGTGAATTTAACCAAAATTTTGTGTGGGAGGTACCCGAATGAGTGGACAATTATAGTCCATATTCAAACCTGATATACATATGGCAGATGTGTAAAGTATGGACCAAATCGGTCACTCCCTTCGAGAGTTATCGTACGCACAATTTTTCCGAACATTTTTGAACTTTTGTGGGGTAGGTACCTCAGGGACGTACGCAGGGGGGGGGGCACGGGGGGCCCGGGCCCCCCCCCGAAATGGTTTGGTCGAACAAAATTTTTTAAGCTACTGTAACTAGTTATTATATTTTTTTCTCATAAAAATGTTTGTATATTTGAAGATTTCAAATAAAAACTTATATTTTCTTAAGTTTCTGAACAGAAAATGTACATCATTAACAAGTTTTGTAAGAAAATATTTTAAAAATTTTTGTTTGTAAGCTGTTTTTGAGAGAAACTTCCAATAAAATCTGAATTACTTCTTCATGTCATATCATACAACTATCAAATGCTAATTCCTTAATGAATATACCCCATGTATATTATTTATTCGAACTGTATAGAGCTCTCGAGGCTTAAAACACATTCGGTTATAACAAAAATAACGAGTTCATTATTATGGGAATGGAAATATATAAAAAAAATCTATTGAATAAAATGTATGAAGGGTCGGTCCTTCGTGGCCAATTAGAAATCTGTTTTACTGTCATCGCCAAAATTTTGTTATTCTGTTTTAGACAAATTTGCTGCTAAACAGTATGAGAAAATAATGAAGACAAATGGATTTTTGTGCGTCACTTGATTTTTACTTATCATTACCGAAGTATAATTGTAACCTCAGACTTTAGATTACGAGATTATATACACTATAATTGTATCGTATAGATTTCATCAAAATAATGATTTAAGACTTCACATATGTTTGGACAATATTCGTTTCAGCCAAGATGGAAGTACTTACCACCGTCCGTCCGTCTGTATCTCTGTTTGTCTGGCAGGTTGGAACTCATGATAACTCTCGGTCCAAGTTATGGATCTCGTAATGTTTTGTCCAAATTAAATTTAAGTCATATCGGTACCTCCGCCATAAAAGTTCAAAATTGTTCACTAAAATGGTCGAAGGGACTAACCGATTCGGTCTAAAATCGAACCTAATATGGTTCGCAAGATTACTTCCAGAAGTACATCAAGGTCCAAGAGAATATGTTTGGACAACATCTTCAGGTCTCTTATACAAGTCTAACATAACTGCAGTTTAAAGACTGTTCGATGATTTTTTGGACATTTTGTAGTCTTGTTTACAGCGATATCATACTTTTCGTGGACAAGTTTATGCTTCCTGACAAAGCTCTAAATACTACAGTGGCCAACTAAAAAGCTTATGGGCGCGGTAACTATCGAGAGGAGTGTCTCTCAAATAATTATTAGTGAATAATTATGTGGGGTTCAATAAGGATCGATTGTTATTTGTCAAAACTATATAGAACTAAATCCATAAAAGTGTTTGTCATCGAGTCCAAAAACTTCTAATCGTACAATTAAGAAAACAAATTATAACGCTTCTTTTGTAACATAATATTAAACGTAAAAATAATCATGGTATCAGAATCTATCTCTTTCGGTAAATAACACTGTGCAACATTTTTAAGGTAATCTTGTGCAAATAATTTGAAGTGAGGATTTTTTGAAAGTACAGACTCAAAGTACAAAAGCCCTAGTTCCGTTTTGTTGAGTCAGATACAGCTTGGATTTTATGGCCCCATCTAAACATTGTTAAATATCGACTTTTTAAACAACTCGGGGCTATATCTCTGAAACCAATGCATATCTTCTTCTGACCTTTGCAGCAAATTTGTAGATAAGGGCCAAAATAAAATATTTGGAGAAATGAAAAAAAATAAATTTTATAATATATCTAAAAATTCCATAATTTGTATACATTTCGCACCATATCTCAAAAACTGTTAAATTTTTCTTAATGTTTTCATTTGGAAACATATCAACGACAGCCGATATTCTTAAAAATTAGGCTAAGATCATCGAAATAGTGAAAATCCTGCTATAGCAAAGACAACGGCAATTCTTTGTAGTTGTAAAATTCTGCGATAAACCATAATGTGGATCTGTATGATTAAAAACTTCAATATACTTCAATAAATTTTACATGGCGACATTGCCGAACGTGGCCCGATATTGTCTATTTTCAATTCTAAATATCCTACTCTGTAAATATTTAAAATTGTATCCTTAGTCCCAATTTACATTAAACGATTTTTCTTGCGTTCTCTTTTAAACTTGCCTCTTGCGTTTATACAGGCAATTCTGTTTTCAAAACAATGAATATAATGTCAAAAACGAAAAATATAAAAGGAATTGCCTGAAAATTGCCGGTACGAGCAATTTTTTCCACTTCCATACCCCTTACGTGTCTCTCCTACAAACTGAGACTTGCCGCAAGTAAACTCGCCTAATGTAAATTGGGACTAAATATTATGAATTCTTTCTATTGAATTTATATACTTTGTACCATTATTTCATATAAAATATAGAATAGAATATGTGCCAAAATTTCCAGTCCATCGGACAAAAATTTACCGAGATATGAGCTTTCGAAGCGAAACATGTATTGTGTTTTGTATGTAGCATAGAAACTAAAAAAGTCTTTTCCTCGAAGTGGAATTTTGTATGTTTTTGTGGGACTATTGTACACATAAATCATGTGCTTAACCGAGAGAGTCTTAAAAAAAAACTGCTGACAATTTTGTACAGTGTTTTGTTGTTGTTAAAATCGAAATTTAGATTTAAACTGTTTAAAATTTTTAAAAATTGATTTTTTTAATTCCTTTTCGATAATGGACAAGATTATTAGGTTCGTAATGATCCCACAAAAATATATGCTGATCGCTTTATTCTTTTTCAAACTACAGTGGGTACCGCAAAATGCTTTAGTAAAAACAGTGCTTTATAAGCTGGCATTTGAATGTAAGATTTTTCAAGAAAAAAAAAAAATAGAAGGTAACTTAAGGTTTAATAGATTTTTTATAAAAAATGCATGAAAATGGCTTTTCTCATGCTTATAAGTGGCCATAACCCCTTAAAATAGCTTTACGTAACGCTACACAACATTTGAATTTTTCATGATTTTTGGTCAAGTTGTGCCCCCCCCGAAATGAAATCCTGCGTACGTCCCTGAGGTACCTGAAGGTGTGGACCGATATGGCTTATCTTCGAACTTACACTAAGTTTGGACAAAATATTACGAAGGCCAAATTTTGAACCAAGACTGCAGATCCGTTCGAGAGTAATCTTGCGCTCCAACCACTAAACACGGTGTCATAGGCAGGGTTTCGGAGTCGGAGTCGGAGTCTACGAGTCGGAGTCGAGCAATTTTGCTGGAGTCGGAGTCTGAGTCGAAAAAAATAACTCGACTCCGACTCCGGGCAAATTTTTTCTACATTTTATAAATATAACATTAAATTCGGGACACCAATTATTTCGAAAAATCATTACTTATTTTAAAAGAAAGCTATAAGAAAACATATAAGCAAACAGTACCTTTATTATACTAAATTAGAGGATATTTACTATCATTTGAAGTCTATTCTTTTCATCTCCAATTTGTTTACACAATGCATGTCGAGAATATCTTTTTGGTCCAATTGATCCTTTATATTTTTGCAAGCAAAAGTGATGTTCTATGACGATCGAATTAATTGGACATTGAACGTCTCCTATATAAGTCCTACAAGTCTTCTGCCAGAAGACCTACTGGTCTTCTCACAAAATTCTACTGGTCTGGACATATTGTCTTTTGTGAGAAGTCATCCTTGTCGTCTATTAGAGGACCTCTTATGAAAGACATTGTGGTCTCTATGTTAAATCCTACTGACAACACTGTGACACAAAATGGAAGTCAACGTCTGGGGGCGTAAAATTCCCTGTGGGAATGAAGGCCCCTATTGAGCATATTAAGAATCCCAACGGATCACTTAGCTAAGTTTCTGAGTTATGGCGTAATGATATTTTTATATCATTATTTGGCGTTATTGTTGCATCAGTTTGAGATAACATGTTTTCAGTTAAATAGAATGAAGGAATATATTTTCCTACTAGCTCAGTTCCTTCCATGTCCCATTTGTCCTTGAATTGAAAATGTAACAAAGATAAGATTTATTACATGAAAAAATTCAACAAAAATGTTCCTCCGAAAATTTTATGTAGGTTCCCCACATCCAATATATCGATATTGTCACGTTTTTATTGTCCTTTCATAGTTTTACCCGCTCCATTCTCAAAAAAAAAAGAAAAGCGTTAGGTTAATGTATTTATGTACATTTCGTATTAGTTATTAACTACGTATGTATGAAATTCGGATGGTTACTGTGTTATGACTTTTTTACAACCCCTTATCCCTGTATAATATTTTAAATAAGATTAGATAAAATCTTAATTATTCGATAAAAATCTAGTAAATATGTACACCAAAATCTAGTAATTCATCGAACGATTTAATTTTTCAAATTGTGTTTGCCCGTTTATGACCAAAAACTTCAGTTCTAAGCCAAAAATTTAAAATTTGAATTTTTCTATCCATTATTTCCGTAAAATCTAATATTTTTTACACAATCGATCGATGAAGGACTAATCTTTGTTGTCCTTGATAAGCCCCCAAAAATATTTATTATATTCCAACGATTGCTTTTCTAAAGAATATTTTAGGAAAAACCAACAGATTAGCCTATATGGGCCCAAATATAGGAAAAAGTTAAAAATTTCTGCACGCTTTATTAATTTTTAGTGGTATTGGAATTTACACTCGGAGTCGGCCCGGAGTCGGAGTCGGAGCCGGAGTCGTGAAAAAATATGGTCTGGAGTCGGAGTCGGAGTCGAGCTGAAAATACCTCGACTCCGAAACCCTGGTCATAGGTGTTTTTTGCACTTTTCAGGCTATTTGCCTAGGAAGTATGGACTTGCTCCTGATTTAACATTTACCGTCGTATTGGGGCGTTGAATACAAGTTGCTACAACATAAATCAAAGCGATTCGAGAGCAGGTCCTAAACTGAACATTTCTGAACTTTAGTGTGGGGAGTACCCGAAGAAGTGGACCGACTGAGTCCATATTTGAACCTCCCTTCAAGAGTTATCGTGCGCACAAATTTTCCGAACAATTTTGAACTTTTGTGGAGGAGGTACCGGAAGGAGTGGACTGATCTCCGAACTTAAACTATGTTTGGACAAAATATTACGAAAGCCAAATTTTGAACCGAATCGGTTGATCCGTTCGAGAGTTATCGTGCGCTGCAGCCAGACGGACGGACAGTGCTAAATGAACTTGAAATTGTCAGAAACTGATTTCGTCCAAACATACTTGGTAGAGTTGGGTAATCTAGTTCCTAGTTCCTTGTACTAGTTCTAAAACGTATGAGTAACATCATGAAATATGTGATAGTGTGTGATAGTAAGTATACGCAGTTTGTTCCAAAAAAAAATGTGGGCCATTGGAACTGCGAAGTGAACTAGATAGTTCCATATAGTTCCTTTGGCACAACTCTAATACTTGAGGTCTAGAACCATTATGCCCGTATAAAAATCAGCATAACCTCGTTAGCATAAATGCTGAGGGTATAAAGATCGCTGCTGAAGCGACAAACATTTATTCAGTCAGTGTATCTTCGCAGAAACCTTATGTATCTGTGAAGGCGAGCAATGAGAGCACAAAGACCAGCTGTTCGCAGAAGCCATGCTCGTCTAACCCGAAGCATGTGGACAATGTTAAGCAACAGATTGTCCAAATTGAATTCAGGCTAGCGATCATTGACAACTCTGATCCCAATGGGTGCATCAGCCAACGTCTTTGGTTACTGGTCAGGGACATCCTCAGAGACATCATCCTCATCTCAGACACTGTGGATTAAAGCGAACCAGGCAGTCCTGTACAAGGGAGTTAAGATTAATATGTGCGAGAATAAGGAATCGGTAGATTTTCTTATTCAGTTGTTGATGAGATTCCGTATGGGTTGATAACCTCAGTATGGGTACCACCTCCTTTCATGATGCTGAACAGAATACTGAATTTAGTCAAGCAGCTGAACGTCGATCTTCAGAGAGAAAAATTAAAAATCTAAATGACTTTCCGAAGAAGGAGAGGCTTGTCATTAAGTTTGCCCCCGATAACTCAGGAAAAGACTATCTATATTTCAAAGCCCTCCGAAACACCAGTGGACGCCGCGAATGAGGACAAGTGTACATGTATTCACATGCAATAAACACTGATTATTCGCAAGTCAAATTTAATCACTATGGCGCTGTGAAGAGTCTTATCCTGGTTCATGAATTAAACCATGACTCTCCCATGATGACCATAATTGTCTGATAGTGAAAGACACCTGGCATTGTCACAAGCCCATCTAGTTAAAAAAAAAACAGCAAAAAAACGATATTGTTCATTGAAACACATGGCATTGAGTTGTTGCTTTTCTTGGGTAATTTCAATAAATGATTATCGTAACACAGCTGCTGTTTCTGCCATTAACTACTTCTAGTCTGGGCAATCATTCATCAATAACAATCATCAAACAATCCTGGCCGCTATGTTACGTCGCTCGTTCAATCAACTGTCAATTGTGAAAAACCAATTACGAATTGGAAAGAATTGTTATTTTCCACACATTTCCACAACATGGCAAAGCATTTCACATTCATTTCGCATGCAACGATTGTGATTCGCGGATTGGTTGTGTCTAACTACCACAATTGAGGCAAGCGAACGAACGAACGACCGACGGACCGTCCAACCGACCCATCGCCAAGTTTTCAAAGTGCAGTTCAGGCACTTAAAGTTTCGAACGATGTACTAGTTACAGTTACGTCGTCTAATTACCATTAAAATAGCATTTTTCACAAAAATGCACACACACATACTGAGCGTATCAGAACGTGCCATGACAGAAAAACGGACCTGCAACTCTAAATGTTGGGCTTAAGTGTTTGAAGGAAAAAACTATTCGCTTGTCTGCACTACTCAATGTCGTTAACATCTGTGCTCCAGTTAAGTTTTACGCACGCATTTTGCCATTCCACCATTTTCACCATTTTCCTGAGAAAACAATAATGAGAGCCGAAAAGCATGGTGGCTAAGGGGGTCAACACCTAGCGAGGCAAGGTGTTCTCCTACCCACCAACCCACTACTCATTGCAACCAAAAACACATCATTCATTCCCGCACATCAATAATTCTTACAAATGGCAAAAATTTCCGAAAGAGAAAAGAGATAGACGTAAAGGGGGGACATCTGCACATCATCCAGTGCAGCTAGTGAAAACATTGAGGTTTGTTTTACCTAAATATAACAGTGCCAACTGTTGCCTTTGCCACCATCATCATCATAGGAACTTTTTTGAAGGTAAAGAGGGTGCCAAGAACAGCTGTAGCCGTTGTGTGTATGTTGGTGTCAGTAAAGCAAAATTGTCTAATATTGTTTGCAAGGTATTTTGTGAAAGGATTTTCATTTTTTGTCTTTCCTTTGCTTTATTGCTTGTCGTCCTGCTCAATGGTGTAACATGTGCAATTCGGTGTTCACCTGGTCCCCAAAACGAATGTCGGTCGCATCATTAGTAGTAGTAGTTGGCAACATTAATCGCTTTATAAGAACATAGTTGGATTGTGGAAAACACCCAGAATGGAGAGAGAAAGTATGTGTTTATAAAGAAGGGAGGAATGCTGGATGTAATCATGGGAAATTTATATAAAATCTTAAAAGTGTGTGTTGAGTCTTGTATAACCTCCGCTGGTGTATGTTTGCTCCTCTAAAAGACGCTAAATTATGCTGTACCACTGCACGAGTCGACGAGTCCTACTTTTCAAAGGAGGAGAAACTATCAGTCAGGTGTGCCAACAGAGATATACCCTCAGTCGCGGACCTAAAGAAAAGAAGCAAACACAGTACTTCTTTCTGACTACAATAGGGCTTTTTTGAGTTTTGTGGGCCAATTTCTCAGGAAGTGTGGATATGTCATCGAAAAAAGTACCGTTTTAACTTTTAGCGGGAATGTTTTGTACCCTTAACGCAGCTTAAAAACCAAATTTCAGATAGTTTGGTGAGATATGAGGCCACAATATTCAAAATACCGAAAATCAGGAGGTTATATGAAGACGTAGACCAATACCAACAACTTTCTGGTGGAAAGTTTTATACGGCCAACGAAGACTAAATACCATATTTCAGACATTTCGGTGCTATATTGAGACCACAACCATCAAGATACCGAAAATCGGAAGGTATCGTTCTATGATGGCTATATCAAAACGTTTACCGATATAGGCCAGACATCCTTTATATTGGGTCTCTGACGAATATTTCGTTATGTTACACACGGAATGAAAAATACCCAGCAAAAATCCTCATTACAAACCTCCTTTCCCACCAATTATTTTAACCATGCCCTTGTTAAAATAATGGGTGGGAAAGGAAATATCTGATTATTTCGTAACCACTGAAATAAGTAGCCAGTATCTACTTATTTCATAATGGGTAGGAAAGGAGGTTTGTAATGAGGATTTTTCCTGGGTATAATTATACCATCCATATTATGGTGGAGGGTATAATTAAAACCTGAATTTTTACTTAAAACGGAATGCAATTATAGGAACATATAACTTCTACAATTTAATTGTAAACCTGCTTTATATCTTGCATATGAATTTTACATATTTTTACCAAAAAAAAAAAAAAAAAAACGAATCATACAAATATGAACAGAAAAAAATAACACCCAAAACCAAACAGTAATGAATGAAGAAAACAGAACATGCCAAAATGTTGCATCTGTTTTTATTCAGTTCATTCTACAAAAAGAAAAAAGGATGACGAAAATCAAAACAGAAACAACAATAATGGAACACTCACGCAGTCAATGACTATTCCAAATGTCAAACAACACTGTTGCAGTAAAACAAACAAAGCTCGCAATCAAGCCAAACGACTGGGAAGCATCATTCTCAGCAGCCAAAACGAGTAGAATATGCGAATGTCTGGAAGATTTTGTTTTGAAAAACAAATCAAAAAGAGAAAATAAGTTTGCTTTAACCATTACCCGGTCGACAATGAAGAAGATGAATACCCCGGCGAACGAACAAGCTGTGGAATGTATTGCTGCTCAGACTAACAACTAAAACATCACATCACACCATTTTTGATTGTTTGCAGATGGACATTGGATGGATAGTTGGGTAGATGAATGGATGATGAAAACGTATTGAATTAGAACGGGTGGAATATTTTCGTATGGCGCTATGGCGTTTTTTTTTTCTTCTTCTTGACATTCTAGATTCTTTTGGACTTTATGCTAAAAGTGTCAAATCAAAATCATAAGAAAATGTGTCGCAAAATTAGAGTATAAACAATTGTTGCTAAGATAAGGTATTCTATACGACCTCTAATCACACTGCAATTTCTAACCAATTACCCTGCATTCGATTCATATCAAAATCTAATTATAATTTCCACAAATAACAAATGTCGAAGGCCCGCCAGTCCATGATTATTGACGACTGAGTTTGGCTGACAAGGACTTAAACAAAACGCAAGTAAATAAAACGCCCCCGTGAATGATAATTTAGCGCAGTAATAAAAATTTTCACAAGCACACACGTGTCCGCACTCCCCATTCCTGTACGTCAATGAAATGCCAATTATATTTTTTCTTGCAGAATTAATTCAAAGCAGAATAAAAGCACTTAATCTCTGGGAAAATTTCATGGCAAATTGTAAAACAAGTCAAATGGCAATGACAGCTTTCGGAAAAACAAACGACGGACGGACGTCGGATTCCGTATAGAAATGAGAGGGTTGCAAAGAAGGATAAAACCAACAGTGTGTGGAGATACACACGTTCATTTTATGCCACAACACAAATTCTTACTTTGTAATTGTAATTTAACTTCATGTGGATTGCTGTTAAACGTTCACACGCCATAAACGGCGGATTAGACAAAAATGGAACAATCATAAACAATCCATCATCTGTTTCAATCTATCAATCAGGCGATTAGCATTTGCGGAAATGAAGGGTGGCGGTTGTGCAGTAATGCTTTAATAATTATGATAGTCAAAGGGGATGTTCGTTTCAGTTGCAAAAAAATATGTGGCCTTAGTACTCGAAAAACAATAGTATATTACTTTTAAGAAGTTCCTCCTTAAATAGAAAATGTTGAAGGGGTCTTCTATCAGCTAAAGTGATCACCTCTAAATAGTAACAAAAATATGTTTTCATTATCTATAAGTCGTCATCAACGCACCATGTTCCCGATTATCTACAAATTGTCATTGGATCTACAAGAATAGAGTTCACGATTATCTACAAATCGTCCATCTACCATTTAATTTCCACAGTCGTCAGAGCAAGCCTAACCACCGACGACGAATCGTCTATAATAGAACCCGCCGACTCTGCACGAATTACACATCATCCAGACATCCACCCTTTCTGCCTGAGCTACCTTCACGCCAACGATTGATCTCAATCCACACCAATTGAATTCATTTGATATCATTTAACCACGAGTAGACAAAATCACCTTACGAATGGCGCTCGAGCAGGGACCCGATTTGGAATCGGACTGCAGAAACCCCGAAACCACCACCAACGACGATGGCTTAAGTCACAAATGTGGTAAGAAATTAAAAGCAGGGTCGTTGTATTGGAGTTATTTGTTGAAGAAGGATAATCCCATACAGGCGGCAACAATACCAACGGAAGGATTAACAGAGGAGTACTTGAGGAAGCAATTTGCAGAGTTCGTGCGATATAAGCTGCAGAGGAGAAAGTTTACTTTGTGTTGGAGAACGAGGTCAGAACATATGAGAAAACTGTGTACACAAAGGAAGGTTTAAACGTCCCTGCACATACTTCATGTCTAGAGGACTATAAATTTTGTACAGCGCTGGAACTTCAAATTCAGTGTCGAAGGAGATTTAATAGAATTATAGGATACCCAAGACCGTTTGATTTCTACCCTACGCATCATCTTCGAAGTTAACGCACTGAAATGGTACAGGGTGAAGATGAATTATATCGTGCCTTGATAACCCGATAAAAATCATTCTAGAACAAAACCCCACCCTGCCACTATATCCACCGGGGTGATTTCCAGACTTTGGACGAGCTAATCTCACTCACGGACGGTCAGTATTATATCTGGGTGGAGACACATGTTAGAAATATGTGGGATTCGAACCTTGAACTCCGAAAACCAAGTGACAGGGATGCCGGCATCTTGGCGTTCTAAGTTCAAAGATTCCGATGACAAAGATTGATGATCAAAATCTTCTGATACTACTGATGGACAAATGTAAATAAAGGTGGAAAAAAGCTGCCTTAGTATTTGTAATAAAGCATTGAAAAAATAGGGTTACCAGCCAAGTCGGACTATAGGAAAGGTTTGGTATTAAATAACTAACATTAAAATAAATAAATAATTCGAATATACAATTTTCGAATGATTGGTGGTATAAATGCTTGTTTCCAAGCTTAGCCTTCGTCCACCCACAAAAATAACATTCTAATATGCCTGATGATCGGTCTAACCACCCGTGAAACGTAGCATAATGGTTGAATGTGGGTCATAACAGCTCAACTCGAAAGAGAATTAATTCAAATATGTGGGTTTTAGTCGACACCGGATCTTCTTACTTTCGACGAGACGAATGCCGGTAGGGTACAAATGGGGTCGCTACAAGACTACAAGACAGTTTTTCATATTGCTATAGGATGGTCCTCTATCAACATACAAGTATTTAATTTCCACGTCGAAATTTGTGAGAAATTTTCGGACGAAAATTTTCACAGGCAGATTTCATTTTTTGCAAACTGATTTTTTTAAGTCACTGTAAACAACCCAACTGTCAAACTTTCCAAAAAAGTCAAATTACGCCTGGCGACACTGCGTGTTGCCTAGGCCAGATAGTTTTCTAGTTGCCCTCGTATAAACATCGTGCTGGACGGAGAATTTGTTACGCAGGCTGCGGTCAGGAACGGGAACGATTTACACGCTCACCATAGCCCAACGAGCCATCAGCATCACAAGAACTTCAGAGCAAAGACGGCTCTATTGCCACAATCAACCTGTACATTAGATAATCAGACTTCGATGGAAAATATGCAAGCGCAAATGAAGCGGCGGAAATATCTTTAAATTTTTAGTCCACTAAAATTTGAATTTGACTAAAATATAGTACGTGAGGAAAAACTCATCTCGTGAAAACGCTTTAGTAATTGTAGCAACATCATATGATACGTTTGTAAGTTCCTTCTTTTGCTTAATCTGGCTCTGGGTCTATCTCGATTTTTAGGATTGTGGCTGTTTCGATAGGTTGTAACCACAAAGCTACTGGAGTTAGTTGAGTAGGCTTGGCGGTGCTGTGGAAAAGATGGAGTGTGTCATGCGGACCTGTGCCGCATGCTGAGCAGATATTTTGTGTGGTGTCATACGAATTTCGACGACTGCACCATCCCGAACGTAACTGAACTAAAACTACTTTGGTGGCAGCTAACGTTCTTCAGCTGCGATAGAGGAGGAATGTACTCCGAGAACCGCATTCACACGGACAGGTTGTTATGGCATCTGTGTGAATACTATTCAAGTCTGCTTGATAGGCTTGCTGGCTTAGGGTTTCTCTCCTTTAACGTTGGACCTCTCTTTGTAGATCATGAAAATTCCTTCTGAAATGTATGGGTGTATTATCCATAATAAGGTGGTTAGGATGAATATCAACGTGCAAGTACTGCAACAAGAGCATGACATTGTGTTGTCATACTGGAAGAATCTTCGTCTACTCATGAAGTCATGAGGGGCACCCTGTTACAGTTAAGATTTTAAACATTTTTAAATCGTGTTACACTTATATTCGCGGATCCGCACAGCTTACTATAGACCAGTTATGGCCAAAAACACACATTTGCAGATTATAACTTGCGCTAGTGTGAGTGGAAACGTGAACAATGCGTCAACCGAACGAATGTGTTTACAGTGTACGTGTGTGTCGTATGCCCGCGGGCATATGAAAATTGTTGTTGGTGGCCATCACTGCTATAGACCAACCTATTGCGTTATATATACATATGTGGCTAATAATGTTTTTTATCTTCACCCCATGTGCTGCCAGTCAGGGACTTGAGGATCTTATCTCTACATATTAGCTTGTCGCAGATAGATTTTGGCATCCGCGAACGCCACGAATAAGCTGTCTAATATTAGCTTTAGAATCTTGGGGTAGTTAGAATCTTAGGGGCAGGGACTTCTTGTTCCTAAATTCTACGTACGACTGGCGTCCAACGTTTTAAAGTTGACCGGAGGTTAGTCTGCTCACTGTCCTCAAACAGCTTGAAGTGCTTGACAAAATTAAAGTCTTTTGATAAGTCGAGCGTCATCGTCACTGTTTTATCGTACGGCTAGTTCTGGTTGAGTCCTCGACTAATATGTGTGGAAATGGTGTGCAGCTGTTGTCGTGCTTTGCTACTTACAGAACCCATGCTGATGATCTGCAAATAGATATCTATTTGTGATGCAGGACAGGAATAAAGCCTCGACAAAATCAAAATCGGTCTGTACGATACACCTTTGCTGACATCCTTGCCTCCTGGCTTCAGTAGAGGGAGCACTCTGCCTATTTGCCAGACTTTGGCAATGATGTGGGTGACTACCAACAGGTGGAAAACTTAGGTGAGATTCTCAACTTCCAGCTCATCCAGCTGTTTTGGACGTGGTGGGTCCTCCTCGGCGGGAAGAAATCTAATGCGACGTAGTATACTTCTCTTCGCCCTGTGACTTCCGGGATGCTCGACGAATTGTCGATTAAAATAACTTTCGCCCCTCTTCGAATCAGTCAATGTTCCGCTTTTGCCCACGGACTAACTTGTTAGCATGCAGTGTCAATGTCCCTGACTCTGGGGTCACTGGGGTTGGCTCTATGAAGCTCATCACGTTAATTTGTTAGTCCTGCAGATCCTAATGAGAACTCGGATATTCGACCAGCACTCGGATATTCGAGAGGCTACAGCAACTTTCATGTCCCGGAACGTCATTTCTGTTACCCGACCATCTAAGTGATTGGGTAGCATTCTCTGAAGTAAGTGGTGAAATCTTTGAAACCAGATCAATATGACTAATGAAAGTGTGGCGTTCAGAGGTAAGGTGGCCTGCTAATGGTGACAACCATAGGGTCCGATCCAAGATAAACGACGGTTTGCCAGGTGATGTCATTTGTCAGACTGATTGTTATATCTGGCGAAAAGTGTCACTCTCTGTTAATATTTTTAGGGGCATTCTCATTGACCGAGCGAAACGTAGAGCTATCAATCTGCTAAGCCGGCGCTCTACCCTCTAGTCATTACTCAGGACTGAATGTCACATCTCACGATGAACATTAAAGTCCCATAAGACCAATCGGTTATGGCATTCTAAAAGAGGTCTAATGCTGGGCCTATAACATGGAGTACAGCTAATAATCGGCGAGATATACGAGGGATATGAGTCCGACCATATGTTGTTTACAATGACGCGAAAAATCAGTTTGGCAAAAATGGAACGAACTCGCGATCACTAACGTGCGATCATTTTCACAATTTTCAACGTGGATTATCACGACAAGAGAACATCTATGAACTTAAATCTTTGTATGATTATGAAACACCATCCTATAGCACTGTAAAAAACTGGTTTACTGAATTCAATCGTGACGCACGCTCAAAGACGAAAGTCGTGCAACAATGGTCTTTGTGCCAGAGAACATTGATGCCGTGCGTGAACTGATAATGGAAGATCGTCATGTGATAGAGGTATCCTTGGGCATTTCTTCCACCAACAAATATTCACCTGGGCGTCAAATGGTTTGTTCTCGTTGGATCTCGTTGAAAATCGCTCAAAAAAGGCTCGTGTCGATTGGTGCAAAGAAATTTTGAAAAACTACGATCGTGGTGCTTTTTGTAGCCTCAATTTGTTTTGGACCTGCACTGGCAGTCCCGCTGAACCCAATTAACCTATATATCAACATGCTCAGAGTGCAGAATTTTTTAATTCAGCAACTAGCTGCCACAACCAGACATTTTGGTAAAATTCGGCATAATTGAATTGATACAACAACAATAAGGAACCAAAGCAAATTCCTTGCTTATACGCTCCAAAAAGCTAAATTTCATAAATTTGGTATAACATTTAAATATGTCTCCATTTTATTGAGCATAACTTAAAATCCCATATTAAGGGTAGATATGAACTTTCTTAACTAACCTCTCAATTCGTCGCGAGGAATGACGTTCAACATTTCAAAATTGCATTAAAATTTAAATGAGCTCCATTAGCTTTTGTTTATACGTCTGCCAAATGTTCTCACCTTTCATAAAAGGTTTCTTAATTAAGTCTGAAACATGGTGCCATCATAAAATATCCATGTCAATCGATAAGAAAATCAGTTGTTAATAAAATTTCAAATTGGATTTCGAATCGATAAAAATAAGAAATATTCTCCACCAAAAATTAAGTTAACATTTATGGTCGCATTTTTGGGGACATAAAACTTAATTGTTAATTGGCGATGACAAAAACATAAATTCGGCGTAACATTTGATTCGCCATGGGACACGTGTAACCAGGTAACAAAATGCGGTAATTCAGAGAAAAAACAAAAGTAGTTCGTGGCAAACAAATTTATTATAAACTCCATTAAGGTTTAGCAGTAGAGCAAAGAAGCTCATCATCTTAAAGGCTGCAACGAGAAAAAAAGGTGTTGAAGTTCGATTTTCAGCTGTTCCACATCGCCAGCAACCACCAAATGGATATCAAGAAGAATTATTTCAAAATACCATAAAGGATATGCTGGCAGCAAAAAAAAAAAAAAAAAAAAAAAAAACAAATCGACACACATCTACGTTGGTATGCAAACCGCTTAAAAAGGAAATAAAACAAAAGACAAAGCCGAAAAAAACAACAAAACACAAAAAACACCGTGGCCGGCTGTATGAATGAATGAATGGTTTTGACAACAAGCATATTAAAAACAGATGACAAATACCCACAACACACACACATGCACAATTCAGCCACAATTGAATTCATATTTGGAATGCTTTTATTTTCACTTCCTCACCTCCATATCGAGCATTTAGACATACAAACATACATATGTTTGTTCCTTGTATGCCAGGACTTCATACCATGCTGCTCATACTAAAAACACAACTAACTCACTATTTTGTCGGTAATATGCATTCGCTTGAAACCCCACATTGTCACATTAGCGTTCTTCGATACTCGAATTCAATGAATTTGCTGCTGTGCCACGGCCGTGACTTCAAGAGTGTGTGCATGTGAGTGTTTCTGACATCCTTTGTATTGTGTCTGTATTGGCATTGTTTGAAGAATTTTTGTGTTTTAGACAACTGTCAAATTCAGAATCGCAGCATGTTTGATGTTAAGCAATGTTCAAAATTGCATGACACACACATGACACGACGTTATACGAGGCTGAGTGGCAAACTGTTTACAGGATTATGTAAAAAGTTAACTAAAATTGAAAAATCATTTTATTTTCCTGTCCACAATTTTAGATTTTCAAATTTTTCGACAACGAATACCCCAAATGCCTAAATCAGGTCAGAAAATGTATCTTAAAATATCTTTAATCGGGCGACACCTTTATATGCACGCAGAAAAATATATGTTAGAAATATGTTTGGATCCAAACAAATATATGTTTGGATCCATGGTACAATTATTTTACAGGTAGAGGCAAGTGTTGTTGTACAACAAACTTAACAACAACCACATAGAAATTTGTTTTTGTAAGTAATACTAGTGTCACTGGTATTTGTAAACAAAACATAAAAAGTGTCAATAAATTATTTTAATTTCAAAACAAGTAAGCAAAGTCTATAGTCGGGCGGGGCCGACCATGTGATACCCTACACCACAACCTCTAGGAATTATCTATATGCAACTGCCTTGCCCCCTGAATGCCCGGTTTCGATGCGAAGCCCTGGCTGCATAAAATTTTCAACGGTGGCAAAATACACCTTTGTAATGTTGGCGATATTTCCTGAGTAATTCAGCAATGAACAACTTCTCTACAAGTGGCAACTTAGGGCATGCCTTTCGGATTCGGCAATAAAAACTAAGTCACATATCAATGATCTAATATAAATCCATTGATATAAGAGAAGCCTCTCATGTCCCTACTGGGATGTTTGTGGAACAATTATATAAATAGTTCATTGTGGTTACATTATGTGATATCAAACATATATTTTATACCGGTAGAAATAACTAATATTGAATAGAAATTCAAATAATTTGCATGCAAACAAATTTATAAATCCCAAAATTATTCATATTCAATTACACACCAAAGAAGATAGTATAAGTCAGCTGCGCTAACGGTGATATACCCTCAGCATCTGCCCAGAAAAAGAAACAAGCACAATAATTATACCGTATAAAAATATATTGATTTTGTATCACCAGTTTGCTTCAAAATACGTGGAATATGTAGGTATCGAAATGTAAGGCTATACCAAATCAAGTTTTGTAAGCTAACTTCTGATTTTTTAAAAAGTTTGAGAATTATTTTTTAGAAATTTTGGACCATTATCTCAGGAAGTATGGACTTACTCCGGAAAATTGTACCATTGCAATATGAACGGTGAAAAGAACCTTCTTCAAAAAAATTCAAATAGATCCGAGACGTTTTCTCAAACTGCACTTTTTCCAAATTTTGTGTGGGAGGTACTCGAACGACATGACTGGATGAAATAATAGTATGTGCAAAGTTTGGACCAATCAGAAAATCCCCTTAAGAGTTATCTTGCGGATTGTTTGTTGTTCATTGTTTCTTGGAGCTTTTCAGCCATAATCTCAGGAAGTAAGGAATTGCCATTGCAATTGTACCATCGTAAAGGGGAACGCAAGGACAAGCTGCTTAAAATATTCAAAACGATTCGAAGGGACTCTTAAATTTCACTTTTCCGAATATTGTGAAGGTGTGGAACTATCTATATCTGGAAGGAATATTAATACATATATGGAAAGTTTGGACCAAATCGATTGCTCACTTCGACAGTTGACATTCACACAATTTTTCACACAAATTTTGAACTTTTGTGGGGGAGGTGCCGATATAGTCCATATTCGAAATTAAACTAAGTTTGGGCAAAATATTACGAAGTGTATAGTGCGCACCAACCAGCTAGACAGTAAGAGAGACAGATGAACGGACAGGGCTAAATCGACTCCATATTGTCTGAAACGAATTTCGTCCAAATATACTTGGGGTATAAAACCATTATTTCGATGAGTCCGAGAGTATAAAATAGTTGGCGAAGCGGCTAAATGCTGCAATATTTGTATGAAAAATCCAATTGAACAACTGAACTGAAAAATTCTTTGTCATGATAGATACAATTTGGCAGTAGGTCCGTTATCTAAAAGACACTTTATTGCAATTTGCATCAGGGGAAATATTAGTAGTTATTTTTCCATATGTAAGCTACTTTGCCGGTATATGCCCTCCAGGAATTAAAATATGGACCAAAAATAAAATTTGTATATTTTTCATACAAAAGCAATGGACTATGTCACCCGCTAAATAATATCAGATCATCATGCAAAATTATAGGCATTTTCTTCAACCTCCAACATAATTTCGCGACTATTGAGCTGTAATTGCGACCTCTAGCGTGTTTATGATAACACTACAAACAAAAAACTGGATATATTAGGCTTTAACTCTGTTATCTGATTACGTACATCAACACAATTGACATCAATAGAAAGGTCAAGCGTAAGCTGTATATAAAAACTTTTCAAAAGTTGTGGTCCATTTAACCCTCTAAATATTATCTGATCGCCATCTAAAATTGCAAGCTTCTTCCTTGTCATATACTCTTACCTTATTTAAAATTTCGAGGCGATCGGACTATTATTGCGACCTACAGAGCAGCTACAAAATCGGATAAAAATAATGTTTTTGGTCCATTTCACCCGATAAATATTTCACGATCATCACCAATTAAAATATCGATCTATTCTGATGTGAAACTGACCCCCATACCAAATTTCGTGACGATCGGTCCATAATTGCGGCCTGGAGTTTGATTACAATTTATAATGGACAGACGGACACACGGACGGTCGGACGGACGGACACACATCTCAAAATCGCTTTATCTCGCCGAGATATGAAGATTGGTATACCACATTGGGGGTCTCCGACGAATACTTCGCGGTGTTACATGAATTTTTACCAAAACAAACTTATAATACCCTTTCCACATAGTGGTGTAGGGTATAAATACATATTTTTAGATTTGGTTACATAAATTTGAAAATCATAAATGAAAATCCAATTTTGTTCAATTCTAATGTGTCCAACCCATTCCTCGTTCCAACGCATCCCTCTAAATGGATAATTGCAAGCAGGAATGAAAGGCTGCTTCAAACTTTTGTTTTTGAAATTAAACCAGTAAGGAAAGTATCAAAGTCGGGCGGGGCCGACTATATAATACCCTACACCACTGTGAATATGTAAAATATATATGAGAGCTAAATCCAAATCAGAACAGATTTTGATATAATTTTTCACATTTATTTGTAGGCCAAATTTCGTCACATAGTCCAAATTTCATCAAAGTTGGGCATATATAGCGTGTTTCGTGCATCAAATACCTCAAATCGGTCGAAAATATATATGGGAGCTATATCCAAATCTGAACCGATTTCGATATGATTTGCCACAGTTATTTCTAGGCTAACCACCGTCACACATTCCAAATTTCATTGAAATAGCACAAATATAGCGTGTTTCGTGCATCAAATACCTCAAATCTGCCGAAAATATATATGAGAGCTATATCCAAATCTGAACCGATTTCGATATAATTTGGCACAATTATTTCTAGGCCAAATCCCGGCAAACATTGTAAATTTTATTGAAATCGTACATATATAGCGCATTTCTTGCATCAAATACCTAAAATCGGCCGAGAATATATATATAGGAGCTATATCCAAATCTGAACCGATTTCTATATAATTTGGCACACTTATTTCTAGACTAACTTCCGTCGCATATTTCAAATTTCATTGAAATCGGACATATATAGCGTGTTTCGTGCGACCTGTACTTTGCTTACAAAAATACATGGACAGACTGACAGACAGACGGACATGCGTAAATCGACTCAGAAAGTGATTCTATGTATATCCCTAAAAGGAAATATGGGTCTATCTCGTTTCCTTTTGCATGTTACAAACTAATGCACAAAGCCATAATACCCCTTACCACAAGGTGGTGTAGGGTATAAAAACTTATGTTTATTAGGGCTTTATTTTTTCATTTTACAAAATAACACACATTTTGTGCCACATTCTCTCCATCGTGAAAAAAGTTTTCACATATTGCTTACATTATCTTAAATTGACACTAGCTTGATCAATGCATCATACATAAACATCGATGTAAATATAGTCAAGAGCAAAGTCGGTCAATATATGCTACCATGGATTGATATATGGTCAGCCAAATGACAGAGAGAAGCCCTGTTCTGCAATAACATTTTCTCTTAAGTTGTGCATATAACAAAAAATGACACAAATATGTTCATAATATGCAAGATCGCAGTGTGAAGATCGATATTGGGTATATTATTGTGTAGTCAGTATTGGACGCCAACTTCGAGGTAGCTAAAATCCCTCACAAAATTGTTCTGAAGAAACGTGTGTGTGGTGTGGTGCCACAATATGTGAGACAGTTCGTTCGGCCTCGAAAAATTTTTCATCGATATGAGGGAGATCTTCCCGTTTTATCTTTGGAGATATTCGTGGGAAGTTTTTATTCTGAATATTTTGCTCTCCAAAAATATATATCCCGAATGTACAGAGGAAATATAAATAAGAATACAAAATGTCTTTTGGCACATTATTCTACCTGTAAATTATTGTACCATGGTTTGAATCCAAACATAATATGTTTGGATCCAAACATAATATGTTTGCAAAGTTTTGTAACATATCTCAATTTTATTTGTTTCGGTACCAACATATTTTTTATGTGAGAACATATTTTTCATGGGTGGAGAGAGGTTTTTTGTCAAAGAGAGTAACAACAGGGCTCTCGCGGCTGCGGAATGCTGTTTTATAATAAAGAGTTGTGTGTATGGTGTAATAGAAGACGCAGAAGCGAAGAAGGGGGCAACAAACTTTGTTTCTGCTTTGGTGGTGTGTATGCGGCCAAAGATGTGTGTTTCCTGCTTTGTTGTTGTTAACCAACGTAGCAAGCGAAGAGGGAAATAAAAAAATGGTATGACAAATGTTGTTCTTTTTTCTTTAGTTTTCTAAATGCAATCGTTGAGTAAAGAAATGGTGATTTTTAGTAAAGTAAATTGCCAATACTGTTTATAATTGGAAATTTTATAGTTGAATGAAAAGGTGAAAGATGTAATTCGAATTATTTTATTTGAAATTACAAATAAAATGTTTCGAATTTCAAATAAAATAATTCGAATTACAAATGGAATAATTTGAATTACAAATGAAATGTTACGAATTACAAATAAAATTCTCGAATTACAATTAAAGTAATTAGAATTACATCTAAACAAGTAAAAAAGTATCAGTCGGCTTTGCCGACAGAAATATACCCTCAGCCTGTGTATATTGAAACAATTTTTCTCAAAATACGTACATATCGATCATTTACTCAAAGAGTGACACATTTCAAAAAATCAATTTTCGAGAAAAACGCGTTTTAAGTTGCGGAATGAAATTTGACTTCCCAACTTAAAAAGGTTATTAAACAAAAAATAAAATATCTATTGGGATCATCTTTTGTAAAGATCTTGCCAGATATCAGTGCTAAATTTCTGTGCAAGATCAAGCATGATTCGAAATGTTTTAGTGCTTCATAACCTCAAAAACTTTTTTGATGATTTATGCCAAAATCCTAGAAAATAAGCTGTAACTCCTTGAGTTTTAGAGATATCAACATGAAAATTTGACACAAGATAAAATAGAGGTCGTAGAAAAAATAGAAATTGATAACTCAAAAAACCCGTTTTTTTGAGTTATGCCACTCTTTGAGTAAATGAGCGATATGTATTTAGGGCATTTTAAAAATTTTGGGCGTTTGAACCGACAAAAATTTTGATTAGGATTAAATATCAAAAGTTTTGCCGAAGAGGTACTAAAAGGAATGGATTGACATTGACCGTTGTGGAAGTGGATATCCAGCCACAATTTATGGTGCCAAAGGGGGTTTTTACACGAAAGCCAAAATTTAAACCGAATCTGTTTATCCGTTCGAGAGTTATCGTGCGCTCCAGCCAGACAGACAGACGGACGGACATTGCCTAATCGACTCCAAATTGTCTGAAACACATTTCGTCCAAACATACTTGGGGTCTAAAACCATTATTTCGTTTAGGCACATTTTGCCCGTATGAAAGTGTATATACCCTCGTTAGCATAAATGCTGAGGGTATAAAAAGGTGAAGTCATTTCCATTTTAAACTTAAGGAAACATGTGTATGCCCACAAATGTTGATTGAAGGAAGACAAGGAGACTTTTTACATATCATGGAGTGAGCTAGATTTGTATTAGCTCAACGATTTAGACCTACTATTTGTAGCCGAGAAATACTCAAAAAATTTCTTCAACGTACGTTGAGGTGTATTTTTACCGCCATTGAAATTGTAATGTTGTTTGGCTTGAGAACATCTCCCCTGTACTTCCATATCGACAAAAATCGGTAAAATAAAAATGTTTATAATTTCGTTAATTAACATAATTCGTCGAAAAGTTGCCGACCAAAATAAAGCTGTCGCAAAGTTCTACTGATATCAGCTGTGTAGTCAACTTTTATTTGAGCTTTTCATTCATAATTTTGCGTGTTAATTTTACTGATTTTTGTCGGTGACCAATTGCAGAATTCCACTACAGGGTTGAAATGTAAATGAAACAGTTTTATTTATTACGAATAATTGAGGTTTTTGCTGTATATAAGAAGGAGAAGTTTTGTGACTGCAGGGAATCTTAAATGTCAAATTGCGGATAGTTTGGTTAAAAACTGTAGCTAAAATCTTAAAAATACCGAAATGCGGGAGGTTGCATTTTGTGCTCAGAATCACAAGGACAACCTTTGATGAACATTTCAAAACAATCCTTAATCCCCTTAGACTGCACTTATGCGAAGATGTTGAACTGTTCTAAGAGAGGTGCCGGAAGGATTAAAAGGAATATTAATATGTACAAATGTTGGACCAATGACAGTCACTCATTTCAATAGTTATCGTGCCCAGCAGCCATTTTAGTTGGTCACCGTAGGATTTGTTAAATCTTTTGGACCATATTATGTACGGAAACGTGGTCTTGCCAACGAAAAACATTAGTTTGCTTTAAGCTGGAACACAGGGAGTATTGTCGTTAAGAATATCAAAATGATAGTCGAATTGTACGATGTGCAAAATTTATGCCAAACCGGATACCCAATTCGTACGTTGCAGAAAAATGAAAAATAAATTTTGTTTACTTAAAAAATTATCATTTTAAAAAAATGTACTGAGGGGGTGCTTTAGTTTTGGCCGACATTGTAGATTCTGATATCTAGGAATAGATATATGTTGGAAAAAATTGTACGATGTGCAAAATTTATGCTAAACCGGATACCCAATTCGTACGTTGCAGTACTCGTCGGTCATTTTAGTTTGTGTAGGCAGGGGAAGTATGGGCTTGGCCTCCAAAAAAATTAACAATCGCTATAGAGATCGCAAGGACAACATTTTAAAAATTATTCGAAATGTTGTGTGGGAGGTACCTGAAGGAATGGATCGGTATAGTCCATATTCGGAACTTAACTCTTTATATTCGCAATATTTAATAATAATTTTTTTACCAAATCGGTTGCTCCCTTAGGGAGGTATTGTGCGCATCATTTTAGCAATTAATTTTGAACTTGTGTGGGACTGATAAACGAAGGACTGGACCGATATGAACCATAGTCGGACTTAAATAACTTTGGACAAAATATTACGAGGGGCTAATTTTGGAACAATTCGGTTAATTCATTCCAGCCAGGCAGACATACCAAAAGACAGGGCTAACTCGACACCAAATTGTCCGAAACTAATTTCGTCCCGACACAACCCTTATTTCAATGAGTAACATACAGTGTCGGCCAAAACTAATGCACACCCTCAGTAAATTTTTTTTAAATGATAATTTTTTAAGAAAACAAAGTTGTAAAATAAATACAAACATAAGGAATTCGGAATTCAATAAACAAAAGTTAAAATTCAAAAAACATTTTAGGTAGGAAATATAAGCGGACAAAACTAAAGCACCCCCCCCCCCCCCCCCAATTCGAGGCACAACAAAAGCTATTGAAATTAATATTCTTTGCGTATCCTTTATTCTGGATGACGCAAGCACATCCTTTAGGATAGAGGATATTAATTTATTAATTATTGCAGGCGATATCGCTTCCCAAACTATTTTTGCGGCTTCAAAAAAAGTTTTCTGTGGTTTTGCATTTTTTCGGTTGATTTTTGAGTTAACGATCTCCCACATCGATCGCCCCAATCGAAAGCTAAGATCAGGGGATTGAGTGGGCTAACGGAGAACTTATGTCTAATTGTTTTGGAATCACTCCTTAACCACTTTCGATTCATTTTTTAGTTCGATATCTTCCTAGAATGTCCATCTGGCAGGGGCCGTGCCGCATGCTGAGCAGATGTTTTCCATGGTGTCATCAATCCTTGTCCTATAGGTATTTAGACGGCTACACCATTCCGAACGTAGTTGAGCCAAAATAGATGGGGAATTTGCATAATAGAACTGGCATAAGAGAAGATACCTGACGCAAATATCGTACAATCATCCGTATACTTTACGATCTCAATACCATATGGAGGGGCGGAATACCGGATAGGTAGAGACTAAACAGTTGCGGTTATATCACCCCACCCTCTCGGAACGTCCTCTTTGCTACCCTAACATCAGATAGGTTGGGCAGATCTCTGAAGCTGTGACCAATTAGCTTTCCCATGATTGTTGAAAGTGCGGGGTCCAGATATGATGAAATCGGTTGGTCTGCAGATGAAGACTATTATGGGGAGATGGTCTGATCCAAGATAAACAACTGGTTGCTTTTTGACGTCATTTGTCAGATCAGGTGATACGATGGTTATATGACCTTCCAAAAGCTGGCTAATATTAAGCCTTCAACCTGGAGTACAGCTATTTATCGGCGGCATGTATATGTTAAGTAACACTACCTCGGCATCACAACGTCGTAATCTGCAGTTGTTATTGAGCTTGGTTTCTTGTGCCGCTGCTACCATGATATTCTTCCAAATCAAAAAATTCACTATCTACTCGATCTTACCTGGGAGTCCGATGCAATTAAATTGCAAAAATGCATTTTCAGGGATTGGAACAGAAAAGTCTGGCGCATATGCGGCTGCTTTTGAGGGAACTGCAGGGGAGTCTCGTATTCTGATGACGACGACTCACGGGGGGCTATGTTCACGCAGCAACATAGTCCCTGTCTTAGTCCCTCACATTAACGAGTCCAGAACAACACCTGAGATAAACCCACTATTGGTATCTATTGCATCTCACCGAACTTTGAGTGAGGTGGATGCGGATGTGGCAAACCGAATCCACATCCATATTGGTCCGAGGGTATCCTCAGCCTCGGCACGGGCCATAAAATCAGTAGCAGGTATTCCGGAATATGCTGCTCGTAACACAGAAAAACAAATATACAATATACACTAGGCTTATGACTTCTTACAACCTCGTATCCCTGTATCATATTTTGACGAGTTTTTACCTAAGATTAGATAAAATCTTTATTATAATGTGTTTCGATAAAAACGCTCTCGCACAAAATCATTTGCAAATGTTTGTATATGAGTTTTTTTTTTGACACATTTAGAAGTCAATATAAGCAGATATAAAACTGAAGATAAGCTTTCGAGCCACATAACTTTTTGTTTCTCACTAAATTTATCATCATATCATTAAATATATGTAATTTTATGTTATATATAATTTTATTTCATATATCATATAAACTAAAAGTGGTTTGGTTGGGACCTTTTTCAATATTTAAGTGGAATAAAAGTTATTATACTCAATAATAGGCAAAAGGTCATTCATTCGTATAACAGTTAATAATTTGTTGAGATTTTTCTTTAATTTCAAAGTATTTTTTCCAAAAAAAAGTTAAAGTGGTTTATGCGTGACCTTGTTAATACTTAAATACAATGAACATTATTTTAGTCTTTAACAGGCAAAAGTTCATTCCGCTACAGGTTGTCATTTTTAAAAAATAGGTCAACAAATCATAACCCTAATGTACAACACCCGGAACACGGGTGTTGTGTGGTGGGGGGGATTTATTACACTGAGGACTATTTATGACCCCGCTTAAAATGCCATGTGTGTTGTAGAACTCGGGTATTTAGTGTGTATGTACGGTGGTCATGCTAACCATTGCATCAAGGTGGCACGGTGTAAAGGTACCATTGGATTTGAGATGTAAACATTTTCCCTGCCGAACTGTTGTTTCACACTTCTCGATCTATTCAAAAAAGTTTGTGGCATTTTACGTTAATATTTTGATAAATCCTCACATCTTTAGATATTCCATAAATCTATTGCAATTCATACCTTCATCATATGCCAACATTTCCAATACAAAATATCGAACGTAGTTAGCATTGTTGTTGTTGTAATTATTGTTCTGCATTATATTTTCGTGATATGTTTGTTCAGTGAGTAGTCATCAGAAACAGATGATTATTTCTTTGATACGATATCTCAACTTAAAGTTCTTCTGTTCAGGCCAGACCGAAGGTCTGCAACTGATGGTGATGATATTAAGTGGATGGATGATTTTGTTGTAAGTGAGAGAGACAGTGTGTGTGTGTGTATGTTTGTACATGAACTTGGTGGGTTACTGCCAAAAACGCGATTTGCGTCTGTTCATAATTGCGTTTTATTATGCCTGGCAAAAAACACGAGAACGGCGAGAAAAAACATGGCAAAACTAGCAGCAAAAGGCATCCCGAAGCAATAACAGCATCAGCAGCAGCAACAACAACAAATGAACAGAAAACATATGTTTCGATTCTGTTTTCTATGTTAAACAATCATATTTCAGACATGAAAAAAAAAACGAATATTACTGCTGTCTGTAGCAAGGGCTACGAGGAAAATTTGAAAAGTTTTTTACGTACTGACACTAGAGTTGGACAATATAGTTCACTGAACGGATCGATCTTTCTCGTTCCTTTTATCAAAGGGAACTAGTTCCTTAGTATCGTTCCTTCGTTTAATTGACATTGTAACTCAATCGTTTTTTGTTCAAATCGCTGCTTCAGTTCAATCGTACGTTCACATGTCATTTTGTGTAAAACCTCGCCGTTCTTTTCACGTTAAATGTATAAAAACATTTTTATACATCACTTTTTAAATTTATAAAATTTGTGCGATTTATTAAAGAATATCAAACAATATTTGTACATGTTTTTAATTGATACTTACTTTCTTAGGGGACGGACCCGATTACCCGGCTATATAACCCGAAAGTCCGGGTACAAAATCCGGGTTAAACCTGGCTCTTTGGAAATGGTTTTCGTTGGAAAGCTTTCGGAAATACCAATCCAAAAAGGTGTCATACGATTGGGTTATTTTGAAGTGTTCTGGTACTATAGCCAAAAACCGATTTTTGTACCCAGGTTTTTTCCATAAAATCCTCAAAATGTCAAAATGGGCCCATTATGGGTGCTTGCTTAATGCATGCCAGATTATAGCTTGCACTTTAACCTTCCCAAAATGGTGCTATATATTGTAATACCTTCTCTGGATCGAGAGAGATATAGCCCTTAGAATCTTGACAAACCGGTTCTGTTAGGCTCATTTCTTTACGTTATAGGCCTTTACGGAAAATTTTAAAGTTCTAAATTGAATAAAATTTTCTTTTAAATTATAAATCTTTCTCTAAATAGCCGGCCTTTGGCCGGGGTTTAAGACTTTCTGCTATGGACAGGTGCAAATCTCGGGAACCGGAACAACATTTTCTTTTAAATTATACATTCGTGTGTAAATAGCCAGCCTTCGACAGGGGATTTAAGACTTTCTACTATGGACAGATGCAAATCTCGGGAAATTGAACAAAATTTTCTTTTAAATTATAAAATTGTCTCGATATATCCACCTAGATAAACCGGCTTATCAAGATACTAAGGGCAATATCTCTGGATCCAGAGGAGGTATTACAACATACATATATCACAATTTTGTGTTGTAATACCTCCTCTGGATCCAGAGATATTGCCCTATATGAAGACGTGTAAATAAACCGACAAGTTTCAGGTGGAAAGTTTTATAACCTCAACGAGGACCAAGTACCAAATTTCAGCCATTTTGGTGGGATACTGAGGCCACAACTTTCAACATGCCGAATATCGGGAAGTACGATTATGTTAGGGCTATATGAAGACGTGGACCTATGATGATAATTCCCTTCTGGAATATTTTATACCTCTCTGGAAGACAAAATACCAAATTTCAGTCATTTCGGTGGTATATTGAGGCCACAAACTCCAAAATACCGAAAATCGGGAGGTACCCCTCTGTGGGGGCTATATGAAGACGTGGACATATACCGACAAAACACAGGTAGAACATTTCATACCCTTATGATGATCACTCTCTTCTGGAAAACTTTATAACTCTGTGGAAGACTAAATACCAGATTTCAGTCATTTCCGTGGTGTATTGAGGCCACAACCTTCAAATATTGAAGCCACAACCTGCAAATGCCGCTCTATGAGGGCTATATCAAAAGGTAGACCTATACCGACAAATTTCAGTTGGAAAGTTATATACCCCCAACGAAGACCAAATACCTAATTTCAACCATTTCGGTTGGATATTGCGGTCACAGCTTTAAAAATGCCGAATATCGGGAGGTAACGCTCTTTGGGGCTATGTGAAGACGTGGACATATACCGGCAAATTTCAGGTGGAAAGTTTTATTCCCTCGATGAAGACCAAATACCACATTTACAACCATTTGGGTAGGATATTGAGGCCACAACCTTCAAAATACCGAAAATCGGGAGGTACCCCTCTTTGGGGCCTATATGAACACATGGGCATATACCGACAAAATTCAGGTAGAGAGTTTTGTACCCTCAACGAAGACCAGGACCAAATTTCAGCCATTTCGGTGAAATTTTGAAGGTTGTGGGCACAAAATCGGGAGGTACCGTTCTACGGGGCTATATGGAGACGTGGACCTCTGATGATAATTTTCTTCTGGAATATTTTATATCTCTGTGGAAGACTAAACACCAAAATTTCAAAATACTGAAAATCGGGAGGTAACGCTCAATGCACAGTGGTCCCACTTGTATGGAAAGGAGTGCCAAAAATAGTTCTAATCGAGTTAACGCCCCGAAATTTTAAACATAGTTTTATAACGAGCCCAAAAGGGAGAAAAACAAATTAAATGGATGTAGGTCCACATTTGGGTGTAGCCGCATATAAAGGTACCCCCGATTTTTTATATTTTCCAGTCGATTTGGCTGTAATTTTGCATTTTGTGTTCTGAGGGAACAACATACCACCCTGCAAGAAATGTTCAATATAGGTCCACGTTTAGATATAGCTCTCATATAAACGTACTTCCATATATTCGGTATTTTGACGATTTTAGTCAAATTTTCCATCCGATTTGGCTGTAATTTTTCATTTTAAGTTCTGAGGATCACCATACCTCCCTGCAAAAAATGTTCAATATAGGTCGACGTTTTGGTATAGCTCCCACATACCTCACGATTTTCGGAATTCTGGCGATTTTACAGGCGTGGTATAAGGGAATAATTTATTTTTATCGTAAACTAGAGACTTTCCCCTGTATTTAAAAAAAATCGGACTTGCCCTTACAGGGCCAACATTAGTAAAACTCAACATAAATTTAAAGCAATGATATTAAAAATAACACAGAAAGTCATTTACAAAGAATTTATTTTTAAGGAACTTAGAAAACGAATTTTGAATTTGTTTTTTTCGTAAGAATATTGTCGCTGCCATCAAATATAAGTTTCATTTTGGAAATAGTACATTTACCTCTCAATTTTGTTATAATTTCACTCATAAGCTACGAATGCTTTGCGGATCTTGTTTTCGTTTTTAAGGTGCCACATACAAATCTCAACTTCTTCGACTTAACTTGGCATATTACCGCTGTAAATTGGCAAAAATAATACTGGATAATAAAAATATAATGTGTTTAGAGAATATCTATTTCAATCGCAACCAAATTTGTCGACATAATTTTTTCGATTTTTGTCCACGGGTGGAACAACAGTGCAATAGTGGCTTTATCAAAACGTGAACCAATTTCAATACCAAACATCTCAGGAGTAACGGAAACTTCTAAACCTAATTATAAAGCTCTATCTTAAATACTGCAGCCGGATCTTGATTTCAACAGACATATTTACGGGCGGACAGACGGACATTGTTATATCGACTTAGAATTGTATGCTGGTCAAGAATACTTTGTAGGGTCTCAAAAGGAATGACAAATTCAATTGTACCCTCCATATTATTGTGGAGTGTTTAATTAAATAGAAGAAATGTTCTAGGGAAAGTCACATCCACTACCAAGAAGCCAATTGTTAACGTAGGATTGTTCGTTGAAAATTTCTAAAAATCAGCATTTCGGGGTGAGACCGGGTTCCTGTCGTTTGTTTGAACAGTGTAAACTATAAATTGGGAATAGAGTCCGAGTTTTCTTTACCATATTTCAGACTCCTACGTCTAAATTTATATACTGCCATTAATGAGGGGTTTTCGGTTTAAGGGTCTATGAACGTTTTTCCATAAAATGTTTCTACGCACCTCGCAAAGAAGCATTTTAACATACATACATATATGTATAGTTGTATAATTGTTTGCAACATCACATCCTTTCTGGCACACTGTGGTGTCCTTGTTTAAACACACACTTTTTTGTCATTATCGCGTTTTTGCCTCTTTTTCTTTGTTCTCTTTTTATTCGATAATTTGCTATTTACCATCATCATTATCATCATCGCATTTGTAAAATATCAGCCGGTCTGACCTAGCCAACCAGCCAGCCACCTGCATAAACAACATTTAAAAACGTCTGTCGTTGTTATGAATGAATGTGGTTTGGCCCCTATGTTTAACAAGAAATGTCTGAGTGTCTGTCGGATGTTAAACTGGCTCTCATCTCACACAACACTCTCTGTTTCCCAATGGTATTGTGACAAGTGTTTGGCCAAATGTTTGTCCAAGTGTTTTTTGTTTTTCTTTGAAAATTTGCAAATAACAGTAAAATATCAACAACTGCAAAATAGAACAGAGTTTTTTCAGTTATGTTATTATTGTCTTCTTAACCCCTACAACTTCATTTAAATTTGTTTTTTAACTGGGAGATTGGATCGTTTTACTAGACCCACATATGTTTGACATTTATTGGTAATTAGCGAACAATATGTTCGAAGTTTGTCCCATTCCCATTGGCGAATTAACATTGCAAACATCATTCGCAAGGGATCACTTGCAATATGTTTTGATATTGGTTGCTGTTGTTATTATTGCTTTCTACTGACAAATAGCTAGTCAATTACTTAGCATGATGCGGACTAAAAAGTATTTCCCCATAATTGGAAAACATATGTTTTGTTTTGTATTTTATTCTCTTTAGCGGCACAACCTACATTTTTTCAGCTTTATTTGTTCATTTGTGATGATACTTGGCAAATTGTTTGCAATTTGTAGGCTATTGATCTGGCAAAGTCCTTGAGAGGCCTATCATCATGTCATTATTTAGATAGAAGTTAAATTTAGTTTTAACAACACATTAAAATAAAACACAACATGAGTTGATGGTGAGGATGTATGTTAAGCTCTTGTGAATTTGAATGGGAATCTGGAAATTATAATCCGATTTTAACATACTTTTATGAAGTCACTACTTTTAAATAAAATACAGTTAGTCAACTTAATTGATGCAAAAGATGATTTCTTAAGAATTTAGATTTTCAATTAGGAATTACAACAAGAAATTCTTTAATAATGTTGGTTTTTTTAATTACCTGTTTATGACAAAATCAATCAAATAAATTTATATGAGTTGAATTACCTGTTTATGACAACATCAAGACAAAAAATTCAGAAATCGGTCGGAAATAACAAAAATAACAGGAAAAAAGAATAAGTACCAGGTTTTTATACCCTTCTCCACATTGCACAGTGTTCAATTTTCCGAATAAATCTGAAATTTTTTTTATCAATTTACACCAAATAGGGTCAAATATTGTTTATAGTATCCCACTGCGTCTAGTTATGAAAAAATATGTATATACGTTCCCTGTTTAGTGATCCTATTTGAATTTTTTTGTCTCAATATTTAAGTTGTTTATAAAACTATGATAATATCCAAATTAAACAATGGTTTTTATTTATTTTTTTTTGTAATTGTAATGAAAGGTATGTGAAACGTATTTGAGATGTTTAGTGTCGCCAATGAAGTGTGCTTTCTTAAATAATTGATGTCTGTACTTGTTGATTTTTTTTCAAGGTCCATTTTTACAATAAATGATAAAAAAAGTTGTGGGTAAGATCTAGTTGGGATGTGTACCTTATCATTTCATAAATAGGGATGAGTTTTTTTACCAATTTCCATCAAAACATCTTGCACATATTTGCACTTTTCGTTTTTATGTGATACTTTGTCTTGCAGATATATACATATTTTCGTTGATTCAGAATGTCAGAATATAGTATAGGATAACTTCCTGACATTTATGTAAAATTTAGAGTTTTGATGTATTCTAGGACCTATAGTAAAATTTTATGGCGAACAAATCTGTAGAATATTTCGATCTGATACGATCACATTTTATAGGAGATTTTAAGGATTTGTGGAAAAAGGGACCAAAAATACCCCTTTTATGACTCATACGAGGGCTAATTTTTTTAAGAAAAATATTCCTCATATTGTTGCCAAATACATTATACACCTAAAGTGCAAGGATTCCAAGTGATCTCAACTCAAATATTTTCAAAACTGTAGAAATGGTAGAAGTTTCCAACCCCATCTGATACGATCACATTTTATATGAGAAGGGACCAAAAAAAGTCCTTTAATGACCGTCTGAGGGTTAAATGATATGGAAAATTAAACCAGCGACCGGAAAAACATAAGAACCAAAGGTTAGATCCAAATCCATTCATTTTTAGATTTTTGACCAGGTTTATCGTAAAATTGGACACTGTGCATTGTGGTAAGGGGTATTATGTATTTGTGCATTTGTTTTGTTTACATAGGATCACTTTCTGTGCCGATTTATGCATGTCCGTCCGTCCATCTGTTCACGTATTTTTGTTCGCAACGTACAGGTCGCATTTATAATCCGATTCAGCTGAAAATTGGGAAATATAATTTTTTAGTCATGGAAAAAACGCTATTGCTTTTGGTGAAAATCGGCTCAGATTTGGATAAAGCTCTCATATATATTTTCGGCCGACTTCAGGTATTTGCTGCACACAACACGCTATACATGTCCGATTTCGATGAAATTTTTGTAACGGCGTCAATAAATTTGGGTTTGTTGACCTTAAAAATACAAATAAATTGCAATGTAAATACTACCAAGACAACGATCCTAAACATAAATCTTATTTATGTAGGACTTGGTTGTTATAAAACTGTACCAAAGTCATCGACAGCCCAGACCAAGGTTCAGATATTAACCCCATCGAGAATGCATGGGTACACCTGAAGAAAAAAGTCGGGAATATGCCGCCCAATAATAGGAGCGACTTAAATAAATACATTAAAGAAAAATGGCAAAAATTACCACTGGAATATGACATTCCTAAACTTATTTATTCAATTTAGAGAGATTTACAAGCTTTTATTGTTGCCCGAGGTAGTCATACGAAATATTACAACCAACTTTTCCAGAAGTACTGTGTATGACTGAAAAGTTGTGAATTTTGCAATTTTTTAGTTGAAAGTACAAACAATGAGTTCTTCCTTCCTTTTTTTTAATTTTAAGAATATTTTTATTACAATTTAGCCACTCTCATATTTTATTAGCAAACACGTGTAAGAATTAGGAGATAATATTCTGCATTTTAAACTATATTTTTCATGTATTGAGTGGATTAATTTACAATTAAGTTAAAGTATTGCATCCAACTGAGTTATCGCCAAATAAAATTCCATTATTTGACAGCTTTTTGTTTGCGACCAATAACACTGTGCTACAAAAGTTGACTAAAAAGTATTCAAGAGTTCTGATGTAAAAATTCTGTCGTGTTGGGGTACATGGACAACGAAAATAACTTTGGTTCCTTTGGGTCACTTCGGTTTTTGTTTTATAAAGGTAATTGTATTGAAAATAATTCGGTCTGAAAATGTAGCTAAAAAAGTCGAAATACCTGAAATTGAGCGGTACCGTAATATGGAATCTAGAACAAAACGTGGACATACCATAATTTTTGGTGGAGCCAAAAAATAAAAGCACAGAAAACTGCATAACATATCTATTTTCTCACCGATGTCTTTAGTTTTTCGTGTTTTTAAAAGCTATATTTTGGTAAAAATAGGACATTATACTGTTTGGTATCTTCTAAGTAGGAAAATAGTTTTTCGGTTTTTATACCCTCACCATTTATGCTAACGAGGGTATACACACTTTAATACGGGCAAAATGTGCTTCATCGAAATAATCGTTTTAGACGCCAAGTATATTTGAACGAAATCCGTTTCAGACAATTTGGAATTGAATTAGCCATGTCCGTCCGTCTATCTGGCTGGAGCGCACAATAACTCTCGAACGGATCAACCGATTCGGTACAAAATTTAGCTTTCGTAATATTTTGTCCAAACTTAGTTTAAGATTGAAGATGGGTTATATCGCACGGTGCGCCTTAACTAATTTTAAATGAAAGGTGCTTACACCTGGAAATTTTTTGCGGATTCTGAAACTACAATGTTCATAGATGAGAAAAATAAAAAAAAACGAAAAAAAATCGACGGGGGATTTTCAAATAAATCGCGGTCAAATTTAAAATGTTTAGGGCTTTATTATGTTTTCACGATTTTGCTCGGAAACCCCAATCCCTATCGAAATGGGATTAGAGCAAACGTTGTAGCAGTGAAAATTCTCTACAAGATTGACCTTAATGTTATTTTCGTAGGTTTTACCATTTTTGAGATATTGAAGTTCAAATTGGGACAATGCACTGACTGTATCGTCTCCATATAAAACAATGTCATGAAGGGTGCAACTTAACTAACTTTAAATGAAAACCGCTTACACCTGAAAAAGTTTTTGCGGATTCTGAGACAGCAATGTTCATAGATGAGAAAAATTGAAAAACAAGAAAAAATCAAAATTCACATTTTTAGGTCTATTTTAAGTGTTCAGGATTTGGCGTGGAAACCGCAAGTCCTATCGAAATAGAGCTAAAGAAAATGTTGTAGATGTGAAAATTCTCTAGAGGATTCCCCTTTATGATTTGTTCCCATTTCTTAAATAAAGAAGCTCAGGTTATATTTTTAGGTTTTTTGTTAGGGTTTCTCGATTTTGTTTGAATACGGCATGTCTTATCGATAAGGGACCTGAGAAAATCTTATAGCTGTAAAAATTCTCTACAAGACTGGCTTGTATTTTTTTCTAGGTTGTACCATTTCTTAGATATATAAATTTAAGTTGGGAAATTGAAGTCATGATATTATTTTATAAGGAGACGATACAGTCAGTGCATTGTCCCAATTTGAACGTCTATATCTCAAAAATGGTAAAACCTACGAAAATAACATTCAGGTCAGTCTTGTAGAGAATTTTCACTGCTATAACATTTGCTCTAATCCCATTTCGATAAGAAACATAATAAAGCACTAAAAATTTGAACTTTGACCGCGATTTATTTGAAAATCCCTCCGGCGATTTTTTTCGTTTTTCGATTATTCTCATCTATGAACATTGTAGTTTCCGAATCCGCAAAATCTTCCCAGGTGTAAGCACCTTTCATTTAAAATTAGTTAAGGCGCACCGTGATCGATTTAGTATTTATTTCAAAGAGTTCTGGGTAGATCTTTTTAGTCACTTTGATTTTTTGAACATGTGGGTAGTCCCTGAACGCCTCATTTGTCCGCTCCTTTGGGAACCTCTCACACAAAGTTTCGAGTAAGTTCACTTTAAGACCTGCTCTTTGATATTTGTTGAAGCAACTTCCATTCGCTGCCTCAGTTACGGCGGTAAACGTTTTTTCAGTGGCAAGTCCATATTTCTTGAGAAAGCAGCCCGAAAGGTGTAAAAATCCCCTATGGCACCATATGTTGTGGCTGGAGAGCACGATAACTCTCGAACTGATCAACCGATTTGGCTCATAATTTGCCTTCCTCATATTTTGTCCAAACTTAGTTTCAGTTCGAAGATGGCCAATACTGGTCCACAACTCCCGGTATTTCCCCCCAATATTTAAAAAATGTCACTAAAATGGTATGCACGATATCTCTTGAACGGGGCAACCAATTTGATCCAAACTTTGGATCTCTTAATAGTTTAGTTTAACCCAAAGGTATTTTCGTTGTCCATGCATGTTTTTTTAGTCTTCACCTGCACTTCCAAAAACACGCATTACCATTAATTTGCAGTCAGAAAATTTAAAAATTTTGCACAGTGATAATTTATTGATCCACTCAATCAATAAGACGAAATTACCTGCTTTTCAATTTCACAATAAATTTTCTTATGACACTTGTTAATAAAATATTCTTTTGTCTTCAAGGGTGACCCGCGAACATTTAAGACACGTGTGAAGTAATATATGTTCACGGAGCTTTTGAACCAAATTTAAATGGAATGTGCTTACACCTGGGAAGTTTTTGCGGATTCTGTAACTACAGTGTTCACAGATGAGAAAAATAAAATAAAAAAAACAAGAAAAAAATCGCTGGATGGAATTTTTAATAAATCGCGATCAAAGTTCAAATTTTAATTTTTGTTTAGGTTTTCACGATTTTGCTTGGAAACCGCAAGTCCTATCAAAGTGGGACTAAAGAAAATGTTGTAGCTATGAAAATTCTCTACAAGATTGGCTTTTATGATATCTTCGTAGTTTTTACCATTTCTGAGAAATAGAAGTTCAAATTAGGATAATGGATTTACTGTATCGCATCCGTATATTACAATGTTATGCATAGTGCACCTTAACTAACTTTAAATGAAACCCGCTTACTCTAGGTAAGTTTTTGCGGATTCTGAAACAGCAATGTATATAGATGAGAAAAATCCAGAAAAAAGAAAAAATCGCTGGATGGAATTTTCAATAAATCGCGATCAAAGTCCACATTTTTAGTTTTTTTTAGGTTTTTACAATTTTGCTTGGAAACCGCAAGTCCTATCGAAGTGGGACTACAAAAAATTTTGTAGCTATGAAAATTCTCTACAAGATTGACTTTTATGAAATCTTCGTAGTTTTTACCATCTTTGAGATATAGAGGTTTAGATCAAACTTTCAGATTTTGTTCTTAGGTCTTCTTGAAAACAGCAAATCCTTTCGAAATGGGACTAAAGAATATGTAATAGCTGTGAAAATTCTCTACAAGATTGGGTTTCGTAATTTTTTCGAAGGTTGTACCATTTTTGATAGTTTTTTTTTTAAGTTGGGAAATTGCAGACATGACATTGTTTTATAAGGATGCGATACAGTCAATTCATTGTCCTAATTTGAACTTCTATATCTCAATAACGGTAAAAACTACGAAGATATCATAATATTCAATCTTGTAGATAATTTTTTATCTCTACAACATTTTCTTTAGTTCCACTTCGATAGGACTTGCGGTTTCCAAGCAAAATCGTTAAAAATGTAAAAAACCCTTACAAATGTCAACTTGAATCGCGATTAATTTATAAAGCGCTCCCGCGATTTGTTTTTTTCTTTTTTCTCATACATATGTGAACATTGTAGTTTCAGAATCCGCAAAAACTTCCCAGGTGTAAGCACCTTCCATTTAAATTTGGTTCAAGAGCACCGTGTGTTACGTCCATCAATTGAATCCCTTGCCCATTCTTTTTGCGTTCATTCACTTCTTATTCGTTAAGTAGCATTTTAAAATTGTCGTCATTAAAAAAATACTTACCATGGCTAATAAATTGATTTGAATTAATACAAACACAAGATATCCAAACCGATTTATTTTCTTTTCAACTGCAGGTGTCGATAAATTATTGTTGAAGCGCCAATAAAAATCTTTGAAGTTGTTTGTTTTTGTTTTGTTTGTTTGGCTTGCAATAAATAAACCTCTTAATTACAAAGTAATTAAAGAAAACTTTAAGACGTCGTATCATTCACTCACTTCTCGAGAATATAGTAGTGGCGGTAAATGTTGTTACACACACACACACACACACTCTGTGTCAACAGAAACAAGGCGAAATGTAAACAAAACACAAGAATAAGTAGTCGCGGATTTAAAAACACAAGTAGCACATGTATGTTACATACATACATACATACGTACACACAATTTGAAGGGTTTGCGGCCTCCTTCAAACAGAACAACACACCGGAAAAGTCGAACTGAAGATACACAAACCCAGTCACACACAAAAGCCTCCACACAGCTAACAATGAAGGCGGGCGGGCGGCATGCACAAATAGCAGCTGAAAATGTAGACGATGTAGCTGATGCACCGTTATTATAATAAGCACGTGCTGAATACACAACCTTGAACGGTGTCAAACTTCTTTTAAATTATCGATGCACATTCCTTTAGTTTACTTTTTTTTCAATGAATTTACAGATACCGAATCGCTTTATTTTACTTTTCTATTTTGTTTTAATGTTTCACACTTTGAATAAAATTGTTTAAATTTGCATTGAAAAAATCCACACAATATTCATTGTTTATTTTCCAATAAGATTGCAAAATGTATTTGTTTCCTTTAAAGAGTTGTTTTTCCAGTTTAATTCTGTGGTCCTTAACTGACTGTTCCGTTATATTATCCGCAACACATAACCGGCTGTGTCGACGTTTGCAACGCGACTAAATGCGCCCATTGGAATTTCCTCTGGTCGCAGTCAGTGTCTGTGCAAAATCGTATTTATTCACGAAACACACAAACACCCACCTACAGTCTACAGACAGTGTAACACGCACACGATTGGCAGTAGAGAGCCAGTTTGCATTTGTTTTAGATTCGTAAAACCGACCTACCCTCACTCGACATTATCAGACAGTTCGACCGACCGACCAGCAACATTTCTTGCTTGTTTACACAGTTGTTTATTTCAATCACTCATCTAGTTTACATGCACACATTCAGATATCCTCGTTCTCCTCGCCTCTTTCCGTTTTCTTTAGCCCGACATCCGAACCCCAACATCGGAACTTAATGCTGCGGCTCTTGTTGCTCCCAGAGAACATAAACAGTTTTTTTTCTTCAACACGAACTAATTGAACGATATGAAAAACACTTGCTCTACCGCCTTTTATTTGTACGTTTTGTTCGTATAGGATGAAGGTAATTTTGTGGTTCGCATAGAACAGATGAAAACAAGACTTCAAAGATACGACAGAACCGGCCGATATTATTGCCCAGACCGATTTATCCGATTGAACGTGTTGCCGTTGCCACGTTCAGTGGTTGTATGATTCAGAAAAGGAATTCCTATCGCCAGCAGACACTCTGCTGCACCATTTCTACAGAAAGTGTTGTCAAATTGTTGCGAAAAATATCAAAACTAACTGAAAAGGAATCGAATATTAATAAGATTAATAAAAACAAGTAAGAACGGCGTTAAGTTCGACCAAGCCGAAATTGATATACCCTACACCCATGAGTTGTATTGAAGTAAAATGGAACAATTGGTTTCCTTTCGTTTATGAAGAAGACTAAATACCAAATTTCAGCAAGTTCGGTAAATCAATGTGGCTAACCTTCAAAATACCGAAATTCGGGAGGCACCGTTCAATGGGGGCTATATCAAAACATGGATCTATACCTACAAATTTCTGGCAGAAAGTTTTTAGACTTAAACAAGACTAAATACCAAATTTCCGGTATTTCGGTAAAAACTTCAAAATGCCAAAATTCAATAAGTACGCTTCTATGGGGGATATAGGAACTATACTGATAATTCTCATATAGAATATTTTATAACTAAGGCTAAATAACAAATTTCAGTATTTTGTTGGGATATTGACGTCACAACCTTCAGAATCCCGAAAATCGGGAAGTACCGTTCTATTAGGGCTATATCGAAACGTGGATCTATACCGACGAATTTCAGTTAGAAATGTCTCCAACAAAGACTAGGCGTCGACATATACCAGCAAATTTCTGGGCGAAAGTGTAATACCACCAACGAATACTAAATACGAAATTTCATCCATTTCTGAGGAATATTTAGGCCACAACCTTCAAAACACCGATAATCGGATGGTACCGTTCTATGGGGGCTATATGAAAGCGTGGACCTATACCAACAAATTTCATATGGAACGTTTAATACTCCAAATGAAACCTATACCGACAAATTTCTGGTGGAATGTTTTATACCCCCAACGAAGACTAAGTACCATATTTCACCCAAAATACCGAAGTTCGGGTGGTATCGTTCTATGGGGGCTATATCAAAACGAGGACCGATATAGCCCATTTGCAATACATCCTAGGAGTAATAGAAACTTCTATACCAAATTACAAAGCTCTATCTTAAAAATTTCGAGCTGTATCTTGATTTTAACAGACGGATAGACAGACGGTCATGGATATATACCTTTGGACCTCTATCTCTGGATCATGAAGATCTCTCTTGACGTGTCTTGTCTATTAAATCGTGACAGGGATGTTTACTGCGATAACACCGAAGCAGGTACTGCCACGACAACATCTTTTGTATTGATGCACCGTTAAAACCTTCAACTCCTCATGCAGGCGGTCCTCAGGTGTCATGAAAAGGCACCCTGGCAGGTTTGAGTATTCTCCACTGCGAAGCGCTAACATTTGCATACCACACTGGCGCCGCATAGCTTACCACAGACCGGCCTTTTGCTTTGTAAGTGGTCAACAAGGTTTCTTTGTCAGCACCCCAAGTGTTGCCGGCCAGCGTATTTAGGACCCTGTTCTTACTTTTGATCTTATCGCAAATAGCGGGGGCTTGCTCGGACGACTTAAACATGCTGTCGAACGTTACACCCAAAATTTTTGGGTAGTTAGTTGTCGGATTCATTGTTGCTTTGGATGATTTCGGGTTTCGGATGACGTCTGCAACATTGTCCATCGTAAATTTTGGTGGAACCTCTTCGGCTGAGAGGGCTCTGCTTATACGGCTTAGAACACTCCTCTTCGGGGTTCTCTATAAACTGTCGGTCAGTTACTGTCACACCTTTTAAATTAACATCGGTTCTTATCTTGTCATCCTTTGATTTGTTTGATTTCGGACCGATATTCGAGTTAGCAGCTCTCTGAAGCGGTGATTTGTAAATTCTCTGAATCCTTCCAATCAGCTTTTCCATGATGTAGAAAAGTACGGTGGTCAGAAGTTATGAACTCGGGCGATATATTTACGGAGACGACAATAGGAAGTTGGTCTGAGCCAAGCAAAATGACTGGTTTCCATGACACGTCATTTATCTGACCGGGAGCCACAATGGTAATGTCTGACGAGGAGTTGCAATTTCCTCTTATCCTCATAGAAACGTCTTAATTCACGGTGCAAAACGTGGAGCTATCAATTTATTCGGCCAGCGCTGTACCCCTGATAATTACCTAGGATGGAATGCCAAAGCTTATGATGGACATTGAAGCCCCCTAAAAACGAACTAATATCGGGCATAAAACGCAAGACACAGCTATTCATCTGCGGTAATGTATACTAGGGTTATGACTTTTTTACAACCTCAAATCCCTGTGTCATATTTTGATGAGTTTGTACCTAGAATTAGATCAATGCCGACCAAGAAGAAGACACGCAAAAATGTGAGTGTATTCAAAATAGTGGAATGGTTTGATTCCAATAACTTGGTTTGGTGCCAAGCTGCAAATTAAAAACAAATCAAAATATTTGCTCTCTTTTAAGCGCTCTTTCTTTGAGTTCAGGTCGTGTGACGCCGTAAATAGAATAAACATTATTTTAGTCATTAATAGGCAAAAGTTCATTCATTTCCGCTGCAGAAAATCATTTTTAAGAAAAAAGGTCAAAAAGTCATAACCCTAATGTACATATTAAGTAGCACTACCTCGGCAGTACCACACTTTTTTGCTGCCCCCATACATTCCATGTATGGATCACTAGAGTCAAGCTCAATCAAGATAAGTCTGTACCAGAGAGATTGGTGTATTAGGAAGGCAAGAAGCAGAACGTCCACAATTTCGCTGACCTTATTGCGGAGACCATTGCAATTGAATGACAGGAATGATGCATTTCCTGACCGCTGAACAATAACATGTGGTCTTAGATGCTGCGTTTGCTTTTTCTGGGGAGACTGAGGGGCTTCTCGTCTTCCGATGACGGCGTAGAATCGGACGACGAAGTTGAAGACACACTAGGAGATGTTCTTGTGCAGCATGCAATAACTTACCTCTCGCAGTAATCCTGGGTGCGACTAAGGCCAGCGCCCCCGGAAGTGCACCCTTTCATTACATCTCACCATTGTTTACACGTGTGGTGGATACGGATCCATACTTGACGCCATATCCATACTACAAGAGCTCGGATCAGGCATACGGGGATAAATTGACGCTCCCATGTTTAAAACCAGTACCAGACCAGAAAAGACCAAAGTCGGGCGGGGCCGACTATGTAATACCCTACACCAGTCGAAATATGTAAAAAATCGACTCAGAAAGTGATTTTATGTATATCCCTAGAAGGAACTATGGGTCTATCTCGCTTCCCTTTGTATGTTACATACAAATGCACTAACGCATAATACCCCTTATCACATAGTAGTGTAGGGTATAAAAAGTATATAAAAACTGCAGTTTGCCTAAAATCTAGCGGTACTTTAATATGGAAGCTATACCAAAATTCGGGGCTATATCAAAACGTGGACATATGTAAGTCCATAATTCTTGGTGGAGAAGTTTTTTAATAACCCAAAACAAACATTAAAGTAAATTTTTTGAACTCATTAAACTCCAAATGGCAAATTGGAGCCATATTTGGGGAAAATCGTTAAAATACCTAAAATCGGGAGGTACCGTTATATGGGGGCTACAAAAAAACATGGACCTATCTTAACAATTTTAAGTGGCGAAATTTCGTGGCCACTGGGTACCACATATGTAAAATTTCAGCTAGTTCAAGCAAAAAATGTGGCTAAGATCCCTAAAATACCTTAAATCGGGAGGTATCGTTATATGGGGACTATACCGAACCGTGGACCTATCATGACAATTTTTAGTGGAGCAATTTCGCGGCCATTGTGAACCTCAAATGTAAAATTTTAGCTAGTTTGGGCAAAAAATGTGGCTAAGATCCATAAAATACCTTAAATCGGGAGGTACCGTTATATGGGGGCTATACCAAAACTTGGACCGATATAGCCCATCTTCGAACTTGATCTTCCGACGGCTAAAAAAATGGTATTCCCCAATTTTCAGCGAAATCGGCCAACAAATGCGACCTGTATGTTGCGAACGGACGGACGGACGGACGGACATGCATAAATCGACTCAGAAAGTGATTCTATGTATATCCCTAGAAGGAACTATGGGTCTATCTCGCTTCCTTTTGTATGTTACATACAAATGCACTAACACATAATACCCCTTACCACATAGTGGTGTAGGGTATAAAAATACACCAATAATTGTTGAAGATTCCTCCGAGTAAATTCGGTGATTGATTTCAATTGGTTGGTTTATCTGAAACTTGAAAATCTGAAAAATCGGACGGTACCGTTCTACGGCTGCTATATCAAAATGTGGACCTGTACCTAACGAAGACTAAATACCAAATTTCGGTTGTATAATGTCTCTAAAACCTTCAAAATTTCCTAGAGCGGGGGTACCGTTCTATATGAACTATATGAAGACGAGTACCTATACCGAATTATTTCTGGTGGAAAGTTTTATATCCCCAGTTTGGGGGATATTACTTCTTGTTTGAAAAATTAAGAAGAGGAGATTTTCAGATTATTGCCGTGTTGTTCATGGATGGTTTTGCTTGAAGTAGGCAGAGGGAAAATTTAGTATTTGTAGACCTTGACCAAGCCATTATAGGTGCTTGGCAATGTTAGAAATCTTCCTAGTGTTCCTACAGATTACGGATAATGAGTCAAATCTGAAGAAGTGGTGTGAGCCATCCTTGCAACCTGAAATTGGATTAGGATATTCAGAGGTTGGAGATCCAGGATCACATGCAGGGTAGAGTTGGGTAATCTAGTTCCTTGTACTAGTTCCGAAGCGTATGAGTAACATCATCAAATTTAATGTGTGCTATTAAGAATACGCCGTTTGTTCATTGGAAAAATGTGGGCCATTGGAACTACGAAGTGAACTAGATAGTTCCATATAGTTCCTTTGGCACAACTCTAATTCAGGGTATCCTGAGGAGTGCCTTCGATTGAACCGGTAATCAGTGTTGACACAGTCGTTTGCACACTTGATACTTTGGACCGTAACGCATTATTCAGACAGGGTTAGTAACAATTTGCCACCATCATCGGCATAAACCGTGCCTCTGTTAAAAATTTTCCTCACGAACCAATGTCCAACATTTGTGGTTATCATTGACCACTAATTGCCAATTACATAAAATTTGGGCCGAAAAGAAAGAAGATTGGTCGCGAGAATTTTATATAAAGACGTTTCTTGACCACTGGGAATACCGCATTCCAATTATATCTAATTAAGAAAATGTACGACCTATGACCACAATTTTCAACGGAGAATTTGTTGATCACCGGGACCCTATAAAATATATACATATATTCTTTGTCAGTATAAAATTCTAAGTCGATATAACCATGTCCGTTTGTCTGGTAAAATCAATTCAGAGGATGTTTTGTATTGAAAATGGGCCACATCGGTCCACGTTTTTATATAGACCCCATAGAACCGTACCTCCCATTTTCGGTTTTTAAATGTTTTTGCCACGTTATCTTAGTCGAAGGTCACATTAGCGCTGTTTAGACATGGCGACTTCGAGTTTATTGGAGAGGGGTATGAGGTAGTGAAACCGCTGTACATGGTTTTCTGTGATTGTGATGTTGCCTCTTCCTATTATTCGTTTCAAGAAACTCGCTAGTGTGACCAAGGATTTACCGAAATGGCTGCTGAAATTTGAGACTTAGTGTTCTATGGAGCTGCACAAATATCCTTCAAGAACTTGTAAGTATAGATCCACGTTTTGGTAGAGGCCCCTTGGAACGGTACATCTCGATTTTCGTTATTTTGAAGGTTTTAGCTATATTTTATCATTTAAATGGCTGAAATTTAGTATTTAGGCTTCTACCGAGCTACACAACTTTCTCCCAGAAATGTGTATATCAATTTGTTGATATTGAAGGTATTTTAAATGATTCAAATTAGGTGCTTAGTATGAAGCTACAGAAATGTGTCTGTATAGGTACACGTGTTGATATAGCCCCCATAGAAAGGTACCTCCCGATATTAGGGAAATTTAGCAGCTAGTCTTCTATGGAGCTACAAAACTTTCTGCAAAGAATTGTTGGTATAGTACCATGGTTTGATATAGTCCCCATAGAACGATACTTCCCGATTTTAGGTATTTTGAATGTTTTTACTACCGATATGTCTGGAAGGCACTCAATACCACTCAATATGAAGTCCTTTAAATGTTCTTCAGTTAGCGTAGCGGAAGAGCTTAGTGCTCTTACAAAAAACAAGTAAAAAAAATGTCAGTCAGCTTTGCCGACAGATATATACCCTCAGCCAATGTGAAGTGAAACTTTTACCTACGGACAGATCGAATGTATTTAAGGTCTCTTCAGAATTTTGTGGCCCTTTTTGGATATTTAAACTTGCCGACAAAAATGTGGATTAGGAACTAACTGCACTAAGACACAAATGTTGAACTTTTGTGGGGGAGGTACCCTTAGGGAGGACCGATATGGGCCATTTTAGAAATAAACTTAATTTTGACAAAATATTAGGAGATCCAAAGTTTGGACCAAATTGATTGCCCCATTCAAGTGATATCGTCCTAGCATTTTAGTGATATTTTTAAATATTGGGGAGAAGTACCGGAAGTTGTGGGCCGGTATTGCCCCATGAAACTAAGTTCGGATATAATATGACGCAGACCAAATGTTGGACCAAATCAATTGAAGAGTTTGAGAGCTATCGTGCTCTCCGACCGCTACATATGGTGACATAGGAGTTTTTTACGTCTTTCGGGTTATATTCCCTAGAAATATAGACTTGCCCCTGAAAAAACATTTACCGTCGTAATGGAGGTAGCGAATGCAAATCGCTTCAACAAAAACCAAAGTGATTCGAGAGCAGGCCTTAAAGTGAATTTATCCGAAATTTTGTGTACGAGATACCAGAAGAAGTAGAAAAATATAGTCCATATTCGAACCTAAACTACATCTGGTAGATATATTATAATGTGCAAAGAATGGATTACATCGGTCACTCCCTTCAAGAGTTATCGTGCGCAAAATTTTTCCGAACACTTTTGAACTTTTGTTGGGGAGATACCTGAAGGAATGGACCGATATGGCTTATCTTCGAATTTGAACTACGTTTGGACAAAATTTTACGAAGGCCTGGTTTTGGACCGAATTGACAGATCCGTTCGAGAGATATCTTGCGCTCCAATCACATACGGTGTCATAGGGGCTTTTCTCATCTTTCAGGCTAATTTCTCAGGAAGTATGGATTGCCCCTGATAAAACTTGTACCGTCGTATGGGGGCAGTTAATACAAGTTGTTGCAACAAAAATCAAAGCGATTCGCGACCAGGTCCTAATCTGAGCTTATCCGAAATTTTTTGTGGGAGGTACCCGAAGGAGTGGACCGATTGAGTCCATATCGGAACCTCATCGAAGTCAGGTAGAAATTTCACGATGTGCAAACTATGGATCAAATCGGTTAGCTACTTCAAGAGTTATCGTGCGCACAAATTTTCCGAACATTTTCGAACTTTTGTGGGAGAGGTACCGGAAGGAGTGGACCGATATAGCCCATCTTCGAACTTAAACTAAGTTTGGGCAAAATATTATTAAAGCCAAATTTTGGGCCGAATCGGTTGATCCATTCGAGAGTTATCGTGCGCTCCAGCCAGACAGACAGACAGACGGACGGACATTGCTAAATCAACTCCAAAATGTCTGAAACGGATTTCGTCGAAACATATTTGGGGTCTAAAACCATTATTTCGATGAGGCACATTTTTCCCGTATGAAAGTGTATATATACCCTCGTTAGCATAAATGCTGAGGGTATAAAAAATACAACTAATTATGCCTAGAAGGGACTATGGGTATATATCTTTTCCTTTTGTATGTTACATACAAATTCACAAAGGCATAATACGCTTTACCACAGTGTGGTGTAGGGTATAAAAACGCCAAATTGTCAATATCGACCCTAACTACAAAATATTGTTTGCAAACAAATTTCTGTGTGTCTCTCTCCTTCTCTGGTTCTCTTGCTGCACTACATCTCTCTGGCAGTTGTAAAACAAGTTAATGCAGTTTATTGGTCAAGAGCACTAAGAACGCATGCGCTTTGCATATTTCGGCACAAGTGTTATTTCAGAAAACAGCTGTTTTTGTCACTTGCTTTCTGGTTCCTCTTCCGCTTGTCAACAACATGCAGCAGGCCCATCTATGTTAAAGAGTCTGCAGCAATAATAATAACAACAACAACAAAGTCGTCGTCAACGACGACACTATAATTACCAATTACCCAACACAAGCTGTGTGTGTTCCGACCAACAAAAGAAAAGAAACAATACCCCAACACCAAAGACGTCAGCTACACATTATGAGCGGCAGCAGCAAAAACAAAGACAGCAAATGAAAGTCGGAATATACGAGTATGTATGCTTAAAGCTCCAACAAATGTTAGCGATGAGGAAAACTGAAAAAGAAATGTGCACCTTTCATAATCTTCTTTGCTCCTGCTACTTGCCATACATGTGCATGTTTTTTCAAACAGAGTTGTTGTCCGGACACACAAAAAACTTGGTTTCTTTTCCCTCCTAGTAGATAGATTTGGTTGGTTGTTCGGAGTGATGCATGAATGTCAAACGAAGAGGACTTAATGCTGGTTATCGGGTATGAAGGATGTGAACAAACAATTTGGTCGGACGTCGTCTGTGGTGTTAGTTTTTGTGTCGTTGTAGTTTGTTGTTATCACATCTCAAACATTTGTTTGCACTTCGTATTAGGCATCATCGGCACCAAATGGTGGTCCTTCATGAACGCCACTCACCATTCACTATTGGTTGGCTGCTGCTGATATTGTTTGGTCAATTACCTTCTTCTTTCCTCAACCGTTTTCAAAAAGAGATTATCTTTATTCGAGTCAACAGCAGCAGTTCACTGGAGATAACAGTTGGCATTTAAGCCCTTAGTCAAATTGGGTTCTCTTTGATTAAATGACATGAGATGAGTTTTGCACAAGGTGTGATTCCAATAAAAGCCCAATAAACTTATAGGGAATATATGGAACTACTACATGTTGTTATTTTCTTGCGAAATATTGCAAAAGAAGGCTAACAGATTCGAACAAAAATTATGATATTGTTTAACATGAATTATAAATAATAATTAGCCGATAGCCTTAGATGCTAGTGCTATTTTCACCACTATGTGGGGAGGGTATTATAAGTTGGTTTTGGCCAAAAAGTTTGTAACGCATCGAAATAATGGTCGTAGACCCATACTTATATATACCAATATGAATGTCTCGATGAGCTGAGTCGATCTGGCTATGTGTGTCCGTCTGTCCATCTAAACCTTGAAATCACGCTACAGGTCGCAATTTTGATCGGATCGTCACGAAATTTTAGACGCTGATGGGGGTCCCGGAGGGAAGAAGCCTATTGATTTTGGTGATGGTCCGATAATATTTAGGGGTCGGAAAGGGCAAAAAACTTATGTGGATAAAAAGACAACGTTGTTTTACAAAGCGAATATCTCAGCTTCTATATGGGGTATGCCAAAAGCAGAACCTGGCAATGATAGTAGAAAATATCACCTTTCTAATGATGTAAAGTAGGTGCTCGTAGGTGATCAAACAACGAAGATATCACAATAGTAGCAAATAAAAGCCCAATTTTCATTTTTGCGATTTTAATTATTTGGTCGAATATCACAGCTTTGGTTGAAAACTTTCCAAAAGCAGAGCCTGACTATGAAAGTAGAAGATCCCGTCTTTACAATAATGCAAACTAGGTCGGCGTAGGTAGCCAAATAACGGAGATATCGCAATAGTTGGTAATACATCCCATTTTTCTATTTTTTTTGGAAATCACGCTACAGGTCGCAATTTTGATCGGATCGTCACGAGGGTTAATGGGGGTCTCACAGACGCAGAAACCTATTGATTTTGGTGATGGTCGGATAATATTTAGGGGTCGGAATGGCCAAACACTTATTTGGAGAAAAGTCAACATTTTATTTCAAAGCCAATATCTCTGTTTCTTTAAGAGGTATGTATATCAAAAGCAAAACCTGGCAAGGAAAGTAGAAAATATCACCTTTACAACAATGTAAAGTGGGTTGTCGTAGGTGGACAAATATCAGAGATATGGCAATAGTCGATAATGTATCCCATTTTCCGATTTTTTGTAATCACGCTACAGGTCGCAATTTTGATCGGATCGTCGCGAAATTTTAAGGGTTAATGGGGGTCCCAAAGATAGGAAGCCTATTGATTTTGATGATGGTCGGATAATATTCAGGGGTCGGAATGAGCAAACACTTATTTGGAGAAAGGTCAACGTTTTATTTCAAAGCCAATATCTCTGTTTCTTTAAGAGGTATATCTAAAGCAAAACCTGCCAAGGAAAGTAGAAAATATCACCTTTACAACGATGTAAAGTAGGTTGTCGTAGGTGGTCAAATAACAGAGATATGGCAGTAGTCGGTAATGCACCCCATTTTCCGATTTTTTTGTAATCACGCTACAGATCGCAATTTTGATGGGATCGTCACGAATTTTTTGGGAGTTGATGGTCGGATAATATTCAGGAATCGGAATAAGCGAAAAGCTTATGTGGAGAAAAGTCAACGTTTTTTTTTTCTTATGCGAATATCTCCGCTTCTGGTTGGAGTATTCCAAAAGGAATACCCGTCAATGGAAGAAGAAAATATCTCGTTTATATTGATGCAAAGTATGTTGGCGTAAGTGAGCAAACCGAGATATTGCAAAATTCAGTAATATACCCAATTTTTCCATTTTTTGTAATCACGCTAGAAGTTGGAATTTTGATCGGATGGTGACGAAATTTTTGTGGGGTAGATGGGGGCCCCACATATAGAGAAGCCTATTGATTTTGGCGATAGTCTGATAATTTTTAGGGGTCGGAATGGGGAAAAACTCATTTGGAGATAAATTCAAAGTTTTATTCTTTGTGAATATATCGGCTTCTAGTAGGGGTATAACAACGGCAAAGCCTGTCAATGGAAGAAGAAACAAGTGAGCCAAGGCTACAGTCGGGTCGGGGCCGACTATGTGATACCCTACACCACTACCCCTGTTCATAAGCTTTTGGCTAATAAAATTCAAAATATTAAAATTGGGATAGCTTGGCGCCTTTGCTCTGAATGTCTACATTAACACAGGTCAATTTTTTTGAAACGCATTTAAGTGCATCGACAGTACAACCCAAATAAAATATGGAAAAGTGGGATGTATGCCAACCATCAATAGGCTTCTTTCTGTGTTAGACCCCCATCAACCCCCAAAATTTCGTAGTGTGATTGCACTAAAATGGAAAAAGGGATGCATTACCGACTATTGCGATATCTCTGTTGTTTGACCACCTATGACAACCTACTTCACATCGTTGTAAAGGTGATATTTTCTACTTTCCTTGGCAGGTTTTGCTTTCGATATACCTCCTACAGAAGGGAGATATTAACTTTGAAATAAAACTTTGGCCTTTTTTCCAAATATTTTTTTTTCACATTCCGACCCCTGAATAATATCCGACCATTATCAAAAATCAAAAGGTTTTTTCCTCTGTGGGACCCCCAATAACACCCAAAATTTCGTGACGATCCAATTAAAATTGCGACCTGTAGCGTGATTTCCAAAAAAGTGGAAAAATGGGATGTATTACCGACTATTGCGATATCTCCGTTATTTGGATACGTACGCCAACCTGCTTTACATCATTGTAATGATGGGATTTTTTACTTTCATTGTCAGACTTTGCTTTTGGAAGGTCCGGAACCAAAGCTGTGATATTTATCATTATATTGATATATTGATCATTATTATTAAAATCGCAAAAATGAAAAGTTGTGTTCTATTAGCGGCTTTTGCGATATCTTCGTTGTTTGACCACCTACGACAACCTACGTAACATCGTTGCAAAGGTGATATTTTCTACTTTCATATACCCCTTTTAGAAGCAGAGATATTCGCTTTGAAATAAAACGTTGACTTTTTCTCCAAATAAATTTTTTGCCCATTCCGACCTCTGAATATTATCCGACCATCACCAAAATCAATAGGCTTCTTTCTCTGTAGGATCCCCATTAGCCCCCAAAATTTCGTGATGATCCGATTAAAATTGCTACCAGTAGCGTGATTACAATAAAATGAAAAAATGGGATGTATTGCCGACTATTGTGATATCTCCGTTATGTGGCCACCTACGCCAACCTACTTTACATTACTGTAAAGATGGGATTTTTACTTTCATAGTCATACTTTGTTTTTGGAAGATCTCCAACCGAAGCTGTGATATTAAAACCGCAAAAATAAGAAGTTGGGTTCTATTAGCGGCTGTTGCGATATATTCGTTGTTTGATCACCTACGAGAACCTACATACTTTACATTATTAGAAGGGCGATATTTTCTACTTTCATGGCCAGGTTCTGCTTTTGGTATACCCCATATTGAAGCTGAGATATTCGCTTTGGAAAAAAACGTTGTATTTTTCTCCAAATAAGTTTTTTGCCCATTACGACCCCTAAATATTATCCGACCATCACCAAAATCAATAGGCTTCTTCATCTGTGTGACCCTCAAAATTGAGACCTGTAGCGTGATTTCCAAAAATGTGGAAAAATGGGATGTATTACCTACTATTGCGATATTTCCGTTATTTGGACACCTACGCCGACCTAGTTTGTAAATATGGGATCTTCTAATTTCATAGACAGGCTTTGCTTTTGGAAAGTCCCCAACCAAAGCTATGATATTCGTCATTATAATTAAAATTGCAAAAATGAAAATTTGGGTTTTATTTGCGACTATTGTGATATCTTCGTTGTTTGATGACCTACGAGGTGGTTCTGTTTTTGGTATACCCCGTATAGAAGCTGAGATATTCGCGTTGGAAAAAACGCTGTCTTTTTATCCACATAAGTTTTTTGCCTATTCCGACCCCTAAATATTACCCGACCATCACCAAAATCAATAGGCTTCTTCCCCTCCGGGACCCCCATCAACATCCAAAATTTCGTGACGATCCGATCAAAATTGCGACCTGTAGCGTGATTACAAGGTTTAGATGGACAGACGGACAGACGGACGGACGGACGGACGGACGGACGGACACACATAGCCAGATCGACTCAGCTCGTCGAGACATTTATTTTGGTATATGAAGAAAAGACAGAATTTTTTAGTTTTCCATAAAAAAAATTAAATTTTTTTTTTAAGCTACATGAAAGATTTTTGGTACATAGATTGGGAAAAAAATGCCATTCTTAAATCTGTTCATGATACTAATTTTGGTTGTTGCGCGCAAAAGTTATGGCGGTTTCAATTCTGATAAAATGAAAAAAAGCTTTAAAGGACTCTAATCATTATATTGAGAAACTCTCTTAATTAGGGGCTCCCTACATACTATATGTTTACTGAGGTCCCATAACTTAAGTGAAAAAGTTGTGCATTTTCGCGGAAATTAGGAAAGAATTCCAAACAATTGGTAGTTTGCAACTTCTTTTAATAAAATCCAACCTGCTTATGCCTCTGAAAAATATATAAAAAATATGTACGTAATCTATACATCGCGAAGATTCAAATGAAACCAAAACTATACAAATCCGTTTAATGGTTTTCATATTATAGCGAAAACAAAAAAAAATATATATTGAGGAAATTTATAAAATTTTTGTAAGAGAAAATATTTATTAAAATTTATTTTGTGAGTTAGTTGAACAAAATGTAAGAAAAATAGGTCGGAGTTTTTCTTCTATTTTAGTTAAATTTCACGCAATAAATCACATTTTTTATTCTAATCACTTCTCGAAAATACGCTAACATCTAGCAGAAGATATGGATATCTTTCAAATAAATGATGGGTTCCTTTAAATAGGGTATAATCTTGAAATAAAATTGTATCGGGTAATGTTCATTTTGAAATGCGTGTAAATCGCGAAATCCTCAAAACCACTTGATGCGCATGCGGTTTACCAATACAGCGAATTCTTCTCTATTAATTTGTACACATTTGCCAGGATTTACTTTGGCCGCTAAGATGTAGCATCGTCTGCAGTTTAGTGTGCAACAAACTGTATAACGCTTATATTTTGCACAAAGTGCATACACTTTTTATGCGCATCCGATTTCGCTATCAATAATCAGTAGATTACTCTGCTGCTGTGTGGGCTACATACTCAATATACATATCAGATTATGCGAAATCCTATAATTGGTTTATCGAAATATCCGAATGCGCGTCCCAGTTACATAAAAAATACAAAAAACACCTGAAATCCGGCTTCAAAATGACAGCATCCATAAAAGGGGGATGCAGTGGAAATTTTGGAAAGTGATACATTAGAAGTGTCATCTTCATTTTGTATTCTCCTACTTTTACTTTGGACAGATGTCCGTCATTTGAATGGTTTAATCAGAAATCGAATAGCAATGTAAAAAACCTGTTTAGCTTCTACGTGTTTTTACCTATGTTTTTTCCTTTACGCGGTCGTAACTACCACATAAATTAATTTTTTTTGCTAAATTTTTGAGCTTTGTTCAAAAACATCTAAAATAATCCAGCATTTTATGTTTGGTGGTAGTCGGATTTTTGTTCCCTAAAAGAAATGTACAGGGGTAATGGTGTAGGGTATCACATGGTTGGCCCCGGCCCGACTATAGCCTTTGCTCACTTGTTATATAATGTTATTGTAATTTTTTATTATAACAAATTTTCAAATAAATAAATAAATAAATAAATAAATAATATGATTTGCACAATATTTTAATGGAATATTCCTGGCTACGCCCATTCCATTTGTAATACCTTTTAAAATTTTTTGAGGCCCTTCTATGTCTATAAATATGTATAGGGGGATTTCTGAGTTAAATCGGAAACTTTTCAAAATGAGATTTTTGATTTCCTTAATTTTTTGCTGTGGTGATGCTGCTCATCAGCAAAACATTTCAGTATATTTTCAGATTTTTCGACCAACGTTTTTCGACTAACGTTTCCAGAGATAACGCGCCTTAAAAAAGTGGAATTCTGTAAAAATAATATGCAAAAAAATATTCATAACATCTTTAATATTGGTCCAATTTGAAAAAAAAACTGTTTGTATCAGTTTTATCAGCTATTAAATTAAAAATAGAAAAAAATTTGCGCAGTGGGCTTGGGTGCAATTTTCGCGATTTAACATTTAAAATCAATTTTTAACAATGATTGTACCCTTCGATTATATATTCTTGATCAGGGTAAAATTCTAAGTCGATATAACTATGTCCGTCCGTCTGTTGAAATCAAGATAGAGCTCGCAATTTTTGAGATAGAGCTTCGTAATTTGGTACAAAAGTTTCTATTACTCCTAGGATGTTTGGTATTGCAAATGGCCTATATCGGTTCACATTTTGATATAGTCCGCATAGAACGCTTCCACACGATTTTCGGTATTTTAAAGATTTTAGTCGCATTATCACACCGAAATGGCTGAAATTTGGTACTTAGTCTTCGTTGGGGGTATACAACTTTCCCCCAGAAATTTGTCGTATAGGTCCACGACTTCATATAGCCGTTTATAACAGTACTTCTCGATTTTCGGTATTTTAAAGGTTGTTGCCGCAATAATCCACCGAAATGGCTGAAATTTGGTATTTGGTCTTCACTTGAGGTATTAAATGTTCAAAATGAAATTCGTCGGTATAGGTCCACACCTTCATATAGTCTCCATAGGACATAGTCCCCGATTTTCGGTGTTTTGAAGGTTGTGGCCTCAGTATTCCTCAGAAATGGCTGAAATTGTGTACTTGGTCTTTGTTGTGGGTATAACAGTTTCCCTCAGAAACTCGTCGGTACAGGTCCACGCCTTAGTATAGCCCCCATAGAACGGTACCTCCCTATTTCCGGTATTTTGAAGGTTGTGGCCTTATTATCACACCGAAATGGCTGAAATTTGGTACTTAGTCTTCGATAGGTGGTATAAAACTTTCTCCCAGAAATTCGTCGGTATATGTCCATGCCTTAGCATAACCGCTATAGAACGGTACCTCCCTATTTCCGGGATTTTGAATGTTGTGGCGTCAATATTCCACCGAAATGGCTCAAATTTGGGATTATGTCTTCACTGTTCCATATGAAATTTGTCGGTATAGGTCCACGCCTTCATATAGGTCCACTTCCATTTGAAAACGTACCCAATTTCACTCAGAAATCTCCATATACATTAGGGCGGCCCAAAAAATGCCCTTGTTAAAATAATCAGAAAGTAGGTCAATTTGTAATGAGTATTTTTGCTGGGTATTTGTCGTTTTTTTAATAAAAAGTCAAAACTTCAACATTTTGCCTTACTACCCTTTGGTTGATCAGGTGCGATATATTAAATGATCGGGTATGTTCTGTCACACACTTCACCTCTCACTTCACGCCTCAAGCATTTTTTTCACCCCATTTACGCTTATTTTTCGAGTATTTTAATGTCAGAGTAAGGTGTATTCTTATTTTTAAATTCCCCTTACGAATCTTAGCCTCAAGAAATTCGCAAACAAATATGAGTAAATGGGCTCAACAAAATGCTTGAGGCGTGAAGTGAGAGGTGAAGTGTATCTCAGAACATACCCGAATATATTCTTGATCAGCATTAAATTCCAAGTTCCTTAAATTAACTTAATACCACCTCTTGGGGAACTGCCTTTAAAACCCTTAAAAGTAGGGAGCAGGCGAAACAATGGTGGGTCTGTGATAGCGCCAACTACTTCAAAGTTCGTTAGTCCTCCGTCGACTAATTCCAAGTCACAACCAGTGGTTATGAAAAGGATGAGGTCGACTGAGGAATATCATCCTGAGGCAAAGATGTTGACACTGTCACAGTCGGTTTATTCGTCTGCGCCGTATGCCTCGGTGATGTACATATGTAGAAAGAGAGACCAAAATCCCTCCAATCACAGCATCTTCGCTGAAACTATGTAGTACCTTTGCGAAGGCGAGCAAAATAACGCCCGAAGTATATCAGGCTATATATAGGTCATTGCCAAGGAGGGTACCAGTAGGTGCAATGGCGCTAATCATTGGTTACTGATTGAGGATCATCGCTGGGCCATCAACTTATCTCAGACATTGTAGAGTCAAGGTCTTAAGCTGCATAATAAGAAATCGGTAGATTTCCTTATCTAGGCAATTGATGGAATTGCTCAGTGGTCCCACTTTTATGGAAAGGTGTGCCAAAAATAGTTATCGATCGATCTACCGCGTCGAAATTTTGAGCATAGATTTATAACGAGGCCAAAAGATAGAAACAAAATTTTAGTGGATGTAGGTCCACATTAACGCATAGACCCCATATAAAGGTACCGACCGATCTTTGGAATTTTGACGATTTAAGCCAAATTTTTCAACCGATTTAGTTGTAATTTCCCATTTTCAGTTCTAAGTGAACAAAATAACTCCTCGCAAAAAAGGCCCACGTTTAGGTATAGCCCCCATATAAAGTTACCGACCAATTTTCGGTATTTTGACAATTTTAGCCAAACTTTCCAACCGATTTAGTTGTAATTTCCCATTTTCAGTTTTAAGTCAAGAAAATACCTCCTTGCAGAAAATGTTTAATATAGGTCTAAGTTTAGGTATAGCCCTCATATAAACGTACCCCCCGATTTTCGGAATTTTGAACTATTTTTGTCAAAATTTCCAACCGATTTGGTTGTAATTTTGGATTTTGAGTTCTCAATACATACAATAACTTTAGGAATAGCTCCCATATAAAAGTACTTCCCGTTTTTCGGAATTTTGACGATTTTACAGGCGTGGTATAAGGGGAATAACTTTCCCGGGGGCAGATGTGGGCAGCTGGACTTTTCTTATCGTAAACTAGAGACTTTCCCCTGTATTAAAAAAAAATATGGAGTCTCTCAAATACTCCCAAAATTCGTGAAACTCAACATAATTTTATAGTACTGATATTAAAAATACCAGAAAAAGTCATTGACAAAAAATTTATTTTTAAGGAAGTCAGTTTCATTCTGGAAATTTTACATTTACCTCTTCAATTTTTTATTATTTCAATCATAAGCAGCGAATGCTTTGCGGATGTATTTTACGTGTTTAAGGCACCACACACAAATTTCAAATTTTTCGACTTAACTTGATATATTACCACTTGGCAAAAATGGTACTGGATTTAAATAATCTGATGTGTTTAGAGAATATTTATTTCAATCGCTATCAAATTTGTTGCCATAAATTTTTCGATTTTTGTCCACGGGCGGAACCACAGTGCATTGGCCCACTTTGGGAACGTAGTAACTTGGCAGCTGTAACTGTTGCTGGGATTCCGTTTGGGAAATTAGTCGAGAAGCAGAACATCGCTCTTCGAATGTGGAGGATTCTAAATTTCCTTTTGAAGAACCCCGGGCTTGCCAATATGTTTGCCACCAATAGGTCTGGAAAATAATATCTAAGAAGTTGAGGGATATGCTTCCGAATCTCTCCCAAGCACTATTAGAATGGAAGCATTTAACTTTGTGCAAGTACAAGATGAGAACGTGTTTAAGTTTAAGTAATTCAAGTCTTCTATACAATTTAAGAATATTTAATAGGGCTAAAATTCCAACTTTTCAAAACTGAATAAGGGGTAGGGAATTGATATAACACTCACTAACATGGAAGACTCTGATATAAAGAAATTGGGATGTTTCTGAAAAGTGTTCCTTTCTAGAGTTAAACAAACTCTCCGTAGAAATTAAAGAGGACAGAATGTTGTAAATTGGTACAGCTGACAGCTTCAATATTGTGTGAAAACAAAAGTTTTCATATAGTTGAAGTTGTCGGGAGCTATGGGTTCAGCAATCAATACTCTCCTGAGTTGCTATGATAACTTCTGTCTAATCAACTCTCCGAGGAAGACATATCATCCGGTTTGGTGGAACAAACATTTAGCCGTTCTTCGTAAAGCCTCAATTCGAAAGCACCCCTCAGCTGACTTGAACGTAATGCTCGATCTTCGACTTGTGGATATGCTGGTACAGCTTCAGCTGCGAGGACGACGTTTAGACTCTGGGAGGCTTTCAAGCAGAGATCTTTGCTATCAGGAAAACAGCAGAATTGGTTAAGGACTTGAAACCAGTCTCACAAACATCTCGATTGTATATGTACAATCAATACAAAAAAACTCGTTAAAATTGAACTAATAGATATTCGTACCACGGAGCAGGGATGCCAACGTGGGGGTTTTCCCGCTACTTGTGGTGATTTTTGACGTACATAAACCACTGTTTTAGCTGGGATTGTCAAGTAAAAATCGCTACAAACCTATGGTAAGTATGTGGTATATAGCGATTTTTACCCCAGAACAGTTGGCACCCCTGCCACGGAGTTGCAAATGTTTTGAGCAGGCTAAAACATGTGTTCCTCCGATATGTTACACATTTTTGTAACATAATTGTTCATAACTGAATAATCATTTTTAAATCTTTAAAATAGGGTCAATAAAGAATCAAATAACAAAAATAAATTTATTTCAAAACTCAAAATGTCCCTAAAAATAGATTGAATGTGATATTGGTATCTGAGTTGCAAATGTTTTGAGCAGCACTGTATGTCGCTAGTCAGGCGACTATTAAGGCTCTCAAGTCATGGACCAACTCTCGAGCTATACTTGATTGCAGAAAGCCTCTGTATTATATTTATACCCTACGCCACAATGTGGCGACAAGATAAAGCGATTTTGAGATGTGTGTCCGTCCGTATGCCTGTCCATTAAAAATTGTACGCACTCTACAGGCCGCAATTATGGACGAATCTTCACGAAATTTTATAGGTCACAATGGTAGTCTGATCGGCGCGAACTTTTATGTCAGGTTTGGGTTTACGACAGAGAAGAAGCTTGCAATGAAACGTGATGATCAGATAATATTTAGCGGGTTAAATTGACCAGAACTTTTGTGTGAAAATTGGTAAAATTGCTAGTGAAATGACTATATATTTTTTTCGTTGAAACTATGTTAAGACAATGTAAGTTACATATATTTAGAAGAGGAACGCTTGACTTTTCCATTGATTCTAATTGTATCGATGTACGTGGTCAGATAACAGAGTTACAGCCTAGAATATGCAGGGATCGCTCAGTTTTAATTGTCGGTAGTGTAACCTTAATCCCGCTAGAGGTCGCAGTTATAGTCCAACGCTTGACTTGCAAATTGTGTCTATGTACGTGGTCAGATAACAGAGTTACAGCCTCGAATATGCAGGGATCCCTCAGTTTTAATCCCGCTAGAGGTCGCAGTTATAGTCCAATAGTGAAAATGTTTGCACGAGGTAATAGTTTTGGTCAAGTATAGTGCCAATAATTGTTGATAATGATCGGATAGCATGTAGCGTGTAAAATTTACTATAACTCTTGTGGAAAAAATATGCAAATTTAATTTTGAGTCAGTAATTTAAATTCGAGGGGCATGTTCGGACAACTTAAGAAAACTAAACTTGAAAACCAACTCTTGACCTCTTACTTGATGCAAATTATGTCAATGTAGCAGTTCGATGAAGGAATTGCCGTCTAAAATCACGGTGCGCCTGAACTAACTTTATATGCATGGTGCTTACACCTGGGAAGTTTTTGCGGATTCTGAACCTACAATGTTCATAGATGAGAAAAATCCAAAAACAAGAAAAAAAGACCGCGGTAAAAGTTCACATTTTTAGGGTTTTGAGGATTATGCATGACCCTATTTAAATGTGACTAAAAAATGTTGTAGGAAACTTTCATTGCTATAACATTTTCTTTTGTCCCATTTTGGTAGGACTTGCTGTTTCAAAGTAAAATCCAAAAAACCCTAGAAATGTGGCCTTTGACGCGATTTATTTAAAAATCCCTTCGTCGATTATTTTGATTTTTCTAAATACATACGTTTGCTATTTTTTCATTTTTAAAACAAATTTTTCATTTTTTGAAGAAATATGTATTTATATATGTAGCCAAAATGGTCCATCTGTCCATTACGAAATAATGAAAATAATATATAACGTGTCGCAATCATACATACATACTACATATATTCCCACAACATCCGCGAAGGAACAAGGGAGACTTCGCAATCATATATGTAAATAAATTCCGCGGAAAAACTAGTGCCCAGGGGAAGTGGTGTAGGGTATCACATGGTCGGCCCCGTCCGACTATGGCCATCTTTTACTTGTTATCATTTATAGCTTTGCTGGGTTCCACAACGTAGTAATATATAGAGAAAACGTACTAGCTGGAGGCATTACTCATCCCCATGATGAAAAACAGTTGCTCAACACCAGCATGGATTACAGAAAATGCACAGTAACACAACAGCATTACACGCCACATCCACATATAGCAGTTGAGGACTGATGCAGATCAGGCCGTGCAACCAAACGTCTTGGCGGTATATGACCTATCGAGGGCTTTCAATACTGACAACTATGCTAAGCTATGCGAGGGCATATATAAAATTTCCCTTTAGCCGGCTTTGAAACGTTGGATAATCAGGAAATGTGTTACCTACCTATTTTTCTGAAATTTCACACACTCCAGACGACATAGACATATCAACATTTGCATAGTTGACTTAGAACAGTTCTTGCATCTGAGGAATATGAAATTATCTGCATCTAGATCCACTGTCACACTATTCACCACATGGACGTCTGAAATAAAGCTCCCTCTGGTTAATGGCGTCCTGATTCCTATCAATAACTGCTTCAAGATATTGGGCTAACTTTCGATGACATATTTAAGTCGTCCGCGCAAGCCACAGCTATTTGCAAAATAACAGAAGTGGGAACAAGGTCCGCAAGTCACTAACTGGCAGCATTTGTGGTACTGGAAAATAATCATTGTTGACCAGAAAGCTGCCCAGTAGATCATCTTCATGAGGAAGCAAAGATTTTACCGATTAATTAGCAAAACAAGATGCTGACGGAGATATACTCCAGGCACTGACAAAAAAAAAAAACAACAACAAAAATAAACACAATAATTATGCCGTATATAAAACATATTGATTTTGTATCACGAGTTGTATCACGAGTTTGCTTTAAAATCTGTAGGTGCCGTAATGTGGGGCTATACCAAATCTCTGACATATACCAAACATTTTTGTTTCTAAACTTCTTTATAAAGGACTCGAAATATTAAATTACGTTAAACTAAGTTAGGAAGACATTTTTGAAAAAGTTTTAGGGTTATCTTGCATAATAGGCATTTTGGTTTTAGAGCTTTTGGACCATAATCTAGTATTATTAGTAATGATTTACTCCGGTAAAAATTTTGCCCTTGTAAATGAGGCCGCTAGAACAACCTACTGAAAAAAAATCAAAACGATGCTAGAGGTGCTCTTAAACTTCACTTTTTTCCGAATTTTGTGTGGGAGGTACCCGAAGAAGTGGACTGATATAGTCCATATTTCAACCTGATATATGACTGGATGAAATAATATGATGTGCAAAGTCTGCTCCAATCAGAAACTACGGAGAACTATCTTTCGTATTTGCCATTTCGGTTGGCGCCGTCAGGGTTTCTTGGAGCTTTTATCAATATCTCCGGAAGTATGGACTTGTGCAAGAAAAAATTGTACCGTCGTAAAGGGAGCCACAAGGACAACCTGCTGAAAAAAAATTTCGAAACGATCCGTGAGGAGCTCTTAAAATTCACTTTATCCGAATTTTGTGTGGGAGGTACCCGAAGGAGTGGAATAGGAATATTCGAACCCGATCTGCATCTGGAAGGAATAGTGAATAGTGATGTGCAAAGTTTGGACCAAATCGATTGCTCCCTTCAAGAGTTATCGTTCATTCTACACAAAAATTTTGAAATTTTGTGGGGGAAGTACCCGAAGGAATCGGCCAATATGGTCCATCTTCGAACTTGGACAGTTTGGACAAAATATTACGATACCCAAATTTTCGAATCCGTTGATCCGCTTGAGAGTTATCGTGCGCATCAGCCAGCCAGACAGACAGACGGACATGGCTAAATCGACTCAAAATTGTCTGAAACGAATTTCGTCCAAAAATACTTGGGGTCCAATACCGTTGTTACGATGAGGCATATTTTTGGTCTTATCAAAGTGTATATACCTTTTCCAGCCTAAGGCTGAGGGTATAAAAAGGAGGTTCACAGGTAAACGTGAACCTTTAGATCACCGAGATGTCTAAAAATTTCGTAGGATTATCTCATCGAAGATATCTCTCACTAAAGATGCTGAACGTAACAGACAAGTATTTTTATAATTTGAGCTGACTTTTCTGACCGAATTAGCTGCAATTTGATATTTAATGACCTTAGTGGTCAGTGAACTTCTGCAATTTGTCAGTTAATGCCCAAGGGTCAGATAACTTCATAGGCCAAAATTTCGGTATAGCCACCATATAACTGTTCTTCTCGAGTTCAGGTATTATATTTTCAGAGTTCGCTCCCTTTGGTGGAGAGTATAGAACCTCACACCCCTACAACCTTACTGCCTTTATTACCTTTTACTTTTTACATTATTAAAGACCTACATATTAGTTTTCCAATGTAATAATAATGAGATGAGTCAATAATGATTATCGTCAGCTAGTAGTAACTGTAAGTACTCGTATCATTTTGAAAAGGTACGTAAGAAAATATATCACCGTAAGGCAAAAACTTTACAGCTGAAAACTCTTTGCAAATGTATACATTATTTTAAGCAATGAATCTTAAGTAGGATAATTATCTTCGTCATTCAGGAAGCATAAAAACATATGAAGGAATTGCCGCTACTGTTCGGCCGCACAAATTAAACTTAAACGGAAGCATTTAATGCTGTAATTCAATAATTGAAACACACAAACAGCAGCAGTGATATACATACATATGTATGTATGTATCTTAAAGGACGATGATAGCTGCTGATGTCTAGTAGATAATAAAAATATGCCACAAAAATAGTTTGCGAGGTCGCTTGTCGATTCATAACTAGAATGAAATACATTGGAATCTCTGCAAGATTCCATGGATGATCGCATTCGGGTAAACTATTCGTATTTATCACAATAAATCTAGTTTGCCACCAACTCTAATGTTTGTGTTGGAATTAGAGGAAAGCAAGTAAGAATGTATCAGTCAGCTGTGCTGACCGAGATATACCCTCAGCCTCTGACCAAAAAATATAGTGATTTTGTATCACGAGTTTGTTTCAAAATAAGTGAAATTTGTAGGTACCGTAATGTGGGGCTATACCAAATCATTGATATATACCAAAAGTTTTTATTGAGCAAACTTCTGATGCATAGATAACTTGTAATATTAAATTACGTTAAAATAAGTTTGTAGGAAACTTTTGAAAAAGTTTGAGAGTTATCTTTCACAGTATTCATTTTAGTATGCGGCGGCAGGGTTTTTGGAGCTTTTGGGCCATTATCTCAGGAAGTATGGACTTACTCTGGAAAAAACTTTACCGTTGTAAAAAGGGCCGCTAGGACAACCAACTGAAAAAAATTCAACAAGGACCGAGAGGAGCTCTTAAGCTTCACTTCTTCCGAATTTTGTGTGGGATGTACCCGAAGGAGTGCTGCGAGAGTTATTTTACAGATGTTCCATTTTCTTTCGTGCGGTCAAGATTTCTTGGAGAGTTTAGGTCAATATCTCCGGAAGTATGGACTTGCGCTTGAAAAGCAATTTACCGTCGTAAAGGAAGCTGCAAGGACAACGTGTTGAAAAAATTCCAAACAATCTGAGAGGAGCTCTTAAACTTCACTTCTTCCGAATTTTGTGTGGGAGGTACCCGAAGGAGTGGGCCGATGTTGTCCATATTCGAACCCGATCTATACCTGGAAGGAACTATACGACGTGCAAGGTTTGGACCAGATCGATAGCTCCCTGCCAGAGCCATCGTTCACACCATTTTACAAAAACATTTTGAACTTTTGTGTGAGAGGTGCCTGAAGGTGTAGACAAAATATTACGAAGTGCAAAATTTGGTTCGAATTGGTTAATCCGTTCGAGGGTTATCGTACGCAACAGCCAGCCATACAGACGGACGGACATGCTAAATCGACTCCAAATTGTCTGAAACGAACTTCGTCCAAACATACTTGGGGTCTAAACCCGTCATTTTGATGAGACATGTGTCTTTTGTCGTATCAAAGTGTATATACATACTCATACTCGTTAGCATAAATACTGAGGGTATAAAAAGAATTTTTCGTTATTCACTATGTTTCTAAAATATTTAAATTGTTCATATTACACTGTACAACACAAAAAATAATTACACGATAATTCGGCAAGATTATGAAAGAGGACCGAAAAAAGAAGACTCGTGTATCGGCGTTTTGAAAGTTTACGTCGAGAAGTAACCTCAATAGGCGTGGTAATTTCCGCCCATTTCTACAGGTTTTGAAATATTCAACATCAGATTCTTTGGAATTCTTGCATTTTAGGTTTAAAGTGTCTTTGGATATATTACTGACAACACTACGGGGTATCTTTTTATAAAAAAATTAACCCTCATGCGAGTCACAAAAGTGGTCTTTTGGTCTCTTTTTTCAAAAACGTTTAAAACTCCTTTTTAAAGTGGTCGTATCAGATCAAAATGTTCTACAAAATTATTTGCCATAAAATTTTACGACAGGTCCCCGAGTACAAAAAAATGTCCATATAAGTCGCCGAATAAATAAAATATGTATTTGCAATATATATCAAGAAAATATATACATCTCGTTTGCCCACAAAACACCCAAATATATTTTTTTGTGAATAATTTTGTTTTGTTCTTTTTTCGGGTTGATGCATGAAAATAATATAAAATTTAGTTTTAGAATTCTACACAAAATTTCACAGTAATACTCCGGTTACACTTAACCGGATTAACCCAGTGGGTTGGATTTCAAATGTCAATTCCATAGCACAAACGTCAAATAAATCCTCTCGAAGTTGGTTAACCCGGCAAAAAACTCTAGTATAACCGTACTATAAGTCCCAGAACAAAGTAGATATCTATGTAAAATACTTTGTTAAGAAAACGTTGTTACAAAATTAGATATTATAGGTAGACATTATTTGTTAAACTTTTAGACTCTTAATTGAAATTTATTCCATACTGAGTCAAAATCTCCTAAAATACTTCACTTTTTGGGGATTGTGTCTAAAGAAAACATCTGGGAAAACATCAATAAAATATATTTTGTGACCGCAGATAACGAAAATGTGAATAAAAACGGTAGAATATGGCCCTAAATCATATATAAAAAGCGAAACCTTTTGGAGATGTTAAATATTATAGCTACAGAGACTCATAATAATGACCAGAGACTCATAATGAAATTTGATTTGGAACAGTTCTTCTTTTGACACAATCCCCAAAAAGTGAAGTATTTTAGGAGATTTTGACTCAGTATGGAATATATTTTAATTAAGAGTCTAAAAGTTTAACAAATAATTTCTACCTATAATATCTAATTTTGTAACGTCGTTTTCTTAACAAAGTATTTTACATAGATATCTAGTTTGTTCCGAGACTTACTGTGCATTTTTGTGTAGAATATTTCTTCTTTTAACACCTTTCGTCTAAATCTAAATTTCATGTTACTTTCATGCATCAACTCGAAAAAAGAACAAAACAAATTTATTCAAAAAATATTTGGGTGTTTTGTTGACAAACTTGATGTATATATTTTCTTGATATATATTGCAAACACATATTTCATTTATTCGGCGACTTATATTGAAATTTAATGGAGAATATTTTTGTCTTTGACGTCTTCTATCTAGGATGAAGGTTTGTGGGACAAAACTTAATAAACTCAGATAAAGTACAACATTAACCCTAAAACGTGATTATACTTTTGGCAGATTCCTGGTGTTTAGGTGCGATTTAGAGTTTTGGTGTATTCGGGGACATATAGTAAAAAAAAATTATGACAAATAGTTTTGTGGAATATTTTGATCTGATACGATCACATTTTAAAGGAGTTTTTAGACGTTTTTGAAAAAAAGGGACCAAAAAGGCCCCTTTAGAGACTCGCATGAGGGTTAATTTTTTCATTAAAAGATACCCCGTATTGTTGTCAGTAATATTGCCAAAGACACTTTATACATAAATTCCAAGAATTCCAAGGAATCTGATGTCGAATTCAAAACTTGTAGAAATGGGCGGACCTTGTCACGCCTATTCAGGTTACTTCCCGACGTAAACTTTCAAAACGCCGATACACGTGTCTTCTTTTTGTCGGTCTACTTTCATAATCTGTGCGGGGTTTCTTGTAATTTTAAAAAAAGTTCAATTTTGTTGTACAGTGTTTTTCCAGGATGAACCTACCATTAGGGTCTCTCGAGGAATGTTCTTTTAAAAATAAGTAGTAATTAGTAGGGACAGCAAATAAATTCGTGTAATTTTAAATATACATCAACATATCCTTATCCAACCTGTATGTGATAAAAACTTCTCAACCTGCAAACCCTCTCATTCCAGTTCACCAAATGTCCTTCCATTTTATTTCACGAACTCCCAAAAAAAAATATTACACTCGTTTATTTAAATTATTACCAAAATCCGTTTGTGACCTGGCCAAACACGAATGGGATGAAAATTTAACGCTAATCCCCCGGAGGATATTCACAAATCATTGCGAACGAATGTTTGCCAATGTGAATGTTTTGTGATAACCAATCGAAGTTTCACATTTTCGGGGGAAAAATTAGTTCGGTTTACATTGATGGTATGTGGCATTGTACTACAGTAGCACAGCAAGCAGTTGATATAGGCTTAAGCGGTGGACGTTGGTGGTGGTGTGATTAGGAAAAAAAAACACACACACACAATTGAAACTTTTACCATCGTTTATTGAAGTTTTTATATTGGATGTTATTTGAATGTGGTGGGTTCACATTTGCACAGTTTTGTGACTGACATACAAAACTGTGTCAACGTAAAATACTTTTTGCCACATGATGCTCCGACTCAATTCACTCAAAACGAGCAGTTCGACAGATAAGAGGAAAGCAAAACAAAAATAATTGAACAAATTCCAAAATATACAAAACCGAGTTGGTTGGTGGGATGGATATAAAATTGTTATGATGTATTGATTCTAAACCAAGAATGGGGGAATTTTGGAAAAAGGATATGGCTTATTTTGCCCTGTCTTGGATGCAGATATGACTGATGTTGAACAAGATTTAAAAAGTACGGACATTTAAAGTTCAGATTGACCGATCATGTCGCTTAAAATGATTGCGAGGGGCATCAACATTCTAGGGCTCAATGTTTCCGTTTTTTCATTGTATTGAGTTTTCTTAGTTTGGAATATATATCGTCTGCCTCGTCGTAAGTCCATTTTTAGACATTTTTCAGGAGGTAGAAAAAACATTCTGCATTTAAGATTTTATTATGGTGCTAAAGCAGTATTCATCGATTATTTATTCCACTTCAATACTTGTACATCGTTTGATCAAATTCCATCGTGTTTGGGAGATAATTAGATGTGTTTGGACTTACGATCTTTTCCGATCGCGATTTATTTGTATTTTTGCTGGGACTTCCGACCTTTTCCTTCAATTTATAAATGCCTGGAATTTGGTACTTAGTCTTCATTGGGGGTATTAAACTTTCCTCCCAAATTTTGTCGGTATAGGTCCACGCACTCACATAGCCCCCATAGAACGGTACCTCCCGATTTTCGGTATTTTGAAGGTTGTGGCCTCAATATTCCTCCGAAATGGCTGAAATTTATTATTTAGTCTTCGTTGCTGGTATAAAACTTTGCTAAAGAAATTTGTCGGTACAGGTCCACGCCTTAGTATAGCCCCCATAGAAAGGTACCTCCGATTTCCAGGTTGTGGCTTCAATATTCCACCGAATTGGCTGAAATTTGGTATTTGGTATACGTAGGTAGTATAAAACTTTCCCCCCAGAAATTTGTCTGTACAGGTCTACGTCTTCATATAGCCCCATTGAACGGTACCTCCCGATTTTCGGTATTTTGAAGGTTGTGGCCACAACAACCCACCGAAATAGCTGAAATTTGGTATTTAATCTTCTTCATAAACGAAAGGAAACTAATTGTTCCATTTTGCTTCAATACAACCCGTGGTGGAGGGTATAACAAGTTCGGCCCGGCCGAACTTAACGCCATTCTTACTTGTTTCTTGATATTCTAGAATCAAATAAAGTCATTGCATCCCCAGTCAGGCTGTACGGCGGATGACCCATCAATTCCACGTTTTGTCCGCTCAAACAGGCGCTTTGAATCGACGTGTGAGAGCTCGCATTTTCATTATGCAGAACGATTCGTCTTCTCTTGTTCGTTTTTCGAATTTCTCAGGAGACTTCTGGCAAAAAAATTGTAGTGTACCACTCAGAATTAACCGTCCTACATTTTTGAAGTCGTATAGTCGCCACACGGTCAGTTTTGCCGAAGAAACAGGTGACCATTTGCTTCGAAGTGCTTCTTACATGAATAACTTTCGTTGAATTTGGCTCGCTATCGGAGACCTAAATGGTCGACTCCTGTTTTGTTTCGGGCTAAGCATAGATCCAGGATTTATCGCATTTGAAGATCTTATAAACTTTGTTTGAAGCACAACGATCGTTTCTATTCACAATTTCTTTGAATCAATCCACAAGAGCCTCTTTTTGAGCGATTGTGCAGTTTTGGTAACAAGCAAAATCCATTTTTGCGGCCAGATGTTCATGCAATATCAAATAGTAGATATAAAAGAGAAATTATCAAATTTTTATGCAAAAGTTCGGTCCTTTGGCTCCGCAAACAGTTGTAGGCCGCTTCTTTGCAATGTACCCAAACCATGGATGGCGTTTATCATTATATCTGAACTAAATTAGCTGTGGTATTCATTCAGAATACAACTTTTCCTGTGGACTTATGACCTTTTCGTACTCAAATTTCCACATTTTGTGTACATAATACCATACATAATACATAATACCATTTTCTTTATGGCATACGACGTGTTTTGACTTGTATTATCATTCTGCATCCACAACGCGATTTCCATAAAAGTGGACTTACGACATTTTCGTGCAAAGCAGACGATATTGGATCTATACAGAAACGGACAATCATCGAACTTAGTCTGCCTGCAAGCAAAAGACGCATCTGTGTAAAATTTTACAACAAACGGACGAATAGATGAACAGGTCTAAATCTACTTGGAATTCTCGATTCTAAAGTCGATTTGGTATAGAAAGGTTATGCTGTCTTCAGCAAATGTGATGAATCTACTTAGAAAGAAACTCAAGTGGATAAGATTACCTCGCAGCTTGATGTCAATGAGATGAGAAGTGAGTCCAAGATCAGGAAAAACGGAACGGTTCTATGTTTAAAGGCCACCAGATTAGCGATATCCTAATCATTTTCCATAAATACTTTCTGCCGTACAGCTTCCTGTCCATGAATTCCCCCAGAGAAATTGTTTGTTTTAGGCATTTAAACAGATATTCGAATTAAAACAGACGTTCACATTCACTGCAGAAACAGATGCTGGACAAATAAGCAGACATACTAACAAACACTCAGACAAACATACCGACATACTGAAACACAAACCAGAGCCAATAAACGATTCACATATCATTTTAATGCGAAAACGAATTGTGTCGGTGGTGGTAATATGCGACAGCAAATTTTATTTTGTTATCTAACAACAAACATTTAAATTGAATATTTGTTGGCTCACACATTTGGGATTTGGAAAAAAGCTGGGTGGTGGTATTAGCCAGCACACCAACCAACAAACAGTCTGTTTGCCAGCCAGCCGGCACACGTTTATTACCAATTACGATGACAAAGGACCAAAAAGAAGTTGAAAAAAAACTGCCAACATTCTGTTATGTTAACACATTGCTACCTACTGCTCGCTCTCTCTGTGTAACTAAATTCCCAGCAATATCAACAAACTTCTCCTACTCCAACTCATTGAATAGCTACTTAAGAGTGTGTCATATTGTGTGCCAGCAACCCAAATTGGTCCACACAATCACAATCAAACAAACAAACCATTTTAGCCATCAACATTTTCACATTTTCCTCCAAATTCAAAAACGCACATTCTGATGCTGGCTGGCTGCTGGATGGCTGGGTTTTTCTGCTTTTGCGATAACTGAAGTTTCTGCAATTCAGCACGAGGAAAATCTATGGGAAATTTTGTAACGAGGAAGAGAATGCAAAAATCAGGAAAATAGCAATTAAGTTTTTGTTTTCATGTGGCTCATTTACTCAAAGAGTTTCATAACTCAAAAACTGACATTTTCGTGACAAACATTTATATTTTTATACCCTCAGCTTTTGCTAAGATCAAAAAATGCCTCATGGAAATACTAGTTTTAGACCACAAGAATATTTAGATGAAATCCCTTTCAGACAATTTGGAGTCTATTTAGCCCTGGCCGTCCGTAGCCAAACGTGACTGAGGTCTATCTTCCTTCTTTCCAGGTTGGGGGTAACTTAACCGATGCCCACAATTCACTTATTCCGGCTTCAATGTTGCAACTCTTCAGAAGATTTAACCACTTGTTCCGTTTATGTTCACCGACCAACCTGTTAACTTCTAGCGTGAGCTCATAGACTCTGGGGCTAGCAAGACGAAGCTCATCAGGTGCATTTGCTAGTCCGGTCGTCTCTGCTGGAAAATGTGGTCTCACATCGGATATTCCACCAACAGGTATATGGCGAGCGGCTGCAGCAGTGATGATGTCTCTGAACTTGCTTTCCGCTGCCACAATATCTGAAGGATTGGGCAAATCTCTGAAGAGATGATTAGTGAACTCTCTGAAACTCGGCCAATTAACTTTCCTATGATTGACGAAAGTGCGGCGTTCAAAGATAATGGGAAAATGGTCTGATCCAAGACCAGTTGCGACGAGTTGCCAGGTGACTGCAGAACAGGTGACACTATGGTTATGTCTGGCGATTCAGTGTTAATTCTGGAAGGGGCGTCCTCATTGACCGTGTCTCTCTGGGTGTTTCCGAGGACCAAATACCACAACTCATGGTAAACATTAAAGCCCCCTAAGACCAGACGGTTGTGACCTTCCAAAATCGGCTAATGTTGGGCCTATAACCTGGAGTTCAGCTATTTCTCGATGGTATTTATACGTTCGGCAGTTCTACATGACTGCCCATACATTCCATGTACAGGTCATTAGAGGGTGGCTCAAGCGAGATAGGTCTGTATTGAACAGACTGGTGCAATAGAAAAGCTAATTCCCCACCTCCACTTCTCGTGCAATTCTTCCTGAGTACGATGTAACCAACACAACGCTGTTAGCTGCAGCTGTTTTTGAGTTTGGTTTCCTGCACCGCCGCGACTATGATATTCTTCCGACTTATGAAGTCCACTATTTCCTCGATCTTACGTCAGGCACATCCACAGGCTGTAAGGTGGCTATGATATGTTGGCGGACTAGGAAAAACTTTGAATCTTGCTCCTTTCTCCTAAGGCCCACAGTCTTCGCTCAAGAAGACAATGTTTTCTCAGACAGTCAATCCATCCATCTCCTGCACAACCGTCTTTGATCTTAAAGCCAAGCAGGAAATGCCCTGAAGTGAAGGGTGTGTAGTTCCTCTGGAAATCGACTTTCAAAGCTTATGGGCAAGGACGCAAAAGCCTTATTCCGAACCGATCCGATGATGCCGTATGACGAACCGAAATCTTCAGGAACAATCGTCTTCTGAGAAGTCGAACCAAATTCAATAGCCTAAACCTGTGAATAGCCTAAACCTACTAAGCAGCGTCATTCACTAGAAAGCCAAGGAAAACAAGCCCAATACTTAAAAGGCAAGAACCTCCTCAGGAAAACGACCTTCAAAGCTCATTGGCAAAAACGCACTCCCTACGATACCCGATGACGAACTCCGAGTGGCAATCATTGACAATGCTGTCACTGGTTTCTAGACGAACCCGGTCTAAGGGCACCATATTTTCTGCAAACGTAAACAACAGTTTCTTAGCGCCTCCCTCCACAAAGGCGCCAGGGTCATTAACTGCCACAAAAAAACACTAAATTTCCTTTTCTGATCCGTTAATGGCTTTGATAACTTTGGGATGGTGCAAAGCTTGCTGCTGTTTCCATCTCTGAGATACATTCCAGAAAAAGCTGTTACCGTCATGGGTTCCCCCATTAACAGTGGATAAGGAGTTCATACTGTGAATACTGGAGCTCCAAAATACAGAACTCCTTAAATCGGGATGGTATGGACATAAAGATCGTTGTGAATCAGGGAGAGAAGTATTTGAGGAACCGCGAGGGAAAACTGAACTGAATTGTATTGAACAGCGAATGTTCGAATATCTAAATATAAACGGACTTCTTGACAGTCGCTGATTGTTGTGGCTATCTCTTGTGTGTCGATTGGGGACCTCTTGGAGTCCACACCAGCTTTAATTTGCAACCTTCCCAAGGAGTTATAATATTGGTAAATAACTCCTCGAGAGCGTCAAAATTGTCAGGCTTGCCTAACTGGAAGATTAATAGGTGACGTGTTAGCTCATTGCTGTTGATGCAGTAGGATGCGGTCCAAGAGTTTTTCATTGTCTATTTCCTCAATGATTTTCTGATGGTGTTCAAGTAGCCTGGCAGACCCGTTACTGGTTTTGGGTTTTTTTGGCGTAAGTTGATGGCGACTCCTTTCCCCTCTCGATGGTCATCTTCCTCTGGATTTTCCTTTCAGAATCAGTCTATTTAGAAAATTCAGGGGTCGAACTCGCATTCTTCATTTCCGAGTTCCGTGTGTCCTTCTCCCTCTGCTAAAGGATTCTTGAAGAGATTTACTCGGGGCATTTAAAGACAGGATGTTATTTTTATTATATTTTAATTCTGCGTTGGTTTCGCAATGTTCTGTTCTATTGGAGATCCTGTCCTCTTCACTGTTCCCCAGGAAGTAGAGGGAGTGTTTTTAATCTCCTTGGACACATCATAGTGGTTTTTTGTTCAGCCGAGCCAGGACGGTTGTGTTTCTGCTGTCGGGTGCGGAGTCAGAGGCGCTCCCTGACTACGATCGAACTTTCTGAGCATCTTTGTCTCTTCCCCCTTCGTTAGCCATGGGGCCATGGGACATTTTCATAGCTCAATAACTGAATCCCGTCCATGTTTTTCAAAAACATCAGCTAACATTAGTTAAATTTGTTCATAATCCTGGAAAGTACAAATGGCTAAATAATTTCCCGAAAAATTACTTACCTACCCTCTGGGCCAACAATCACATTAGCCAAAATAAGTGAAATAACTGAAATGTGTTGAACCAATTGCTGTGATTTTCATATTTCGAACTGTGTAGCCTTCTCCTCAATCTCCCCTTCCCTTTCCCCCTCTCTCGCACACACACACACACACACACAGAAAAACACTCATTGCCATCTGACACACAATTCTCGAATACAGCAACATTTGGAGTAGTCATTTGGCATTTGGTTATAATCGGGCGTCTGTTTTATTTGCCACATCAGCAGTTAGACTGGAAATGGCAGCTCCAGCAAATGTTACCATCTACAAACTTGCCATCCAGCAGGCAAAGTACAAACTTTCAAACGCGAAGCCAAAGCAAGCCGAGGCGTAGTAGCATGCCAGCAACAGCAGGATTTTAACAGTTGTGCGGACAATTTACTTTTGCCGACACCACAAGTAAACGTAAACGTTTGTTCCCACACCCTTCCCCATCCATTCACCACAATGGCCCGACCAGCCATCCATTGTCACAGACACCATGATTTCTCCTCAACTTTGCGACGCTGTTGGTAAGGAAGAACAAGAAGAAGAATTGCTGTTTGCTGCTTTGAGAAAATCTACCCAAGCCAAAGCAAATCGTTGTTCTCTAGACAAAAATGGATATCTACGTAGGTGTTGGTGTGTAGGTTGTTGGTTTTACTCCAACGAAATCTGTCACTGGCACACATCACACCCATCCTGGCTATAATGCCAAGCTATTGAAGTGGTCTAAGTCTTGCTGTTTCTCCGTTGTCGTTGTTGCTATTTCTGTTTCTGTTGGCTCCTTGCCTGATGTTGTTGTAACTGAAGCTGTTCCTGCTGCTGTTGCTGCCACTACTGATTATTTCCCAAATGTTATTGGTGTGCGTAAATCTCACCTAATGGTGTTTTTCATCATTTGCCGCCTGATGCTGTTGCCGATACTTATATTTTGTTGGCATTGTTGTTGTTGTTGTTGTTGTAGAAGCTTAAATTTTATTTTCTTTTTTTGTCGTGTCGTTTATTTTGATTTTGTTCCAGCGTGTTTTCTATAACCATTTGAACCAGTTACAGTGGTCTGACATGTGTGTTATCGTTTTGCAATATATGGCGGAGGAATTTTTATTGGCTGATTAAGGAAATGTTTCCTCTATTCCTAATTGACCATGTGGCTACTGATACTTTAGAAATTTTCAGTTCAAAATAAAGTCCAGCCACTTGTGCAAATCAGGTTCTATTAGTGGACTATAAACATAAACATTCTCTGAGATACATATTTTTTAGAGTTTTGTTGGAGGTTATCAGGATACAGGCAAGAGGAACTTTCAGAAGAAATGTCTGTGCGTACCGAAGCTCATCGTAACAGTAAAGCGATGTCTTAGTGAAAACGGTTAAATATAGCAATTCCAACATTTTATGGAACTCCAAGCCAGACGCTCCAGTCTAAGCTTGGCCCAAATGGTTGATGAGCTGTTCACATCGGTTTTTATTCATCCAATGCTTTTTCGATGCGATGGCTTCTGCAGAAGGTCATAACTATCCCACAAATATGGGTACCTTGGCATCTGTGGATGAAGATACTGCTACAAGCACACAACCAAATACAAGCTAGAACCAGCCCTCAGAAAGATAGTGACTCAGACTCCTAGACCCATGACAAAAGCAGCACAAATATAATGTTCGTAGGGATCCCAAATAAGGAGGAGGTCTACCAGAAGGTGGATGAAGTGAAGTGCCTCTCTGGTCAGCGGCGCATGTTCAAGAAATAACAGGCGAACAACAAGACTACATTGCAGGATGCTCCCAAAAGGAACATGAACACTTCGTCCACTTCTTTGGTAGTGGGGAAGAATATCATGAGGAGCAGAACACTGCAAAGCCGCCAAGGAAAAAAAGAGCTTCCCACCTGCGAGAGCTTCAGCCAAATCCCTTCAAGAACCACGCAAAGGATACTGTTGCGAGAATCCATATGAGCTCGAAAACTAAGGAAGCGTGTCCGGCACCGGAATCGACTATAGAGCCTGGAGATTCTGCGAATAAATTCTGGACCCGGCACAAGAGGTAGAGAACTGCGGAGAGTGGCAGAAAGAAACGTTACTGATACGAACTTTGTCATGTAGTGGTTAGTACCAGTAGAGTGTCATCGAGAAAACGGTAATCAAGAAGATCTTATCTACTGCAGAGGGTGATCCATTTGAAATTATATGATGGTGTTTCAATTTGCCGGATATTAGCGCCCTCAAAGATATTGTCCACAGCAACCCTGGAAAAATGACAAACTCGAGCTGGTGCGAAAACATCAAGTTCCTCAACTGACTATGACCATATTTGTTAATGGTTGACGCAGCAAGTTCGCGACGGATCGCATGCTCGGAATCTTTGGTTGCCATAAAAAGATTTTGGACGTGGCTACATGGTAAGTTTTCGAAAGAGTGGAGCACGAGGGCGGTACTGTCCTTTTGCTCGGAATTGACCATTTCTTCATGGTCAGACTGACAAAGATTACGGGCACGGCCACCTACGTCTCAAACGCTGTCCGCTTCAAAGTGGGATAGGCGAGGATCGGAATAGGTGATGATGCCGAAAAAAAAAGAAATGAGGTAAAACCTCCAAGCAACAACAAAGGGTACAGAGGTTGAACTCTACATTGTTTTTACCGAAATACCGGCAATTCGACATTTGAGGTTCCCAGTAGGTTCATGTTTTGGTATAGCCCTCATTAAGGGTATTGGTCACAAAACTTCTCCACCTTAAATTAGATATTTGGGGAACCCATTTGTCATGAAACTTTTCCATCTAAAATTGTGGAAATTGATACCTATACCGACAATTCTTTGCAGGAATATTTTATTCCCCTAGCGAAAACGATAAAACAAATGTTAGGCGCGTTGGTTCGATGATGTGTAAAATGCTTCAAAATACCTAAAATCAATCCGTACCGTTCTGTGGTGGTTATATAAAAACGTGGACCGATATAACTCATTTCGAATACCAAACATCTTAAGACATCTTCTAAACTGTCTCGGGTCAAAATCCTGATAACAACCCTTTAAAAATTTTTGGTCCATTTTAAGAAAACGAAACCGATAAAGATTCCCCGACGAAAGAAAATTTACTAAAGATTGAGCCACTAGTGCACTTAGAGTGTAGCAGGCGGAGCCTTAATTTTGGGCTATTTATGCTCATTAAAGCTCCATGTCCAAAGTAGATAGACAACTCACTAAGGAACACAACTTTGGTAATTCTCCAAGAAACCATAGATCTGGTAAATTATGCAATTCTTTTATTTTCACCCCATGTAATAGGCAATTCTTATTTTTGACCGTTTTTATTATAAATCGCAAGAAAAAAACTTTGACGTAATGTTTTTACATAATCTGTTGCCATAATTTGAAATTTTCTAAAATGTTGGTCTTTGATTATATCGACACCTCCAATTAATAGTATGCTAAGTCTGAAAAGTGAGTTTTGCAGGAGAAGCTCTCAAAGTTTACAGTTTTCTTTGACCTTCACTACTATTCTGAGTAAACATTTGTTTATAACTTCTGTTCGGATTGACCGATCATTACCAAAATTTGACAGAATTTATGTTAAAGGACGTAAAATGTAAAAACGACGTAAAATGGACCAAATCGGTCACTCACTTCAAGAGCTATTGTGCGCACAAAGGAGTGGATCGATATGGCTTATCTTCGAACTTAAACTAAGTTTGGACAAAATGTTACGAAGGCCAAATATTGGACCGAGTCGGCATATCCGTTCTAAGACTAGTAGAAATTTCACGATGTTCAAAGTATGGGTGAAATGGGAGTAACCGATTTCACCCATACTTTGAACAAGAGTTATCGTGCGCATAAAATTTTCGGAACACTTTCGAACTTTTGTGGGGGAGGTACCATAAGGAGTGGACCGATATAACCCATCTTCGAACATAAACTAAGTTTGGACAAAATATTACGAAAGCCAAATTTTGGACCGAATCGGTTGATCCGTTCGAAAGTTATCGTGCGCTCCAGCCAGCTAGACAGACGGACGGACATGGCTAAATCAACTCCACATTGTCTGAAAAGGATTTCGTCCAGACCTAATTATTTCGGTGAGGCACATTTTGCCCGTATGAAAGTGTATATACCCCCGTTTGTTCTATAAAACTTAAAAAAAATCAAATCAATTAAAATGATACATATTTAAAAAGGAGGGTTGGCGATTTTTATTTGGAATGACGACTTCTATTTTGCTTTCAAAAAAGTCAGGCTTAATCCCATAGTCGTTGTTTTAATATTTCATAAAACAACTTTAATTTATTAGTGGGAAAAAATTGGGATGTTTACCAACGGGTAAGGCAGGGATCGCCACAGATCCTCATCAGTTCCCTGTTTCTTTTTTCAACAAGAAACTTTTTATACCCAAGTGTCAATTGCTCGCTCAAATATATACGTGGTTTATTGCTGTCATAAACAATACCAACAAATTATTTGTGTGTTTTTCGTTGAGACTCAACGAACGCATAGCAGTGGGAAAGATTTGGTTTTGTTTACAAGTGAATTTGCTGGAGTTTAGGTAGTGCCAAAGAAATTCTCGATCAGAGTGTTTCTTTGGTCGCGCATCTATTTGACCGAGCAATTGACACATGGGTATAAAAATTTCTTGTTGAAAAACAAGAAACAAGGGAAGTGATGAGGATCTGTGGCGAGACCGAAACTATAGTCTTCCCTGCCCTACCCCTTGGTAAGCAGCACCAATTTTTTCCCACTAATAAATTAAAGTTGTTTTAATAAAATATTAAAACAACGAGTATGGGTTTAAGCCTGACTATTTTGAAAAGCAATAAAATTAAATTAAAATATGAGAAAACCACTGTTTAAGCTTATATAAATAATCAATGTAAAATTCGAATTATTGATAAGAATGATGTAAATATCAAAGTAAAATAGACTAATAGAACGCATTAATAAATAGAATTGAAAAAAATTTTGAAGATCTGAGAATTTTTTTACCGTACTTTCACGTCTTTTTGTTTACTATTCTTTTTATAAAATACATTTTTATTCCACGTATAACAAAAGCTGTTCCGCCCCTTTCACGAATCGGTCAAAATTTCCGATTAGAAATTTTAAGTTTGAAAAACTTAATTTCCTCTAACTTTTATTATTACATTACACATTACATTAACTTGAAAAATTCGATAATATATTTTCATCAATAAAATTTCCAATTTAGCAATTGCCTTAACCATTTATCAAACACCAACATTTCTATGAAAAAAAAACTCAAAGAAATAAAGATTTGCTCTGGTCTCGAAGTTGGTGCCACTTAACTTTGACTTTTGTACGCCAAAGTTTTATTCAAGTCAAATACATTCTTGCAATCTCAGTGTGCGTACGGCGGAGTTGAAACGATGACGATGACTACGACTACAACTACGACGACCTTATGATGGTGGCAACAGTTCAATTCGTTTAACAAAACTTTCATTTCATTTCCAGTTTTTAGTTCATTTCGTGTTTGAGACGTTTGTTTCCTTCCTCAATTAGTGTTTGAGCCACCATTGGGAGTTCCAATGTACGACGACAACACCAATGGTGATAGCACCTTACCCAAATGATGTTAGTCTGTGTGTATTCGTATATACGTGTGTGTGACTTGTTTTTTCCAACGAAATTTTGTCATAAATTGTTTGGGGGTTTTATTTCATTTGTTGTGGTGATTTTTTCCTTGGCATTTTTCTATTACTGCCTTGTTTGGGTTGTCGTTACCAGGCAGCCAGTAGTTCTCACTTCAATGCAAGAACACCGCCACCACCAACACTTGTTGTAATTATATTTTTGTGAATTTATTCCTTGGAAACGTTGATGTTTTTTGTTTGTTTTGTACATTTCTTCATTTGGTTTGAATTTTTTTTCGGAGAATTGCCGTTCTTCTTGTTGAATAATTGCAACAGGAATGAAAATTTGGATGTCATTACTCAAATTCGTTTGAAATGTTAATTACCATGTTCTTTCTAATGGCAAGGAAGTTTGCCCGTTAATGTTAATTTGGCAAATCCTGTCATCAGCAAATGTCGTTGTCGAAAGGAGAAGAATCAACACTTAGGGCTTTCCTGTTGTTTTTTATTAGGAAGCAAATTGAGGCAAAGAAAAGTTATTTATGTAACTCCGATGGACATTTCTCTGTTAGGAACTGATTATAAATCCCCAAGTCATCCCCAAGGATGACCAAAGGTGTCCGAGTGAAGTGGTTGTTGTATGATATGTTTGTAAGTTCATGTTTTTGCTTAATCTAGATCTGGGTCTATCTGCAGTTCTTGGAATGGGTTGTAGCCACAAGACTACTGGAATTAGTTGAGTGGATTTGCCGCATGCTGGGCAGATGTTTGGCACTGTGTCATAAATCCTTGCCCTATAGAAATTAAGGCCGCACCATTCCATACATAGTTGAACCAAAACTACTCTGGTTTGTCGTGGCAACTGACGTTCCTCAGCTGCGATGTTCTCCCGGTACCGCATTCTTACGATAGTTGGTTATGGCATGTGCGACTGCATCTGTGTTAATGTTATTTAAACCTGCTTTATAGGCTTGCTGATCTAGGGGTTCTCTCCTGTAACGTGGAACCTCTCTTTCTAGATCATGACATGCCTAAGTCCACTATATTGTGATTAGGATGGTTCCCACGGTAACACCCGACCAAGTACTGCAACGAGAGCATGTCACTTGTACTGGAAGAATCTTTGTCTCCTCATCTCCGCTGTCGATGTCCAAGTTGGTAAGATCAGAAAAATAAGAGTTCAGTCTTTCACAAATAACATCAGGGAAGGTACCTAACGCCAAGACCATACAATCATCCGCATCTCAATGCCGTCTACAGGGGTCAAATGTGGCCGCTGGATCTTGGGGTAGTTGGTGGTCGGAATTCGGCTACCATCAGTGCTTACCGCTGCAGGCCCATGTGGTGAACAGATTGTACGAAGATTTAGTGGTTGATATTTTCATATCACTCGCGTGGAAAAATGTAACACGATCAATCAAATAAAAGTTTATCCTTCAACAAATGACATCAGCGAAAGTACTGGACGCCAAGATAGTAGTAGTCTGGAGGGGGCAGAATACATGAGACTTAGAAATTAAACAGTTCCGGTGATATCACCCACCTGTTTTACTCTACGGGGCTTTGATTTCTTGTTCCTGAATTCCACGAACGACTTGCGTCCAAACATATAATCTATTATCCAACGTTTCAAAATTGACTTTCACAGGCTTTTGATAAGCCGAGCGCAACGAACATAGTCCTGTGGTGCTATGCGCTGATAGGCAACTACATAGCTATTTCTGACGCTGGGGAGGATTACATCCTCAAGGGTCATTGCTACGGGAGTCAAAAGCGAAATCGGTCTGTACGATTCACCTTTGCTGGCATTCTGGCTTCAGTAGCGGGATCACCCTGCCCATTTTCCAGAATTCGGTAACGATGTGGGCGGCTAGCTTCAGATTGAGAACTGTGAGATACTCGAACACGGCTCATCTATGTGTTTCAGCATTCTTCTTGAGATTCCATCAGAGCCCAACGCTTTGGATGATTTAGCATTCCCGACGGCATCCGCAACATCAACCATTGTGAATTGTGGTGATTACATTCGAGAACGAAGATATCAAATGCGACGTAGTACTCTTCTCTTCGGCCTGTCGCTACAAACTGTCGATTAAAAAAACTTAATTACCTCTTTGGATCAGTCAGCGTAACGTCGACAAACGTGACTGAGGTCCTATCTTCCTTCTTTATGGGGTTCGAGACTTGCTTAACCTAGGCTTACAATTCACTTATCCTAGCTTTAATGTTTCAGCTCTTCAGACGAATTATCCACTTGTTCCGCTTATGTTCACCGACCAACCTGCTAACTTCCATTGTCAGCTACCCATCTCGAGGGCCGTTGGGGTTTTAATGTAACGCGTTCCTAATGACACACTGTCGATTAAAATAACTTGCGCACCTTTTTGGATCAGTCAGCGTAACGTTGCCAAACGTGACTGAGGTCATACCTTCCTTCTTTATGCGGTTCGAGAGTGACTTAACCTAGGCCCACAATTCACTTATCCCAGCTCTAATGTGGCAGCTCTTCAGATGATGTATGCACTTGTTCCGCCTATACTCACCAACCAGCCTGTTAAGTACTGGGCTTGCTTGACGAAACTCATTACGCTCATATGCTAGTCCTTTGCCTGTACTGGGATATTTGGTCTCAATTCGGTTATTCGACCAGCAGGTATATGGCGAGCGGCTGCAGCAGTGATTATGTCTCGGGACTTCCTCTCTGGTAGCCAAACATTAGAAAGCGGTGATCAGCGAACTCTCTGAAGTTAGGCCAATTAGATTTCCCTGCTGATGGAGATAATTATGGGGAGATGATCTGACCCAAGAGAAACGACGGGTTGACAGATGATGACATTTGATGAGACGACTCCTCGATCTCATCACAAGTGCACCCAAGAAAACTGGACAAAAAGAAAATGAAACCGCCGCGAGATGTTATTTGCCTCGTGGTTGTAGAGAGACTCACTCTTTATTTAGTTATTTGTTTCAACTATACCTTAAAATCTAACCCAAAAATAAATAGACGCACAAAATGCACGATGTACCTAAAAATGCATTATGCACCCAGCAGGCATAATGCTTCGTGGGTAATAAAAATACACAATTTATGGCCGACAGTTTTCTTATCTTTAAATATAGTCCCTAATCACACAATGACCTCATGCGTCGTTGAATAGAAAACTACCAAGACAGATAAAACAATTGTACAAAATTGTCCATACTCCCCGCCGTGAAAAGATCCTAATCTTTTAACAATTATATGTATGTATGTATATGGATCTTATCTTTTTATAACCTAAATAATTTTAGTACTACTACAATTACATTTCATTTTGGAACTGCTAAATATAATATAAAACGTTATAAGGACTTAAATCTAGGTGATGGCACCCAACACCTTCAGCAACCAGCTAGGACGTGGATCTCTCTTCCATCGATGAATTACATAGTATATCCATTTTCGTTTGGTAGGATATTTCTTTTTAATTGTGATTGCTTTATTGATTATACCATCATAACCAGACCAAATTCGAAAACTACTTCTGGCATCATTTCCTTCTTCACCATCGGCATTATTCAGCGATATCTCTATGTTATCTGCACTTTGCCATCTTTGTGATACCATAATAACATTGGTTGGTGGTTCATGTGTTGCGCCCGTAACATAGGAAGAGCCGGCCGCCATATTTTCGTAGTGAGGGCAATAGAACGTCTTGTCTTTACGTTTAATTTGCCAACCCTCGATTCCCACTTCATTGGTACCTTTGTTTTGTACCCTTGCGTTAGCATCACCCTTGGAAATTTTTATGCCATTCTCTCTGCTGATTACAAAATATTCCGTTTGGCTTATATCTTGTTCGCCACATAGTACTTTGTCGTCGACAGCACTTTCTTGTAGTTGTTGTGACATTTCTTCTCGGCATCGTTGAAAGTCGGCTACTATATTGGAAATGTCAGCAACATGACGTGCACGTTCACTATCGAGCAATTTTTCTAAGTCACAATTGCGGGCATTTAATACAGCATTTGTAGATTCCAATTCTCGGATGTAACTTTTCAAATCATCAATACGTGTACGTGAGGCACGTAATTCTTCGTATTGTTCACGTATCACTTCCGAAGACTGTTGCAATCTTGCTTCGTATTGTTTAGAGATGCGACCGTCCATCTCATCTATTTCAACTTGACAACGAGAGCGTATTTCATTAATATCTCGAAAATGATTTTGCTCCTTGCACGCAAGTTCTTCACGCTGACTCTGAATGTTGTTTTCCAACTCAGCACGTCTCCTTTTTTCATCTTGAGCCTTTCCTTCAGCAATTGAGTAAGCTTTCGTTTTTGCTCTAAATTGGACTTCAAATTCTCATTCTCTTTCCGTAGTAGACTTATTACACTTTCGAACTTTCGCTAAACATCAACGCGAACGTTTTCATTTTCAGTTTCCGTAGTTTCCGTGTCATCACCAACTTTCTGAGTGGACCCTACACTACCTGAAAACTTTAGATAATCCCTAATTCTGACTCTTTTAGGCTCTAATCTCGAAATGTTCCCACTTCGCACTATGTGGTAGCAAATTTTTAAAAAATTGAAATTCTCTTCTTCAGGAAATTCCCTCAAATATTCCATCAATATTAATGATGCAATATCGTATCTTTCCTTCATATATATTCTATTTGGAAACTCAGTCCTTATCTCGGTCTCCAACTCATTCAAACAATATTCCAAATTTCTTATTAAACCACCTTTTATTGTGGTAGAATGGCGCAGTATGTATCTTTTTTCATACTGCGCTAATGGACTTAAGCTGTCCATCTCAGCTATATATTTAAATCTAGAAGGAGTTCGCGACTCCAAAGAAACTATTTTCGACTCTACACCCATGTCTGTTCTCACCTGACGATATAATACGTCAAAGTTTTTAATTGCATACCGCACACCTGATGCGAATATGCTGTGCATTTTATATGGAACTTTTTCTATATTCCGGAGCTCTCTATCATTGTCTATAAAATCCCTTCTGGCTTCCGTGAAGGAACTAACAATGACATCACACTTTTCCCTAGTCCCCTTGGATACACTGTTCTGAGCAATTTTGCTCATTTCTAAATATAACGACACAATATACTCGCCCAACAACCTTTGATGTTGGATGAATTCTTCGAAATTCATTTTCGCAAGCTCCATTTTTTGTCACTTTATTTTACACTTGGTTTTTATAACTTTTAGAATCCTACCATAGACACTTTTTCACTACGCGATTCTTTATGGTGATCGACGCAACACTGCCTTTTTTTCGACTGTTGGCCTTTCACCTAACTAACATCAAAAACCTAACGTAGTCACTTTTGACTTCGCGCCTATTGCGTTAGTTAAAATAACGGATAAATCCAACGTAGTAACTTTTTACTACGCGCTTATCTCGCTACTAAATTACGGATAGACTACAACACTTTTCTTTTTTAAAAATGCGAGCCCAACACGTCACTACACTAAAACGAATAAACTACACAAATGTCCTTTTTGAACTCGCGAGTCTATCTCGTCGGGGGTCACCAAATGATGAGACGACTCTTCGATCTCATCACAAGTGAACCCAAGAAAACTGGACAAAAAGAAAATGAAACCGCCGCGAGATGTTATTTGCCTCGGGGTTGTAGAGAGACTCACTCTTTATTTAGTTATTTGTTTCAACTATACCTTAAAATCTAACCCAAAAATAAATAGACGCACAAAATGCACGATGTACCTAAAAATGCATTATGCACCCAGCAGGCATAATGCTTCGTGGGTAATAAAAATACACAATTTATGGCCGACAGTTTTCTTATCTTTAAATATAGGCCCTAATCACACAATGACCTCATGCGTCGTTGAATAGAAAACTACCAAGACAGATAAAACAATTGTACAAAATTGTCCAACATTTGTCAGATCAGGTGACCCGATGGTTATATACGAATTGGGACACTCCCTGCCAATTCTGTTAGGGGCGTCCTCATTGACGCGCAAAACGTAGATTTGTCAATCTGCTCAGCCAGCACTATACCCCTCTCGGTTATTGTCGAGGATAGAATACTTTTACTCATGATGACCATTAAAGTCATCCAAGACCAGTCGGTTATGACCTTCCAAAAGTCGGCTAATGTTGGGTCTATAACTTGGACAACATTTATTGGCGGGATGTATACGTTAAGCACCACTACCTCGGCACTTGCTGCTACCACCATACATTTAATGTGCGGGTCATTAGAGTTAGGCGCAAGTGAGATAGGTCTATATTAAATAGACTGGTGCAATATGATCTTTCAGAAGGATGAAATGTGGAAATATACATTAATCAGAGATTATGTCATGAGAATCGATGGGGTACATTGTGCGTGTGTGAAGGATTGTCGTAGTTATTTGGTGGGATTTTTAAGGGGGCTGCAGTAAGGAAGCCACTTCCACAGTTCGATGCCTTAGCACGGTGCTCTTGAAACCATTTTAAATGGAAGGTGCTTACACCTTGGAAGTTTTTGCGGATTCTGAAACTACAATGTTCATAGATGAGAAAAATCAAAAAACAAAAAAATCGCCGGAGCGCTTTTTATATAAATCGCGATTTAAGTTGGCATTTTCAGGGGTTGTTTAGTTTTTCACGATTTTGCTTAAAAGCCGCAAGTCCAATCGAAATGGAGCTAAAGAAAATGTTGTAGCTATGAAAATTTTCTATAAGACCGACCTTTGTGGTACTTTCGTAGTTTTTACCATTTTTGAGATATAGAAGTTCAAATTGGGACAATGCACTGACTGTATCTCCCCCTTATAAAACAATGCCATGAAGGGTGCGCCTTAACTAACTTTTGATGAAAACCGCTTACACAGGGAAAGCTTTTGTGAATTCGGAAACAGCAGTGTTCATAGATGAGAGAAATCCAAAAACAAGAAAAAATCGATGTAGGGATTTTTAAATAAATCGCGGTCAAAATTCACATTTTTAGGTGTTTTTTAGGTTTTCACGATTTTGCTTGGAAACCGCAAGTCCAATCGAAATGAAGCTAAAGAAAATGATGTAGCTGTGAAAATTCTCTAGAGGATTGACTTTTCTTATTTGTTCCCAGCATGTACCATTTTTGAGATAAAGAAGCTCAGTTCACATTTTTAGGTTTTTTCGTTAGGGTTTCGCGATTTTGCTAGAATACGGTAAGGCTTATCGATATGGGACCTGAGAAAATCTTAAAGCTGCGCAAATTCTCTACAAGACTGGCTTAAGTATCTTATCCTAAGTTGTAACATTGTTTTAGATATATAAGTTTAAGTTGGGAATTTGCATTCATGACATTGTTTTATAAGGGGGCGATACAGAATTTAATTGAATTTGACTTGCCCTAATTTGAACTTCTATATCTCAAAAACGGTAAAACCGACGAGAATACCGTAAAGGTCAATCTTGTAGAGAAATTTCACAGCTGCAACATTTTCTTCAGTCCCATTTTGATAGGACTTCCGGTTTCTAAGCAAAATCGTGGAAACCTAAACAACCCCTAAAAATGTCAACTTAAATCGCGATTTATTTAAAAAGCGCTCCGGCGATTTTTTTTTTTGTTTTTTGATTTTTCTCATCTATGAACATTGTAGTTTCAGAATCCGCAAAAACCTCCGAGGTGTAAGCACCTTCCATTTAAAATTGTTTCAAGAGCACCGTGTTAGATCAATTGGGCGTAAGTCTGCGGGTCGATCTGTGACAGTTATTTGGTGGAATTGGGTATTTTGGGTGGGGACCTGCAGTACGGTAGCCACTTCAACAGGTTGATGCGACAGATCAATTAGGCGAAAATCTGTGAGTTTATTTGGAGAGCAGAAAATGTGCGGCATATCTTGTGGTCCCTGCCAGCGCTGCACAGTGTCACGACCGTGGCCAAAAATGGTCAAAGTCAAGTACTTCGCAATACAAATTTATTGATGAGAATATAAAGTAAACATTTCAATTTCAAGGAATTTTATTTATGGTATTGATTTGTTAAGTAGTTTTGTCCATGTGAAGGTTCAAATCCGATAATTGTTGGAAATGTGTATTTTTGTCCTTATTTTACTTAAATTAATAACTTGTATTATGCTCCAAAATTTTAATATTTAAAGTCATTTATCGTCCTAAAATAAATTTTTAAGATTGCTTTGGATGTAGTTAACGTAGATTTAATTTAGCTTGGGAGTAAATAGTGATCATATGGTGTTTACAGCTACCCAAGTCTGTTAGTAAATCGATTTTGTGAACCAAATTTTAAAATTAATGGAGTGGGAAAAAATTGTATAAAAGTGTATATCGATATTATTGGCTGTTTGAGTTGTGAAAAGTGAGTACTTTAAACGTATAAAGGTTCCAGCTGCAGAGGTTTGCAGACGAACATATCATTTCTCTTTTTCAGCGACCACCTCAGTCACAGGATACCATTCTTTTTAACAAAGCGTTTTGCGGTGTTGACTATAGCGCGAAAACGAATGAACCGATCATCATATATTTTTGTGGACTTATTAAATACCTAATAATCTTGCTTTAAAACAAAAGAATTTTAAAAATATAAATTAAAAAAAAAATGGTGAACAGCGAAAATCAAAATTCGATTTTTTACAAAAAATTTACAGTTTTTGATCACTAATCGGTCAAAAATTTTTTTTAAATATGCTCACAAAAAATATGAAGACTAAGCACCAAATTTCAGTCATTTCGGGTGGATATTAAGGCCACAACACCAAAATACAGAAAATGAGGAGGCACGGTTCTATGGGGGCTATAGGAAGACCTATACCAACAGATTTCTGGTAGAACGTTATAAGCCCCGTAAAGAAGACTTAATACCAAATTTCAGCCATTTGGTGTGATAATCAGCCTAAAACCTACAAAATTCCGCAAATCGGGAGGTACCGTCCCATTGGGGCTATATGAAGGCGTGGACCTCTGCAGACAAATTTTAAGGTGGTATCGTGCGCATTAATCAGACAGACAGTCAGACGGACATGGCTAAAACGACTCCAAATTGTCTCAAACACATTTCGTCCAAACATACATAGGGCTAAAACCGTTATTTCGATGAGGCACATTTTTGGTCGTATCAAAGTGTATATACCCTTGTTAGCCTAAAGGCTGAGGGTATCAAAAGGATGCATTTTCTGGGTTTGAAACAGCAACGGCTGGTGTTAAGAGTCTCGTATTCCGATGACGACGACGATTCACTGGCTATTTTCTTCACGCAGAATGCAGTAACATAGCCCCTGTAGTAGTACCTTACATAAACGAGTTCAGGGCAACCACTGAGAAGCAATTGCACCTCAAAACAAAGGTATTCCAGATTGAAGGACATCTCAGAACAAGAGATTTCAGATTGAATGAGGCACAAGAAATTGCAAAATTGTGGTGCTAGCTCCTAAACGACCCCAACTCTCTACCTTCAAAGATTTCCTCTGAGGTTCAACATTAATTACCAACCTTGTCACATTGCTGCTATCAAATCCTTGTCGAAAACCAATTTTCATTTTATTTTAAATAAATTTTTAACATAGAAATCCGTTTCCTTTGCGTGTTTCGTCGACATTTAACATTTACACAAACATTTTGATTACCCAGCATGCATGCCGGCCTGCCTGTTCGATGCTCATCGCACAATTCAATTTGTTTAAGCATTTCCCTAGCAGATGCAATTATGTCGAATTTTCTCATGCATCCATTATTTGACAATGTGAGATGATTGGTTGTACACACAACACAAACACACACACATGTCTATACAACACACAGATAATGATAAAGCACAAAATCCTTCATGTGTTGTTGCTGTTGTCAATGTTGTTGCCATTGTTTCTGTTGATGATGCCAATTGCTGGTCGGTCGTCTTTTGTCTCACTCTGTCTCTCTTTTGAAGGAGCTGGCTGATATTCTGCTTTTATCGTTGTTATTGCCAATGTTGTTGTTATTGTAAGGATAAATCCGGGTAAACTTGGAATTGTGCTTTTAACAACATTTGATAATGGTGTTGATGTCGATGTTAATGTCCATTGTTGATATGTTGTGCATGTTTGCTGATGAATGTATGTTTATTTGGCGAATGGTACAGGGTGGGGACAAAAAACTTGCCAACATTTTAAGTTTATTTTATATAAAGAATAGAGTAACAAAAATAACGAAAGGATGTTTAGTGGAACACCAGACACAAATTGATTATGTTGTGGTAGGTTTTAGGCACGACACCAAACACTACCGTGTTGCCGAAAAGCTTCGCAACGGACAGTATTTCAGCTTACCTATTGTGTAAGCTGTTCAAGATGCTTTGCTAGAGCATCTCCCTCGTCGTCTGATGCCATAACAGACAGGCCTTAAAGTTCTTTGTGTTGAATCTATTTCTTCTTACTGACATTGGTACGTATGATTATTGTCGTAACATATACGCAATTGTGTGCCCCCGAAAATCAATAACCATGCATTGCTATTTCTTTCTCCACACCCTGTACGACGAAATAAATTTCGTTTCACAAAATTTTGTTGTAATTCATAAGCTTGAGTAATTAAACAAAATTTTAATTTTTAACATCAATGGATGATGATAATGGATGATTCCATGCCAAATGTGTATGTTGCCGCTGTGTGTGAGTGAGTGTGTGTGTTCTTGTTTGCCTTGTATGCATGGTATGCATTTGTATGTCGGAAAGTGTAGTGATGAGAATACATTTCGGAACAATTCATAAAACGTTGCGAAGAAGCTGTCACCAACAATGACAGATGTTGTTGTCGATACATGAAATGTTCGACATGGGAATACAAAGCAGTGATTGAAAGCTGTGTTTGTTCGTGAAAAGGCTATATCCAAATTTACTATCACAATTATAAAAGCTCAAATAATTACAAATCGAATATAATTATCACTAAGCTTTGATTAGAAATAAAGGGTTTCGTGGAAAATTGATTTAAGTGTCGGCTTTGCCGACAGAGATATACCCTCAGCCTATGTGAATTTAAGCGGAAACAGACAAATCGAATACCAAAACCAAATTCAGAATTCCATGGCCCTTTTTGGACATTCGACCTTGTCGACAAAAACATGGATTAGGATTAAATCTCAAAAGTGTTGAGGAAGAAGTACATGAAAGAAATGGATTTACTTAGTCCATTTTGGAAGTGGATCTTATTTTGAGTTTCATTTCTTTTGGATAGATATCGGCCCACCAGTCATTTTATTTAAACAGCGTATAATTCAGAGCTTTCGAACCACTATGTCAGGAAACACTTGCTCACTAAAAAACACAATATCTCAATAAACAGTATCCCAAAATTGGTAGAGGAGGCACCTCCAGGAGAAGACCGATGCGGACAATTTTCAAAGTTAAACTAAATTTGGACAACATATTTGGAGATCCAAAGTTTGGACCAAATCGGTTGCTCCGTTCAAGAAAATCCTGCGTACCATTTATTGATTTTTTGTTGCACTTTTAAGAGGGAGGTACCGAAAGGTGTGGACCAATACTGCCCGTCTTCGAACTTAAACATTACGAAACATTACGATGGCCAAAATTTGGACCGAATCGGCCGATCCGTTCGAGAGTTATCGTGCGCTCCTGCCAGTCAGACAGATCGACAGACGGACGGACATGACTAAATCGACTCCGAAATCTCACCAAAACAAATAGCTTCCTACCTTTGGTTAAAACAGATCTTTCCCAATTTTCTTCCGAGTCAGACAATAAACGTGATCTGTACTCCAATTACAAAAATACATGGACAGACGGATGGATTCTGATGGATTTGGTCCGTGCCGAGATATGGTGGAATACCAGATCTACATCACCACATGGCTGAGATGTAATCGGTGTAGAGGATGGGTGCACTTTGGATGATGTTCATAGCCGCCTGCAGAATTATTTTGTAAGAAGTCGTTGTCGGTTCGGAAGACACACCCTCAGTCTTCCTCTTCAAACGCAGCACCGCACAGACCATGTTGAGTTGAATTTTTGGTGGGTAATAACTGTCTAGAATTCCGTCTGGCAGCGACCAGAGTGGTACACTGCTGACCGAGCAAACAATATAGCTCCACATTTCGCACGCTTAACGAAGATGTTCCTACGAGGATAAGAGGAGATTGCCACGACCACATGTTTCAGAAAATTTTCCCAGTATTTCAAATCCTCAGAAAGCTAAGAGAATTTTCGGGGACACCATCAATGCTGCAACCGCTGGATAAATTTCCCAGCTGAGTTGAAGGGGCTAGAAAATATGCATGATGAGCTTTGCCGTACTAATCACGAAAACTCCATATTGGTACAGGATAGAGTATATTGTGGGCAACGGTTATGTCAGTCTCCAATCTAGGAAAGGAGGATAATAGAAAGTCTGCTACAATGGTCTTGCAGTCAAATCGGAGAAGACGCAACTCGTACTATTAACCAGAACACGTAAAATTTTCGATTTTTGCCCAACAATTTTGGAAGGAGTTGTATTGGAACTTTTTCCCGAAGTTTAACACCTCGGTACCATCCAGGATAGTCGACTGACATAAAAAAATACTGAGGAGTGGACGAAGAAATGCACTCTACTACAGCAGGCACTCCATTGGGAAAAGTTATTAACTCTAACCATGAGTCATACGCTGGCTGTGTGTAATCGTATTTCCGCCCATCTTATCCTATGGTGGACTTGTCTGGTGGCAACCATTTGGGAATAAGGTACTGCTGTCCAAAGTACCAAATGTGTACATTGCTGTATTAATTGTGATTGCCTGGATTCCCAACTTCTGGATATTCTGGACGGCTGTTAGACTCCAAGAGTCAGGATCGTGGCGGGTTTTACATTTCGGACATGCAGAGATCGTAAACTCAGTTTAAATCAGACAATAGGAATTGCATAAGTGATGAGCATATACCTCTTTCAGGTTTAATTCACGTTCAGATTTTTGCTATCGGGAAAGCAGCAGAGATAGTGACAGGTCCCGTGGCTATATATGTATGTCTACAGTCACGCGATTCTAAAGGATATCACGTCATGAACCGAAAACTTGCGAGCTTTTCTTGATAGCAGATTGGCTCTGTATGATATACGAAATATCGTTAAACTTTGTCGATATAGTAACAAAATTGACAATTAAAACATCGTTAAGTTCGGTCTGGATGAACTTTTTATACCCTCTACCATAAAATATTCGGAAATAAAATGGATTAATTAGTTTTCCTTTCTGTCCACAATTGTAGGTGGAAAATAAATTAGGTCTGGAAATGTACCTAAAAAATCTCCAATCGAGTGGGATATCTATTTGTGGACCTATATTGACAATTTGTGGTGAAGAAATTTTGTGACCATAGGGAACCTCCAATGTGAAATTACAGATAGTTCGGTCAACAAGTGTAGCTAAAATCCTCAAAATACCGAACATTGAAAGGTACCGTTTTGTGGGTCAAACTACAGGCAGTTCGGTCAAAAAATGTAGCTAAAATCCTCAAAATACCGAAAAGCGGAAGTATCGAACCATTGGGCTATACCCAAACATGGGCTTATATTGATGTAGAAGTTTTGCGACTACTGGGAAAAATTTCAAAGTACAGCTAGTTCGGTTAAAAATCTGTAGCAAAAGTGCTCAAAATACCGAAAATAGGGAGGTACCGTTGTATGGTGGCTATACCAAAACGTGGTCCGATAAAGGCCATCTTCGAACTGGACCAACCTATGGAAAAAATATAGCCTTATAGCTCAATTATTGTGGACGCTAGAGTGATTACAACAGACGGACAGGCGGATATCCTGATCCGCGGGGCACTAAAAACCTTCTGGCCTAGGCAAAATGCAGTGTCGCTAGGAGTCATTTAATCTTTTTTTTTTGTTTTGGAAAGTTTGACAGTTTTTAGCCTAAGCGAACTCAGAACAGTTTGACATACCACCATGTGTTGGGTTGTTTAGAGTGTCTTGATTGAGACACCTCCATAACACCTCTTTAAGCGCTTTTACAGCGTATATTGGCGACGAAAATCGTTGACCACGCCTTTTTTCTTGATGTGCTGGAATCAGCTGAAGTCATTAGATCCCCAGTCAGGGCTGTACGGCGCATGACTCATCAATTCCAAGTTTTGTCCGGTCAAACAGGCGCTGGTTTGAATCGATGTGTGAGAGCTCGCATTGTCATGATGCAGAACGATTCGTCTTCTCTTGTTCGTTTTTCGAATTCCTCAGGAGACTTCAGACAAACAAACTGTAGTGTAACACTCAGAATTAACCGTCCTACATTTCTGAAGCCGTATAGTCGCCACACGGTCAGTATTGCCGAAGAAACAGGCGACCATTTGCTTCAAAGCCCTTCTTTCATGAACAACTTTCGATTTCGAAGACCCAAATAGTCGATTCCTATATTGTTTCGAGCTCCTAACCCGGCGTTTACACACAGTCAGTATTGGCAAGACAATAGCAAAGTTTCAAACCATTTTCACCAATACATTCATACTTTTCTCTATACATATTTAAAAATTTCTAAATTTATTTGTGAAAAAGGTTTGTATTTTCTTGCCAATACTGGCATTTGTAAACGCCGGATAAGCATAGATCCAAGATTCGTCGTCTGTGACGATCTTATAAATTTCGTTTGAGTCACAGCGATTGTTTTTATTCACAATTTCTTTGCACCAATCCACAAGAGGCTTTTTTTGAGCGATTCGCCAATTTTGCTGGATCTTGCGAGAAAAATCCATTTATTCGGTCAGGTGTTCATTCAATATCAAATGTTAGTTTGTGGAAGAAATGCCCAAGGATGCCTCTATTTTACGTTACATAAGATGGCGATCCTCCATTATCCTTTCTCGAAAGGCTTAATTTTTTTCTGGCACAACGGCCGATTTTGGGCGCCCCTCCCGCCTTTCGTTTTTTGCGAGTGTCGGCCACGATTGAATTCATTAAACCAGTTTTTCATAGTGATATAGGATGTCCCTTTATTGACATACAAAGATTTAGTTTGATCGATGCACTCTTGCCGTGATTATCCACGTCGAAAATTGTAAAAAATTATCGGACGAAAATGTTCACAAGTAAATTACATTTTTTTGCAAAGTTTTTCAAGTCACTGTAAACAACCCACCACATGGTCGTATGTTAAACTGTCCTGAGTACGCTTAGAATAAAAAAACTGACAAACTTTCCAAAAAAAAAAAAAAAAACAATCAAATGACGCCTGGCGACACTGCGTGTTGCCTAGGCCAGAAGGTTTTTTAGTGACCCTCGTATACTTTATGGGGTCGCAAATGATTGATTCAATGCCTTACAAACATAATATACCCTCCATACTATTGTGGAGGATATTAAAACGAATTAGCAGATGAATTAGCTTGCGGTGGCTCGATCAATTTACCAGTTGTTGAATCTGTTAAGCCACCACCAAGCGCACCGCAGAAGGCTTATGTAACCTAAATGTAGAATATACAAAGCAATCTGGACAGAAATCTCTTAACATAGGACCATTTCTCTTCTCTCAATCGAAAAGTTTGGAATGAATCGATAAGTTAGGAACTTCAAGTTATGATGACAATGGCGTCGACTACTGTAGACTATGTGGAGATGCAGAAGAAATTGAGGTGTTCGAGCATCTATCTACTGCTGGGTAGATACGAAATACGATTGAAAAATCCAAAAAGGTGCGTTTTATTTTAATCGACACCCATAGAGTTACAAAGCGAGAGACAAACAGTTTCGATGAGCGATGTTACAACCAGGGTTTCGGAGTCGGAGTCGGAGTCGGAGTCTACGAGTCGGAGTCGAGCAATTTTGCTGGAGTCGGAGTCGGAGTCTGAGTCGAAAAAAATAACTCGACTCCGACTCCGGGCAAAATTTTTTTCTACGTTATAGATATATAACCTTAAATTTGGAACAAGAACATTTCTTTAAAATGATTATTTATTTTAAAAGAAAGGTATAAGAAAATATATATGCAATAATATATTATACTAAATAAAGGACAATTCACAGGATATTTACTATCCTCTGAAGTGTAGTCTATTCATCCCTATTTTGTTGATCCAACTGATTATTAACATTTTTGCAAACAATAGTAAAGTTCTATCAATCGAATTATGATTGGACCTTTAACCTCTTTCGTCAGAAGTCTTACTGGTCTTCTCACAAAGGTCTATCTATATTCTCATCTTGTTTTTTATGAGAAGTCATCTTTGTCTTCTATTAAAGGCATTGTCGTCTCTATGGGAAATCTTACTGAATACCCTGTGACACAAAATGGAAGTCAACATCTGCGCACGATAACTCTCGAGCGGATAAATCGATTCGGTTCAAATTTTGGGTATCGGAATATTTTGTCTAGAGTTGATTTAAGTTCGAAGATGGGCCATATAGGTCCACTCCTTCAGGTACCTCCCCCACAAAAGTTCCAAAATGTTCGGAAAATTTGTGGGCATGATAACTCTTCAAGGGAATGACCGATTTGGTCCATACTTTGTATAGCGTAAACTTTCTACCAGAGTAATGTGAAGTTCCAATATAGTCTCCATAGGTCCACTCCTTCGGGTACCACCCACACAAAATTTCGGATAAGTTCACTTTAAGACCTGATATCGAGTCACTTTGATTTTTGTTGAAGCAACTTGCATACGCTGCCTCAATTACGATGGTAAACGATATTTTAGGGGCAAGTCCATACTTCTTGAGCAAACAGCCCGAAGAGTGTAAAAACCCCCTATGGCACCATATGTTGTGGCTGGAGATCCACTTCCATAACGGTCAATGTCGTTCCATTCCTTTTAGTATCTCCTCCGCAAAACTTTTAATCTTTAATCCTAATCAACATTTTTGTCGGTTCAAACGGCCAAAATTTGTAAAACCCCCAAATACATACGTATTTTGGGGACAAAAAATATTTCAATGTACACAGGCTGAGGGTATATCTCTGTCGGCAAAGCCGACTGATACTTTTTTACTTGTTGTTCTTGAACTCATAAAGTTAAACAAAATGAAATTTTCTACAAAAATGTTCCACCGAAAATTATATGTAGATTTCCCATATCCAAGAAATCGATATTGTCACGTTTTAATTGTCCGTTATCAGTTTTACCCGTTATATTCTCAAAAAAAACGTATGTTTATGTATTTCGGTAAATTTCGCATAATCTATTAACTATATATCAAATTCGGATGGTTACGCTTCTGAATTAGGCATCATAAATTCGTTGTTGGTTAACAGAAGCCCCACAACCGTCGAATCTTTCATCTAGGATTCATTAAATACTCAATGAGGGCTTTAGTTGTAGATATTCAAATAACAGAATCTGTCCGAGTTCTCTGCACAATCAATTGCATATACGAAATTCAATGAAATACATAATCATAGAGTTTTCATAAGAAAGGATCGGGTAAAAGTCCTTTATCATAAAAACATGACAACATCGATTTCTTGTCCTAGTGAAGCGACACTACATAAAATTTTCCTAGCAACATTTTTGTAGTATATTTTCATGCACGAAATCTCATCGTTTGCTAATTTTTCAGTTCCAGAAAACATCCATCTGCCTACGTGCTGAGTGGTGTACACAATATATATCAAATATTTCAATAAAATTATACATTTAAGGGGTGATCCCTGTTTATAAATTTCAGAAAAAGGTAGAAAGTATAAATAGCATAGAATATGTGGTCAAATTTTTAAGTCGATCGGAACAATATTGCCTCAGTATGAGCGTTGGATGGGAACAATTTATTTTATTTTGTATGCAGCATATAAACCTTGTCGGCCACAAAAATATATGACAATTGGTTTATTAGTTTTCGAGATATTAATGAAAACTAATTTTCGTAGACGACCTCAGACGTTCGTAATATTTTTCTCTTTCAGATGAAAAAAAAATCTGCCAAAAAGTCATGTAGTTTTCTCGGGAAAAAATCATGAAAAATGGCTTTTATTGAGCTTTACAACTGGTCTCCTTTTAAGGCTAAGCACACTAAATCGTAAATTGCTTATAGTTTTTATTGCATGTAGTCTTTACGATTTGTATTGCCCCATCATTTTCAAATATTTTGAAGGCTTAAAGATTTCCTCACGCGGAAGAAATCCGTCCAGAATATACTCGTGCAAAAAAATGAAAACCGACAACAACTTTCTAAATTTGCTATTTTTCAATGTAAGATTCGGCAGAAACAGTATTAATATGTTCGAATGTATTCGAACCAATGCCCTTTCTAATGAATAAGTAAGAAAAAACTAACACATTAGCCTATATATGCCAAAATATAGGAAAAAGTTAAAAATTTGTGCACATTTTATTCATTTTTAGTGGTATAGGAATTCACTCTCGGAGTCGACCCGGAGTCTGAGTCGGAGTCGGAGTCGTGAAAAAAACTCGCCTGGAGTCGGAGTCGGAGTCGAGCCAAAAATACCTCGACTCCGAAACCCTGGTTACAACTGTCATCCGAAGTTCGAATTCACTCAAAGTGTTGGACCCACTAATAATCTTAATGGTAAGGCTTAAAATACTAGATGAACTTGAGTATTTAAGAAGTCTGCTCAATCTATTGCAAACCACCTATATAGCACTTGAAAAGTTTGAAGGTTGGCACGGTGCTCTTGAAACAAATTTAAATGGAAGGTGCTTACACCTGGGAAGTTCGAATTGTCATGGTGGTTCTTGACGTATCGACCATGCCAACCCGTTCGAGGACATGTAAAAGACATCCATTCTGTAATGTTTGAAATGTTGGATAATAAACGGTAGTCGTTAGTTCAATTGTCAAATATATTAATTACCATTGATTTTACCTATTCTCCACTATGTATGTTTGTTGGTCCTTATTTCGGAATTGACTTCCAATATTTTGTTATTTGCAGTTGTTGATTGCGCAGTGTTATTAACAATGTTCGTTCGATAATGAGCAACGGCTGCATGTCGACAACGTCTGATGATGATGACAGTGATGTTGTTGTTGGCACTGATGGCATTGTAACCGATGTTGTTGTTATTAAACTATGATGCGAACAATCTGTTGTTTTATTTGTGTTGCTCCCTGATGGCAATAATGGACCGAAAAATATACACTGTACCGTGATAATGACAGTACAAATGCCACCGCACTAACAACATTCGTCCCTAGAGAAGCAAACAATGACCGAGAGTTCAGTGCCAAACTTGTTTTAGGACCAGCGGACAACATATCACACAATCTTTCTCCTATTGTGGATTGTTAAGATAGATGCGAAAGTGTTAAAGAAGGAAATGTCCCACTCAAATTCTTACAATTAATCGAACTCAAAACCGGTAACGGTCGCCTCTGAAAGAGTTCACGAACAATCTGCTAAAATAAGTAAATGGCGAAAAGACAAAGTTGTTGAGTGGGCTCGGAAATAGAGTGAAGTGAAATATTTGTATATCATATCATATATATCAGGCACAGAAAATCGAGAAACTTCGAAAACTTTTCTACATTCCATTCAAAAACAAATGTTCGGTGATACCTGTATATGTATGTAATTAACTAAATAGACTTTCTCAAAATAATGTGTTATTTCACTTAGATTCCATCTCCGAAGGAACTTAAATTACCAAAAAATTTGCGTACATATTTCAAAAATTGAATTTCCTTTCAATTCTGCCTTAAAGATTTAATTGAAAATGTGTTCTTATCGAAACTGAAAATAAAATGTTAAGAAAAAAATCGCATGGCTACTGACGATGTCTCAAGCAAATCGATCGACCATCTTGTATTATACGTTGTCATCCTTTCAACATGTGGCTCATGAATTATTAATGCTTAATTGTAAATAATGTTTCATCGCCAGGGTACACAGCATGGACCGATGGCGACAACAACAACAACCACGACGACGACGATGACAATTTATTGTGATATCCGTTGATGCTTAATAGCAGCTCACTGCGTTTGTGATAACGACGACAATGATGCGGATGACAGCCAGCCAACCAGCCAGTAGTACTGGTCCAGTCCAACCAACCATTACAAATGAAGATGTTGCTGTAAACTTGTCGAATGGATGGCGAGCGATTGAATAATAATTAATCATTTCAAGTCAATTTTAAATTCTGATCGAGTTTTTTTTTTGTACACTTTAAAAGCATTGCTTGCGGAATGAAAATTAAAAATCGTTGCTAATGCTTTGACAGCAGGGCGACAATAACATTTTAGGAATTTTATATTAGTTGTGTATTATATAGTGTGAAAACTATGAAAATATGATATCAAGAAGTTTGAAACATCTTAATATCCCCTTCAAAAACAAAACAAGTAGTTTGAGAAAAAAATAGTAGGGATGGGAGCCAAAGTTGCCTCCAAAAACACAATTTTATGTTTATTGAGAATAAAGGCCAGAAAGAGGTCTGGCAGGAATGATAATCAGGGCAATCATGAATAAAAAATCCGTGCGGAATTTTTTCCTTTCCCCATTTTCATAATTTGTTATTTCCATATTTATGTCCAAAAAGAAAATATTTTGGAGTCGGTTCGGTGAAAATATTCCATAATTAAGTGAATCTAGTAGGTCTTCGACGTTTTAAAATAATGATTTTGAAAGAATTTCACTTTTTAAAATTATTTTCCGTGCGGAAAATTTCGAGAGAAATATTCATGATTGGCCGGGGTGTATTGAAAACTATTACCATGGATTTTCCACGAAGCAAACATCAACTAAATGTACATTCTTCCGAAAGTCAACGTGACAGTATTCAGCAAACAATACCGTCCAAAATCAGAACCAAATTAAAAACTGCAGATTCTGATTCCGGAATCAGATTCAAAATCGGACCGAAATCTGAACGGAAGCTACATGGTTGGCATGGATTAAAACCGTAACTTCAGAGAAGTATTATGTTTCCGCCGAGGATTTGTTCTGAATTCTTGAGACAAAACAAACACAAGGAGAAGAAAACTAAATAAGAAAATAAAAATAAACACAACAGAAAAGGAGAATTCAATTTAAATGAAGAACAACAATACCTATTGTTGTAGTTAGTCACGATCGCAATGACTAACCTATATTACAATTTCAGCACGAGCAGAGAATCTCGCTTGGGTTAAGTTTAAGAATGCGCTGAAACTAACAGTGATCACCTTATTCGGATACCTTTGGTCCACTGTGTTCATCCTGAATAGATTTTGAGGATGATGAGAACATTTTATGATTATTGCAACGCAAAAATAGTATCGTTCGTATATATTTTCAGTTATCTGGTTCTGGTTTCTCTGTGCCCAGATTCAACAATTCTGCAACCTGAACTGGGTGTGTCCATAAATAATCAGGATAGGTGAGTGGGTTCAGAAGGGCTGTTAGACAAGTGCTGTGTGTCGTGTGGTCCCTATAAACATTCAGGTCATGAGCTGGGTATCGTGTTATCAATTCGGGTCTAATACGAATGGAGCCGTCTATATCGTATTTATTGGACTAAAACCAGCTGGCAGTTGGTTTTCTTCTGCTGCATTCACATTGTATCTTTGTACTACCTGCCGACTACATCAGTGCGAATGCTATCCAAGTGCGCCTGATAGGATCGTTGAACTAGAGGTTCTCGTTTCTACCTTTGGACCTCTCTTTAATCTTAAAACGATTTTGAGGTACATCTCAAAAACATGAGCTGATGGAGAAAAACCTGCGCACTACATCAGTGTGAATGCTATTCCAGTGCGCCTGATAAGATCGTTGAACTAGAGGTTCTCGTTTCTACCTTTGGACCTCTCTTGAATCTTAAAACGAGTTGAGGAATATCTCAAAACAAGAGCTGGTAGAGAAAAATCGGATTCGAAAATAACTTTCCGATTTCAGTTAGAAACACAAAAAAATCGGATGAAACAAAAGTGTTATCTCTCTTTCCGGGATTCGAGAGAGAGAGAGAGAGAGAGAGAGAGTTATCCCTTGTCAGTAATATACTTAATCCTGTCCCAATGTTACATTGCTTCAGGTGATCTAGCCACTTTTCCACTTATGCTCGCCTATTAGCCTGTTGACTTCAAGAGTTAGTTCCCTAACTCATGGTCTTCGGTGCTTGCACGAAGCCTCTGTTGAGAAATTTAATCTTATTTTGGGTACTCAATAAGCATGTGCATATGTAGCAATCAGCTGCATCTCCGGAAATTTATCTCAGCTACTCAAGGATGTGATGGAATGGGAAGTTCTCTGAAGAGGTAATTGGTAACTTCTCTGAACCCTTGTTTTTCCTTGGTTCAGAAAACCACGGCGGTCAGAGGTTAGTTGGGTGGTCTGTTAAGGGAGACGAGCAAGCTTTGGTAATGTCCTTTCATTCTCGTAGGACCGACTTCGTTCATCGTGAAAAAAGCGGAGCTATTACTTTACTCAAGCAGCGCTTTACCTATATGGTCATTGCCTAGGACGAAATGCAAAAGTTCATCATGAGCATTGCAGTCTCCTAGCACCAGTTATTACCCTAAAAAGACACAACTATTCTTCTATGTGAACTATACGGAACTATCTTGTTCACTAAGCTGTTCCAATGGACCACATCATTTGTATAAACAAACTGCGTATACGTAATATTACACGTTAGATTTTATGACGTTACTCATACATTTTGGAACTAGTACCGTGAAGTAGGTACTAGATTGCCCAACTCTAATATCGGTATTTTCTTTTGTGCTGCACGAGACACTCGACCGCCAAAGTGTTTAAGAGTATAATGCACAACCAAATTTCAGAATATCTGCAAAACACATCTTTATTAACCGATAAACAGTCTGGTTTCCGCCCAGACCATAGCTGCGTAAGTGCCTTGTTGGAAGTTTCAGAGTCGATCAGGAGTGGTATAGATGACAATAAGGTATGTTTTCTAGTCTTTCTAGATCTCTCTAAAGCTTTCGACATTGTAGACTATCGAAACTTGTGTTGTAAACTGCGTCTTTTTAACTTTCAGGATAACTCCACAAACCTTTTTATACCCTCCACCATATGGAGGGTATAATTAAATTTGTCATTCCGTTTGTAACACATCGAAATATTCGTCGGAGATCCTATAAAGTATATTTATTATTGATCAGCATAAAATTCTATGTCGATTTGACCATGTCCGTCTGTCCGTCCGTCTGTCTGTAGAAATCAAGATACAGCTCGCAATTTTAAAGATAGAGAGTCAAAATTCGGTACAAAAGTTTTTATTACTTGCAGGATGGTTGGTATTGAAAATGGGATATATCGGTCCACACCTTCATATAGCCCCCATAGAACGGTGCCTCCCGATTTTCGGTATTTTTAAGGTTTTAGCTTCATCATCCTACCAAAATGGCTGAAATTTGGTACGTAGTCTTCTTTAGGGGTATAAACTTTCCCCCCAGAATTTTGTCGGTATCGGTCCACACCTTTGTATAGCCGCCATAGAACGGTACCTCCCGATTTTCGGTATTTTGAAGGTTTTAGCTTCAAAATGGCAGAAATTTGGTACGTAGTCTTCTTTAGGGGTATAAAATTCTACTCCAGATTTTTTTCGGTATCGGTCCACACCTTCATATAGCCCCCATAGAACGGTATCTCCCGATTTTCGGTATTTTGAAGGTTTTAGCTTCATTATCTTACCAAAATGGCTGAAATTTGGTACGTAGTCTTTTTTAGGGGTATAAAACTTTCCCCCAGAATTTTGTCGGTATCGGTCCACACCTTCATATAGCCCCCATAGAACGGTACCTCCCAATTTTAGGTATTTTGAAGGTTTTAGCTTCATTATCCTACCAAAATGTCTGAAATTTGGTACGTAGTCTTCTTTAGGGGTATAAAACTTTCCCCTTAGAATTTTGTCGGTATCGGTCCACACCTTTGTATAGCCCCCATAGAACGGTACCTCCCAATTTTAGGTATTTTTTGAAGGTTTTAGCTTCATTATCCTACCAAAATGTCTGAAATTTGGTACTTAGTCTACGTTGGTGGTATAAAAAAAAACTTTGTCGGTATCGGTCCATGCCTTCATATAGCCCCCGTAAAACGATAGCTCCCGATTTTCGGTATTTTGAACGTTGTGGCCTCAATATTCCACCGAAATGGCTGAAATTTGGTATTTAGACTTTGTTGGGGGTACTCAAACTTCCCCCTTAAATTGTTCGGTATAGGTCCACGCCATCAGATAGCCCCCCTGAAAAGGTACCTCCCGATTTTTCGTATTTTGAAGGTTGTGTCTTCAATATTCCACCAAAATGGCTGAAATTTGGTATTTAGTCTTCAATGTGATATAAAACTGTTCGCCAGAAATATGTCTGTACAGGTCCACGCTTTTATATTGCCCCATTTCTGACTAAAATTCGTCGGTATAGGTCCACGTTTCGATATAGCCCTCATAGAACGGTACTTCCCGATTTTCGTAATACTGAAGATTGTGACGTCAATATCCAACCGAAATGACTGATTCCAGAAGAGTATTATCCGTATAGGTCCACGTCTTCCTATATCCCCATAGAAGCCTACCTCTTGATTTTCGGTATTTTTTAAGTTTTATCCACATTCTCTTAGCGAAATATAGGAAATTTGGTATTTAGTCTTCTTTGAGCCTAAAAACTTTCCATCAGAAATTTGTCGGTATATTTCGACGTTTTGAAATAGCCCCCACAGAATGGTGCCTCACATTGTTTTATCGAAATTGCTGAAATTTAGTATTAAGTCTTCTTCATACACGAAAGGAAACTAATTATTCCATTTCACTTCAATACAACTTGTGGTGGAGGGTATAACAAGCCGGCCGAACTTAACGCCGTTCTTACTTGTTTTTAACTAGCCGATCGCAAACGGGGTTTTCGGAAATTGAAAAAATCTAAGCCACTTGCAGTGAATAAGAGTGTTCCTCCAGGATCCATTATGAGTCCACTTCTTTTTACCATGTATTCTAACTACCTCCCAAGCAAGGTGTTTTATAGTAGCATACACAAGTAAATAGGGATCTCGATCGAGTTTCAAAATGGGTCAATTCCAACTTGTGCTTAATCCCTATAAATCAAAATGTATAATTATACACAAAAATAATAGATTCTCCATAAGTAGCGTTGAAGTACTAATTAATCAGGAAAAATTACAAATAGTTTCCAGTGAAAAAAACTTTGGAGTAGTGTTTGATTCTACTTACCTGGACAGAGCATGCAAATCAAGCCATTCTTTTACACCACTCAACATTCGTAAACTCCTTGGAGAAACTTACCGGTACCCGATCTAATATATGGAAGTGAAATTTTCGCAAACTGTGGATCACTGATCGGTCAGAAATTGAACGTGGCATTCAACAACATTGCTCGTTATGTGTACTGCCTGAGAAGAACACAGCATGTCTCCCGTTTCCCCATTTCCCTTTACGATGTTAGTTTCAACTCTACCCTTAAAATCAAGGCCTTAGCATTCTTTCACAAAATAATTTATAAACAAGGATCAAAATATTTATTTAAAAAACTTCATTTCCCTAGGTCTAATAGGGGAAGGAATATTATTCCTCTGCGGCGACGGAGTTTGGTATCGGAATTTCACTTCTATGGAATACGCTTCCGCACGCAATACAAGGCACCAGAAACATATATTCCTTTCATAAAAAGATTTAACAATTTATAGTGGTCATAAAAGTAGTTTTTTTAAATGTTTCTTTATTTTTTTAGCCTTTTATAATCCTATTTGTCCTATCCACCTTTTTAATTAAATTGTATTCCAATGAAATTTTATTATCTAAATTCGAATTTGTATTAGATTAAGTTGGATATATTTTTATAGTCTAATTCCTGCACTATAATTTATAAGATTCCTTCTCTTGTTGTGAAGGAAGTAACTAATAAATAAATAAAAGTGTCAAAAAAGATGGGATGACAGTGCCCATCTTGGCGTTACATATCTAACTCCTCAGTGACTCCTAATATGCCCCACATTGATCTTCATCTCTAACTTATCGAGTAAGAGAAGGGAGATATTTTTACGTTGGAAAATCGCATGCCAGATGGCAGTGATTTCCTCCATTATGGATCCGTCTGGAGAATAACCTTCAGCCCAAATGTCTCTGCTTTGAATAATTACTGGAGGCGAGTTAAACCTGCATATAATCACACCTGTTATCATCGTGCCAATTTCGAATTTACTATCAGTTGATTTGAAGAATTTTGCATGCCCAAATTGTGAAACTTCGCACGTTCTTGAATCTCGAGGTATAAAAGCCATCATCGTAGCTTGAAACTAATTGATCAATAGTATTTAGGTAGTAGTAGGTAGTGTATGAGGTAGTGTATGAAAAACTCAATGAAAACTGATGTCAAGGAAGGCAGCTCGAAACGTGGTGTAAGTTGTACGGAAAACAAGCGCGGAAAACCGAGACATTAGGAATTCATCAAGAAGATAGTTCAATTATAGCAACCTTGTATATAAATCAGCGTTGCTGTTCCTGCAGAACTTTTAATTTTTCAACATCTTCTGTGTTTACTTCATTCCGTAAGTCCACCTTTCCCAGTATTGTTCAAATATGATGTGTCACTAACACTAACAAAAATAAAAAAGAAACCCCTGACTCCCCACAAACTCTTTGCAAGTCCTCAACAAACGCACACTTTATTCCTGTTCACATTGTACTTTACTGTGTTTTTTTAGCCAAAGTGGCGCCACCAGTATTATTAACAGGGCAGCATATAATTGTTAGCCGGGAGCGCTTGTTGTGACGAAGATTACGACGACCATTTGTATTGTCCAAGAAATACACAAGTGTCAGTTGCAGTTGTGACATTTGTTGGCAGAATGAAAAAAAAAACGAAGCATAGAATCGACTAAAATAAGAGAATAGTTGTTGTGTCCTAAGGCGTCTTTTCTTTGCTTGTTGTTAGTTTTGCTTGCGATTCTTAGAGTTTTGCTTACCAGTCACTCACAAACGGTGAAAAGTTTCTTGTTAATTGATCTCCTGGAGATTTTTAACGCTTTTGGTGTTGCAATTAAACTCTGGATGGGTGCTGTGAGCTGTTACAGAACACGGCGTGATGTTTGTGCAATGGTTGTTGCACGAACAGTAAGCATGGGAAATAAGTGAGATTCAATATATATTTTTGTGAAAATCCAGATTCAATAAAAAAACGCAATTTGGGGTTATCTGTAGGGGCGTAAGGCTACACAAATATCTTAACTCATGCAAACGGAGTTAGAACAATTAGAAAAAGGGGTTTTAACGACTGCGATAAAGATGGACTATGAAGATAAGGCTTCGCCTGAATGGGTCGAAGGGTCAGTAATTCCGATTACAACTGGAGAGCATAGGTCTGGAAGTAATCTATATAACCCTCACCAACATGAACGGATCTGATATAAAGATTATAGGGTATTTGAAAAGTGTTTCTTTTCGTATGTCATGATTATACTTTTCCAAATCTCCATACTTGGAGTCAAGCAGAGTTCCCATAAAATCCCAGGACAACGGATTGGGGTAAATTCAGAACGCTGCCCGTTTTAAAATTATTCAAAAACAGTAGTTTACACACAATGAAGAGGGAGCAGTGGATGCCCCAACCCAAATTCTCCTAACTTGCTATTGGGACTCCTGTTAAATGGTCAGCTGGGAAATCTTAGAATAAAGCCAGTATAACGGTATCAGTCTTCTTAGCCGACAGAGATATACCCTCAGTCTATGTGAATTAAAACATTGTGGTTTAGGATTAGATAGCAAAAGTGTTGCGGATGAGGTACTTAAAGGAATGGATTGACATAGCCCATTTTGGAAGTGAATCTTATTTTGGGACTTATTTTTGGTCGCCATATACGAGGGCGGTTCGGAAACTTCTTAGCCTATCAATGAAAGAGAATAGTTAGTTTTTTAAAAATATTTTTATTTTCCAATATAACGCTTTTCTAGCAATTCTATCCCTTGATTAAAATAGTTTTCCTCAAGGTCTTCAAAATAGTGGTTTACAACTGTAATTGCATCTTCATTTGAGGTAAAACGCTTGCCAGCAAGGATTTTTTTAGATTTGGGAACAAGTAAAAATCACTAGGAGCTAAATCAAGAGAATAAGGTGGGTGGTCAAGCAACTCGTACTTTAATTCGCTGATTTTAGCCATTGTTAAAACACTCTTGTGCGCTGGTGCGTTGTCTTGATGAAAAATTATTTTTTTGTGTTGTAAGCCAGGACGTTTTTCTCGAATTTGTACATTTAATTGATCCAAAAGGTTGCAATAGTACTCTGAATTTATTGTTTTACCCTTTTGCAGATAGTCAATCAATAAAATACCTTTGAAGTCCCAAAAAACCATTGCCATAACCTTACCAGCCGATTGAATTGTTTTTGCCTTCTTTGGGGCACTTCCTCCAGCTTCAGTCCATTGTTTGGATTGTTCTTTTGTCTCTGGTGGATGCATGTCTCATCAACAGTTATGAAACGACGCTTAAAATCCATTTTATTTCGCTTAAAACGATCCAAACAAGCTTGAGAAATGTTCATTCTTATGCGTTTTTGATCGACTGTTAACAAATGCGGCACCCATCTTGCAGAAAGCTTTTTCATCTGTAGTTCTTCATGCAAAAATAAGTGGACTCGATCATTTGAGATGCCCATGATATTAGCAATTTCACGCACTTTTATTCGTCGATCATTTAATACCATATCATGCACTTTAGCTACAATTTCTGTTGTTGTTGCTGTTTTTGGACGTCCACTACGTGGTTCATCTTCAATGCTTGTACGACCACGTTTAAATTCAGCAACCCAATTTTTTACTGTTGCATATGAAGGAGCACTTTCACCTAACACATTCACCATATCATTATGAATTTCTTGTCCCGATAAACCTTTTTTATGTAAATACTTAATGACAGCAGGCATTTTTAATTTTTCCATTGTAAAACAAATTGCGGATGCGTCTATTTTGAACACCTGTTTCTATATGAAGGAGTTGCCAGATTTAACATGTGTTCATAACAGAGATGAAAGTTTCCAAAACACTTAACTTTTTTCTGTTTATACCGAGCTTTTTGTGCTAGGCTAAGAAGTTTCCGAACTGCCCTCGTAACTTAGAGCTTTTGCACTACTATGCCAAGAAGCATGGACTTGCCCACAAAAAACATAATATCGCTGTAAACAGGACCACAGGAGTAGCATGGGTATAAATTTCCAAAGGATCTTCGAACAGACCCAAAACTGCACTTAAAGTACAATTTTGAACTTTTGGGAGGGAGGTACCCTAAGTAGAAGACCGATATGGACTATTTTAGAAGTTAAACTAAATTTTGATAAAATATCAGGAAATCCAAAGTTTGGACCAAATTGGTTGTTCCGTGAAAGAGATTTCGCAGTACCATTTTAGTTATCTTTGTTAACTTCTAGTGGAGGTACCGGAAGGTGTGCACCGATATTGCCCATCTTCGAGCCTAAACTAAGTTTGAAAAAAATATTACAAAGGTCAAATTTTGACCAAATCTGTTGATAAGTTTAAGAGCTGTCGTGCGTGTCAGCAACAGGGGTTTTACTGTTTTCGGGCTACTTTCTCAGGAAGCATGGGCTTGCCTCTAAAAAACTTGTACCGTCGTAATGGGGGCAGCGAATACAAATTGTTACAACAAAAATCAAAGCGGTTCTAGAGCGGGTCTTTAACTGAACTTTTTCAAAATTTTGTATGGGAGGTACACGGAGGAGTGGTCCGATAGAGTCCATATTGGAATCTGATGTATGTCTGGCAGAAATTTCACAAGTCAAGTCACTCCCTTCAAGAGTTATCATGCGCGCAATATTTCCGGACATTTTTAAATTTTTGTGGGGGTTTTGTTTTGGTCTGTCTGGGGTTTTCGTACGAAAGAGTTAAAGGTGACCTACATCCCCAAAACGGGGATTCCGAGTCACACACAATCTTAAGACTATACACCAATTTGTCTTACATCATTTCTATTAAAGACAATGAAAAGGTTACTAGATTTTGAAACCGGGGTACAACTAGATTCCAAAAAATATCAGTAGATTTCAGCACGCTTACATCAAGGGCAAGTTAGTCGAAACCGCCCTATACTAAGTAGGTTGGACACGATGAGAAGATTATGGAAAATTCAAACTTTACTTTGGCGATCATTCTTAACTATGGTGGACTTGTACGGTGATAGGTAATTGGGAATAAAGCACTACTGTGCAAAGAACCAATTGTGAAGAAGGATGCGTCAATTCTGATTACCGGAGCCATCAATGCACACCTCAGGCTGCTTTGAACGTCATCATAGATATCCAACCTTTTCATCCTGGTCCAGTTTCTGGCTATGAGGACGGTTTATAGACTCTAAGAGCCAGGATTGTGGCGGGTTTCACATGTTGGACATGCGAAAGTCTTAAACTTAATTGATAGTCAGCTGGCGACATTGTGCCCACTAGGGTTATGACTTTTTGACGTTTTTTCTCAAAACTGATTTCCTGTAGTGAGAATGAGTACACTTTTCCTATTAATGCCTTAAAAAACATTCATTCCATTTTATTATAAAAAAGGTTCCGCACAAACTATTTTGAAAAATTTTTTTGAAAAAATACTATGAAATGAATTATTTTCTGTTGCACGAAAGAATAATCTTTTACCTATTAATGACTAAAATAACTTTTATTTCATATAAATATTGGAAAAGGTCCCGCACAAACCATTTTTAATTTTTATCATATATGAAATAAAATTATATATAATATAAAATGATATATATATAAGCGACCTGACTTAACGCCCAACGGACATAACGCCCAAAATCAATTTTGGACGTTATGTCCTCCTTGACCCCGGACTTAACGCCCAAAATAAAATTGGGCGTTAAGTCCGCCCCCATAGCGGACATAAGGCCCATTGGGCTTTATGTCCGTTTTCCGAAATTAATGATTTTCCCACTTCATAAGTAAAATTCAGAATTCAAATTCAAAATAAAAAAATAAAAAAATCAGATTTATTTAGAAATAAAGTTGTTTTATATATGTATGTAATAAATAAAAAATAAGCTTACTGAAATCATATTTAAATGTATACGGATTTTCCAACAATTTGTGGACAAATGGACCCAACATTACAGTACTGTGATCGTTATGATTTACTTGAGTTTTCTCGAAACAAGCACAATGCATGCACAATTTTGCAAACCTGCAATTTTTTTTTTTTTAAACATATTCCATATAAAAGATTTTTCTTGCTACATCTACACACCTACAACACCATAAATAAAACATTGAGTCATAGAAAATCAAAATCAAAATTCAAAACTGAATATGCTGGAAGCGATGGAGCAAAAGTCAAAAAACGGTATATTTTACAAGAAATCGCGCGCGCGTTTTTTTTTTTCTTTTTAATATACGGTTTTTGACTTTTGATATATCGCTTCCAGCATATTAAGGTTTGCTCTATGACTCAATTTTATTTTCAATGAGGAAACAATTTTAAATATTTATGAACATTTAACCTAACAACTTACGAAAGCGATCGAGCAAAAGTAGAAAACGGTATATTTTATAAAAAATCGCGCGCGCGATTTCTTATAAAATATACCGTTTTCTACTTTTGCTCGATCGCTTTTAACATCTTTAGGTTTTATGACTATGACTCAATTTTATTTTCAATGAGGAAACAATTTTAAATACATATTAACACTTAACAACTTACGAAAGCGATCGAGCAAAAGTCGAAAACGGTATATTTTATAAGAAATCGCGCGCGCGATTTTTTATAAAATATACCGTTTTCGACTTTTGCTCGATCGCTTTCAACATCTTTAGGTTTTATCTATGACTCAATTTTTAATTCACAATAAGACATAAGTCACTCAACACGCTGTTAAACATTCCGTTTTGTCAGTGTTCGTTATTTGGAAATGTGCTAATAAATTCCTGAGGAGATTTCGATTTTTCAGAGCTCCTTATGCGTCCAACTAGTTTAAAATCTACTGAATGATGGTTGCTATTTTAGGAATCAATCAAATCATTTTTAAAATCTACTTAACCATAATATAACCTGAAAGAGTCTACCATTTTGAAAATTTAAAATTTTTTTATAATAAAATTAGACAGAATGTTCAAAATAATAATTTATTGTAGGTTTTGGAACACAGCAATTGAAACCGGCCCTGCATTACAAATAATAATCATTAAAATGTGAAAAAACTCAACATAATATTTTGGGCGTTATGTCCACTTACAACGCGGACATAACGCCAAATTTTTTTGGCGTTGTGTCCGATTATTTTTGGGCCTTATGTCCGGAGTTAGGGCGGACATAACACCCAATTTTATTTTGGGGGTTAAGTCCGGGGTAGGGGCGGACATAACGCCCAAAATTAATTTTGGGCGTTATGTCCTTGGGCGTTAAGTCAGGTCGCCATATATATGGTAACATTAGGCGCCTTCGCCACTGGGGCGGCTACGCCAGCGCCGTTTTTCTCGCAAACTACAAGTGCTAGAAAAAATCCGTTAAAGGCAAAATTGTGAGTTTAATGAAGACCTACCATCTCCCAATAGTTGGCAGTTGTGTCATAGGTGTGATAGCGGATGCACGCGGTTTTGTGTTTTCAGGGTGTTGGGAAAAATAATTATGGTAGATATGTTTTGTGATATCTTCTTTACCTTTTGTGATATCAAAAACATATTTTATACCATTAGAAGACAACTACTGAAGAATATAAATCACAATAATTCGCATGAAAAAAACAATTACAAATGTCCTTATATTAATATTATGAATTATGTAAGGAGTGGGGCGCCTACGCCACGATAGGGGTGTAGTGGGTTAATGCTAGAAATTTGTCATGTTTAACTTAAATTATTTATGCCATAGTTATACCACACTATAATGTGAAGTTAAAATCAAATATTATCCTAAACTTATCTTGTTTTAGTAATATTATGATTTTTGCACTTAATTCAAGGTACCTAGCTCAATTAAGTACTACAGTCTGTTTTTATGAATTTTAGAATCATTTTTGGTTATTCAATAGAAAACATGTTCCTTTTTCGCATAATGTTCATAATTAAGGAAGAAGTATGGTAAATTACAGTTTTAGAGTCGGTTGGAGAATGTTCAATATAGATGGCGAAGCTGCCCCATGGGTGGGGTGGCTTCGCCACTTTTTAGACATTTTGTAAATTCTCAATAATATTATTTTAAAAACAAAATTATTACCATTTATATATCAAAACATATAGCAAAGATATGCTAATATTTTTACCAAAAATAATATTTCAAAAAACTTTTACGGTGTCGATGTGAGAACATTTTGAACAAAAACGTGGTGAAGGCGCCCCATGTTACCATATATATATATATATATATATATATATATATATATATATATATATATATATATATATAATAAAACGACGATAAAATGATTGAGAACCAAACGGTTGTCATTTTGGTTATGTCATTTTTGTTATGTCGTGTGCCCCTATACTTTAATTTCAGTTAAATATCAAAAAATTGTCAAAAGTTCTAAAAAATAAAAACTTTAAAAGCTTTTCGTGCGGAAGCTTTTTTATCGAATCCATTATAATTAAGATTTTATGTAATCTTAGGTAAAAACTCATCAAAATATCATACAGGGATACGAGGTTGTAAAAAAGTCATAACCCTAATGCCCACCGCTTTCAAGTTTAAATCATCTTCAGTACTTATTTCTAGAGACACTTGGGCTGAAGGCAACTCTTCTCTGTACGGTCCGATAGATGGATCTAAGATATAAAAAGCCCTGACACTGGTGTCTCTAAAGTCTATAATTTAATTTTAATGACGCTACAGCCAGTCTTTCTGCTTTCGGGAAAGCTGCAGAATTGGTTAAATGTCTTGAAATCGATCTGATAGGATCCGTGACTACATATGTCGATAGTCAGGCCGCCCTTAAAGCCTTCATATCATGCAGCATCAACTCTCGAGCTATCCTTGATATGTAGGCTCTCCCTCTCATTAAACTTTGTTGGGTTCCATGACATAAAAAGAAACTAATTAATAGGTCAACTAGCTCAGTGTGTGTCGATCCAATTGTTGAATCTCTAAGGCCACCGATGTGGTACTATATCGGCAAACTTCGTAAGTTTAATCTTGATCTTGTCTCGAATGGATCTAAAGTGGTAGACACGAACGTCCTACGACCTTGAGATTCTGGGCTACAGTTATTGCAAAAATCTAAAAAAACATAAGACAGAAGTTGTCTAAAATATCCTGGTAGATGGTGAAAAAAGCGACGTAACTTCTGGCCTGGCGCATTTCAAGATCAGTGTCGATTAATTTGGAATCATTTATTCTCCATTGGCAGGAATTTGACAATAACAACTCGGTGCCATTAGAGTTGGGTAATATAGTTCCTACTTCACTGTACAAGTTCAAAACGTATGAGTAACGTCATACGTATACGCAGTTTATTCATACTCATGATGTGGCCATTGAAACTGCGTAGTGAACTAGATAGCTCCATATAGTTCATTTGGCACAACTCTAGGAGCTAGCCATGCCACCAAAGTAAAGAATTAGCTAAGTCCTTAGGTGTGACACCATTACTCCCGAAATCAACGGGAATATATTCGGATCTAACGTGGAACCATTGACCATTTCCTACATTTTCCTGAATCCGACATACCGTATTAACTACGAATGTTGTCCAAGTTGAAGATGTTTTGCGAAGTCATGAGAGGATAATATTGGTACCGGTCTAACAATAAATTCTTAAAAAGTTCCGAGGCTACTGTTGCTCCACAGCGCTGAGTCCTAAAATAACCTATGGTTACTGTGTCCAAGAAACCGGTTTTTTGAAACAAAACAGTTTTCGGTTAACCAAAATTTTCGCTTTCTTCAAAAACCGGTTTTCGGTCATTAAAATTTTTAAAAACCGGTTAACCGCTTTAAACCGATTTTTTAAACAACTATAAAATTGCTTATATTTCATTAAATGGCGGAAAGGGGTAAATTAAGTATAACGACTTTGTTATATAATTATCTCATCAAATCCATGATATTTGACATTCAACCTTGAAATTGGGACGGCAATATTAAGATTGAAATTGTGATTTAAGAATAGTATAAACTGTTACTAATATAAAATTATGTACCAAAAGAACTCAATTTACAATTTACGTTGTCTTGCTTTGTATGTAAGCTTCATATTATTGTGAAATGTCTGAATCAAACATACATTTTATTTATAACTGGCATTCGGCTAAAGATCTTGTTAATTACAGTCAAACTTCTTTATAACGTAGATCTTGGGGACGAAATAAAGCACCTTCTTGATAAAAAGATGATTTTTCTTTGAAAATTTATATTTTTAGTCTAAAGAAAAATCTGTTTTAGGGAATTTTTTTCTTTCGACTATATGTGCAGGTTTTGCCTAATTAGGCCGATCAAAGACGTCATCAGAAAATCGTTCTTTGAATAATGAAAATATTGGACTAAATATTCGTTTTAAATTGTAATTACAACAGTACTCTCTGAATATTATTTAATTTTTAGGACACTGTGCGTTAAAATGGAATAATCGTGACCTCAGAGAGAGCTTCTCTCCACTCACACCATTAAAGCTCCCTGAAGTATGCAACAAAAATAACATCACTAAAACTGCTTTAAGACCATTTTACGCAAAACACTTTTCACTTTTAAACACATTTGGCATCTAGAAATTTGCCGTATTTTATGTTAGTTGAGTTTATTTTACTTTCAAGAATAATATTGTAATGAAATATTGAAACTATTACTATTTTTAAAAACCCGGTTAACCGACACAAATAACCGGTTTTTTCGGTTAACCGAAACTTACGATTTTAATGAAACCCGGTTTCGCTTTTTAACGAAAGACCGGGTAACCGGTTTCGGTTTTGGACACCCTACCTATGGTCCTTCGAGCTGTAGAACAACTGTTCTTCTCTCATCGAAAGGTAAGGGGTGAGAATCACTCTGGGACTTATTACGAATCACTATAGGGTTTGATATATAACGTCAATATGGCATGACAGTGGTGTCGACTACTGCAGATTATGTGGAGATGCAGAAGAGTAAGAGATGATCGAGCTTCTACATTACTGTTGTCCCTCCTCGCATATCAGAAGACACCGACTATTGCGTAGTTACGTGATAGATACTCTCAACTTTTTATCAGACAAAGATCTCACATCCTTCGCCAAACATCTATAATGGCTTGGAAAACTATAAATAACGAGCTGTAGCAGATATTTACCGACATCAATCAGTCGACACTGAGTCACCTAGCTAAGTACGTAAAATTTGAAGCATCAAGAGAGACGACCAGTCTTGTTGGTCTTAAATAAAATTTAAGCGTTCGAACATGTGTCCCTTATTGTTTCATATTGCAACCAATTCTTTGGCACAGCTCCTGCAACGTTGTAAAGCAAAGAAGTTACTGTGGTGAACGTTTTAATTATTCTTTAAATTATTAAAATATACACGGAAATAAACAAACAGTGATAAAATCTCCGTTACCATAACTCCCTTTAGAAATAGTAACATGAACATTTTCATTTTTTCTTCTCTCTGCTTCTTCTCCGTCTTCTTTTTTTCTTTTGTTACAACCAGAAACAGACTGATTATAAATCACGTTAAGCATTGATTTACATGCTTTCATATCCGCATCGCTTGGTCTGTCTCATTACCATGATTGACCAGTGTGCACTTGTAGCAGCTGACAGCTGTTGGAATGGTTGTTGTTGCTGCTGTTGTGTTTTTACATTTTAAGAAAACCATCATCGCTGTTCCTTTTACATATTTCCATACTCCGCTACTTCTTCGTCCCGGGCTAAAACTCTTAACGTCATCGTTACAAGCGAAGAAAAATGTTACAAAAATGGAAGCAAACGTTTTTTTGTATGCAACAGAAACACAAAATAGCAGCAGCAGCAGCAGCTACAAACAGCCACAACAAATATCCAGAAGTGATTGGGCAAGTGACTGATGGCTGTTGCAAAAAGTAAATGAGCGTATAAATGTTGACGCACACCACAAGTGGAGGCAAGTGGCTGACAAATGATGCAGCAGGTGGCCGACTCATGTAGCTGTTGTTGCTTTCGACATGCAATTGGGCACACGAAAAAAATGCAATGGGCCAAAAAATACTATAAACAGAGAATGAATGACCAACAACCCAGTCAGTCAGGCATCTAGCCGCAGCTACAACAACAACAGGACCAAAAGCAGAAAAAGAACGCGTGCTGTTGATATGGCGAAAAATAAATTGTGAATGCCTGTCTGACTGGTTGACTAAGCTGTAGATGACTTGACATGCCATGACTCGACGACATCCCTTGCAATGCAATAGCATCATTCAATGTAGAGAAGCGATGTGCAACTTTTTCTCAATAATTTAATACACCCACACAATTGAAGGGATGATGTGGATGTTTTTAAACTAAAGAGGAGCAGTCGCCCTCCGATCATTAGACATATAGAAAATTTTAACATCTAATCCTATGGATCCGAGGAGCAAACATCGACTTGATTCACTGCCTTGTTATAGGAAAGGTTCGCACCCGATTGAACTAAGCGGGTAAAGCACCAGTGCAAAAGCTGGATATCGGAAAGCTTCCAAATTAGTAGAATCAGCCACAGCAAATTCAACTCAATTTCATAAACAGGATTTGGTCTTATTAACTATTACCAATTATTGCCCAATCCATGTACTTACTTACTTAGCTGGCCCATTACAGAACATTTGTTCCATAGACCAAACTAAGAAAGATCTTCAATTCTCTCTGCTTCGCTACCGCGCTTTGTCATCTCTTCATCCACTTGTTGGCGCTATCTATACTTTGGGCTGCCAATTCCGCGTGTACCGCCATGCGGCCCGAATTTATACGCCTTTTTAGCGGGTTCATCATCGCTCATTGTTATGATATGTCCTAAATGATGTCGTTGTCATGTCGTCATGCGACGTCAATATTCACCGTTAACGCAGATAGGTCCGTAGATCTCTCAAACACGCCAAGATTCAAAACCATACATCAGCTCGGGTAGTATCAGTGTTCTGTAAAGTGTTATTTTTGTTTGACGAGTTGTGGCTTTGTTTTTAAAGTTCTTACTTAAGCCAAAGTAGCATCTGTTGGCCAATACAATTATTCTTTTTATTTCACAACTGATGTCGTTTGTTGTGTTTACTGTGATGCCGAGGTGTACGAAGTCTTGTACTACCTCAAAATTATAGGAACAAACTTCAACAGTTGGTCCGAGATCAAAGGAAGCATTGCCCGTCGACACCATCAACTTGGTTTTCTCGACGTTCACCGCCAGACCCACTTTAGCAGATTCCCCTTCGACCTTCATAAAGGTATCGGTTACTTCTTCACTACTACTTCAGCATATGCAAATAACATGTGGCTATTGGTGTAGATTGTGCCACTTCTCTTGACGTTTGCCTCTCGTATAACCTTTTCTTGCAACATGTTGAAAAAACCACACGAAAGGCTGTCTCCTTGGCTGAAACCTCTTTTAGTACAAAACTCTTCGTAGAGGTTCTTTCCTATTTTAACTGAAGATCTTGTGTCAGTTAGAGTCATTTTACAAAGCCGAATGAGCTTTGCGGGTATACCAAATTCAGGCATGGCTTGGAATACCTTTGAACGTAGCGGGCTGACAAAGGCTGCTTTATAATCGACAAAAAGGTGGTAGGTGTCGATCTGCATCTCTTGTGTCTTCTCCAGGATTTGCCGCAGGGTAAATATCTGGTCGATGGTGGATTTGCCAGGTCTAAAGCCGCATTGGTAAGGTCCAATTATTTCGTTGAACATGGACTTTAGCCGTTCGCACAATATCCCTGACACTATCTTGTAGGCGAAAGGGAGAAGACTTATGCCCCTATAGTTGGAGCATAAAGTCTTATCTCCTTTCTTATGGATGATACACAGGATACTCAGTTTCCAATCGTCGGGTACTCGTTCTTCCTGCCAGATGGAGCTAACAAGCTGATGCATACACCTTATCAGCGTGTCGTCTCCGTTTTTAAACAGCTCGGCTGGTAGGCCATCAGTACCTGCTGCCTTATTATTCTTCAGCCGGTTTATTGCTGCCTTTACCTCATCTTGGCCGGGTGGTATACATTCAATACCATCTTCTGGGATTGGATCTGTGGTATCATCGCCGTCTTCACTAATATTGGATACCAACAGTTTGGAAAAATGCTCTTGCCATATCCTTAGCACACTATCTGTATCAGTTACCAAATTATCTTGCTGGTCTCTACAGGAGGGTGTACCAGTGCCAAAGCCATCAGTTTGATGTTTCTCTCTTTGTTAGAATTTTCTGACTTCATTCTGTCTCCTGTATATCTCGATTTTTTCACACTCCCGTTTTTCCATCTCTCTCTTTTTCCTGCGGAAAAGACGATACTCCTCTCTCCTTTTCTCCCGATACCTCTCTCGTGCGCTACGCGTTGCTATTGATTGTAAAGTAGCCCTATATGCCGCATTTTTCTTTTCGGTAGCAGCACGACACTCCTGATCATACCATGAATTCCTTCTCTGGCATCCAAGTGTGGATTTTGCGGCTGTATGCATGGAGTGGGCAATGCTTTGCCATTGCGCTGATATGTTATCGGGATGAGGAGTGCTTTGATTAAGCAATTGCAATTGGGCTAGTTGAGTAGAATATGCTGTGGCTATCTGTTCTGATTGCAGCTTACCGATGTCTAACTTTCGTGTTGTGTCTGTTCGTACTTTGTTTGCAACGTTTAACCGAGTGCGTACCTTTGCTGCAACAAGGTATTGGTCCAAGTCTATGTTTGCTCCTCGGAACAAACACACATTCAACACGCTCGATCAATGTCTTCCATCTATCACAACGTAATCAATTTGATTTCTTGTTTTCTGATCTGGAAACAGCCAGGTGCCCTTATGGATGTCGAAATGTTTAAATCTGGTGCTGCTAACTACCATGTTTTTTGCCGCTGCGAAGTCTATCAGTCTCAAACTATTGCCAGATGTTTCATAATTTTGCTTTTATGCGAATTAGGTTAGATTCATTATCCGTAATAATTCCTAGTGGGACACTTGGGCTGTAGTAAACTCTGCCGGCATTTACTGCGAGAACACATAAATCAAACACTCGCTTAAGCTTAATGCAGGAACGGTGACTATACGCCGATAGTCAAAAGGCCGTCAAAACTTTGGGAAACATATTTGAAGATAAACTAGCTCGATGCTGCTCAAGGTCTATCGATTTATCAGTTGATAAATATGTCCGGCCACCAATGTGGTACTACATCGACAAAATTCGTGAGATCTACATTGGGAAAGCACATCGCAGATGGGTCTTGAAACCTTGATGTAGGACTTCCAAAACAATCTGACCTGTGCACAGTGGATGCGCCCAACGACAAAAATCAAAAAATTCATGTCGTCGTTTCAAAAATTTTAAAATGCAAATAGCTTCAAAACATTCCATATTTTTCGAAACTCAACATATTTTTTCCATTTTTCGTGGTTCTTAAGAAGAAAACGCCTCATGAACATGACTAATTTTGAAGAAAAGAAATGTATTTAAAAATGAGAAAAAATACTTATATTCTAAGCGAATTTATGAAACAAAGGACTATTTTTAACGCCTTAATTTAAGATGACTTATTTAGTAAATTGCCTAAGCATCATTTTTCTATTTATAAAAATTCCCCTAAATCGCAAGGGTTGCAAAATATTTTGGTTATAATATTGGTAAAAATGAAATTATTTAATATATATGTATGGATTTCCTTAAACTTTTAGTCACTTTCAACAAATTCGAACAAATGGCCACTAGTGCCAAAATGTAGCCTTGCGCCTGTTGATTTCAAAACTGTATAGACTTTTTGCGGAAATTTGCGGTTTTGGCAGTTATGACCAAAAGTTTAACACCCTTTTATAGTTGCTGAATTTATATTTTTTGGAATACCTTTAAGTAATTTTATTATCCTTTCTTAAATTTGGTTTCAATATAACGTTTGTTGTGCTATTAGCGATTTCTATGGTCATGGTAACTTAGACCTGTAATGAAAACTCGCGAAAAAAAGATTTGGGGGTAATCATTTTAACAAATAATTTACTTTTTTTTGACACCCTAATGTTGGACCACGCTAAAAAGTGGAGATTTTTCCCCGCATTGAGTAAAAAAATGCATTATTACAAGTAATTCTGCAGACAAATGTGGTCAAATCTTATAAAGTACAAAAAAAAGATGGTAACCCTATATGGAGGCTGTGGTCAAAAGTGGACCGATACGACATTTCTTTATAAGATAATGTTCTGAAGTCTGAGATCATTATAAGAATATAGTCGCTTAGAATATTTGGTTGACATCTGCCCAAATAAATCGATATATAAAACATTGGGGAGTAAACCAAATCATGGACCAATACTGAACATTTTTCGTGGGGATGCTTACAATACAATAATAACTCCTGGTACCGGATTACAGCAAATTTGGTTGAACAATGTCATGGTAACAGTAAAATACTTAAATTCAAGATGATTCGTTTCATGGGAAACACGCGAAATTTTGGACCGAGGACCCCAATATTTTACGTAGAGTGTTTTTAGGCCACTATGACACATTGATAGCAATTTCAGTTCGATATAGCATTTAGAAGTATTTTCTTCACACACCTCCCCATGTAAGTGCCACCACTGTGCTGTGGTTTCTCGTCGTAGAACGATTTCCTTCCTATCACGTCAAGATGGGGTGGCGCAAATATCTTCGGGTAACTTTCTCACAAAAGTACGAATTTTTTGTTTGGGATGACGACTTCTATTTTGTTTTTCAAAATAGTCAGGCTTAATAATAAAATATTAAAACAAGTACGAATTATTTGCGTAAATGCAAATTAAGGGCTGTTCGAGGATAGTTTGCAGAATTTACAGAAATAATCCTTGCGGTCCTGTTTACAGCTATATAAACATAATGGGCCAAGAGCTCTAAAAAACCCCACGGTGACCAACTAAAATGTCTGATGGTCAGGATTAGGGATACGCAAGTCGATTCTCGAGTAATCGATTCCTCGATTCTTTGATTTGAAGAATCGAAAAATCAGAATCGATTTTTGACTTCATAGAGAATCGAAAGATCGATTCTCTATTATGATTCTTCGATTCTTGCAGTGGGAATCGATTGATCAATTCTGTTTTGACTTGTTGATTTACCACGAAAATGAAATATACAGATTACATTGGTAAGAGCAAGACAACAATATTATATTATTTGTTGTACTGATGACCAAAGTTAATCTAAGGGTACGGCAGTGTTAAACGCGAAGCATTGTACACTAAAACGTTCACATTTTCAACTAAGGAGTCATCTCGATCGAACGATTCTTTTATCCAAGTTAGTTCTAAGTAAGAATCAAAGGATCGAAAGATCGATTTTTGATTCCTACGTAAGAATCGTAAAATCGATTTTTGAGTTCTAAGTAAGAATCAAAAGATCGAAGGATTAATTCTTGAGTTCTAAGTAGGAATCAAAAGATCGAAAGATCGATTTTTGTTTGGTAATACGTATCCCTAGTCAGGATAACTATTGAAAGGAGAGGCTGACATTGGCCCAAGCCTTGTATATCGTGACATTGCTGTCAAATTTAAATGATGTGTGAATGTGGAAGAATTGGTCCACTTTGGAAGAATTGGGCACTCGCGGTTCATTTTACGACAATATAATTTGTTTCGGAGGCAAGTCCATACTTTCTTATATAATTCTCCTGAAGCTGTAAAACCCCTACGGCCACCAGAAAAATGGTTCTTAAAGCAAGTTCCCGAAAGATTGTACCACTTTGCACATCGTAGTGGTTCTTCCAAATTAATATCAATTTCGAGAATTGATTATATTCGGTACCACCCCCACCAAAACTCTAAAGACTAAAAGAGGTTGACACCTACTAGCGGATAAATTGGATATGCAATTGAAATATTAAGGTATCTACTTCTGGTTTCTCCTTCTAATAAAGTTCAAAATTGTGTACTTTAATCCAGATTAGAGTCAATTCTGGAATATATATTCTATTAATTTTCTGTACACTTACTATAGAATGCGTCGCAGAGAGACCAGAACCCACAATTCCCCACCTCTACGCGGTATAGAGGTATATACCGATGGAAATGGGAACGGGATCAGGTGCCTACAGCGATACCCTCAAATTACGATTCTCATATAGGTAGAACGAAAATTGTAGTGTCTTCCAAGCCGAGGCCTTTAAATCACTCAGTTCCCATTCTATCCAGTCTGCTGCGGTATTGGACTGCAAGAACGCCCTGGAATGGCTAAAATAATTCGTTACTTTGTGTTGGATTTCGAATTATTGCAACATAGAAGAAAATTAACTAGCGGATAAACTGGCGCATTGCAGAGCGTAGTCGACAACTCAGCCAAGTCACCCTTGTGCCATTTCAAACGGCGGTTGGGACGAGGATCTGCCACAAAGATGTATGTTATCCAATGCAATCTGGAGTATTCCTTCAATTGTCTATTTTCTTCAACTGCACTTTTCAGCACTCTACTAGAATGAACGGAATGGACCACAAGACCTCCGATTGACAGCTACAGCTATATAAGATTTAGGAATATATTCTGGGTGACGTAGGAGATGTTAGTTACCAAGCAACTCATCACGGTCCCTCTTTCATTTCAAGTGGTCAAAAGTTGACGACCCCTGCAAACGTTATAAGGACCATGATCTGTGAATCTGCATCTGGAATGTTATGTTACGCACTGGCAGATGTACTTGAAAATATATATGGCCAATATTACTGTCATACAGGAAATCAGAGCTCAGATTTACTCGCGAGTGGAAAATCTGGGGAGGGGCTAAGTTATTTCAGTGCGACGCACTGTATTATAGCTGGTTTCCAGCATCACCCCAATCAATGAAAGACTTGCTTCAATACGGATAGAAGCAAAATTCTTCAACATCAGCTTTATTTGTGCACGAGCGCTTGTCCTGCCCATAAGCTTAAAATACTTCAAGTTATTTTAATGCCCCAATTAGACAGCGAATATATTTTGCCCAACAGTCGAAAAATTCAGGTTACTCAGTGAAACATCTGATAATGGGATGAGGTTGGTAGACTTCACAGCGGCAAAAAAACATAGTAGTTACCAGTACCAGATTTAAGCATCTAGATTTTCATAAGAAATTGTTCACGTTGTGATAGATGAAAGACATTCATCAATGTACGATCGTACCGAGTAGCAAAGAAAGACTTGGACCACCACCTTGTTGCTTAAAGGTACGTTCATAATTAAACTTTGCAAATAAAGCACGAATTGACACAATGCGGAAGTTGAGCATCGGTAAGCTGCAGTCACAACAGATAGCCCCCACGAAGGAACCCATGGTATAACCAGGAGTGTCGTGCAGCTACCGAAGAGAGCTGCTCTCTAATCAGTAGAAACGCGTAGCGCACGAGAGAGATAGCGGGATCCAATCCCAGAAGATAGGGTAAACACAGCAATGAACCGGCTGTAGAATAAGAAGGCCGCAGGAGGCGATTGCCTACCAGCCGACACGCTAATAAGGTGTATGCATCAGCTAATTAGCACCATCTGGCAGGAGGAACGAGTACCCGACGTTTGGAACTTGAGCATCCTCTTTCCCATCCACAAGAAGGGAGATAAGACTGTGTGCACAAACTAAGGGGACATAAGTCTGCTCTCAATTGCTTATAAGATCGTGTCAGAGATATTATGAGAACGAATAACGCCTATGATCAGCGAAATAATTAGGCCATACCAATGCGGCTTCAGACATTGCATATCCACCATTGATTAGATATTTACCCAGCGGCAAATCATGGGCAAGACACAAGAGATGCAGATTGAAACCATATCATATTTTTGTTATAAAAAAGGCCTTTGACAGCCCCCTACGTGCAAAGGTATTCGAAGCCATGTCTGTCTCAGAAGAGTGTAATACTAAAAGAGGTTTCTGCCAAGGAGACAACCTTTCGTGTGACCTATTCAACATTCTTTTGGAAAAGGTTATACGAGATGCAGATGTTAAAAGACCTAAGGTTTAAGATTATTCAGTATTAAAATCAGCTGCCATCTAGTGCCAGACTATAAGTGGTGGGCTGCTGACTTAAACTTGCCTAGAATAGGGTTTCTATGGATATATTAGCGTATAACTCTGTTATCTGACCACATACATTAACATAATTGGTATCAGTGGCAAAATTAACAAATCTTCTTCCAAATTTGTCTTACGTTGGCGGTACGTGTTTTCCAGGAAGAACGCTATAAGATCTATATTAAACATTTTACCAATTTTCAGACAAAAATGTTGATATTTTTAATTCGCTAAATTGGTTGGATTTTATGTTGGTTTTGAGATTGTTTTGTTTCCCCAAGACTATTTTTGCATCATAAGATAATCGGGACCTTTGTTCATGTCATTTTGTATTAACAGCATAAAACAATTCTTACCGTATACCCCCTCCAGAGGAGAAAGGGGGAGAATGTTACGCTCGTGGTTTCTTAAAACACTATTCGCAGCAGCACAAAGCTGTAACCGGCGCATTGGCTTGATTTTTACACTCTATATATATGTTTGGCCACTTTCTCCATACAAGTGGATCCACTGTGCAACGGTGGAAGTTGGCTCCAACAATTTTGAGGTAGTTAAAGTCTTCGCCTACCTCGGCACCGCCATAAACACAACACACAACATAAATTGTGAAATAATACGAAGAAGAAAAGTGTTGGCTTAAGTAAGCAGTTTAAGAACAAAGCCTCATCTCGTCAAACAAAAATAACACTTTACAAAACACAGATACTATCCGTAATTTATGGTTCTGAAGTCTGGGTACTTGAGCAAGCAGATAAGGCAGTACTTGGTGTGTTTGAGAGAAAAATTCTTCGATCTACGGGCCAATATGCATTGAACCACAATCGGTGTCGTATGAACCACAAGCTATATCTACTATATTAGATTAGAAATCTATTAAAATTATTAAAACGTTGATTTGTGATTCACTACAGACAAAATACTTCCAACAAATATGTATTTACGTAGATAGGTAATACCGAGGCCTACAGAAGGTCGGCCATTCAGAGTTCTGTTAACAACTTTTGACAACAAACATAATAGATTTTACATTATTGTGATTTGAGTTTCTTTGTATTTTAAATCACAATGTTTTTGACAAGAAACATAAAAATCAGATGGGCTTATTGGCCGACCTTGTATAGGCCTTGAGTAATACCATTTTCAATGATAATGAATTTGGTTTATTTCATGCGTGGCAAGCTTTGTCAAAATCTACTGGCAGCTGCAAGTGGTGACAGTTTTTGCGAACTACAATCAGATATGCCTTTTTATATACTCTCCTTGGAAAAACAAATCATTATTTTCCTAATAGACCATCTATCGATTTTGGATGCATTGAATCAACAACTGATGTTTCTGTTACCTTTGTTGACTATTTGTAATTGCTCATTGTTCCATCGTGGCGCTGAGCAATGCAAATGACAGTGGGATTTAGGCAACTTTGGACACAAACCACACATACACACACAATATAATTACACAGAACTGTAACAAACATTCCATGTGCAAGAGAGAGCAACAACAAAAACAACATCATTTTATTAGATGCCCAGCTAGCTGATTGTAGGTACGTGACCGAACAAACTCTCTGTGGGCTTCTATAGTTATTCCAGTCGAATGTTGTTGACATTGATGGCTTTTGATATTGTGCAAAATTCGAATTTTTGCCGCTAGCAGTTTTTAAATATACCAGATCCACACACACACAATCACCATTACACACACCACCTGCACCCCACTGCACACAACTGTAAATAGAAGTTCCTGAAACTGAAGATGGGTGGCAAAATTGGTAGTTATTTGCATTAAAGAAACATGGACATCACCCATGTGGTTGTCGTGCTCGGTGGCCCCAGAACAAAGGATATTGATTATAGTGAAAATCAAATTTTCTATTAGCTTTTGTAGTCACTTGCATGCATCCGAGAACACGTAGAGAACAGCACAACGAATTTGATAAGCAGCATATTTTGTATTTGTCGTCGTCCATTGTCGACCATATCAACAATGTCAACAAAACTGAATGAATGGAAGTTGGAAATTGAGGAGAAAAATAAAACATAGGTAGCTTTTACAGAGGGAGCGAGGGAAAGAACGCGAAGAAATAATTGAAAACAGTAAGGAAAGGCTCTATGTATAGCGGAACTGAATATACATATGAACTTCCGAGGAAAAAATTGTCCATGAACTTCATTGTTCTTACTACAAAGGCAGATTTTCTAGAGGTGACATTTGACAATTAGAGGGTCCGTTTGCACCCAAATTCATATATATGTGTGAGAGAAGTATATAGCTGGTCTTAGTATGCCGTGGGATTGTTGAGAATGTTGAGTTCAGTTGATATCTCAACTCAACATTCTCAACAATCCCACGGCAACGGGTTCTTTCGTACCGGATTGACTCGAAACCATTGTGTTTCGGCCAACAGCTGTTGAGGTTTATTGACGACCAGAGGCTGTTCAATCCTTTGCAGAATTGAAAGGAGCGAGATGAACGAAAGAGACGGAATAGATCCGATAGCTCTTTTATTGGAATAGATTGTTTGAACTAGTTCGTTACCGAACTAAACGACTCTAATGAAGTCAGAAAATTACATCATCAAACGTCAACCTGATTGCTATGGGAGCGTGATCACTTTATGGAAACAGCATTTTTTTAAATTGTTGGCTTCCATTACTGAAGCAGACGACGAAGATACCACATATTAAACCAAAGCATATGATATTGAGAGCAATTCGTTTAGCCAGGATTTACTAAAGACATCAATAAACCGGTTGAAGAATTATAAGGTCGCAGACGTATACCCGGTGATTGGAACGTAAGCATTCTCTATCGCGTCCACCAGAAAACACATAAGATTGTGTGCTCATGACTTTAACGCTCATCTTGAGTTGTGGTATTTAGTTTTCGGCCAATAAGGACACCCCTACCAGAATTAGCGGAGAGTGTCACAGTTCGCCAGATATAACCTAGCAAAAATTTGGGAGCCAAATAACCATTGCGAAGTTATGTAAACAAGCTACCATCTGCATTACCAAAACTACTTACTTCACTCATTACAACGTAATGAGTACTTGGCAGAGAACGTGTGTGTCCGGCTACAAAATCGTCCGTGATCACGTGATTTTGATAGCAAAATTACGAAGATATATTGTCGTACACGCATGTGTTAAAATAACCATTAATGTTCGTAGTTGTAACACAGTGTGTAGTGTGTTTACCTACAAATCCGAAGTTTGCATGAACAAATCCAGCAGAGAGCAAAACATACAAAAAATCGTTAAGTTCGGCCCGGCCGAAGTTTTTATACCAACCATCATAATGTGAACTAAAAGTGAACAACTAGTTTCCTTTCCTGTACATAATTTAAGGCAAAGAAGTTTTTCGACCAGGTATACCCCAAATGTCTAAATTAGGTGAGAAAATGTATACAGTAATGTCTTCAATCGGGCGGTAAGTCTATATGGGGGCTATATAAAATCGGGCGGTATCTCTATATGGGGACTATATAAAAGTGTGTTCCTATGTTGACAATTTTTGGAGCAAAAGGTTTTGATCACTGAGAACCTTAAATGTCAAATTGCAGATAGTTCGGTCAGCAAATGTAGCTAAATTTCTCAAAACACATAAAATCGGGAGGAATCGTTATGTGCAGGCTATACCAGGATATAGGTATGCTGACAATTTATCGTGGAGAAGTTTTCTGGCCACTGGAAACCGCAAATGTAAAAAAATTTAGCTAAAATTCTCAAAATACCGGAAATCGGAAGTACCGTCACATGAGGGCTATACCAAAACATACCCAGCAAAATGTTCGATGCCAAAGATGTCATTCAATCATGGGTGCAAGTGATCTGGCATGTCATCTTTTTAGCATCTTCATCGATGAATTTTATATGAGCGTGAAGCCCAAAAGATGCTATTCATTTTTGGATCCAAAGCTTGTCATTTAAACCAATGCTTTGACATGTCATTTTCACCAGTCTGATGGCATGTCATTTTCACCAACCCTTTGCAATGACGTTATCATTACGACAAGAGTCTCCGACAACATCAAGCCTATTGTAAATAATTAATCTTATATATCTAGAAAAATGTGTATGAATAAAAACACAAAATTCATCTCTATTGGATCGATGGAATGGGTTCAAATGCGGATGAAAAGATCGGATCATTCACGACTTCCTTTGCATGGGTTCAAATGCTAATGAAAAGATCGGATTTTTCACGACTTCGTTTGAACCAATGCAAAAGATGCCATGAAATCACATCATCGCATGGAACCCCTTCCATCAAATTTTGCTGGGTATATTTAGAAAAATGTGTATAAAAAACACAAAATTCGGGTTCAAATGCTGATGAAAAGATCGGATCTTTCACGCATGGGTTCAATTGCTGATGAAACAATCGGATCTTTCACGGCTTCCTTTGCATGGGTTCAAATGCTAATGGAAAGATCGGATCTTTCACGTCATCGCATAGAACCCCTTCCTTCAAATTTTGCTGGAATGTTAACAATTTTTGGTTAAGAATTGTCGTGACTGCAGGAAACCTCAAACGTCAAATAACAGGAAATTCTATTAAAAAATGTACCGAAAATCCTTAGGTGTCACTATATGGGAGCTATACCAAAACATTATCCTATGTCGACAAATTTTGGTGGAGAAATTTCATTACTGCATGGAGCTTTAAATGACAAATAAAGGGTTGTTCAGTCAAAAATGTAGTTAAAATCCTCAAAATAAAGAAAATCGGGAGGTACAGTTATATAGGGGCTATACCACAACATGGACCTATGTTGACAAGTTTTGTTGGCGAAGTTTCGTGACTGCAGGAAAACTCAAATGTGAGTTTACCGCTATTTCGGTAAAAAGATGTAACTTAAACTCTCAAAATACCGAACAATCGGAAAGCCGTTATTTGGTGGGTATATTAAAACATAGACATATGTATGTTAACAATTTTTGGTGAAGAAGTTTCGTGACTGTAAGGAACCTATATTGAGTGCTTTTATCTAAGTCTGAGCTATGCTCAGTCGTCTCCGGGGTCAACTCAAGGACCCACAAACCTTAAGTAATAACACGAGTTGTTAAATTTCAATTCTTTATTCGAATCTTGGGTGTTAATAAAATGAATAGCATGTAAGTGGAATTTCGGATATTGTTGGCTGTAGTTGAGATAGGTAAGCAAAATATGCTTTTAAATAATTTGGCAAATCCTGTTGAGAATCAGGCCCTCGGTGTCTATGTTTCGATATACTTAATTTAGTCGGGTGTGGTGAAATATTCAGATTCTGGTACGTTAAGCTTGCTGATCGGAGGGCTGGCTACGAGCGTTGAGCGCTGCTGAGCTGTGAGCATGACGCGAGCGGTGATCTGCTTACGAGGGAGTTGCTGGATACGAACGGTAGGCTGCCACGAGCTTGCCGGCTATGAGCGCTGAGCTGTAAAATTACTAGGAACGAGTAGCTGGCTACGAGCGTTGCTTAACAGTGAACTTGATGCGAGCGGTGATTTGCGTACGAGCGAGTAGCTGGATACGTATTGTAGGCTGCCACGATACGAATGGTAGGCTGCCACGAGCGAACAACTGGCCACAAGCGTTGACGGTGCTGAGCGGTGAGCTGGCATCTCTTGTAATTTGAGATGACAAGAAATGCAGTCGCGTTAATATTTCCCATAGCGACGGTAGAACGAATGTGAATAAGAATTTAAAATGTGTTGCTAGCACAAGTGTTGTGTGGCATGTTTATGTATGTGTTTTTTTAGGTACTACCGAGACTAAAACGTGCATTAGGATGGGTAGTGTTAATGGGTGAATTTAAGTGAAGTGGGAAAGAATGATTTATATTAAGAAATTTAGTTACAAACCTCAAATTTCAAATTACTGATACTTCATTCAAAAAAAGTGGCTAAACCCCTCAAAATAGCAAAAATCAGGAAATACCGTTATATGGAAGCTATACTATGTAGGCAATTTCTGGTAGAGAAGGGAACCTCAAATGTCAAATTACGGGTAGTTACTAAAAACTCAAAACACCGAAAATCGAGAGGTACCATTATATGGTGGCTATACCTAAACATGGACTTATGTTGACAACTTTTGATGAAGACGTTTTGTGACCACTGGTAACTTTAAATGTCACATAGCAGGTAGTTCGGTCAAAAAGTAGGTGAAACCCAAAAAATACCGAAAATCTGGAGGTACCGTTATATGGGAACAATAGCAAAACATGGACTTATGTTGACAGTTGTTGGTGAGGAAGTTTTGTGACCTTTGAGAATTTGAAATGTCAAATAAAAATAACAATCAGTTCGGTCAACAAAATTTAGCTAAAATTCTCAAAATATCGAAAATTGGAAACTATCGTTTTATGGGGAGGTACCGTTATATACCAAAACATGGACCTACATATGTATATTGAGAATATTTGGTGGGGAAGTATAGTGACCACTAAAAATCTCAAATGTCAAATAACAACTAGTTTGGTTGCAAATTGCAGCTAAAATATCAAAAATCGGGAGATACCGTTATGTGGGGGCCATACAGAAGCATGGACCTAGGTTGACAATTTTTGATGGAGAAGTTTTGTGGTCACTGGGAACCTCAAACTAAAAAAATAAGAGGTAGTTGGGTCAGTTAAAATTTCCAAAATATTTAAAATTTCCAAAATACCGAAAATCGGGAGGTACCGTTATATGGCGGCTATACCAAACCGTGGGCCGATATAACCCATCTTCGAAATGGACCTTCCTATGGAAAAAAGACAGTCGAGTGCAAAAATATTAGAACGCTATATTTTTGCACCCGAGTTTCTTTTTTCAACTATTGTGTACGCTAGAGTGATTACAATAGACGGACAGGGCTAGATTGACTAAGAATTTTATCCTGATAAAAAATATATGCATTTTATAGGGTCGCAAATGATTATTTCAATTAATATTCCCTCCATATTGTGGTGGAGGATAAAAAACTGGCAATTTTGCTATGACATGCCATATACATACATATGTATATACTACATACGACATGTCATAGCAAAATGGATGCCATTTAAGAGACTTGGATAATTCAAGTGATGGTATGTATTTAGGGCTTTTTTTCTATGTCGAAACGAAAATTTCGTTCGCAAAAATAACCAAACTTTACTTTCCAACATATTTTTACAGTGTTTTATTTAACTTGGTGGTGTCCGTTTAGTTCAAATTTGGCAACTCATTTTTAACACAGTTGCAATTGACCAATCTTTTCAGATTTGGATGACAATACATGAATATGAAACCAAAACCAATATGGGTCCATTTTTTCTTATAGCCCACACATAGCGGTACCACCCGATTTAGTTCAAATCTAGTAACTCATTGTTAACACAGTTGCAGTTGACCAATCGAACTAAAACTTTGCACACATTTCAGATTTGGATGACAAAACATGAATATGAAGCCAAACCCAATATGTGTCCATTTTTCCTCTAGCCCTCATATAGCGGTACCACTCGATTTCAGGTATGTTGAGGATTTTATCTTCATTTTTAGGCCGAATTGGCTGTGACTTGGCATTTGGAGTTCCCAATGGCACAGAAACTTCCCCACTACATTTTCGGCCTAAATTGGCTGTAATTCGGTTATGGGGTTCCGTTGAAAGTGGAAAGGGCATGTTGAGAGTGGGAAGTTCGGAGGAGGTGTTTCGGAAGTTCGGAGGAGGTTGTTCGGAGATGATTTTTCAAATTTCGGTGGAAGTTGTTCGGAGTTTCAGTGGAGGTTGTTCGGAAGTTCGGAGGAATTTTTTGGAAGTTTGGATGAGGTTGTTCGGAGGAGATTTTTCGGAAGTTCGGAGGAGTCGGTGGAGTTTGTTCGGTGGGATGGTGTTATAAAGGGGGAAGTTAGGAACTTCCACCTCCCTCCGAACTTCCGAACTTCCAAACAACGTTCTCCGAACTTCCCCTTCTCAACTTGCCCTTTCCACATTCAGTCTAATCTGTTCGCTACTACACACTTACAAGCACACAAACGGCCAATAAATAAATAAATTTTTCACTCTATTTCGAGAATTTTTACTCCCACTCGTATTTTCTTCCAAAACACCTACTACCCAAGTACTCGTACTCGCAAGGGTAAAATCCACATATATGTACATGGAATAAGTCTGACTTGTTTTATTTGTCAAAGAGAAATGTGCCTGTAATTTTAACTTTTTACAGTGTTTTTTAACTTGCTTTGGTGTCTGTTTAGTTCAAATATGGTAACTCATTTTCCACACAGTTGCAGTTGACCAATTAAACTAAAACTTTGCACACTTTTCAGATTTGGATGTCAGTACCTGAATATGAAACCCAAACCAATATGGGTCCATTTTTTCTCATAATCCCCGTATAGCGGTGAAAATAATTTAATAAAATCTCTCAAATAAAACGCTTGCATTTGAATTAAAAATTGGGACAATATCAAACGCCAAGCGTTTTATTTGAGAGATTCCATTATGAAAAATTATTTTCTAGTTTTAAGTGCATTTATAAATAAAACACACTAACTTAATTTTTTAAATTATTTTTTATTTATTTTGCTTTTGTTTCAAAACAAATTAAAAATAAAAAAGTTTCAGTTCGATTGGTCAACTGCACCTGTGTAAAAAATGAGTTACCAGATTTGAACTAAACGGACACCAAAGCAAGTTAAATAAAACACTGTAAAAAACAATCGAGTTTGGTATTTGTTAAGGCCTCGACACACAACAAGCATGGCATTCTTGCTTAAGTCATATCTGGTAAATGACTAAAGACCATGTTCGACATAATTCAAATGTGATTCTGAAATTGGTCTTTAGTCTTTGCGGAAAGGATATACAAAACAAATAAAAAATATATAATATAGAACGGTGAACATGGAAAAATGTTTGTACTAATACCTATTTTAATTGATATTTATTTTCATGTAAGTACTATTCGTACCACACAAGTCCGATTTTCCTCACGCCTACATATCAAGAGCCAGCCATAATTGTTGAGATATTTTAATTGGGGTGCTCAGCGCCAAGACGGCTTAACCCACCAACCGCGATCCTCATTTCCAGCTCTATCTGTTCCCAAAAAGCATTTATAGTACTATTTAGTACTTTACATATAAATACGAACCTCCTCCTAATATTTCAAAATTCCCTTTACACAATAACAAATTGTACCAAATCATGTACCATGTAGTACAATTCGTATATTTATGGTACATATTTCCTAAATCTGACGTTATTACCAAAAAACAAAAGTAATCTTAATTCTAAATCTCACGAATCCAGGTCTATTCGTTAGTCCAATACAAAATTGTACCATGCATAGAACCATCTTCGTACCCCTAAGACTACCAAATCCTAATTGTACCAAATTTATTACTTTTTGTTAATATAAGTACGAATTTCTAAAACAAACTCAAACAGTAATCTCAAGTCAATCGAATTTAGTACTTTTCGTTGCCATAAGTACGAACTTCCAAAAGAACCCCAATCGCACTCTCCAATAGTAATCTTAATTCCAAATTTCACTATTCCAGCTCTATCCGATCACTTAAATTCATATTGTACCAAATTTGGTACCATTTAGTACTTTTCGTACCCAAAAGTACGAATTTCCATAATATGTACATCTATCCTACACTCCGACAGTAATCCTAATTCTAAATTTCTGGATTCCAGCTCCATCCGTTCCCCCAAATCCAAATTGTACATTATTTGGTACTATTTAGTACCTATTTATGGGTAGTACGAATTTCGAAAACTACCTCCATATCTCAAACCTACACTACAACAGTAATAGTAATTCCAAATTTCAGAATTCCAACTTTATCGATTCACCCAAATTCAAATTGTACCAAATTTAGTACCATTTAGTACTATTCGTACACATGAGTACACATTTTCAAAACCACCTCCTTATATCAGCTCATCTTCTATGCCTTGATTTTCATTCCAAATTTCAAGATTTTAGCTCTATCCGTTCACGTAATACCAAATGGTACTAAAATTAGTAACTTAGTAGTACTTTTCGTACACTTATAGTTCGAATTTCCAAAAACCCTTTGGTACACCTTTCTAACTCTCCATCAGTGAACCTAATTCCAAATTTCTAGCTTCTCGCGTTTGCCTAATACAAAGGGTACCATCTTTAGTACCTTTTAGTACTTTTCGCACCGTTCTAGTTCGAATTTCCGAAACTCCACCCTTATCTGACACCTTCGGACCAAGGGTACCCCTCACCCAAAATTTCAAGATTCTAGCTTTAGCCGTTTATCAGTCAGTGAGTCAGTCATCATTACTCAACTCTTTTATAAGTATAGATGACTTCAGCAAGAATGCCATGCTTCATATGTGTCTAGGATTTTTTGCTAACGACATTTTCAATTCGACATAGAAAATCAGGCCTTTATTTACTGATGTATGTTTCACAAATCATTTATCAATTATAAAGTATTTTCTTTTCAATTTCAGATTCAAAAGATATGAGGAGTATCATGTGCCTCCTGCAATGTCTTCCTTCATCCAGGCTAACGGAAGAGCCTAGAGAAAGTATTCCTCACAGGACTCAAAAATATCCGTTGTTTTATTTGGTGACTCTCATTTAAAAGAACCTGAATTATTTTCATTTATTTAAATTTATTTTTAATTAAAAACGATGTTTGTTCATACATACATACATATATGTACATATGTATATCTAAAATAGTAATATCTATAAATACGATTTATGATTGCTGGAGTATTCCCCCATTGGCTTAACTTCATCATTACTTTCTTTACAGAGATTAATGTTTACAAAACGCACTGACAGCTTGCAAAATTAGCTGATCGCTACCAATATCATGATTTCAACCTTGGCAAGACTTTATGAACACTATTTCTGAAATGCAGTATTTTCTTGTACATATTCAAAATTACGTATTTACCGTTTTGATAACTGTAGGACACGGTCAGAAATTTCTTCAAAAGAGCATGTTGGTTTTTATGTTAATTTCCTTTTCAGCAACTACAAAACATTCAGGCAAACATTTTCAATACAACTAATCATTATCTATTGACATAACCTCCAACTTTATCCCGATGTCCTTGAAATATAGTTATTAATAAAAAATAAGCACGGTTTGTGTTCGAATGTTTCTTATCATTCTCCTGTTAAATATAAACATAATTCTCATTTGATTTATAATCTTCCTCGTTCTACTATTTCCTTTAATGGATGTTAAATAGACGAAGGACTAAATAAGTGTTGTTGCTGTTGTCAGTTCTGCCTCGCCTCCCTTTGCATAGACACTCACACACACATACATTGCATATTATGATGAATAATTGAACATAATGAATTTTCTTATCTCATTCACAACAATTATGTATCAACCAACAACAAATATAATAAAGCACACACATATTTACACACACACATACAGTTCAGACACTCGGTATTTCTCACACCTTACTGTTGTAGAAAAATCCTGGCTCTAATTCTATAAGCAAACATTGGCAAAACACGCGTTCAAACAAAACATAAAATCAACTGCTGGACTGTTGCACTGTGTGATGTGCTTGAGAAAACAAACATGCACACACACATAAGTACTCAAGGATTTGATTTACACAGGCTTTTGGGGGGAATATAGTAGCGACTGCCTTGTTTGCCTCTCTGTGGGTGTGTGCTTGATGGTGTTTTATCTCTCTCGTTGCAGCACACACACAATAAGCAAATGTTTGTGTATCGCATTTTCGAGTCAGCACTCCGGCATTCAGTTGTGTCATTTCTTTACCCATACAAATATCCCCAAACACATACATACGTACCTACATAAATTCAGTCACTATGCTGATAATGTAGGTAAACGTACCAAATGCAAACCCATATGAAATAACACAATTTAAATGATTACGCTTCGAACAAACAATGAACAACGATGTATGAATGAATGAATATGTGGATGGCTCAGAACAAAGGCAATGACAAAACGGCAACGTATCCATTCCATACTCCCGACAGGATGCTGACTCACAATCGAATATACACTGAAGCGCTGTTATTAATGCGAAGAGTACAAAGTGTAGACAACATTTCCACAACAACTGTAATAACATGAATATAAACGCCTTCAAGGGTATGTCGAACTTCTACATTCGTCATATTTTGATTGTACTTTGGCGTGGAGGAATTCCATTTTGAAGGTGGATATGAGTCATTCGATTTTAATTGGGTGAATGCATTATCAGAAACCAAGTCGATTATGTTGTGATAGATGGAGGGCACTCATGGAGCAGTAAACATCAACTCCGATTTCTCGCTCTCTTCTGAAGGTAGCGAATAAAGTAAAACCCACATGAATGCTGAAGATCGGAAAGCTAAAAACACAACAGACAGCTGTGTAGTATGCGGACCTGTGCAGCATGCTGGGCAGGCATCCTGCGTGCCATAAATCTTGGCCCAGTAAGAATTGAGGCGGCTGCACCAACCACATCTTAGTTGTGCCAACACGACTCCGTTTGCCTTGGCAGCTGATGCTCTTCCGCTGCCACGAGGACAATATTCACACTAAAGGCTTCTAAAGCCTCAGCGACCACATCAGTGTGAATGTCTCTCAACCCTGCCTGATAAGAACGTTGATCTAGGGGTTCTCTTTTATATATCTGGACATCCCTTTCCAGATCACAAAATCCTCTCTGACTCGCCTGGTGGTTCGGGCATATCCACCAGGTGGTAATTTGGATGGTCTTGCCTATAGCACCAAGCAAGTATTCGATCGTCAACATTCTGTTGTGTCGAGGCACCGGCAGGATCTTGTTATCCTCATGCAAATGGTCCACTGAAGGCATGAGGTGACACCCTGTTGCATTCTGACAAATTTGTAAGTTATGCCATTGCGTATCACTTACGTTAGCAAACCACGCTGGCGCCGCATAGCATACCATAGACCGACCTATCGCGTTGTGTGTGGTTAACAAGGTTTCTTTATCCGCACCCCAAGTGCTGCCGGCTAGGGACTTGAGGACCTTATTCCTGCTTCTTAACTTATCGCAGATAACTGTGGCATGCTCGAACGACCGATACATGCTATCGAATGTGACCCTCAGGACTTTGGGGTAGTTTGTGGTCTGAATAATTGAATCGGCGACATGCACATTCGGTGGGTGCTTCATTTGCGCCGTCCATGTGGTGAACTGTGTAGCTGTTGACTTAGTGATGGATATTTTCATATTCCTCGCGAGGAAAAACTCTACTAGATCAATGAGATAGGCGTTTAGCCTATCACAAATGTTACCAATGTTGGGACGTGACGCCATGAGTGTACAATCATCCGCGTACGTAATTAACTCAATGCCGCCAGGAGGTCGTGGAATTGCAGAAAGGTATAGGTTAACCAGTTCCAGTTCCCCTCCTAGGGGATCTCCCTACTTCACTCTACGGGGTTTGGACTTCCTATCTCTGAATTCCACGTATGGCTGCCGACCACACAAATAGTTGAAGACCCAACGTTTCAGAGCAGACCGGAGAGTAGTGTTCTTGATATCTTCGAACAGCCTAGCATGGCTGACCGTATCAAACGCTTTGGTCAGATCCAATGCTACCATCACTGTTCACGTAAAACACTTCTCTTCGCCCGGTCGCTATCGAGGCGCTCGATAAACATTCGGCAGAAGTAGCCCGCACACCTCTTCGGATCTGTCATAGCCGCGCCGTTAAACATGACAGATGTCCCATTATCCCTCCTACCAGGGTTCGATAGTGCCTTAACCGTTGTCCACAATTTACTACAACCAATGTTGCAGCAATTCTGATATTCTAGCCACTTTTTCCGTTTGTGCTCACCGACTAATCTATTGACTTCCACTGACAGTTCTCTGACTCTGGGATCATTAGGGTTCGTGCGGGGAATTCCATCACGCTCATTTGCTAATCCCGTCGCATCTGCTGGGAAATTAGGTCTTTTTCAGGTATTCGATCAGCAGGAGTATAGCGAGTGGCTGCAGCAGCGATAATGTCTCTCAGCACGAAGCAACATAATCCCTGTCGTAATACACCCTCAGGAAGGTCAGGCCTGAGCAGTTCCACGGAACCGGCTGCATCTCGGTGCCACAGACCTATTAGGGGGCGGGGGCGGCACCGGAGCCCCGGGCCCCCTAAATGAAAATTTTTCATACAATTTTTGAGCATTTTGCTTCCAAAATCATATTTGGTCCGCTGACCATCCAATAAAGACGAACGCGAACATGTAGTTGTTGCTGGGGCGACGGCCCTTGGCCGAGAAGATGTTTTCTCGGGTCAATCCGTTTTCTCGGGTCAAAGTTCGATGGCGGTGAAGCCACTCCACAGCCGATATGTCTGATGAGCCGCTACCCATGACGAAACCGGTCACGTAATGGTGGTGGGATCGAATCTTCTGTTTTCCTTTTCCACTTGCAAAAAATCATCGGTCATTAACCTCGACTCCAGAGAGAAATTAATTAATATTAATATTAAAATGATAAAAATCAGCTTGAGCCAGGCTGAGAATTTTCATAGCATTAACATTTGTTCTAGTCCCACTTTGATCGAAATTGTCATTTTCATCCAAAAAACTTAAAACCTAAAAAAATAAATGTGAACTTTGACCGCGATTTATTTAAAATCTCATCTCTCTCATCTTTTAACATTTTAGTTTCAGAACCTGCTAAACCTTCCCAGGTGCAAGCACCTTTCATTTAAAGTTAGTTCAGGTACACCTTCATTACAGAACCCATAATACGATCGGGAGTGTCTTTCTACTGTTTTAAATCCGTAGTAACACGTAGCACAAGAGAGAGGAAATAAACAAGTAAAAAATCGTTAGGTTCGGGCGGGCAGGGCAGAACTTCTTATACCCTTCACCACAAATATTCTGAACTAAAATAAAATAATAAGTCTCCTTTCCTGTCCACAATTTTAGGTAGAGAGGAACTGACCGCGGGCTATTATATGGCGGCATACCAAAACATGGACCTACTCGTATGTTGAGAAATAATAGCTAGTTCGGTCAAAAAATGCTAAAAACCCTCGAAGTATCGAACATGGGGAGCTACCGTTATAAGGAAGCTATACCAAAACGTGGACTTATGTTGAAAATGTTTGGTGAAGAAGTTTCGTGATTGTAGAGTACCTTAAATGTTAAATTACAGCTAGTTCGGCCAACAAATTTAGCTAAAACCCTCAAAGTACCGAAAATCGTATATACCCTCCACCATAGGTACAATTTTCGAAACTTCTCTACAAAAATTTGCAACATAGGTCCATGTTTTGGTATAGCCCTCATATAACGGCACCTATATGAGAGCTATACCAAAACATGGACCTATGTTGACAATTTCTGATATGACCCTTGGAACCACAGATGCCAAATAATAGATAGTTCCGAAAAAAATCTCAAAATACCTAATCTCTTATATGGGGGATATGCCAAAACATGTTGACAATGTTGACAATTTTTGTGTAGAAGTTACGAAAATTTTACCTATGGTGGCGGGTATACAAATGAGAGCGTAAAACAATTCTGATGTATAGGAACAGATTTCTACAATGCAGATACATCCACTTGTTGAGACGTACAAAGTACACCGCTAACACCTACATATAGCGTGCTCAGGTTATGGAATTAAGACTTTTCCAAGAGGTCAGTATAAAGTAGCAGCAATAACAGCGATGCCACAGAACAAATCTCCGACCAGACAGATGCCGACGGTTTGTCAGCCGTATTGGTTGAGACCGTAGGCAACACGGTGGTAATGTGTATGCATCTACCAGTAAGCATCATCTGGCAAAAGGAACGCATGATTGGGGCTTGAGTGTCGTAGGCAAAAAACAGAAAAGACTGCATTTTCGAAACATGGTCATAAGTCACCCTTGCATCGCTTATAAAATTTACAGAACATTTGTCCTATAAGCCTAACTAGGAATGGAATACCACATCTCTCTATTTGTTGTTTTTCTTTCCAAATTTGGAAAATTTGAATAGTTGAGCAAGTTTGGCAATATATGTCGGGCGGGCAGGGCAGATCTTTTGCACGGTGTCATCAATCCCTTCCCTATAGGAATTTAGTCCATGTGGAGAACAGAGTGATCGCAGACATAACGCAGACATATCTCACATGGAAAAAGGTGGTCAAATCTATTAAATAGGGTTCGGCCGTTCACAAATGACACTAGGAAGTTTCCTGACGCCAAAATATCAATGCCGTCTGGAGGGGGTGGAATACATGAAAAGTAGAGGATAAACAATTACGGAGATAATACCCCGCCTTGGGAAATTCTCTATTTCACTCTACAACTTTCTGTTCCTGAATTCCAAGTACGACGGGTTTCCACACATATAATTGATTATTCAACGTCTCAAACATAGCAGGAGGGTGGTCCGCTCGATGCCCTCAATGAGTGTGGAGTCCTTGACAGTATCAAAAACTTTTGAATAGCCGAGCGCCACAGCACTATTCTATCGCGTAGCTAGTTTTGGTTGAGTCCTCGCCTAATATGTGTGGAGATGACGTGCAGCGCTGTTGTAGTTCTGTGCTGCTTACGGAACTCATGCTGATGATCGGCAACTGGATCGCTGATGCTGATAGTTTTGGGATCTGTTTTGCAAAATGATATCGCATTCCGATAGTCTCTTTTGTCGATTGTTTCTGTGATCAAGGCACCTTTGGAGGTCGTGGGTTGTTGTGACTCATCCATTTTATCAATGGCTGCTTCACACTCACCGACAACCTCTTCCTGCGCAGCCCGCATAAGAAGCATTGGGTTGTCGGGTTCGTCCGTTGTAATTTGTTTCGCTTCTGAACAGGCTGGAACTGCAACCACGTCATCTCCCCCAGTCGAGTTGAGTTGCCACATATCTGTTACTGGGAGAGGGAACTATATTTGTGTCCATTGCTTCCTCCTCACTGGTCAATGTTATGACGTCAACTTGTTTGCGTTCCACCTTGCTGCATGAGGAAATGTTTTCCTCAATATTTGTGAGGATTTCCCTACTGTGTCTGCCCAGGGTGTCGTTAGTCGTGCCGAGTTCCAGGCTGTCGTCCCCTCCCATATTTTGAGTAAGTTGCAACGATATACTAGTGACTGTGATAGAAGAATCGTTGCCCGTGTCAATGTTCCTTATTCTCGGTGAGTGGGAGGTTTAGCACTTGTGGAACTAAAATCTGAGGGTTTTTGATTTTTGGTTTTTTTAAGTTCTGATATATATGCGGAATTGGTTTTGTGTTAGGACAAGGGGTTGAGGACTTGGTGGTGAAGCCTGCTACTCGTTGAGTCGCCCAGGGATCAACGAGGTTCCGTTCAAACACAGTTTATATGTACCCCACTGCAAATCTTGAAAAAGCCGATTGGCACGCTTTGTATGCATGACACTCCGTTGTTAGTGGATTTCTAATGTATGAGAGATCGCTTCTTGGTCAGTCGCACTTTTCTGCTCTCAAAATGCCATATAGTATGGAGATTAGATCTATCATTCAGGTTGTCATGTCGAATGTAGAAAATTGTGACTTATTCCCCCGCATGTATCTTCTTGGGGATATTGAATATACGGAAAAGAATAAGCCTTTCTTATTACCTTCTTTTAGGTCCCTAATTTCATGTCCTAATATTTCACACATTTACCATACCCTTAGATATCCCTATTGCAATGACTCATACAAAGAAATGCGCATAACTAACCACATACCCGCACGACTAAGAAAATTAAGAACGAATTGTCTGTCCATGCGGTCCGACAGCCAATCATTTGACAATTTCTGTGTGCGTGTGGGTGTCCGTGCTTGCACTTGTTTGAACTACGCCACTATCCTTGTTGGGGTTAAGTCAAGAGATATGCAACATTGAAATTCTACAGATGAGAGAGAATGGGAATTTGGAATCTTTCATACAAAAGCACATCCTGGACGAATGCAAGTGAATGTGCTTTGCCATTCAAGTGTTCTGGCTGGCTGGCTGACTGGGATATGTTTCTGTTCTTACCGGCTACTGCTTTTGTCGCTGAATGCCTGTTGACATCAAAAGAGCTGGTGTGCGTACATGGTCGAAAACACACAAACACAGACACACACAATATTGTGAGACAAGTTAATATCGTTTACCCAGCATTGTCTTGTGTGGTGTGTTTCGTGGCGATAAAGAAGTTGTTTATTCGCATTTCCACATTCCTCGGGTGGAGTTGGAGTATCTTTAAATGTGGTCTGGGGGTGTGTGTGTGTTTGTGTTAATTGTTGTCAACTCAACCATTGTACGAAAGCTCTTTAGCTCTACCCCATATCATGGTCACCAACAACAAGCAGCACGCAGGGGGACGACATCATCAGTGACCGGCCAGATAGGTCGGTTGGATCATGAACAGCATGTTTTCGGACAAATTGCCTGGTTACTTGGTAGCCAGAATTTTTTCCAGGTTGATCTTCTCACAAGGGAAAGAAATTAAGCATCATGCAAAGGCAAATAACTCAAAAAACCCTCGTCTTTATACGCCTGTTTACCTTCAGTTGATTACCGACTATCATTTGGTTGCTTCCGCATACACTTTTCCATGGAGTTGTTGATGTTGCGTTTTGAGTTAACAACGGTGTGACAACTGCTTTCAGATAACGACTTAATGCAGCATAACCTACGTTAAGAAAGAAAGAAAAAAAATGGAAAGGATGACCGAAAGCAGCCTCACCAAGAAATTTTATTCAGTGAAATAAACATTTCAAGGGAACTCAGCAAGGATAATATTTGTCTGAGAGCTGTGGAAAGGAACAGCCAAATATCCGCAAAATAAAATCTTGTTGATTTATGTTGATTGCATCGGTAACAACAGGGGTAAGATGCTCTTCTTCACATTTCCTTTTCTTTCGTGAAAGATGTGCTGGTAAATGCTGAATTTGCTTAAAGTGATTGTGGTTAAGCAGGAAGGGATAAAGTTAATGACACTTATTTAGGATTGAGCATTTTTAATAGGCCGTTATAAATATGAAAACTTGATTATGGCGTTCTTCCGTATTCGTCAGCTCTTTCAATAATAATATAAAAAGGTCTTCTAGTCCGCCATTAGCATAGCTGAGTGCTACCGGACGTGTCCAGAGATGTGTAGCTCTTTATTAATTGAATACCCGCGAAAATTCAGTGGATTTAATAGGTATGAAAAAAAAAACGTTTCCAGATCCGCTCTGCAATTCTAGCTTCGTTGCCCCTTAATATTTAGCTTTGACAAAGAAAGATTTTTCATTGTTTCAGATCTTATCGCCTTACTGGAAGTGCATAAAATCAAAACAAGGACACCTAAAGGTGATGCACCGGATTATAGCTGTCATGGGTTTCGCAGTAGTTTATTGTTAGCCAGAGACTAAAACTTAAGTCTCAAGATTCAACTCAATGGATAAACGAAAAACATCAATTAGAACAACTAAAAAGTGGTTAAGTTCGGCCGGGCCAAACTTTTTGTACCCTCCGCCATAAAATATTCGTAACTAAAATGGAATGATTAGTTTTCTTTCCTGTCCACAATTTTAGGTCCAAGAAATGTTCGACCACGGATACCCCAAATGCCTTAATTATTTAATTTAATCTAATAAAAAATATGTGTTCAGTCAGGTTGTTGTTTTAACAGTGTTTATTATTATGTTTGTATGTTCGTTCTTCTGTTCAAACTGGCTCTGGGTCTATTTCCAGTTCTAGAAAAGTGGCTGCTTCGATGGGACGTAGCCACAGATCCACTGAGTGGGTTTGGCGGGGCAGTAGAAAAAGTGGTTTGTGTCGTGCAGGTCCATGCCGCATGCTGGGCATATGTCTTGCACGGCGCGATCGATTTCCACCCAATAAGAATTTAGGCGACTGCAATATCCCGAGCGTAGTTGAGCCAAAACTACTGTGGTTTGTCGTGGCAGCTGACGCTCCTCAGCAGCGATAAATGGGGGTTGTACTAAGGAGACTTTATTCACACTATATTTGCTTATGGCCTTAGCAACTGCATCCGTGTGAATGTTACGTCCCTGCTTAGTATGCTTGTTTATCTAGGGGTTCTCTCCTATGTAGTTGGACATTCCCCTCTAGAGCGTGGATATCCTTCCTGATGATCCTGAATGTGTCGGGCCTTCCTACCAAATGGTGATTGGGATGGCTTTCACGGTAACACCCAAGCAAGTACTGCAACGAAAGCAGCTCATTGTGTTGCTGTACTGGAAGAATATTTGTCTCCTCATGTAGATGGTCCACTGAAGACTTGAGGAGGCACCCTGTTGCTGTTCTCAGGCCGGCGTTCTGATTGGTTAGAATCTTTTTCCAATTCGTATCACATAATCCCGGGGACCAAACTGGAGCCGCATAGCTTACCACAGACCGACCTATCGTGTTATATGTGGTCAACAAGGTTTCTTTATCTGCACCCCAAGTGCTGCCGGCTAGGGACTTGAGGACCATGTTCCTACTTTTCAGTTTGTTGCAGATAGCTGTGGCATGCGCGCACGACTTGAATGTAGTATCGAACGTTACCCCTAAAATTTTTGGGCAGTTTGTGGTCGGAATTCTGCTACCGTCGACCACGGCATTCCATGTGGTGAACAGAGTGGCTGTACATTTTGTGGCGGAAATCTGCATATTCCTCGAGTGGAAAAAGGTGGTAAGATCGGTTAAGTAATTGTTCAGTCTCTCACAGATGTCATCAGGGAAGGTACCTGACGCATCGTGCACTCATCCGCATACGTTACGATCTCGATGCCGTATGGAGGGGTTGGAATACTGGAGAGGTAGAGGTTAAACAGTTCTGAAGATATCACCCCACTCTAAGGGGTTTGCACTTCTTGTTCCTCAATTCCACGTACGACTGGCGTCCACACATATAATTGACTATCCAACGTGTCAAGCTTGGTCGGAGGGTTGTCTGCTCAATGTCCTCAAACATCGTGGAGTGCCTGACTGTATCAAACGTTTTTGATAAGTTAAGCGCCACCATCACTGTTCTATCACACAGCGGTCTCTGGTTGAGTCCTTGACAAATACATCTATGTGGAGATAGCGTGCTGTGCTGCTTACGGAATCCATGCTGATGATCGGCAACTTGGTAGCTATTTCTGATACTGGGGACGACTAAGGCCTCAAGGGTCTCTGCTACAGAAGACCGCCTGTACGATTCAAACTTTCTGGGTTGCCCGGTAACGTCATTTATCAGACCAGGTGACACGATGGTTATGTCTGGCGAACTGTGACACTGTCCTCTAATTCTGGTAGGGCCGTCCTCATTGACACCTGACTGTTTCCCCCATACATTCTATGTATGGGTCATTAGAGACAGGCTCAAGCGAGATAGGTCTGTATTGGACAGACTGGTGCAAGGGGAAGCTAATCCCCCCACCTGCACTTCTGGCGCGATCCTTCCTTAACACGATGTAACCATCACAACGTTGTAAGCTACAGTTGTTGTTGAGCTTGGTTTCTTGCACCGCCGCGAACTTGATATTCTTCCGACTCATGAAATCCCCTATTTCCTCGATCTTACCTCGGAGTCCATGGCAATTAAATTGCAAAAAGGGTGCATTTTCTGGGATTGGAAAAACAATGGCCGGTGTTAAATGCTATGTTTGCGGTTGCTGTCGAGGGGACTGCGGGGGAGTTTCGTAATCTGATGACGACTCACTGGAGACTGTATTCATGCAGCAACATAGTCCCTGTCGTAGTCAATCACGTGGACAAGTCCAGAACAAACCCACCCACTTCTGACATCGATTGCATCTCACCGGTTGGATGTGGGTGAAGATGCAGATGTCACAAACCGAGCACAAATATATTGGTCCTGTGTTTTCCTCCGTCCCGGCACGGACCAAACGAATTCGGAGCAGGCATTCCGGGATATGCTGCTCCCAACACAGAAAAACGAAACAAATACAAACAAATGTACAATGAAGTGGTAGCTGCTGACCGGAACGCTGATGTTGTGTGGTTCCGGGTCAATCCGGTACGAAAGAACCCGCTGCCGTGGGATTGATTTAATCAGATGGTAGCTTTATATGGGGGCCATTTCAAAGTGTGGACCTGCATATGTTGACAATTTTTGGTGGAAAAGTTTTGTGACTGCATGGAACTTCAAATGTCAAATTACGGGCAATTCAAAATAACGAAAATCGAGAGGTACAGTTAGGAAGTTTCGTGACGGCAGAGAACATCAAATGTCAAATTTTCGGATAAAGAAATGAACTTCAAAGTCAAATTACAGAAAATTCGGTGAACAAATACTGCTAAAATTCTCAAAATACTGAAAATTGGAAGGTACGCTAAGATGTGGCCTATACCAAACAATGGAACTATATTGATCATTTTCAGGAAAAAACGTTTTGTCACCACTAGAAATCTCAAATGTCAAATATCAAGTAGTTCGTCAAACAATGTAGCTAAATTCTCAAAACTCCGAAAAATCGGGAGGTACCGTTATATGGGGGCTATACCAAAACATGGACCTATGTTGGCGATTTTCAGTGGAGAGCTCTCGTGACCACTGGGAACCTCAAATGTCAAATTACATTAAGTTCGGCTAAAATTTGTAGCTAAAATGCTCATAATACCGAAAATCGGGAGGTACCGTTGTATGAAGGCTATACCAAAACATGAACCTCTGTCCATAATTATTGGAATATACGTTGTTTGGTCTCTGGGAATCCTAAATCTCACATAATAGCTAATTCGGTCTGAAAATGTGACTAAAACGTCAAAATATCTAAATAGGCCGGTACGGTTATGTGCGGGTGGTCGGTCCATGTTTTGAACTTAATGATTTTACCCTGATCAATAATATATACTTTATAGTGTCGTAAATGATTTTTTCTATGCGTTACAAGCGGAAAAACAGATTTTATATACATTCCATACTATGGTTGAGGGTATAAAAATGAAAACAGTTTTTTTTGGTCCAGCTGGCGGAAAATTTACCCTACACAATAAACATCGATAGCAAACATGGGCCAAACATGCCAAAAAGAAGGGTGCTTCAGCACCAGATTCAAATACATCGATAAATGTAAGCCCAAATGGCTGTAAGCAGAACAATTGGCATGAAACCAAACAATTGACAAACAACCACTAATCGAGGATGTGGGGATCACGATCGATTCGAGAAGCCAACATCGACATCACTACTTCAACCTATCAAAACATCAAAACACTAATGCCGAACATCGGGAAACAGCAAACCCAATATTCGCAGAATTTTCACTTGACTTAACCACTTGTTTAATAAAAGAACTCTTCGTCCGCATTACAAACCACCACAATTGCAAAGTATTGACCACTCCATGCAAACGCCCACAAAATCAGTACTTGGACTAAAGAAATCTCTACCAAACAGTCAGTCAATTAAACAATCAGGAATATCATGCTGGAATGGAAAACTGGAGTTTTAAAAATTCGAGATGTACTGAAGACGGAACGAAGTCCAACAATTCTATTAAAGAGTGCAACATTATACTGATGGTCTTAGTGCAGGCATTTTCTTTTGTAGAGAGGAGCAAGGCAACTTAATGGATAGCGTGCTCAGGTTATAGAGAATATTAGCCAAATAATATTAGCCAACAGATACAACTTTGTTTTAGGTACCATAAACAGCGAGTTCATCTGCTTTGTCGTTTCCCAAAATGTCGCAATGTCCTGGTACCCAACATAGTAAGGTTTCGGCACTCAAGGACGGTCTCAGATTTAAGCGGGGTACACACGATCAATTTTGACTGTCGATTTTTCGGAATTATCGATAACTGTCCAACCGTCCAGCAACCACAAAATATTTTGTGCTTGCCTGTTGACTAACAAAAGTGAACGGCCACACTGGCAAGCAACCGATTATTTGAGCAAAACTGACAGTCAAAACTGATCGTGTGTACCCCGCTTTACTTTGAATTTGGTCATCTCTACTCGGGATAGCGACATCGATATTTACAAAACACATGATAAATAACATATATTTTCGTTAAATTTCCCACGAGAATCCACTTTAATGTTTGCTTCTAACTCTCTTAGAACACATCCATGACCACAGTTGGTGTCGCTCCAAAAATTCAATTCTATCAGCCTTGGATCATTTGTCAGGATTTCCGTTACTGAGAGAGAGGTGAACTGATACAAGTTTTCCACATAGAAAGCCTCCTTTTTGTCTATAAAAGGTACCAAAATAAAGTTTAAATTTGTTATGTTCCTCTCAATGTAACCGGTCACCACGTCATTGGTGTTATTGATTACTTTTTACCATACTCTTTGAGAATAGTATCAAAAAAGAGAAAATTTAACAGGTTGGTTTTCGAGGTGAATTCAATGCATAGTAACCAAACTTAATTCGAATATTGAAAAAAGTTATTAACCTTATTTTTATGCAGTTTTGTGTTTGTTAATTTTTTGGATTCATTATTAAATACGTGTGTTGTCTGAAGGACTTTTGTAATGTCATATCTTCAGTATAATTAGATTTCATGTAAAGTTTTAATTATGTTCCCCCATTTTCCACTCAACGAATTTTTTTAAAAGATCAGTAGTATTCTAAAGATTCAATTTTCAAAATATTAACTACACGTTTCTGGCTTTTTGGAACTTATTCCCAAAATGCTAAGGATACTTTTCAGGATGGTTTTGTCATTTTCTCAAATGTGCAGGTGATACAATTCAGCTTTTTAAATAATATATAGTAGACCAATTGTGCGTTGCAGTTATATAAAGGTTACGTTCACATGTGGTCGCCAATATAAAATTTCGAAAATTCAGGCAATTTGAATGAATATTACGAATATTACGTACAAATATCGAATATTGGCCGGTACCGATTTATGGGGAAAACATCGAAGGGTAGATCTACATTTATCGACAATTTTCCTGCAGCAAAGATTAAGTGAACTTCGACCACTCCGAATAAATAATTTATATAAAACCTTCAAAATTCTGTAAATCGGGCGCTACCATTCTATGGGGACCCTATCGAAACGTGGGTACATTTTTTGCCAGAAGGTTTTCTAATACTAGGGATCACCGACTGCTCAATTGTGTGTGAAAGATGTGGTCAAGTTGTAACTAAGTTGATTTGTTTGCTTTTTATTTAAAATGTTATTTACAACGTACTGAAAAAGGATCACATCGGAGTGGAGGTGGAGGACTAACTATTCTGCTGCACCAGTCACCTCTTTCCATATTCTTATAATAGTCTCCATCAGCAGACCGGGCGACTTTGCCGCCTCTGAACGCCATACTTTCATCGATCATGGGAAAGTTAATTAGCCTAGTTTCAGAGAATTCACCAATCACCGCTTCAGAGAACTGTACAACTCCTCTGATATTCGGATAGCAGAGAAGAAGTGCCGGACATCATCACAGCTGTAGATGCTCGCTATATATCCCTGCTGTTCAAATACCCGCCAATACTGGAGACCCGCAGACTTAGAGAGCTGACATTGGTTTGTCGGGAACGAGGTTAGTTCACTTTTGAACCCTGTAAGTTATTTTAATCGACAATATGTCGAGTAGCCCGGAAGTGACAGGACGAAGAGAAGCCGAGGCGTTAGGCCCTGACGGTATCTCCATGGTAATGTAAAGGTGAGCGTCGATGCGGCGTGAAGTAAAACAGGGAGTTACCAAAGGTGGGAAAATATCTCCGGAACTGTTTAACCTCTACTTTTCCTGTATTCCACCCCCTCCATACGGCAAGGAGATCGTTACGTTACAAAATAATCTTGTTGACCACATATATCGCCATAGGTCGGTCTGTGGTAAGCCGGTGTGGTACGCGGACATAACTGCAACGTCAAGGGAAAACTATTCAAAGCTGTCAGAACGCCGCCCTGAGAACTGCAACTGACAGTGGCATGCTAGTCATGTTACGGTGATAGTCATCCAGACATGAATTTATCTAGATCTACAAAGAGGTCCAATGATATAAGAGAGATCAGCAAGCCTATCAACCAGGTTTGGATAGCATTCATACAGATGCAGTCGCAGATGCCTTAAAAAACTTACGTTTAAATGCGGTGACAGGAGTATATCCCCCATCTATCGCAGCTGAAGAAAGTCAGTTGCCACGTTAAACAAGAGTAGTTTTAGCTTAACTACGTTCTGGATGGTGCAGCTCTCTAAATTCCTATACGGCAAAGATTGATCTCACCGTGCAAAAATCTGCCCAGCATTCGTTACAGGCCCGCACGAAGCACTGCACCTTTTCAACTGCACAGCTAAGTCTACTTAACTAACTCCAGTAGCTTTTGTTGTACAACCAATTGAAGCAGCCACATTCCTAGAAGTGGAGCTAGAACCAGAGGCGATTTAAGTACGAAAACGGACATACAATCATATCATATGATGTTGTAAGAACAACAACTATACGTTAGGTTGGGTTAGGTTAGGTTTAAGGATGCGCAGCCATCTAATAGTATAGGTGACTGCTTCACTCGGAGAGCGTTGGTCCTGTGTAGGTTAAAGTTGCAGACGATGATTTAAAACTTTAAGGATGTTGATGTGGTGAAATAAGATGAGGATGATAAGACGATGATGAGGTACAGATGAGGTAGTATTTAAAGATGAGAAGTTATGATGCCGAGGTAGAGATGATGTTGTACTGGAAAATAGAAAAAATTAGTTAGTAATTATGGACCCTTGCCAAGCCATGATACATGTTTGGCAAAGTTGAGTAGAACGATGCGATCTTTGTTAGACAGGAAGGTCAGAGTATCTATATCATATCTACCCAGTGTACGGTATCTCCTTGTGTGCAACAACGGGCACCTACAAAGCAGATGTTCGACCGTCTCTATCTCCTCCGCATCTTCACATAGTCTGCAGTAGTCAATGCCACTGTCATCCCATTTTGAGGTTAGAGATCTCACTCTGCAGATGAGGCAGACGTTATACTCCAACAACAGAATGGCAAAACTGCGATGGCGATATCAAGTTGAAGATAATATCACAAAACATTGCAACCGAAATTGGAGAAGTAAAATAAAGGATCGGCCAGTTTGGAAACCTATTCTTAGCTAGGCTTAATGAACAAAACATTTTGTTTATAATATGCATGTAGAGGGCTATCGTAAGTAAGCAATACAACTTTAGACCTACAAATCTCGGAAAATTCAGAAGATTTTTTTGCGGAATTTTAGGGCTACTATTTTGCTATTCTCTCATTAAATAAATAGCCCAGTCAAAATAGACATTGAAATAGCAAAAACTCCCACAAAGCTGAATTTTGGTGGAGAGCTAAGGTTTGCCGTCTTAAACGTCTCCATCGATCCCATGTGTGCAAAAAGTTTTTCGGGGTCAAATGTCAAATTTTAAGGTTTTCTTAGGTTTTCGGATTTATTTTTTGAAAACGGTTAATCTAATCAAAAAGTGACTAAAGTAGATAAAATTATCTACAAGTTTGGTCTTAATCATTTTTTCCCTAGAGGGAACCATTTTTGAGATATAGCAGTTCTTAAAAACATATAATTTTTATGCACATATAAGGGAAATATGCACCTATTCAGATGAACTGGCTAAAAAAAGCCGAAGTAACCGGGTCTGTCCCTCAAAAAATATATGTTTCATTGAAGAACGAAATTATACCTATCTTTTAGAAAAAAATTCCAACAAAAGTGGGGCGTGTTTAGTAGAGTTATTCCATATTAGAGTCATTTTATGCAAAATAGCCCGTTTAACCCACATGTGTAATCGAAAACCAACCAACGAAAACTCTTCGATTTTTTTTAAGTTTTGTACGATGGTAGGGTTTGTTGCGCTGATTACGGAAAAATATAATTTTCATGGGCGGCGGATCCGGTTCGCCAGACCCGGTTCTACTGAACCGATCACTGGAAGTGGATATCGTTTGAAATCTTATGGAAATACCTAACACATAGTGTGGTTATTTTAACCGGTTCGCCTCATAATGTACTTACGCGGCTAATTTTTAATTTGACCTTTAGATATCGATACCTCGCAAATGGTAAGTCTTTTATAAAAATCATAAAGGCCATTCTTGTAAGCAATTGTTATATCTACAACTTTAACTAAGTCTTACCGTTTTTGAGAAAAATCAAAAAAAAAAAAACTTACCTTTGATCCTGAATAACTTTTTTGCACACACTAAAATTCAGCTTTGTGGAAATTGTTGCTATTTCCCCCTTATACGCATGTCTATTTTGACTAGGCTAAAAGTATTCCGTTGTGATGGAGACTCAAAGTTAAAAATGTTAAAATTTAAAGCGGTACAAGTCTTGAAAATAATTATATGGTTGCAATCAGAACTACAAGGACTGCTCTAATTTCAAACGATCCAAAAAAAACTAAAGTTGAATTTTTTGTGGAGGAGGTACAAAAAGGAGTCGCTTATAATTCTTTCAACTGATTTAAGTTAGAAAAATATTGGCTTTATAAACTTTTGAACAAATCGGATACTCCATTCGAAAGTTATTGTGAACATGTTTGAAAAATCATTATTTCAATTAAAATCATTATTTCAATTAGGCACATCTCCGATCGTATCTTAGTGCATGTAGGACAATTGCTAAAAGTCTATCTATTAAATCTACATACATATTGACTAAAACTACATTTTATTTGAAAATACATGCCAATCAACAACAATGGACCCTATGAGTAAGTCCTGTACTGAAATACCAAACATCTCAACTGCAGAAACTAAAACATATACAATACTCAACAACAGGCCTGTCATCTAATAAACAATACATTTTAAATGGCATGAATATGAATTACAATTCTCGCACCACCCCCCCAACGCCACCACATAAACTAATACTCTTTTTTATTCTAATGACATTTCCATTTCCCCAGCAGTTTTCGCCATTGCTTTGTCCAAATTTAATGTTGAAAATAAAAAAAAAATAAAGAGAACTCACACACAGATCCAAACAACAACCAACCTTGCTATCCAACTTGCGTCTGACAATGCGTTCGGGGTTTTTCGAAAAGGCAGTGTGGTGAAGGTTGTAGTAGGGAATGAATAAACGAACTTTTGCAACTGACAGTTTCATAATTAGGTATTCAAAATCTTTAATAACATGTAACGGCAACTGGTAACTGGCTGTGGCTTAGCAACTCTAAAACTGTTTGTCTACCTCACTACTCTTTGACTTTTTTGTTTAGAAGTTTTGCAGTATTGCCATTTAGAAATTTTAAGACAAATATTTTTAATTCTATTTTTCTATTTCTATTTTTTCTTTAAACATTTGTCTTTTTCCTGAGCAAAAATATTTTTATTGCGGGAAACCATGTTAATGTTTGTTAGAAATATAGTTTTATAATAAACTAGCTGACCCGGTCCGCGTTGCTGGCCCGTTGTTTGGGTTCTCTGTGTAAACTTTAGTTATCTGTCCAGTATTGATGTCAATGTTTTGACATAAATTCCATGTAATGGTATCTCCCAAATTTAAGATATAAAATCTCTTTTATTATACCCTTCACATAAATGGACAGTTTAAAGCGCTTTGTGACCCACATATAATGGTCGGTGCAGGTCAATTAACATTGCTATATATTGGTTTGTTGGTCTCGGTTGAGGTCATAAATATTACTGCAGAGAATTGTCAGTATAGGTCCACGTTTTGATATACATAGCTCCCATAGAACGGTACCGGCTGATTTTCACTATTTTTTTAGGATTTAACATCATTATCACACCAAAATGGCTGTAATCTGGTTTTAATATAATTTAAAAATGCGAGTATAAATATTCGGATCGACCGAAAGACACGCCTTTTTCTTTGCGCTCGGTATGCAACAGCTATAGGTTCACGTTTTGATATATCTCCCAAAAAACAGTACCTCCCGATAGTTCGGAGATATAGCCACTGTTGGGGGTCGTAAACAGTCTTGCAGAAAATTTTCAGTATACGTTCTCGTTTTGATATACATAGGTCCCATAGAACGATGGCGACTAATTTTCGCTATTTTTGGTGGATTTAACCTCATTCAGCCCGATCGAACGTAACGCCTTTTTTCTTCGCGCTCTATTTTACCACTATTGCATGGTAAAATACCCCTCAGCGAAATGTATGTTCCTTCGGTATATGTATGACACAATTTATATATATTTCATAAAAAATTACTTCTATAAACTATAAACTGAAATCAATGCTCATGAAGTTTCACTTCCCACATTTTGAGATTTTATCCGTAATTGTAATATTTTCAAAAATCGGACACTATCGCGGTATTCTGATTCTAAGGATGATATTGTTTTGTATATCAATAACTTTGTCTGATGTCCAATCATTTTTCTGGAATTTCGGTCTAGTGACATCTCAAGTTATCGGGATTTCACTGTATTCCAAAATGTGGAGTTGATCGAGCTATCTCACTTATTGTTAAGTGTTCAGGGTTTGTAGCGTTTTTTATGCACACTTACAAAATTATGTATATTATCTGAAATAATAAATGTTTGAACATTTTGTGATGACCATGATATTTCACTTCCGCGAAGACCATTCAGGGTCAAGACAGTATTACAATAGTATTGCAAACAATCTGTAAACAATACGTTCAAAAATATCATGGACTTCAGATTTTTTTTTAAATTTTGAAGGAGAACCTCCGGTCACTACCTCCGGCCACTACCACTTGTAGTGTCACGCTTACTAAAATTATGTATATTAATTGAAATAATACATTTTTGAAAACTTTGTGATGACCGTGATTTCAGATTTTTTAAAAACATTGTAGGGGAGGACCACCGGTCACTACTCTTAGTCGTATAAAAACAGCTTACGAACGTTCTAATTAATTGAAATAATACATTTTTGAAAATTTTGGGATGACCGCGATATTTCACTTCCGCGACGACCATTCAGGGTCAAGACAGTAATTACCATAGCATTGCAAATAATTTGTAAACAATATATTAAAAAGTATCTTGAATTTCGCGGTTTTCTTAAAAAATTGTGAGGAGGACCACCGGTCACTACACTTAGCGGGTTAAATAAATAGATTACGACCTATTCTCAGACCTAAAAACTTCACATACAAAATGTTATAAGATTTCCCAATCGATTTTTCGGAATTGCTTTATCGTGACATCTCAAGTTATCGGGATTTTACTGTATTCCAAAATATGGCGTTGACCGCGTTATCCCACACATAGAAGCCAGTGTTATAGCGGTTTTATAGTCACGCTTACTAAAATTTGCTATACTATCTGAAATAGTACATTTTTGAATAATTTAGGATGACCGCGATATTTCACTTCCGCGACGACCATTTAAGAAAATATATAGCCTATTTTCACCACCGGTGTTCCCAGTACATTATCGGAAATTTTCCAAAAAATCTATTCAGCCGTTTTTGAGTCTTTTCGTTTTTGAATAATTTGGAATGACCGCGATATTTCACTTCCGCGACGACCATTCAAGAAAATATATAGCCTATTTTCACCACCGGTGTTCCCTGTTCATTATCTGAAATTTTCAAGAAAATCTGTTCAGCCGTTTTTGAGTCTATTCGGAACATACAAACATACAAACATAGTAACATACACACATTGTCTTTTATATATTAGATTAGGAGGGAAAGGTGATAGCGATGGAAATTGTCAACAGTATGAGTATTTACTTTTGTAAAAATTATTATTGAAAGAGAGTAAGCAGTAAAGTTGTGCCAATATAGGTTAATTGAACGATCTAGTGAACTAGATCGATCGAATCGTTTGTATAAAAAAACTTTAGGAACTAGGACAGTGAACTAGGAACTAGAAGCAGTCATGGGCACCAACACAAAAGCAGACATGATTGCCTATGTCCGCGGACAGGTGAGTATTAAACCGCGGTGCTCAGCTGTCTGCGCAATCTTCTTGGAAATGCTGAAACAGCTGGATGAACCACGATTCGATAATCTTATAAAAGTCCTCAAATTGTGTAGTTACTTAATTTAAGCCAGGTAAGGTGCATATCCAATGTGTATCGGCATGGATAGGTCTGTCTGTGGTAAGCTATGCAACGTTATTGAGGTCCTCAATGTCAACCACAATGCATCGGTAAAGTATTCAAACCTGTCAGATGGACGCCCTGAGAACGGCGGCAAGTAGAAAAGAGTAACGTAAGGTTTGTTTATACAGGCCAGTCAGGCAGGACAGCTGCACTTACTAATACCATAAACAACTTTCTTAGGAATGCAGTACTCCTAGTACAGAAGTAGTTTTGACACAACTACGCATTCGCTCATATTCCTATTTGGCAAGAGATTGGCGATAACGAGCAAAAAATTTGCCAGACAAATCCACCATCTATGGAGAATACTAGCACTTGATTTCTTGTTCCTCCCGTTCCTGAAAGAGCACTATCATCTTGCTACCCACCAACATGGTTTCAAATTATTCGTGTCGATTTTCACTTCCTGTACCTAAGAAGTAAACTTACAGTTTGACAATTCCATCGAAGACGGGCGCATATCCACAACCTTCGACAGCCTTCTCGGCCCCAACGAAATCCCTGTGTTTCTCTCTATGACGAAGATTAGAATAACATCAGAATTTAAGGCGACCTTCGCTTGCTGGGATGTCTGCTGAGTTCGAACATTTGACAGTAAGTTATTCTGCAGGAGAAGTCCTCGCTTTTGAAAGCGCTATGGGAGTGATGTGTATGCGTGGACCATTCAGTAGTTGGGAACACTGAATCTCGTGATGAGCGTTAAATTCGGAAGAAACATTTTTATTCTTAGTAGATGGAATATGCTTGGGCAATAACATACAACATTGTTCTTAACATGCGGAATGTAGACGCCGACGATATCAATTTCATCATCGCCGCAATATACTGAAATGCGCATAACATCTAGGAATCGGAATGAGGCTGAACAGGTAGAGATGTCAGAGTATATATGACGTCCGGCTACATGATGAATGCGAGACCACTTCCGTGGTCACTAACTATATCACGCCGGATGATGTTATAGGTCCCAGAGGACGATGTTATTTTATATCTAATACCGATGCAATTCAATTTTATGATCATTCAATGACTACTGCGGCGGGTTTCTTTTGCGGAAATCATTCGATATTAGGCGCCTGACATTCATCCGGTTGTCTGGATTGGATGTAATGAATACTAGTCGGACTATTACTGATTGGTGTTCTACTGGATGGTGAAGGAGATGGAATTCTGGTCGTATTTATCAATAAGGTGAAAGCTAGGAATACAGCCTTCAATATCCGGCACCTCCTGAAGCAAGAATAAGGAAAGGTTCTCAGGTCTGGAACTTATTCTTCATGAAATTGAGAAATTTTCAACATTGTGTTGGAAGTTAGAACGAGTTGTGTCCAACTGTCCTGAGACGATCGAGGAGACCAGAATACTGCCTGTCAGGTCCCAGATGCTAAGATGCAAAAAAGTTCTAAAGCAATATTCTCTTTTAATTTCGAACTTTGTGCGCCAACTCCCTGCCGTTCTGACATAAGTTCGGTCTGGTACCAACAAAACAAACCTAAGTCCAATTTATTTACGGTTTAAACCAATCGTGATGACACCGTTTCTTTGTCTGACCATATTCAACTTTAACATTTCTAGGAAAAAATTCCCGATTCCAGCCGAACTATGGACCACTTTTTGATCTCATGGAGCACTTACTCACCATCGGAGCCATAGACTTCCTTTACAGCGTGAACCACCATGTGGCCCGTATACGTGTAGATTATCAAATTACCGCAACACCCTCTTATAGAATAGTAAACTGGGATGGGTAAGGGTGCAAAAATTTACGGCGTAACGCGGACCTCTTGGTATTGTGGTCAAGGCAGATGCCGCCACAATACTATGGCTACCCAATCACTTCAGAAGTGGAAGCCTTAATCTCTTTCTTGGTGGGCAATAAACCGAAGTGAAGATTACTAAGCTGACTCAGCGCACGAAATAGGAGACAGATATTTATTCCTATACTCTGCTATAGTTACGCTAAAATATTCCCCATTAGTCCGCTCTCTACTTTCTTGTTACCATGAGTGCTAAGATATTCTTTGCCTCCTTCTTTCCTTCTCTCTAATTAGTATTGCATAAAACATAATAACCACAACATAGTCCGTGCCACATCATCTTTACCTCACAACACGAGAGACGATAGTTGTAATTTGGCCTATGCCAAAAACTATGGCTTTAACTAATTAAACTGCCATAACTAAATCACAAATGGCATTTAATTACCGAATATGTGTTGTCATCGTAAATCGCCAAAAGTCCTAACAACGACAACAACAACAGCAACAACGCCAAATGAACCATTGAAACATTTGGCCAATGGCAAAATTGCGATAAAACCAAAACCAGAACATTCTCTTTTTTCGGACAACACTTGTTTTGTTATCGTTTGTTATTGCTGTTGTTTCTGTAGTTGTTGGTGTTGTTGTTGCTGCTGCTGTTACTATTGTTTTTTTGACAGTTTTTGGTTTTCATGATCCAATGGCCAAAATGTTTTTGTTGTTGTTGCTGCTGCTTTACACCTATAAATAGTGACACCATCTGTGACAAAACACATACAAAATTTGTCGAACATGACTGGTAAAAGTGGAGAGCCCATGTCCACTTCTGTACCCACAACAGAAAACCTTCAATTGTTGAGTATAGTTTGCAAATAAACAGCACCAACAACAATAACTGAAACACTTCGCAACCCGCATCCTGACATAAAACTACTGTTTGCCATTAATGGTGGCATATGAAGCGATGGTAGCTAGGAACAGTAGTTTTAGATATACTGAAACAAAATTAATGGAATAGAATAATAAGTAAAAGTTTTTTAACATCCAGCCCAGCGTTAAATCGTAATTTGTCGCTACTTTATATTTGTGAGCCTTATCGTGATTGTTGTATCGGCTACGAGTCACTAGCTTATCTTTTTATAGCCGCAAAATCTGTATGCGGTATGATTCCTCTAGTGCTCATAGAATATATCTTCGATATGCCCTTATTTGTTTCCATTCGGAACAAGTTCGCAGAGCAAATATGAAGGGTATAATTAAATTTGTCATTCCGTTTGTAACACATCGAAATATTTGTCGGAGACCCTATAAAGTATTTGGGGATTTCTGAGTGAAATCGGACACTTTTTCAAGATGAGGTTTTTGATTTCCTTTATTTTTTTTGGACTAACGGTTCCAGAGATATCGCGCCTTGAAAAAGTAAAATTCTGTAAAAACTACATGCAAAGAAATACTCATAACTTCTTTAATATTGGTCCAATTTGAAAAAATCTTTTTTTGTATGTTTTGTTGTTTTATCAGCTATTAACTAAAAAATAGCAAAACAATTTGCACAGTGGGCTTAGATGTTATTTTTGCGGTTTAATATTTCAAATCAATTTTTAAAGATGTTCGACCCCTTCGATTTTCTTTAAATTTTTTGTATTAAACTACGTTCAATTACAAAAATTTTAAGTCCTACTTGGTAATGGGATTCGGACGACTACTATTTTTTCTGAATTTTTTAAAATTTGTCAATTCAATTTTTACTTTAAGTTAAACAATTCCGAAGATATCACCCCACAATGGGAACTCGCCGTATCACTGTTCGGGTTCGAACTTCTTGTTCCCGAATTCCAATTACGATTGGCATCCACACAAACTTTTAAAACTTGGCTGGAGGGTTGTCGAACATGATAAGTCGAACGCCACCAACATTTCCTAATGCACGGCTTGCTCTGGATGAGTCCTCGACTAATATGTGTGGAGATGGCGTGAAGCGCTGGTGTCGTGATGTGGTGCTTACGGAACCCATGCTGATGATCGGCCACTGTTTGGCTATTTCTGACGTTGGGGAGGACTTAAGCCTCAGGGATTTTGGCTACGGGCCCAAAAATCGAAATCGGAATGTAGGTTTTATATAAGGTTTATAAGTAGTTTTAAATATATAAAGTTTTACAGCATGGTTTATATACAAACCGTCTGCCGGTATGTACGATTCACCTTTGCTGATATCCTTGTCTGGATTCAGGAGCGGGATCACCCTACCCATTTTCCAGACTTCGGGACAGGTTGAGAACTTTAGTGAACAACTCCACTCCCTGCACATCCAGATGTTTTAGCATTACCATGGAGATTTCAACAGAGCCCAATATTTTCGATGATTCAGAGTTACTGATGACATTCGCAACATCATCCATTGTGAATTGTGGTGAATACTTCTCGGCAGGAAGAGATCTAAAGCGACATAGTATTGACAAGATGCTCGACAAACTGTCGATTAAAATAACAGGCACACCTCTTTTGATCAGTCAGTGTAACGTCGCCATACGTGACTGAGGTCCTATCTTCCTTCTTTCTACGGTTGAAGAGTGGCTTAACCATTGCCCAAAATTCACTAATTCCGGCTTCAATGTTGGAACTTTTCAAATGATCTAGCCACTTGCTCGGCCAAATGTTAATCGACCAACCAGTTAATTTCCAGTGTCAGATCCCTGACTCTTAGGTCACTGGCGTTGGCTTTACGAAGCCCAGTACGCTCATTCGCTTATCCAGTCCTCTCTGCTGGGAAGTTTGGTTTCATTTCTGGTGTTCGACCAGCAGGTGTATAGTGAAAATTACTACAGTGATGATAATTCACAATGTCTTTCCTGCTACCCAAACATCAGAATGGGTGGACAGTTCTCTGAAGCGGTGATTACTAAACTCTTTAAATCATAGCCAACTAGCTTTCCCATGATTAATGAAAGTGCGGCTTACGGAGGTGATAAAATGTGGTGGAGACAATTATGTTAAGATGGTCTGACCCAAGAGAAACGACGGGCAGGTGACGCCATTTGTCAGGCAAGTTGACATGATGGTTATGGTGCGACTCTCTTCGCTAATTCTGCTAGGGGTGTTCTCATAGACCATGCAAAACCTAGAGCTATAATCTGCACAGCCAGCACTATACCCCACTGGTAATTTCCGAGAACCGAATGTCGTTATGGTGAGCATTAAAGTCCCCCAGGACCAGTCGTTTATGACCTTCTAATAGCGAGCTAATGTTGAATCCATGGTAGAATAAAGTAACGGTAGGCCACAGCAATTTTTTTCTCTTTATGGCCTAATCTGTCAAAAGCAGGGTTGTCATTTTGTACTGTTTTTGTCATTATGCAATCATAAAGGTAGATGTATCGCTGAATTGTTCCAACAAAAAACTTCTGCTGTAACACTATATCTTAAAATTGAAAACAAGGACAAAAAATTGCTCTGTTCCAGAACCTGCAAGAAGCTACTATTTTTTACTCCGATAACATTTTTTCCTTTATGTTATCGGAAAAAATAGTAAAAATTAGTAGATTCTTGCAGTACTGGAACAAACCAAATGTGTATTCGCGTGGCAAAATAAAATTGTTGATTTTTTTAGCAAAACTTACGAAAGAAAGTTTTATCAAAGTTTTATTTTCCAAAAGTACGGGAATGTAAAAATTAAAATTTTTGTAAAAATTCTGCTGACATTTATCTGCAAATCGGATGCCAGCAATCACGATGTCAGATTAGCCAAACTTGTCAAGTAGAAAATAAGTGAATGACATTTTTTCACTGTCATAAGTTTGGGAAGAACTTTTGCTATTTTTGGAACACTTTACCAACAAGAATATTCTGGAGCCTAGCTAAAGAAATGTTTTTACACTATATGACACTTTTAACATATAAAAAGTGAAGCTCTAAAGGGTTGTTTACACCATCTATCAATGTCGTATGAGATGTCAAATTTTCTACCTGCGAATGTTGTACACATAGTGTGACCACTATGAAAATTTTCATCTATCAAAATGATTTGGCAACTCATATGTAAATTTTTCATTTAGGGAGCGCTCTATTTGATACGGCATTCTTGTATGTAAACATAAATTTATCAGCTGTTTTCTGACATTCTCAAAAAAAGAAAATGAAAAACAAAATCTTTAAAAAAAGAAAATGGAAAGTTATGTATATTTAAATATTTAGAAAAGTAAACAAAGGGTGTTTATAATGTAATTTTCAGATCGATTGGTCGAAAGAAGCAGTCTTGGAAATGATTGCTTTGTGGCGAAAACATAAATGCCTCTATAACCCCAAAAACCTATTCTACCACAACAAACATGCTAGATATTCATTTTCCTTCAACCAAAATCAAATTTGCGCAAATTTGCAACTCAACAATAAATGTAAACAATGACAAAAACAGCTGTTTTTATATTTATAGGTTATGCCATACGAAAATAACACTTGTAGGTATGAACGCACAAATTGAAAGTTGTATGGATGACGTCAATTTTGACAAACATAGAGAATGTCGAATGGGTGAAAGAAATGACAGCTCATATGACATTGATATATGGTGTAAACAGCCCTTAAGTTCCATATGTTTTTGTAATACGGCATAGCAGGTACATCTACCATTATTATTGTACCATGCCATTTGACGTTTTAAGCCATGGCTGCAGGGTGGCATTTCTCTGTGATTTTCATACCTGGCCTACCTCTCCTTTATTGTACCATGGTTGAATCTATGACCTGGACTACAGTTATTTATCTGCGGGATGTATACGTTAAGCAACTTTACTTTGGCAGTTCCACACCTGTTACCCCTATACATTCCATGTATGAGTCATTAAAGCCAGGCTAGTTTGTATAGAACAGACTGGTGTAATAGGAAAGTTATCCTTCCTCCGTACATTGTAATCATCACACTGCTGCAGTTGTTGTTGAAGTTATAAATCGGCTTGTGTTAAGTGGGAGTGGAGTTCGTGTGAGTCTCTATTCTGATGACAACGACTGACAGGGTATCGAAGAACCCGTCGCCGTGGGATTGCCGATAAAGAACTTTGTTGTTACACGGAATCCAACCATGTATACCACTGTTCATGGGTTAGTTTTGTTCGATTAAGCTCGAAAAAACTCAGCTGGAATGGGAAGACAGTTAAAAGACCACAGGAAATTTTAAAAACAAAGTTTCGATGCCACATCACGCTTTCAACAAAAATACACATACTGGCAATTTCCAAAACGCACGCACACAAACCGACCCTCAACCATATAACACTTAAAATGTGTGTGGACATCAATGCAATCAGTCTTCTATGGTAACACCCTCTCGACAAAAAAAAACTCTTGAATTCAGTTCAGAAAAGAGTAAAACAAAACCACTAAAATGTTTAAAACATGGCATGGTAATGTATATTGTACCTACATACAGACGTACATACATATGCAAGTGTACTACAAGTACATGTAAATGTTACATGAATTCACACTTGCACACACTCTCATCATTTGATAGGAGTTTTTTTTCTCCCAAAAACAAGATAGGATGTTACCAAACATGGGATAACTCTCTGTGTCTCTCTATAACCAATACCTAAAAAACAACAACGTAATGTAGCAAAATAATGGATAGACAAAACGTAAAACTTGTTAAACAATCATTAAAAGCTGTTAAAATTCCAAAAACGAATATTACTGCACAAACACACTCACAGGCATACATACATGCATGCTTAATATTATTCAAATGGTATTTAGCAAACACACACACATACAGCCCGCAAAAACATGTTCTAAGTGATATTCAATACTTAAATCGACAGTTTTTAAACCACAAAACCATTAACGACCTAAAGGGATTAGGAAGACATATCGGGAAACAAACTAAATGTGACAAATGTGCTAATTTACCAATGAAAAAGTGCAGCAATTAGTCTTTGTAGTCTGGAATAGTTTACTTAGGTTTTGAGAATATGATGGCTTTCAAATGGGCCAATCTTCCACGAGCATACACCCCCGATTCAATTTTTAACACGTTGCTTGATTAAGTTTCGCTCAGTAACATCGCCGAGTCTGAACGGCACAGAGAAGTCGAAATTTCTGATCTAGCGGTGCACAATGGTTCAGAATAGTTTTTCCTGGTCAAAATCCTGTAGAGATATTTTCATAATTATTTTTATGTTAGACAGATAACACCATCAGCTTTCTGATGAATTATAAGCGTTCAAATTCGGTCTGTTAGAAATTCAAGGCCAACGTTCAACTTTTGAGTTTTTTTTTTACTATTTTTCATCAAAATATCAGTGTTTTTTGTATTTTTTATATCTACCTATATATAACAAGTGAGCCAAGACTATAGTCGGGTCGGGGCCTACTATGTGATACCCTACACCACTACCCCTGTACATAAGCTTATGACTGGTAAAATTCAAAATATTAAAATTGAGATAGCGTAGCGCCTTTGCTCTAAATGTCTTCTAAATGCATCGTCAGTACAACTCAAATAAAAAAGGAAAAATTGGATGTACGCCAACCATCAATAGGCTTCTTTCTCTGTGAGACCCCCATCAACCATCAAGCTTTGAAATAAAACGTTGACTTTTTCTCAATAGGCTTCTTCCTCTGTAGGACCCCCATTAACCCCCAAAATTTCGTGACAATCCGATCAAAATTGAGACCTGTAGCGTGATTACAAAAAAATGGAAAAATGGGATGTATTACCGATTATTGCGATATCTCCATTATTTGGTCACCTACGCCAACCTACTTTTCATCATTGTAAATATGGGATTTTCTACTTTCATAGTCAGATTTTGTTTTTGGGAAGGTCCCCAACTAAAGCTGTGATATTCGTCATTATACCCTACACACAATGTGTAAAACGTATTATAAGTTTGTTTTTCGGAAAATTCATGTAACACCGCGAAATATTCGTCGTAGACCCCCCATGTGGTATACCAAAATTCATATCTCGACGAGATAAAGCGATTTTGAGATGTGTGTCCGTCCATTAAAAAATGTACACACGCTACAGGCCGCAATTATGGACCAATCCACACAAAACGTATGGAGGTCGGGTTTAGACCAGAATAGACCCCTATAGTTTTTGGTGATGATCGCAAAATATTAAGGGGATGAAATGGTCCAAAAACAACATTTTTACCCCATGTCGTAGCGGCTCTGTAGGCCACAATAATAGTCCGACATGCTCGAAATTTTAGGTAAAGTTTGGATTTACAACATGGAATAAACTTGCAATTTAACATGATGATCAGATAATATTTAGGGGGTTAAATGGACCGACATTTTTGTGGGAAAATTGGTAAAAAAAATTTTTAATATCGTTCCTGGAAGATACATTCCGCCCCGTGAGTTATATTCGGAAGACGACTTTTTAACCTTTCCATTGGCGTCAATTATGCTGATGTACGTGGTCAGATAACAGAGTTATAGCTTAGTATATGGAGCTACTCCACAGGTTTAGTTGTGTATAGTGTAACCATAACCACGCTAGTGGTCGCAATTATAGTTCAAATCTGACAAAATTTTGCACAAGGTAAGAGTATTAGTCGATGAAGATGAGATAATTTTGGATAATGATGGGAAAATTATCCTAATTCAATTTTTGGAACATAGTTTAATTTCTGTAATTTTACATATTCCGCCAAATGACGAATACGAAACTTGAAAACCAATCCTTGACCTCTGCCTTGATGCAAATAACTGAAATACTCTCTAAGATATATGTAAATGGTTTCCTTTATTGTTTTTTCGTGTTTTTAAGGAAATGCATTTACCTTGCATGCTACAAAATGTCGCAATCATGATAGACCATTTTTTAAGTCATGAAAGAGAAATTTCCAGTTTTTAAATTGAGATAAATTACAATGATGTATGGGGTCTTGAAGTTGTTGTGCCCCATTTGGGCAAAAGTAACATAAAAGTAATAATTATTGGTCGTTTTTCGATTGGTCGGTTCCGTAAAAATCGCGGAAAACTCTTATAAATGTCTTTTGCTTAATACAAATTTTGTTTTTTTTTACAAGGCAATCATCTGTCTAACCACTATAAAATAAGGAAAATGTCATCTAACGTTTTCAGTAATTGGCCTATATATCTAGTACTTTATCATTAGGGTGCTATTAAAAAATCGATGTTGGATTTTTTTTAGGCGGCACACCAAAATGATTAGTTTTGATGGACTTTCTATTGCCAAAGTTTGGAAGATGTTAACAATTGCCAATGGGGCCTCCAAATTTCCATAGTAATTTGTATGGGACCAACGGTGAATTTACACGAATTTACTCTAAAGGCCACATTTATTGTCCAATCGATGAGAAATTTTTACCAATTTATTGCTAGAAAGCGAACCCTACAAAAATTTTGATATTCCTCCAATAGTACATTTGACCAATTTTGGGTATTTTGGGCCCTATGATATGGTTGTTTGATTGGATTACTTCTCATCGATTGGACGGCAATTTGAGCAATTTTATGACAATTTACCGTTTGCCTCATACAAAAAATTACTATTGAAACTTTGCTACTGGGCACCTGTTAACATATTCCATTTGTGCTCAAACTTTGGTAATCTTAAAATCCAACAAAACTAAAAATTTTATATTGGTGCCGCCTAAAAAATCCGACATCGATTTTTGCCTTTGAGTTAAAACCAGCCTAGTTATCATGTAGGTTCTAGCTGTCATATAAAAAAATCCGTGGAAAACTAGTACCCAGGGTTAGTGGTGTAGGGTATCACATGGTCGGCCCCTTCCTACTATAGTCCTCTCTTACTTGTTTATGATTGAATCTGATATTTGAGACTTAAGCGCATAAAACATCAGAAGAAACTATGGTCGGGAAACGACGGGGAAATAGACTTTTTTCAATATTGAAATTTTAGTTACCTTAAAAATAATCCAACAAATTATACATGAAAGAAGATACATATGTACCACCATTATTAAATAGTAAAGGCAAAAAAACAATCTGAAAATTTTAAAGCCCATCTTTTTCGGAGACTGTTCAAAACCAATAAATTTTGAAAAATATACATTTTCGAGAAAATAACATCACTTTAATGTTCACCTAATTTCTTAGTATTCGAACATGTACTTTCTGTTTTCAGTACAGCTGAGTTCAATCGACTAATTCATTGGATTGGGGATGGTTATAGCAAATGTAAAAAAGTGTCAGGTTGCTGTTTATCAACAATTCCCGTGCAACGTTAAGCTGTTGGGAGTTTTCTGGATCATTATGTCAAAAAGCATAGACCACAAAAGTACGAAATCAAACCGCCCTTAAATTGCAATTAAGCGAAAATTTCGAGCTTTTGTAAAGGAGTTACCGGATGTTTTCCAATATAGACCTTCTTGGTCTATAACATGTGCAAAGTTTCGGTCAAATCGGATACTCAATTCGTAAGCTTTCGTGCAAAGCAGTCATTTGAGACATTATCACAGGACCTATAGACTTGCCTCTAAAAAACATTATCACCGTTTTAAAAGTGACCGCGAGCAAGGTCCCCCTGTGCCAAAAATTTTGAAAATTTATGTGGGAGGTACTCGAAGGTGTGGACAGATATTGTCCATATTCGAAACCGATCTATGCCTGGGAGAAATATGATGGCAAAGTTTGGGTCCATTCGGTTACTCCATTCGAGTGCGCAACATTTTAGGGAAAGAAATGGACCGATATGGCCCATTTTTAAACTTGAGCTAAGTTTTAACAAAATATTAAGTAAACCGAATTTTTGACCAAATCGGTTGATCCGTTCGAGAGTTATCATGCGTTCTTGCCAGCCGGACAGACAGACGGATGGACATGGCTAAATCGGCTCCAAATTGTCAGAGATATACGTCTATACGGGTTGTTTGAGTTTTTGAGCCGATTTCTCACGAAAAGTGGACTTGACGCCGTGAAAAACTGTTCCGTCGAAAATAGGGCCGCATACAAAAAATATACCAGACGATTCCTTAAACTGCAATTTTTCCAAACTTTGTGTGGGAGGTACCCGAAATAGTGGACCGTAATGACCCATCTTGGAACTTGATCTATGTCCTAACAAAATATTACGAGAATCGAATTTTGGACCAAATCGGTTTCTGCCGTTTGGTGCCGGCAGGCTTTTTTGGAGCTTTTGGGTCACTATCGCCGTCGTAACAAAGTTCAAAACTATCCTAGACTCTTTTGGACCCACTCAAAACATAGAAAAAGTATTTCTTAAACCTTTATAAAAACTAGAATCTAACAATCGAATATTGCTATTATAGAAATAATAAGCCTTTGTATGTGTTTTTCTGGCTAATGTTTCCGTTTAAAACTCCCTTTTAGATGTCTTCAATTATATTTAAATAAAATCCATAATTGAATGAAAAATCTCCAACATTTTACTTGAAGAGAGAAGGTACTCCTAATTCATTGCCCAATATTAAAAGAAACAAATTTCCTTCTCTAAATGTCCTCGTATGCGTGTTCTGTTACTGGCAACACCTCATCTGTTCAATTGCTGTAAAAATGTAATCAATTATCCTTGAAACAATACGCACAGACGTGCAACGATAAAGATGTTCCCAAAAAACAAACAAGCAAACATTCAAGAACACATACACTCACCCACACTGAGGCAATTGGTTTAAAAAACAGGATGTTGTGCTGCTGCTTGATACTGGAAGTTTACACAAGAGTACACCATCAGTATCAATTCTCAAACAGGATGGGGTAGCAAAAACAACGACACTACGACGAAAATACAGACATTGTGATGTGACAGCTTAACACTGATGGGAATAATGTCTATGGGTTACATTTACTCCGCCCTCCCCAGCTTTATTCTTAGCAGTCAGTGTTTTTTGTCAGCTATCGATGAAAAGCTGATGAAGATGCTAATGATGATGATGGCTGTGGTGATGACGAACAACGTGGTGGCATTAGCAATGATGAAATTGACTGAGGCATTAATGTCTACGATTTTTTAACCCCTTTTTGGTGCTTCCATCACTTTGGCTTGGCTTGTGTGCTTTGCCCTGGCAAAATGAAACCAATTGAATGAATAACAGCAACAGGAGAAAAATTCACACAGGAACCCTTTATGCGAAGAAAAAAAGTTCAGTTATATCTCTTTTTATTCTGTGGTTTTACCCTTCGTTAGAGTTCCTCTGTTCTGTCAGCCAGAAAAGTGGGCATTGAAGGAAACTGATCCTTTGTTAAATTTACCACAATCTGGGAAAATTCGCACAACAGCCAAAATTGTAATACACGTTAGTGTCTCTCTGCAAATGTCCTTGTATAAGTCTTTTAATGTTTGTAAAAGTGTTTATGTTTCTTAAGGATTTCGATGAATTGGCAATCCCTTGTTGCCACTGTGTGTATGTGCCGCATTTCACTGAACAGTAGTTAAGTGAAGCTATGATAGGATTCTAGATCCTGTAGAAAACAAGAAGAATTTAAAATATTTTCACGAATTCTCGAAATTGATACACAACAAGGAGTTCTTCTCATAGAAGACCAAGAAATCTTCTTATAGAAAATTAAGAGTTCTTCTTATTGCATACCAAGGAGTCTTATAAAAGACCAAGAGGTCCTCCTATAGAAGATCAATAGGTTTTATAGAAAACGGACAGGTCTTCTTATAGAAGACCAAAAGGTGTTCCCAAGTATTTTTATAGAAGAACAAGAGGTCTTATAGAAGTGCAAGAGGTCTTATAGAAGACCACGACGTCCAATAAGACCAATAAGTCTTCCTATAGAAAACCATAATTCTTCTTACAGAAGACCAAAAGTTCTTCTTATAGAAGACCAAAAGGTCTTCTTATAGAAGAACAAATGCCTTCTTATAGACGAACAAATGTCTTCTTACAGGATACCGGGAGGTCTTATAGTAGACCAAAAGGTCTTCTTATAGAAGTGCAAGAGGTATTATGGAAGCCTAAGAGGTCTTATAGAAGTGCAAGAGGTCTTTTCAAAGACTAAGAGGTCTAATAGAAGACCAAGAGGGCATCATATAGAAAGCCAAGAGGTCTTCTTATAGAAGTCCAAACACCAATAGGTCTTATAGAAGAGGTCCCATAGAAGACCATGAGGTCATATAGAAGACCACGAGGTCTTCCAAGAGAAAACCAAGAGGTCTTAAGAATACCAAAAGGGCTTCTTTTAGAAGAACAAAATGTCTCCTTATAGAAGAACAAGAGGTCTTTTTAAAGAAGATTAAAAGATCTTCCTATGAAAGACCACGAGCTCTTCTTATAGAAGACCAAGAGGTCTTATTATAGAAGAACAAATGTCTTCTTATAGAAGACCACATGTCTTCCTATAGAAAACCAAGAGGACTTAAAGATGACGCAGAGGTCTTATAGAAGATAAAGGGGATTTAAGAAGACCAAGAGGTCTTAGAAGAACGACAGGTCTTAAAGAAGAACAAGAGGTCTTATAGAAGACCAATAAGTCATCCTATGGAAAACCAACAAGTCTTCCTATAGAAGACGAAGAGGTCTTCTTATAGAATACCAAGAGGTCTTCTTATAGAAGACCAAGAAGTCTTCTTATAGAAGACCAATATGTCTTCTTACAAAAGACCGGGAGGTCTTCCTTTGGAAGACCTTTTGGACTTAAAGAAGACGAAGAGGTCTTATAGAAGATCAAGAGGACTTAAAAAGATTAAGAGGTCTTAAAGAAGAACAATAGGTCTTAAAGTAGAAGAAGAGGTTTTATAGAAGACAATAAGTCTTCCTATGGAAGACCAAAAGGTCTCCTTATAGAAGACCAAGAGGTCATCTTATAGAAGACCAAGAGATCTTCTTATAGAAGACCGGGAGGTCTTATAGAAGTCCAAGAGCAGGATTCTTTTGGAAGACCAAGGGGTCTTCCTGTGGAAGACCAAGAAGTCTTCCTATATGTGACCAAAAGGTCTTCCTATAAAAGTCCAAGATGTCTTCCTACAGAAGACCAAGAGGTCCTCCTATAAAACACCAACAGGTCTTCCTATAGAAGACCAAATGTCTTTTTAAAGAAGTCCAGATGTTTTCCTAAAGAAGACCAAGGGGTCTTATAGAAGACAAAGAGGACTTAAAGAAGACCAAGATGACTTAAAGAACACAAAGAGGTCGTCTTACAGAAGACCAAAGGGCCTTGCTATAGAAAACCAAAAATTCTTCCTAAAAAAGATCAACAGGTCTTCCTATAGACGACCAACGGGTATTCCTTTAGAAGACCACCAGGTTGTCTTCCTATAGGAGAAAGACAGGGTTTTCTTTCTGAAACCAACAGGTCATCCTCCTTATCGACGACCAAAAGTTCTTCTTATCCTGCACAAGGATTTCTTCCTATAGAAGGCAAAGAGGTCTTTCTCAGAGATCTTCCTATTCAAGAACAAAAAAGTCCTCCTATAGTAGAAGGTCTCCCTGTCGAAGACCAAAAACGTCTTCCTATCGAAGACCAAAAGAGCTCCCTATTGAAGACCAAAAGGTCTTCTCACCGTACACTAAGAAGACCAACAGGTCTTCCTTCAGAAAACCAACATGTCTTCCTTTAGGTGACCCACAGATCTTCCTATCGAAGACTCACAAGTCTTCTTATAGAATACCAACAGGTCTTCCTATGAAATACCCAAATTTCTTGCTTTAAAGGACGAACAGGTCTTCATATAGTGGACAAAAAGGTCTACATATAGAAGACCATTAGATCTTTCTTTAGAAGACCGATAGGTCGTCTTATAGAACACCAAGCTTCTTAAAGAAGACTCAAATATGTTTTTACAAAATATATAAGACTTACATAGAAGACCAATAGAGAAGTCTTCTTATAGAAGACAGAGAAGTCCTCCTATTAAACACAATTAGATCTTACTTTAGAAGGCCAACACGTCTTCCTATGGAAGACCAATCTTCCTAAAGTAGGCCAAAATAAACTTCCACAGAGGACCAATAGAAAGAGGTCATGTTTCTTTGGAATGTTATATTGTTTTCTAAATGTTTCCTCGTTACACCACTGTCCCATATTCTCCCATTCCGAATCTTCATCTATCTGCTTGAGATATTTTGTGTGTTATCACAGCTGCACTTGTTACGCTCGATAGCTGATGACATTCCATGATGGTATGGTTTGTTTTCTTTGCGTTCTACATTTTCCATTTCTCACCGACAAAAACTCGTTTTTCACTCCAAGGTGATTGTCGTCAAGAACGGCTACAACGTCCTTAATGTGTCCCCCTTAGTTGTTGATGCTCCTGTTGGTGTTGTTTATTTCGGTTCACATTGGTAGAATATGAGTTACGACCACACACACATTTCGCTCCGTTTGTTTGCTAATAGTGGGAGTTGAAACATACGCTGTCAGTATGTTTTCTGTCCATCATATTCCTCTAAGTTGTTTCTATGTATTTCTGTCTATGTCGTCCAAAAACAAAACGGGTCGTCGTTCAAAAGTACTGGCGCCCAAGTGTTTGGGTTCACAAGAATGGGCAAATTAATTCGACCCACGTGTCCATCACGTTAAATGTTCTCATCGTTGATTGTTTGCAAACTGAGTGTGGATGGATGAGTATTTGCATTCTTGGGGGAGTGTTCTTCTTCAGTTACCAAAAGATGGTTGGAAATATCATGAATACGTTTGTTGGACAAAAAGGGCTCCTTTTGATCGTACTTATGTGTGTACATTTGTATTGATTTACATTTTATGGGAATTCAATCATTTGAGTGTGATTTCATCAATGATTATGCATGTCTGTAATTACGCTATCATTAGTCTTAATTTATGAGGGAAAATCCATGGGAAATTAGACAGTTATAATTATTTGACAATGAATTGGGGATAGGGAGTTCTTTGAAGCACAAAACGGCACATCAATGTGCTATGTAAGTATGACTATATTTGAACTGTTTAAATTGGCATTCGAAAAAATTACAATTTAAAAACAAGCAAGAGAGGGCTGTAGTCGTACGGGGCCGACTATGTGATACCCTACCCCACTACCTCTGTGCACTAATTTTCCACGGAATTTCTTTTATACATATGATTGCTACATATATATGTTAGCCGCCAAGATATACATAAGATAGGTTAAGTTAGGTTAGGTTGGGTTGAAGGTCGCGCGGCTATCATAATAGACAGCCGCTCGGAAACTTTATGGTCTATTGTGTTCATCCTGTTAGTGTGCTGAACAGAAAAAATTACGGAAAAGATAGTCGTAGTGAACAAGCAGAATATGTGGTATATTTCAAACTTCCTTTACAATTCCATTGAAAAAAAAAATTATTTTTTTGCGAGCATTACGGCGAATTTTGGTTCATGTGTACGAGTTCACAAAATTGGATGCTGCACTCAAAAGTTATGGGGGGTTTTATTCTCTTATAAAGAAAAAATATTTAAAAATTCCCTTTGTGTTGTAATAAGAAAATACAGTTATAAATCGTTAACAGCAATTGATATCTATCAATAGTTACTTAAATATGTGCTAAATTTAATTTAATTTTCGCCTAAAATCAAAAAATAATCAAGAAATCTTGGAGTAAATTCTATTTATTTTTACTCAGAGTCCATAAAAATCTCTACAAAAATAAATTAAAAATGCGTACAGAATTTAGACAAAGCGTAAAAACATGTGAGACCAACATTAAAACGATTGCTTTAATAACACTATGCAACACTGAAAATGCAAACAACTTCTGGTATGAATTTTTTGAAAGTACATATTCAGACTACTAAAACCCTAATAGGGTTTTGCACTGTCAGATCCAGTTCGGATTTTATGGCCTCATCTAAACCGGGCTAAATCTACACTTTTTGCATTTATCAGGCCTTTATCTCAGAAACGAATAGGAATTTGGCCTTGCTGTCTTTAGCAATATTGTAGCCCTAAACTAGTAGAACTTATCTTTTGAAAAAAAAACCAAGAACTTATCTTAAGAAAAACTCCATCTAGGGCATCAACATCTATAAAATATAGAAAATTGTACATAATTGCTGAAATTCTGGTCAGTATCGGCTAAACTATTGAGAGTTGAACCAAGTAACCCATTGCAAAAATCTTCCAAATAAAGTTCTCAACAATTCTTTAGAACATTCTGAAACTCTAAAATGCTTACTTCATGTTGTTTCAGCGGTATTTTGCATCATATCTTTTACAATGCGTATTTCAAACACAGTTCACACCAACAGGTTATTCTCGCATTTCGGATTTCACTACATTATTGACATTTTTATTAAATCGACGTTAAAAAATGTACTGAAAACAACGGACTAGAGGCATTTTACAGAAAATATTCAGAAAAAATTAACGGTTTTGCAGATACGGTGCGAAATGTATAAAAATTGCATATATTTTGAAATTTGAGGCAATAAATGTAGTTTTTCGAGTTCATTATTTCTCCAACTATTTTATTCGTGTCCTTATCTACAAATTTGCTGCAGAGGTCAGAAGAAGATTAACATTGGTTTCAGAGATATAGCCCCGAATTTCTTTAAAAACTCAATATTTAACCATGTTTAGATGGGGCCATAAAATCCGAGCTGGATCTGACACAACAAAACCCAACTAGAATTTCTTGTCGTTTGGGTCTGTACTTTCAAAAAATTCTCAGTTCGAATTGTTTGCACAAGATCACCTTAAAAATGTTGCACAGTGTAACTTGCATATTGCAGCAACAACAAAAGACGACAACTTATTGCTGGAAATTATTTCAGAAATATATTTTTTGGTTTAAAACGTAAAATTGGAGAACAATTTTTGGGAGTTATTCTACGATTTCGCTAAATTTCCATACAAGTTTGAAGTAGTTTGCTAAAACTTCAACAAGGAAAATAGTTTGTCATCGTGAAAATATATTTGCTTTTTGTGATAAGCACTAGAATTAAGAAGTAGAGTGTAATATTGAAATTGAAAAACAGAAACGTTAAAAAGCGTGTAATTCGCGAATCTTTTAAAATCACTTGAGGCACACCATTTTGCAAATATTCTCTATTTCAAGGAGGGAAGGTGGTTCGGTGCTGAGTTGGTTAGATGTAGATAGGTGTTGTGGGGTATTATCTAATGTTTCCATTAAGTGTGTGCGCCATCGAGAAATTTGTTCATCAACGTTTGTTAGAAGGGTCCCATCCTATGATTTGATGGTCATGTGGTTTATGTTTACCTGATATCCGTTTTGTTATCTTATAAGCCGCTTTAGTGTCGTTCATGTTGGCTGCTTCGTTTGCTTGCGTCGCAATTCATCAGTGTATGCTCTTTTGTCTCTTCTACAAGCCGATCTTATTTCCCTGTTCTTTTGTTAAGTATAACTTTTCCAATTCACTTCTCTTCTCCGTCGATTTTTCATTATTATTTAATATTTCAAGATGTCTTCTTTCTTCTAAGTTGATGGGCTCATCCATTACTTTTTTATACCCTCAGCACTTATGCTTACGAAGGTATATGAGGGAATATCAAAAAAAATTAGTTTCCTTGAAGCCACTATTATAATACGCGAACTATTGCAATTTACTAGTAACTATGACCATGGCTAGATCAATTCAAGTGTTTTTGAACAAAGCTCAAAAATTTGTCAACATAATTTAATTTGCGTGGAAGTTATAACCGCTTAAATGAATAAAAATTGGGAAAAAAAACGTTGAAGCTAACGAGGTTTTTTTTGTTACTATTTGATTGCTGATCAAACCGTTCAAATGAAGGACATATGTCCAAAGTAAAAGTAGAAGAATACAAAATGAAGATTAACTTTCTAATGTATCACTTTTCAAAATTTCCACAGCATCCACCTTTTATGGATGCTGACATTTTGAAGCCGGATTTTAGGTGTTTTTCGTATTTTTAATTTAACTGGAACGAGCATTTCAAAAAAAAAAAAACAAAAGAATTAAAGTACTCGCGATTACGCATAATTTGATATGTATATTGGCTATGTAGCCTACTGCCAAAGGCCAAAATTTAGTGAGATATTTTTTCTAAAAAACCTATTTTTTGGGTACAATGTTTACAATATCCTTTTGAGTGTGCTGGTACGGATAAGTTCACTTTAAGACCTGCTTTAGAATCACTTTTATTTTTGTTGAAGCCATTTGCATTCGCTACCTCCATTACGACGGTAAAAGTTTTTTCAGGCGCAAGTCCGTATTTCTTGGAAAAACAGCCCGAAAGGTGTAAAAAACCCCATGTCACCATATGTGGCGGCCACGATATGGTCCAACATTTTGGTCTTCGTCATATTTTATCCAAACTTAGTTTCATGGGGCAATACCGTTCCACAACTTCCGGAACTTCTCCCCAATATTTAAAAAAATGTCACTAAAATGCTAGGACGATATCACTTGAATGGGGAAACCAATTTGGTCCAAACTTTGGTTCTCCTAATATTTTGTCAAAATTTAGTTTAACTTCTTAAATGACCCATATCGGTCCTCCCTAAGGGTACCTCCCCCACAAAAGTTCAACATTTGTGTCTTAGTGCAGTTAATTCCTAATCCACATTTTTGTCGGCAAGTACAAATGTTCAAAACCACTAACTTCTGAAGAGACCCTAAATACATTCGATCTGTTCGTAGATGCAAGTTTCACTGTCTGTCCGTAGACGAAAGTTTCACTTCACATTGGCTGAGGGTATATCGGCCTTTTTGTAGAAAATTTACTTCTGTTGAAACTGAGGTATGGGGTATTGTATCTCGCGAATTGTTGTAATATACCATAACTTTTGAACGCATTTAGGTAAAATAAACTGTTTTAGCACGATTCAACGATGGATTTCTTAAAATTATAATTTGAGCGGAAGCTGTGGTCATATTAATGTAAAAAAATAGGAAAAAAGTCGTTGAAGGAAACGAGTTTTTTTAAGTAAATTTTCAATTAGTGGCTTTACAATACAATGTAGAATATAATGTTCAAAGAAGAAGTTAAAGAATACACTTTAGAGATGAACTTTCTAATGTATGATTTTTTAATATAACCACCGCATCAAGCTCAAACGGATGCTGATATTTTGACGACTGAAACATTGGGTTTTTTGAGTTTTTCCTCTAATCGGGACGCGCAACTGTACTCGTTTAAAAACTGATTATGAGATTGTAGTACTCGCGATTACGCATTATTTGATGTATAAGTCGGGCGTGTAGCCTTTAAAGGTTCACAACAATCTCAGCTTAAAGTCGAAATTTTTGTGTGTAAATTTTTCTAAAAAACCATTTTTTTGGATTCAAAATTTACAAATGCCATTCGATTTCAGTGGAAACCCGCGTGAATTTAGTTTTTTTACTTTCTGAATCTAACAAGCCTTTGCGCGTCTAAATCCATCCACTAGATCGGCGGATATGATACCCCTCAAATTTCGAAAATCTGCAAAAATATTTTTAAAAATATCGCGTATTTAGACGCGTTTTAGATGTGTTATTCCTACTTAGATAAATACAGCGAAACGCATATTTAAAATGTGGGAAAACAGATATTGAAAAACGTTCGCGAATCCGGAGATATAATAGATTTTTTCTAAAAACTGAGTGCGATGCTACATCCACGGTTCTTGATGGAACGCATTGAAATGACATAGGATGATGTATTTTTTTATGGTGATCATTGAAATCGGATGCGCATAAAATGCAAATGTACTTCGTGGAAATTATGGGCATTTTACTGTTTTTTGCACCCTAACATGCAACTGATGCTACATCGTGGTCGCCAAATGGAATTTCACAAAGTGTATATAAAACAGGAGGGATTGATTCGCTGTTTTGGAAAATCGGATGCGCATCTTGTGATTTCCACTATTACGCGGTTTCTATGCGTTTCAAATGTTGTAATATTCAATATAATATTATTTTAATGTTATGCCACAATTGGAATTCCTTGTGATTTAATATAATGTTCTAAAAATATTCGCCAATAGGAAAACTATAAGTGAAAAAGTTGTTGCAACGGAATATCTTCATTATTGCGTGAAATTTGGACGAAAATGACGAAGAACTCAATCATTTTTTCTTCAACCTTTCCTATAAAACCATAAAAAAATAAAATTAGAATAACATAATTTTTATTTTTTTCGTCATATTTTCATTGTATTTTTGCAAATAACACGAATACTATAGCTCCAATCTTCACTACTAGGTCTCATTTCATTCCTCACAATGCACGATGGGGCCAATAGCAGGTTTTCGAGGCAAAAAGTCAATTTTTGAAGTGAACAATTTGAAAAAAATAATAACGGATTTCGATTGCCAACACTCTGAATCACTAAAAATAAGAAAATAAATCAATCTGGTAACATCACATAGCGACATACTGATCTGGCAATGGTGACATATTTTCTTATGCATCATTTTCCGACATTCATTATAAATAAGTAGTGAAAGCATTTTAGGCGCCAAAAAGAACATTTCAACATTTTTATATTTTTTAAACATGGAAAGCTCTTCAATGGGTATGTAAAATAAGATAGTGTTAACAAATAATAAAAATGTTATGTGTGGCAAATGTATTTTTGAGTTCAGATGTTATGTCTTTTTTGGAGTATTTTGCTTTGTTATCCATATGTTCTCTGGAGTATAACTTTTGAGATCTAGGTAGATCTAGGATATTATATATATGTGGTGAAAGGTATTAATGTGTACTATCATTTTGTGAAAAAATTAGCTGCACCTATCTGCGCCTTTTCATAAAAATCTGATTTCAGATGTCGTAATACTTAAAAATATGGACATTTTTATGTTTTGGTTGGCGAATAATCGGAAACCCATTAATGTTACCAATTGGATTTCGGAAAAATTTAATAGACGTATATAATAATAATATATAATTTCAAAGATATCGCAAACTTTGACTTTTGTGGCGAAATCTTAGCCGATTTTTACTAAATTTGGAACCTTTTTTTTATTAACTTATAACAAACCACAGACAAAACCATGAAATTTGAACATATGTGTATAGGGGAGCTATTTCTATATCTGAACCGATTTCAATATAACTTGACAAACTTATTTGTAGTCCGAATTCCGTAAAATTTTCCAAATTTTATTGTAATTTGATGGAATTTGCATGCTTGGTCAATCATTTTCCTGAAATCGGGCGAACATATATATGGGAGCTATATCCAATTCTGAACCGATTTCAATATGATTTGCCAAAAATGTTTCTAGACCGAAATCCGTCACACATTTCAAATTTCATCAAGATTGGACATACATAGCGGGATTGGTGCACCAAATACCTAAAATCGGGCGAAAATATATATGGGAGCAATATCAAAATCTGCACCGATTTCAATATAACTTGGCAAACTTATTTTTAGTCCTAATTCCGTGGTATTTTCTAAATCGCATAAAAATTGGGCAGAATTTGCGTGTTTGGTCCATCAATTGCTTGAAATCGGGCGAACATATATACGGCAGCTCATTAATAACATCTGTACAAAATTTGGAAGGTCTAGCTTGCCCCAGTGATTTGTTGCCTCGAAAACCTGTCATTGGCCCCATCGTGCAATGTCTGGATGCTGCTATAATTTTTTTATATATTTTTTTGTAAGTATAAGCGCTATTGTTTCAAAAATATATTTGTAAATACGTGAAATTATTTAACAAATTTAATTTTTCGCGAATCCATTGAAACTTTTTGATTTTTTTTTTGCATATTATCAAAGGGTGCGAATTCAGTTAACGATAATTGGATATAACAGCTTACTATATTAAGCCGCGATTTTTTAGAATTTTTCTAATTAGCATAATTAAAACGGTCATATCTTTTGCGCGCAACGATCAAAGTTGGTAACGAAAACAGATTTGGAATGTCGATTTTTTTCTTAATCTATGTACCGTAGATCGTAGATGTAGTATCAAATTTTTTTTTTTTGATTTTTTTTGAAATGGAAAAGACGATTTTAGACATTTTTGCTGATATATCTGTCGGCAAAGCCGACTGACACTTTTTACTTGTGTTTCTTCTTTTTTCGAGTTGATACATGAAAGTAATATGAAACTTGGTTCTAGGTGAAAAGTGTCAAAGGTAAAAAAAATCTACACAAAATTTCACTATGAGTTTCAGAATAAACCATGTATCTAGGTATACTATTTCCTTAAAAAAATTTGATTACAAATGTATATATTTTATAATGAAATTATTTGTTTTAATTTTGGACTGTTAATTTTACATAAATCCATACTGGATCAAAATCTAACAAAATCCTTCACTTTTTGGAGATATGGTAAAAAGAAGAAATGTTCCAAATCAAATTTCACTATAAGTCTCTAAATAAAAGAAATCTTTAACCATAACATATAACATTCTTAGCAGACCTTGTTTTTGATATAGGGTTTAGGGCAATATTTTACAAATTTTATCCAGATTGTCGTTGTGATTGGACACTATAAATATCTTATTGATGGTTTTTCGTTATGAATTCATGCGGAAGATGTTGTGCGCTCCATTCAAACAGCTTTTGAAATATTTGTGATGAATATATAATTGAAAAATATAGAAACCCCAGATCGGACTTTGTAAAATTGCGTATTTTTAAATTATGTAGTTAGGAAAAGCCATTGGTTGCTTATATTGTATTGAAAAATACATGGGAGGTCTACGGCTATGGTCCAGTGATGAACCGCATGAGGGTTACAATTTTTAACCAAAATATCGGCTTCAGCTAATATACCTGTTGAAGTGGTTCGCGTACAGACATCTGCCCATATAGCATCACTTGCAGTATCGCAGAATGTAATGGACATGACAGATGGAAGTCTACTCCTAAAACGCCGTGCTCTGAAGGTGTTGTTCCAACAGGGACTCCACTTTCCACTCATGTCGGCAATGTGTCGACACTTCCTCTGATTGTCTCTGCATCGGCAACTGCAACTGCTGCTGTTACGGCGCCTATCCTGCAAATTGCCTCAAAGCAAAAAACTGAGACACCCCCCATGAAAATGGTATTTGCTTCAAGGTTTGCGTTGGATACGTCCTTCGATGACATCAATTATTACATAAAATCTAAAATTAAAGGTGAATTCTATTTAAAAACTTTCGAACTCCGTTCTTCTTTCTCACCAAATAGATCTTCCTTTAAAATTATAGTTCCCCCATGTATTTTAAATGGTGATATCTAGTGACTTCTGGCGTAAAGGTACTATTGTTTGTTGATAGATTTGATAATCTAGTGCGCTTGCCTCAACGAGTAGCACAATCATCCAAAAACTAATTAACTCTTTTAATCTATGTTATCAGAATGTTAGAGGCTTAAATTCTAAACTATCTCGATTATATGTTGAAAGTTTAGGTCTCTAATATTTTATTGTTGCCTTCACAGAAACTTGGTTATAAAGCTCAGTTTTGAAAAAACGAAGTATTTTGTCCTAAATTCCAAATCTATAGAAAAGATCGATGTAATAAAAAAGGTGGTGGAGTTCTGCTTGCTGTTGATAATAAATTTTCTTCAAATATATTAGTATTGTCTGTGTATAAGTTAGATACTTTGTCCCACAACTTCCCCTGCTCGATCAATCACGGATGCTGATTGGCGCACTGGCATCTCCTCTACAATTCCCTCTGCGGATACCGTAGTGTGCGGATCGCCGCTGGGCATCGGTTATTGTCGGTTTGCTCGCCTTGTTACACTTTCCTCTCACTGGAATAATTGTAATTGTAGTAGTATATGACATGGGATCCTCGCGGTCACTCAGAACCTCTGCGTTCACTTGTCACCTAGCACTTGTCGAGAAATAACGTCTACGCGTTATTACTTAAAGGCCTCTGACGCCACCACCCGATCACAAAGGTAATCTATTTTGTTGTACGAAAAGAATCATAAATAAACTTCCAGCATACCTATTATTATATTTAAATTGAAACTGCTTGTGTTTTTATTTCTTTGGTTCTTTTCTCCCCCACTGCTCATCATCATACGGTAATCCTGAGTTATCAAAGAGACCTATGGATTTCCCCTCCCTCACCTAAACATTGGTCCTTCGAGCCGGATTTGCGATTCTAGTGAAGTTTGCCTGGATATTAATTGCTGTTTTTTCTATTTTTTGCAAAAGGAATCATCATCCACAACACATCTCCCCTCATAAATTGCACCACCGCATCAACTCATCCTCTCATATCCATCAACATCAAGAAATAAGGTACGTAAGTTCAGTGCATTTTGTTATTGTGAGCTTATAGTGCTAATTTTTTTAAAAAACAATTTGAAAAGTGTTGTGTTTTTTCTTGCTCCGCGGTACTGGTCGCCCTTTTGTCACCCTATTACGCGGTATCGTTGAATATACAGTCCACTACAATTTCATTTTGTCCATAAATCGATTAAAATTCTTTTGAAATCGAGCTGTGTTCGCATTATTTTCCATTATTTCGCGAAATAATCGAATTCCCCCATCTAATCTGTTATTGGACACAACTGTCTTGCCTGTTCCTGTGCAGTCTGCCTCTCCCTCCGTACCTGTTCCACCTGAAACTTCTTGCAGTAGATGCGATTGCCCTAGTGACCCTGTCGGTACTCACAGCTTTTTGTTGCCACCCCTTGATATCGATGTCTTTAGTGAAGACTTCATGTCTTGGCCCACGTTTAGGGATATTTTCACCACCCTATTTGTTGAAAATTCGCGTCTGTCAGACGTTGAGCGCCTCTGCTACTTAGTGCAGAAAACCTCCGGTGAGGCTCGCGAAATCGTTTCGAGATTTCCACTCACCAATTGCAGTTTCCCTTTAGCGTGGAAAGCTTTGTCGGATGCGTATGACAATAAGCGCATCGTGGTTAACAACTATATCAAAACTTTGTTAGATATTCCCCCTTCGTCTCGTGAAACAGTTTCGGGTTTGAAAACCATCCAGCGTGGGATTAATAGTTGCCTTGCTGCAATGGCCGTCTATGACGTCATTACGGATCATTGGGATCCAATAGTTGTTTATATTTGTTTGCAAAGGTTGCCAAGGTTAACTTTGACTCTGTGGGAGCAAAGTATCAAAAACAAGTCGTCTTTGCCTTCTTGGAAAGACTTAGATGCTTTCCTCACAGAGAGGATACAAACACTGATGTGTATCCAAAGCGTGTATGGAAATCAGGTCGCAAAATCATCAGCCACGAATGTGGTTTCATCCAACTCCTCCAAAAAATTGTTGTCGGTACACAAATCACAAAATGTATCACCCCTTCGATCCACTAATTTGTTTAACACTTATTGCCCAATTTGTCCTAACCAGAGCCATGTTCTGCGTCTCTGCCCCCAATTTGCTAAACTGTCATTTGAGGACAAATTCTCGTTGGTAAAAAAGTATAAGTATTGTATAAATTGCTTATCGTGGCCATGTAGTTAAATCTTGCCAGAGCAAACATAGTTGCAACTGGTGTAAACAAAGGCATCATAGTCTTCTCCACCGGCCACAAGTTAGAAAAGTACTTGCTCCGGACACTTCAAAACTGTCTCCCTCATTTACTGATGTCAAAAGAGGAGATCCCAGTTATGGTTTGTCACAGCCCAGACACCCTACAGGCAGTTCTACTTTGCCATGCACTTCTCCGACTTTTACAAATGTCAAAAGTCGAGAGTCTAAGTGTACTATGTCGACCCGCTCTTCTAACAAACATCAAAGCAATCATCCAGACACTAATACCTTGCGCAATAGAAAAGTTCTTGCATCGCCATCTTTGAATTCCCCTCCGGCTTTTACATATGTCAAAAGTCGAGTATTAGCTTCAACTCTGACGAAATCAACTCCGGCTTTTACGAAGGTCAAAAGTCGAGTATTTAGCCCTTCTTTCTCGCGCTCAAATACCTCTCCGGCTTTTTCCAAGATCAAAAGTCGAGTATTTAGTCCCTCTTTGTCGCGTTCAACCTCCTCTCCGGCTTTTACTGATGTCAAAAGTCGAGAACTTCGTTTGTTGGATCGGTCTTCGGACAACACCATTAGATAATTGTATACTTTTGGGAACCGCCAAAGGTAGTTTTGAATTCGTTGCTTGCCCAAAATATATTTTCGGGTACCTTCTTATCGGTCCGGTTCCTGCCACCTCTTGTTCCTAATCTCGTTTTTTAAATTGAAATCGACCACTGAGTTATGCTAACAACTAAGAGAAACATATCGCTAGTGCTGTTATATCTTGAAAACTTAAATTGAATTGTTCAGTGACTCGTCTCCATATTCTTGAATCGAGCGAATATCGGAGTCGATCCTTTCTTAATTACTCGTTTATTGACATTGCTTGTTTGAACTATAGCTCACTTGAAATCTGAATTTACGTTCATGAATCTTCTTACTGACATATTGGTATAATATTATTAATCTTTATTGTAATTATTCCTAGCTTTAATTTGTTGATCCACGCTTACGTGTATCAAGGTGGGCGGCAATGTATAAGTTAGATACTTTGTCCCACAACTTCCCCTGCTCGATCAATCACGGATGCTGATTGGCGCACTGGCATCTCCTCTACAATTCCCTCTGCGGATACCGTAGTGTGCGGATCGCCGCTGGGCATCGGTTGTTGTCGGTTTGCTCGCCTTGTTACACTTTGCTCTCACTGGAATAATTGTAATTGTAGTAGTATATGACATGGGATCCTCTGCGATCACTCAGAACCTCTGCGTTCACTTGTCATCTAGCACTTGTCGAGAAATAACGTCTACGCGTTATTACTTAAAGGCCTCTGACGCCACCACCCGATTACAAAGGTAATCTATTTTGTTGTACGAAAAGAATCATAAATAAACTTCCAGCATACCTATTATTATATTTAAATTGATACTGCTTGTGTTTTTATTTCTTTGGTTCTTTTCTCCCCCTGAGTTATCAAAGAGACCTATGGATTTCCCCTCCCTCACCTAAACAGTCTGATTTTGATGATATCGAAGTTATAGCAATTAGCATTGATTTAAAAAAATTCAAATTATTTATTACGCTATCCTATATTCCTCCTTCATCAGAATTTATTTTATATAAACGACATTTATTAGCAATTAATACTGTCGTATCAAAATTATCCGATTCTGATCGCCTAATTGTTCTACGCGATTTCAATTTACCGTCAATTAAATGGATTGCGTTACCAGACTCCGATGCGTTGACTCCTCTGAATTCTCCTTCACTCTCTAACCAATGGATTAGTGACATAGTTACCCGTTTTTCTGAAATTAATTTGTATCAGATTAATAATATCTTAAATGTTAAGAGTAGGACCCTTGATTTAGTGTTCGTAAATGATCCTCATTTTTTCGAATTATGCCGTCATTTTCCAATTTCTGTTCCCGAAGATATTCATCATCCAACATTGCTGATATCAATGGAATATGATTCGTCAACGAATACGAAAATTATACCTTCTTATGAAACAATGTTTTGTTTCAAGAAAACTAAATTTATTAATATCTTCATTTAACTGGAACTCTATTTGCGTTTGTAATGATTCCTCAGACCTCGACGCAGTTCTGGATAAATTCTATGCCACTCTAAATAATTTCTTACTAGAATGTGTTCCGAAAATCCGTATTGTAAATTCTGACAGATCTCCATGGATCACTCCTGAATTAGTATCTCTAAAAAATTCCAGGAATCGACTTTTTCGAAATTTTAAGAAAACCGGTTCCACTACTGACTATGCTAATTATTCTATAGCTAGATCAAAATACAGATTAGGTTCTCGTATTGCATATAACCAATATCTAGAAAAAGTTAAAGTTGGATTTAAAACAAATCCAAAGTCATTTTATGAATTTGTTAATATGAAACGTAAGGTTTCCTCTAAACCCTCTGTTATTAATAGCGATAATAAAGAGTTTGTTACTGACAAGGAAATAGCAGAATGTTTTGCAAATTTCTTTTCATCAACATATTCAGACCATGTTTGTAATTTAAATAGTCCATACCCGTACCAGATAAACTCGGTTAGTACAATATCCATGCCCTTCCTTCAAAGTGCTCAAGTCTAAAAGGTTTGCGCTCTTTGAAAATAAATAATTGCCCTGGACCCGATGGCATTCCAAGCAGTATTTTAAAATATTGCTCAACTACATTGGCTATTCCATTAACAGTACTATATAACTATTCCATAAAATATAGTTACTTCCCTTCTGTATGGAAAGAATCATTTCTAATACCACTTCATAAATCAGGTAGTTTGTCTCAAATTATAGAGGAATAGCTAAATTGAGTGCTATACCTAAATTATTTGAAAGGCTCATAACAGAAGTAATCACTTTTAAAGTTTTGCCTATTATCTGCCCCCAACAATATGGCTTTCGTCAGGATCTATCCACATCAACCCATTACTGCTCTAGTAAGACCTATATTAGAATATTGTTCCGTAGTGTGGGATCCACATTATGGAATTTATAGTGACAAAATTTAATCGGTACAGAAACAATTTTTACTCTTCGCCCTTAGGGGTATGAATTGGAATGATAATTTTGTACTACCCTCGTACACTAGCAGACTAAAACTAATCAGACTACCATCTCTAAAAAGTCGACGTACAATGCTTAATTCAATTATGGTCTACAAAACATTAAATGGAGATTTACCATCAGACTTCCTTGTTGCATCAGTTAAAATAAATGTTTCATTTAGACAATCTAGATTGTATAAATTTTTATAGACTAACTTTAATCGCACTAACTATTCATCTAGTGAACCTATTAGCGAAATGTGTTCTGATTTTAACTCCCTTTATTGTAATATTGACTTTTGCATGAATATTGAAGCTAATAAGTCGAATATAATTTCTTTTTTAAATGCATAACTTATTTATTTAGTTATAATATTGTTTAACTGGCTGAAGAATTTTCTGTAGCTGGTATTCTCCTTACGCATACTGCCCCACCATGATTCGGATTATGGTGTGTACGCGATCCCCATGTTATGGGGAGGTCGCCACCTCGGTCGGCAGGGGCGGGTAAGTGTGGCGTTGGGAACGTTCGAAAACAAAAAAAATCAAATCAGCAGATTCTCTTCTGCAATATTTTATACTCCCATGGAAGTCTAAATACCAAATTTCAGTCATATTTTCTGTATTTCGAGGATTTTAGCTAAATTTGCAGAGCGAAGTAGCTGTAATTTGGCATTTAGGATTATAGTGGTCAAAACACTTCTTCCATATTTTGGAATGGACCCGTATAACAGAGCGGTTCACTTCAGGTATTTTGGAGTGATTGTCTACTTTTTCAGTGGTAAAAAACTTCTCCATCTCTAGTTGTGTTTGTAACAATATTTTAGGTCCAAATTGGCTGCAATTTAATAGTTTGGGTTCCAGTGTCTGCACCAAAAATTGTGGGTATAAGCCCAAGTTAACTTCTCGATTTCAAGTAATGTTGTGAAGTTTTCCTGCCAAATCAGCTATTCTTGGTATTTGGAGTTTCCAGAGGCCAAAAAAACTTGGCAGAAGACATAATCCACATAAAACCACACCACCCGATTTATTTCATAATATTTCATGGTGTGGCGAATTCAGTCAGCCATTTCGTCTGCTAGAATAGTAAAGTGTGGGCAGATTGGTCTCCTATCGCCAATTAGAAGCCTAAAACTCTATACAAATTGCCTTGTTTTACGTATGTTACGACCACTCTTCGACCGCACTCATTTATGCTCACAACCAATTATTTTGCATTGAATTTCTTTATTGTCAATAAGAAACCAAATTAAAATGGCAAACAATAACAAACGTAACTGAAAGTAGAAGAAAAATAAGGAGTGTCCGGATTATTGTGGTAATAATTCGGATTACATAGTGTAAATATTTTAAGTGTCCGGGTTAACGAGTGTCCGGATTATCGAGGCTAGAATGTATTTACAATTTTCCGAATTGAGCGAACTACATAAAATTTGGCAATACCGGATATACCAAAACCTGGATATTTTAGATTTGGATAGCTAACGAACATCGAGAGCACCGTTCTATGGAGGCATTTACCGATAAATTTCTGGAGGAATGTTTTGTAACTCCAGCGAAGACTAAATACCAAACTTCAGTTACTCTGGTTGAATAATGCGGCTAAAACTTTCAAAATACCGAATATTGGGAGGGACAATACCAGAAATTTTCAGGTAGAAAGTTTTATACCACCAAAGGAGACTAAATATTAAATTTCAGCCGTTTCGATGGGATATTGATGCCACAACTTCCAATATACCGAAAATCGGGAAGTACGCTTTTATGGGGGCTATTTGAAGACATGGACTTATACTGATAATTCTCTTCTGCCATATTTTACACACCCATGGAAGTCTAAATACCAAATTTTAGTCATATCGGTGGTACATTTAGGCCACAACTTTCAAAATATCGAAAACGGATAGGTACGGTTCTATGGGGGCTATGTGAGGCCACAACTTTCAAAATACCGAAAATCGAGAGGTACCGTTCTATGGGGGCTATATGAGGACGTCGATCTATACTGACAAATTTCAGGTGGAAAGTTGTAAACCCTCAGCTTTAATCTTCTACCAAATTTCAGTCATTTTGGTGGCTGGTGGTATTGAAAATTGGTTACATGTTTTGATGTAGCACCCATAGAACGGGTTTTCAAGGTTTTATCCACATTATTGGCTGTTTTCTTTTGGGCTACAGATTTTTCCCCAAAAAATTGGTCAGTATAGGTCAACTTTTTCATATATGGCAACATGGGGCGCATTCGCCCCGGGGCGGCTACGCCAACGCCGATTTTCTCGCAAACTACAAGTGCTAGAAAATATCCGCCAAAGACTAAATTGAGTGAGTTTAATGAAGATCTATCATCTCCCAAAAGTTGGCAATTGTGTCATAGATGTGATAGCGGATGCACCCGGTTTTCTGTTTTCAGGGTATTGGGAAAATAATTATGGAAGGTATGTTTTGTGATATCTTCTTTACTTTTTGCGATATCAAAAATATATTTTAAACAATTAGAAGACTACTACTGAAGAATATAAATCCAAATAAGTCGCTTGAAAAAGCAATTACAAATGTCAATATATTAATAATATGAAATATGTAAGGGGTGGGGCGCCTACGCCATGATAGGGGTGTGGCGGGTTAATATTAGAAATTTGTCATGTTTAACTTAAATTCTTTATGCCATAGATAAAATGAAGTTAAAATCAAATATTATCCTAAACATATCTTATTTTAGAAGTATTATGATTTTTGTACCTAAATTCAAGGCACCTACTTTAATTAAGTACTGGAATCTGGTTCTGTTTGTGAATTTTGGAAACATTTTTGATTATACAATAGAAAACATGTTGCTTTTTGGCATAATTTTGATATTTAAGAAACAAGTATGGTAAATTACAGTTTTAGAGTCCGTTGGAGAATGACCAATATCGATGGCGAAGCTGCCCAATGGGTGGGGAGGCTTCGCCACTGTCTGGACATTTTGTAAATTCTCAAAAATAATATTTTAAAAACAAAAATTTAACCATTTATATATCAGAACTTATAGTCAATATATGCTAAAATTTTTACCAAAAATTATATTTGAAAAAACTTTAACGGTGTCGATATGAGAACATTTTGAACAAAACAAAGATTAAAAATTAAATACCAAATTTCAGCCGTATCGGTGTTATTATGATGATAAAACGTTCAAAATATCGAAAATCGGGAGGTATCGTTCTATGGGGGCTGTATCAAAACGTGGACCATTACCGATAAATTTCTGGAGGAAGGTTTTTTAATCCCGAAAAAGACTAAATACCAAATTTCAACCACTTCGGTGTGATACCAAGGCTAAAACCTACGAAATACCGAAAATCGGGATGTACCGTTCTATGGGGGGTATATCAAAACGTGGACCGATACCGACAAACTTCTGGGAGAAAGTTTTGTAGCCCAAATGAGGACTAAATACCAAATTTTAGCCATTTTGATATATAGTTAAAACCTCCAAAATACCGAAAATCGGGATGTACCGTCATATGGGGGCTATATCAAAACGTGGACATATATAAACTTTTTTTGGTAGAAATGTTTTTTTGCCTCTGGAGACACTAAATACTAAATTACAACCGATTCTTTGGTCAAATAGGATTAATATATGCAAAATATCTTAAAATGCCGCATACTATATATGGGGCGTTATATGGGGGCTATACCAAAACGTGGACCTATGTAAACCATTTTTCGTAGAAATGGTTTTAAGCCTCTTTCGGTGGTCAAATGGGACAAATATATTACAAATTTCTTAAAAGGACGACCCGCAGTTGTCCAGAAATCGATTTTCCTGGCCAAAACTCCCATCTTTTGTTGTCACCGATTGGTAATTTATATATGCGATTCGATTTTAAACATATTGAAACTAAGGAAAGCAAAACAACTGGATCGAAATATTAAAAGGTATGGGCGTGACGTGCTCCTAAAGACGAAAAATATTTCCCAATTTTGGAAAATACGTAATTTTTGCAAATTTCTGGAGAAAGAAACAGCTATTTCTCAAAAACTATAATAGATATTGTGTTCATTGTTTTTTTGTTAGGTAGGAAGGATTGTTACCTTTAAGAGTCGTGTTAACAAATTACCGTAGCTTTTACACGAAGTGAGCTTTTTTATTTTTCCTCAGGTACTAAATTTTAGTGAAGAGTGTCCTCTTTTAGCCCATATATACTTTTGTACAAGTCCCTTAATTTTTTTTTTAAATTACGTGGGTAAAAATTTGCGTTTTTTCCATACCGTTTCCCATATAAATTATACCTTTTTCACACAAATGGACATATTTTTTAATATATGAGTTTTTATAAGAGTTATACGAGTTCTATAAAAATTTTGAAAAAAACTTTAAGTTTTTTAAAAAAATTTTTTCCAAGAAAATGTTTTATTTTTATTTTTTGTATTTGTATGGTTTGTTTGTTGGTATTTGACCTTTTTAAATGATTAGAACATATGAACTACTCAAAAACACGCATATTTTGATGCAAAATATAAAAAACTCCAATTTTTAACTTTGACCTTAAATTGCCTCACAACCGCTAGACCGAACTAGAGGGCTTTTGATGTGTCGTAAAGCTGAAAGTGTTATCTGTCGAACAAATATCTCTATACGTGAAAATATCTCTATCCGTTCAAAAGTTACAGAGTTTTGACCAGGAAAAAACGATTCTGAACCACTGTGCGATTCTGAACCGTCACTTTGTATGGGGGCTATGCCAAAACGTGGACCTACATAGCCCGTTTTCAATCCCAAAAGTCCTACGTACATACAATAGATTTTACCAAAATTTCATCCACCTACTTCAATCCGTTCGGATGCTAGAGTGATTTCCACAGACTACAGACTAGCTATATCGATATAGAATTGCACGCTAATCTAGAATAGTTTATAGGGTCTAAAATTATTATATCGAATAATAATTTTAATAGTATGGTGGAGGGTATAAAAACGTGTTTTTCTCGAAATGACATTTTGAAATCGGTGCCAACTCTCATTACCGATTGTAATGCAATTTTGTGGGGTTATTAAGGACATCGAAGTCTAGTCCTTCATCGATCGAATTTATTTTTAAATTTTGTTTGCCCTTTTTTTACTAGAAAGCGTCAGTTTTTAGGCAAAGAATTGAAATTTTGAGTTTTTGGTCCACCATTTCAGTAAAATCTAATATTTTTAAAAAGTCGATCGATGAAGGACTAGATCTTTATGCTTTTAATTAGCCCACAAAAATATATGGGGATATGTTAATTAGTTTTCGAGCCAGAGTTGGCACCGCAAAACGCTTTTACAAAAAAAAGGGTTTCGTGGAAGGCAATTTGCCACAAAGCCAGTAAATTAATGTGTGCTCCTTCAGATGAAAAAAATCTACCAAATGAAAAAAATTTACCAAAAAATTTTGGAAGTTTTCTTGGAAAAAAATCATGAAAAAATGCCTTTTGGGCTTTACAAGCGATTTAAGGAATTTTATTTGCTTTTGTTTAATACCACAATGCATTCATTAGTAAGTTCCTATAGATTCTATTTAGTAACATAACTGTATAGTAGTAAGGTTACCAATTGTCACTTTCCTCCTACGTGTCGTAATAGCAATGCGTGTCTCTTGTTAAGTCTTCGTGGGTCAACGTCAGCTGTTGCAAATTGTATTTATTTTACTTCGATGAGTGTGAGAGACCAATCCATTTGGTATTGGTTCTTCATACTTTCATAGAATCGAATTTCAGTGGCTCCCATTTGTGTACATAAAATATTTTCTACTAAAATGTACAAATGCTGTGTCACCGGCTATATTTTGGAACCTTTCGTGTTGGTATGGGTATGTGTGTTTTGTGTGTAGATGAGATTGGCTGTTGACACCATTTGGTGCCATTTTTATGCATTGCATTGTTTTCTTTTTTTTGGGAAGGAGTTATATATGGAGCCAGTTTCAGTATCCATCCAGCGCACAGTGGATCCACCCATTGGCCAAAAATAAAAAAATTAATGTCAAAATTTTGGAACAACATCTGGCAATTCTGACAGCTATGACATGGACCTTTTTAAAAATATATCAATTTTTGTTTCATTCGAACGCGATCTTCCTAAGAATAGCTTCAAAAATCGGAACATTTGACAAATATTTTTTGTTGTGAGTACAACCTATATTTTAAGTGCAAGTAAATATATTCAAAATATCGCGAAACTAATACGTAGAGCAAGATATTATAGTGGATTTTAAAGGGGGAGGTAATAGCTTAATTTTCATTAAAAAATAGTGTTTTAGCGTGTTGTGGAATTCTAGTTAGCTGCATATTTTCTTAGTGTATTTTGTAATGCCAATTCGATCATATACTTAAATTTGACCTAAGGTTTTAGTCATGATGCCCACCAGTGCCCACCTCGGGAATAATTTTCCAAAGTAGTTCATGGGTTTAAGATTATTCAGTATTAAAATCAGCTGCCATCTAGTGCCAGACTATATATGGTGGGCCGCTGACTAAAGCTGCCCTAGATTAGGATTTCTATGGATATATTGCCGTATAACTCTGTTATATGACCACGTACATTAACATAATTGGTATCAGTGGCAAGATGAAGAATTCTTCTTCCAGATTTATCTTACGTTGGCGGTACGTGCCTTCCAGGAAGAACGCTATAAGATCAATATTAAAAATTTTTACCAATTTTCAGACAAAAATGGAGTTATTTTTATCCGCTAAATTGGTTGGATTTGATGTTGTTTTAGAGATTGTTTCGTTTCCCCAAGCCTATTTTTGCATTATAAGATAATCGAGACCTTTGTTCATGTCATTTTGTATTAACGCCATAAAACAATTCTTACCGTGTACCCTCTCCAGAGGGGAAAGGGGGAGAATGTTACGCTAGTGGTTTCTTAAAACACTCTTCGCAACAGCACAAATCTGTAACCAGAGCATTAGCTTGATATTTACTCTGGAAATATTTTTGGCCACTTTCTCCATACAAGTGGATCCACTGTGCAGCGGTTTCCATTATATCACACAAATGGTTTTTACGAGATTTAACTGTTTACATTTGTCCCACCACGAATAAATACGAACATACAGGCAGACGTAATTGATTGGCAAATGATTTAAATTAGTTACATTTGTAATAAATACGTATTTTGTTTGTTGGATGGGGAATATTTAGTTATGGGGGGAATAAGAAAAGGAAAGGGGGTTAATAGTAATAATTTCATTTCATTGATAATATTTGAGCACTTCAATTACCGCAGTTATTTTTTTACGTAGATTTCCAATTTTTTTCAAATTCTGTATTTATGATTTCAATTTTTGAAGGTTCCTGATGATTCGAATATTTTCAGTTCTAAAGTCTTACTCCATTGCGTAATTTCAATTGTCCACATTGTCCACCCTGCATCTGAAATAAAGCCTCGCTAGGCTATCAATGAACACCATATAGAAATGGGGAAAATAAATACTCAATGATATTAAAGCGTTTTTCTGTATCTTTAGATTGTTGCCTTGTTTGGGGACAAGCGTCAAGCTAATTCCAAGTTTGAACAGCTGCATTTGTTCACATAAATGATGTCGCAGAACATCAAACAAGAGACCGGCAATTGTGCCAAAAAACCAAAAACAACACCAACATGATATCGTCGTAGTCTCCGCCAATGATGGAAAAACAACAAAACGAAGTAAAAACGACTGAGAGACGAATGTGTGTGGATGTTCATGCGATGTTTAAATATCAGTTGAAAAATATGTAAAAATAGATCTCCTACTTTGTATTTCCTGAAAACCCATCTACTGATTATGAACAGCACATGTGAAAAAATCTGTAAGCTGTTTGCGATTGTTCGACATAAAAAAAATTATTAACAATTTTAAGAAGTAAGGAAAGGATCAAAGGCGGTCTGGGCTGACTATATGACACCCTACACCATTTTGAATATGTAATATATATATATATATGTGAGCGACATATATCCAAATATGGACCGATTTCGATATAATTTGGCACATTTATTTCTAGAGCGAATTTAGTCACACATTCGAAGTTTCATCGAAATCTGACATATATATCGTGTTACGTACAGCAAGTAAGTGAAATCGAACAAAAATGTACATAAATGGGAGCTATATTCAAATCTAGATTTCGATATTATTTAGCACGCTTATTTCTTTAGAGAACATAGTCACACATTCCAAAATTCGTCGAAATCGGGCATATATAGCGTGTTTGGTGCATATACAACGAGTTTGGTGCAGCAAATAAGTGAAATCGGGCGAGAATATATAAGGAGCTATATACAAATCTGAACTGATTTCAGTATAATGTTGTACATTTATATCTTGGCCGAATATAGTCACACATTCCAAATTTCATCGAAATCTGACATATATAGCGTGTTTGAAGAAGCAAATACGTAAAATCGGGCGAAAATGTATATGGGAGCTATATCCAAAACTAGGCCGATTTCGATATAATTTAGCGCTTTTATTTCTTGACAGAACTTAGTCACACATTCAAAAATTCGTCGCAATCGGACATATATAGCGTGGTTGGTGCAGCAAATTCGTAAAATCGGGCGAAAATATACATAGGAGCTATATCCAAATCTGAACCGATTTCAGTATGCTTTGGTACATTTGGTTCTTGGCCGAATATAGACACAAGTTTAAAATTTCATCGAAATCGGACATATATAGCGTGTTTGGTGCAGCAAATACGTGAAATCGGGCGAATATATATATGTATGTTAAATAACAAAAATGTTTTACAATCGATGAATCCGAGTTTCACCCTTTCAGAATTCGCGAACTGTTAACATATTCTATAAAGTATGACTACAATTCTTTAAAATTAAGTGTTTTAGGAGGGATCCCATAATGTCGACCATTAAAATTAATTTTCGTGGAAGCTGTGTTGGCATCAATGTAGAAAAATGGGTAAAAATGGGTTGAAGCCAACAATTTTTTTTATGTTCCCATGCGATTTCTGGCTTAACCTTACATTTTATAGACCTATTCCCAAAGAATGAATCACAGAATACTCCATGGGCAATAAGATAGCAGTGTATGATTTTTCGATATATCCACTGCATCCACCTAAAATTGATGCTGACATTTTGAAGCCGGAATTTCGGGGTTTTTGGAACTATTTTAATAATCCGGACGCGCAAGAATATAATATTCCAAACTCATAACACGATTATAGAACTCGTGATTTTACGTCGTTTGGTGCATATCTCATGAGTGTGCTCCTTACAGCATCCTAGTAATTGGAGTCAAAAGGCCAAAATTTCATGCGTGAATTTTCTTACAAAACATATTTTTTGCGTGTAAAATTTACAACTGTCATTCAATTTCCTTTGAAACTCGCGTGAATTTAGTTTTTTTACGCGACGGTTCTAATGAAGCCTTCCGCGATCGAATTCATCTACTAAAACCGCGGATATAGATACCTTGAAAATCGGAAAATCAGCAAAAATATATTTTGACAAATCAGCGTACTAAACCGCGACTTTCTTTAAAATTTTTTACATAAGTGGAATCCTTTACTCGCGATTATAATATTTGCGAAAACACGTGTCATAAAAAACAGAGATACGCGAGTAATATGGGTATTTCGCCAAAAATTGAATGTGGAAGCACATCCGCGGTTTTTAGCGAAATAGTTGGATAACACTCAAATATTTTTTTTTTAATTTTTCGAATAAACCAAAAAATATATTTGTAACAATATTTTCCAACAATAAGTTGTTTCTCTTTTGTTGTTGTTATAATATGCAATTTATGAAGCCAATGTTTATAATTTTGGTTTCACATTTTTTTACGCGTTGTCTAGTTTCTGTACGTATTTTCAATTTAGGTTTTAGAGGTTTATACGGGCTCTGAGTTAGTATAATTTGAATTTATTGCCAGATTTTTTTAATTTTTTTGATTTTCCGCGAAAATAAAAACACATTTTGGAAATTTTGGTGCATCTACGGATGGATATCAAATGCTGTTACTAATATATGCTTACATTTTCTCAATACAAAAAAATAAGAAATTTTAAAATATTTTTTCTGTATAAGAGGATAAAAACCGCTATAACTTTTGCACGCATCGGCCAATTTCGTGAACGCGAGCAGATTTGAAACCAAATTTTTTTCCTTTAACTCTATACCAAAAATCGTAGATGTGCTCGCGAAAATTTTTTTTAATTTTTTTCAAATGGGATTGCAAAGGAATTTTTTTATTTGCCATATATAGGAGCTATATCCAAATCTGAACCGATTTCAGTATAATCGCCGAATATAGTCACACATTCCAAATTTCATCGAAATCGGACGTATGTAGTGTGTATGTACATATATGGGAGCTATATTCAAATCTAGATTTCGATATTATTTAATACGCTTATTTCTTTACAGAACTTAGTCACACATTCCAAAATTCGTCGAAATCGGACATATAAAACGTGTTTGGTGCAGCAAATACGTGAAATCGGGCGAAAATATATGTAGGAACTATATCCAAATCTGAACCGATTTCAGTATAATTTGGCACGTTTATTTCCTGGCCGAATTAACTCACACATTCCCAATTTCATCGAAATCGGACATATATAGCGTGTTTGGTGCAGCAAATACGTGAAATCGGGAGAAAATATATATGGGTGCTATATTAATTTGGCACGTTTATTTCCTGACAGAATTTAGTCACACACTCCAAATTTCATTGAAATCGGACATACATAGCGGTTTGGTACAGAAAATGCGTGAAATCGGGCGAAAATATATATATATATATATATATATATATATATATATATATATATATATATATATATAGGAGCTATATCCAAATCTTGACCGATTTTCACCAAAATCAATATCGTTCTTCCTATGGCTAAAAAATGATATTCCCAAATTTTCAACTAAATTGGACAATAAATGCGACCTGTACGTTGCGGACGGACATGCATAAATCGACTCAGAAAGTGATTCTATATACCACAGTGTGGTGTAGGATATAAAAATAAAGCTATAATTACAGCGTACATACAGTAGAATGGCCCTAAAAAAATCTTTTTTTTTTTTTTTGATTTCCTACCCCATAATTTTTTCCATTTGCTCCAAAAACCTTATATATATTATATATGGCGATCGGTAAGCAATCTTTGTTTCCATAGTAATTTGTATGGGGCCAAAGGTGCATTTTTACGAAAATTCTCTAAATACCACAATTATGGTCCGATCGATGGAAAAACTTTTAAAAACAATTTTAACAAAAAAATTTTAAAATAAGATCGTATTTTGATATAGCTTTATAAGGCCCAAAATACGATATAGCTATATAGGGCACCAAATATGCATACTGGAGCTATATCAAAATCCGATCCGATTTTCAAACATTTTTGTAGAAACCGTTTTTTAGCCACAATAAGGAACTGATAAAGTTTTTTCATCGATCGATTGTTTTGTTGGGTCTCCATAATATACATACATACTTAGATGGTTTTATATTCTAAACATAAAGTTATGTTCCATAAGCCGAAATAACACGGTGCGCCTGAACCAAGTTTTTGCGGATTCTGAAACTACAATGTTAATAGATAGAGAAAAATCATAAAACAAAACAAAATCGCGAGAGCGTTTTTTAAATAAAATGTGTTGCAGCGATGCAATATATCCTTCAGTCTGGTGTTTCACACTCTGGTAAAATTTTCGGACTTCATTCTGACTCTTGAACATCTGGAGTTTCTCTGGCTCACGTTTTTCTTGCCCTTTCTTCTTTCTCCTAAAAAACGCTTCTCCTCTTCTCCCGATATTTTTCTCTGGGGCTTCGTGTTGTAACTGAATGTAGGGTTGCTCTGTATGCCGCTTTCTTCTCTTCAGTAGCCTTACGACACACAGAGGGGAAACATAGGCCTAAAGTTGCTCAAAACTCAAAATATGAAAATCGTTTTTTTAATGAAAAAATGTTGATAAACGGCAACCAGACTCTTTTCTACATTTGCTATAACCATCCTCGACTTTGAAAGATTAACCAATCCAATGCAGCAGTCGATTGAACTCAGCCATACTGAAAACAAAAAGTAAATTTTCGAAAACTAAGAAATTAGGTGAACATTAAAATTACATTATTTTCGCGAAAATTTATATTTTTCAAGATTTATTGTTTTTGTACAGTCTCCGAACAAGATTAGCATTTAAAATTTTCAGATTGATTGTACATCTTTGCTCTTTAATAATGGTGATACATAACCTCTGTATGACAATTTTTTATGATAATTTTTAAGATTACTACTATTTCAATAGTGAAAAAGTCTATTTCCCCGTCGTTTCCCGACCATAGTTTCTTCTAATGTTTTAAGCGCTTGAGTCTCAAATATCAGATTCAATCATAAAAAATTGCGCATATTTGCGCCATTCCGAAAAAATCTAATTTTTCTCAACTAAAATATGAAATATATTTATATGGAATTGCAAGGTTTACTCACACTAAATTTTGCTCCGCCTTATAACCGGGGCTCTTATTTATCAGACTAAACCAACACTTATCAAATATATTTGCATTATTCAGAAACATTCACGGCTTTTCTCATGTGAATTGAGAAAAATTGAATTTAAATAAGTTTCAAAAAATAAAATTTGGAATAAAATATATGTATATGGGACTATATATATATATATCTGTACCGATTTGTTTGAAAAATGGCTCAATGGTTTTTTAGGCTAGTTTAAGTTGCATGTGTCAAATTTCAGTGATTTTGGTGCATTTTTTTTATTTCATATCAGATGCGTATATATATGGAAGCTGCATCCAAATCTGGACCGATTTTCATTATTTTCTATAGGATTAATCATTGTACAGAAGATATGCTTTGTGCAAAATTTTATATCTATAAATGAGCTTTCTAGGGCTTTTGATCAACTTTTAACATAAATTTCCCCTCTGTGCGACACTCCTGATCGTACCATAGATTTTCTGGTGGTGGTTTTGGGTACCCAAGTATAGTTTTTTCGGCAGTTTGAAGAGAGTGAATTATTCTTTTCCACAGCGCTCCCACATTATCGGGTCAAGGAGTGCCGTCTTCCAGCATGTGGGTCAGTTGTGCTAAGTAAGCTTGTGCTATCTGCTGTATTTGCAGCTTCTCCACATCCAGCTTCCGTGCTGTGTTAGATCGCACTTTTGCCGCAACATTAAGACGAGTGCGTACCTTGGCTGCCACAAGAAGTGTTCCGAATCGATGTTCGTTACTCGAATCGCTCAGACATCTAACACACTGGAAGGGTGTCTGCGGTCTATAACATGATCAATCTGGTTTCTTGTTTTCAGATGTGGGAATATCCACGTGGCCTTGTGTATGTCGAGGTGTTGGAACCTGGTGCTGCACACTACCATTTTTTTTTTTGAAGTTGCAAAATCGATCGGTCTCATTCCGTCGTCGGATGTTACCTGATAAATGTTGAACTTGCCGACCGTGGGACCAAAGGTTTTTTCCCTCCCAATGGTGAACTTAGCTTTTCTACGGAGCTTTCATCCGGAGTGAATCAGGAGACGAAATTTTTAAGCCTCCCAGTAACCATGCATCCAACACCTAGCTCATGTATTAGAAAGTAATTATTAAATTGGATTTCCCCGAGGTCAAAAAAGTATCTTTATATTTTTCCAAGTGCAGATGATTCGTTACATTCCGGCTGGATGTTACAGTGCGTCGAGTCGCTCGTTTACAATTTATAGGTTTAGCTGCAGGTGACTCTATATTTCGTGAAGTTATCCAAACCACCGATTTCAATTCTAATTGATATGACACCACAATTTTTCTAATTGACTGCCTGAGGTGAGGCCTTTGGTCATTACTTGGGAAGTGAATACATGTCTCATGATGTGCATAAAAGTTCCTTATCCCCAGTAGGTTATTGTCTCCAAAAATAGAATTTTGTATTAAGCGAATAACACACGTAACAGGTATTTATGTGGACGATGTGCACTTTAAACACCTCTACCTAGCGGCTCCCATACCTGACCACCTGCATTTCATGCAGTAAAGCTTTCTTTGCCAAGTATGGGATGAAGTTATGGTGACGTAGAGGATTAAAGATACCAAGCGACGGCCCTGAACTGATTTAGCATGGCAAAATCCAGAACTTATGTTGGTCCTCATGTGGACACTGAACTCCCCGTGGTTTCTCCTGGGGAGCTGCCTTTAACTCCCGTGGAAAATATTGAGCTAACATGTGCCGTGTGTTCAACAATTTGGGTTGTGCGCCGCGTTAGTAACCCAGCCCTCAAAAACAAAAAAAAAAAACACCGTACTGAGAAAAACAAAGAAAACCGTTTAAGAGACCATGATCTGAATATGTACACCTGGTACACCTGGTGTATTTGGACTTTTTTATGGAGAAGGTGTGTTTTGCGTACTGGCGGATGTACTGATAAAATCTAACATTTTCAAACTCAGCTTTATTTGCGCTCATGCTCCCATTGAAAACAAGGACGAACATATCAAAGGTATATTTTACGAGCGCTTAGAAGAAGTATATGTCCGTTGTCCTGCTCATGACATCAAAATTATTCTAGGCGATTTGAATGGCAAAAATGGAAAGGAGAATATCTTTGGGAAATTCAGTCTCTACAGTGAAACGTCTGACGATGGAATGAGGCTGATTTACTTCGCAGCAGCAAAATCAAGGTAGCTAGCAATTCCAGATTAAGGCATCTCGACAATCACTGTTTGCTGACCAAAAAAACAAGAAATCAAATTGATCCCGTTGTGATAGATGGAAGACATTCATTGAGCAAACATAGTCTCGGACCACCACCTTTCTGCAGCAAAGTTACGTATCCGATAAAACGTAGCAAATAAAGTACGAACAAACATAACACGGAAGTTAGATATCGATAAGTTGCAATCACAGCATATAGCCACAGCATATTCCACTCAACTGGTGCAATTGATTAATCAATGAAATCCTCGTCCCGATAACATATCAGCACAGTGGCAAAGTATTGCCTTCTCCATGCCGCAAAATTCGTTCTTGGGTTCTCTCTACTCCTGCGGAAAAGTCGTTTCTCCTATTTCATTTTTCCCAATACCTTTCCTATGAGCTACGCGTTGCTACTGATAGTAGAGTAGCCCTATATTTTTTTCATTTCGGTAACAGCACGACATTTTTCTCTTCGGTAACAGCACGACACTCCTAGGCATACCATGGGTTTCTTGGTGGAATGACGAAGATACCGCAGATCAAATCCCAGAAAGTGGTATGTATTAGTATTGCATTGGGGAAATGCTCTTTCTTATCCTGAGCACATGACCATGCTCGTCGCTACAGCACGATGTGGGTTATGAAATTTTTACAACCTCATATCCCTATATCATATTTTGATGAGCTTTAACATAATATTAGATACAATTTTAATTATAAGGTGATTCGATAAAAAAGGCTCACGCACAAAATGCTTTCAAAGTTTTTAAATATGAGATTTTTGAAAATTTTTGGAGTTACTTTAAGCACATATGTATCTCAAATCGAGCTTTAATGCCAAACGACATAACCAGAATGACATAAGCTTTTGTTTCTCACCAATTTTATCGTCATATCATTACATATAAATAATTTGTTATCATATATAACTTTATTCCATATATTGTATCAATTGAAAGTGGTTTGTGCGTGACCTTTTTTAATAATTAAGAGGAATGAACTTAATTTTTGGCATTAATAGACAAAAGTTCATTCATTCTCGCTACAGGAAATTTTTTTTGAAAAAAAAACCTCAAAAAGTCATAAACCTAATGTAAACTGCCCGGCCAGCAATAAACCGGCTGAAGAATAATATGGCAGCAGGAACCGATGGTATACTAGCCGAGCTTTTAAAAACCGGAGGCGACACTCTGATAAGATTTATGCATCAGCAAGTTAGCGCCATCTGGCATGATGAACACGTAATCGACGATTGGAACCTTAGCATCTTGTGTCCCGTCCACAAGAAAGGAGATAAGATTTAGTGCTCCAACTATAGGGGCATACGTCAGCTCCCTATTGCTTAAAATATAGTGTCAGGGATATTGTGCGAAACACTAAAGCAGGCATGACCAAAAACAGAACGGAGAAAATGTGAATGTATTCAAAATATTGGCAACTTATAACGGTGTGTTAGTAAGTTTGTATTCACGCAAGCTATAAAACAATAACAAATCAAAACATTTGTTCTCTTTTGTACGCTCTTTCTGTGGATTCGGGTCGTGTGCGTGTAAATCACAGCCGACCAAGAAGAGGGCACACAAAATTCTCAATATTTGCAACTTTTGACAGTGTGTTAGTAATGTTGTATGCACGGCTGCTGCAAAACAAAAACAAATCAAAACATTTGTGTTCTCTTCCGTTGCGTTCGGGTCGTGTGTGTGTGTGAATTGCCGAAAAACTTCGTAACATTAACAATATCAAAGCACGACATTGGTGTAAATTGCCGAAAATCATCGGCACCGCCGTGCCAAATGTGACCATGCTTGCACTAAAGCCTACACGCAGAAAAATGTATGTTAGAAATATGTTTGGATCTAAACAAATATTTGTTTGGGACAGATTGCTAACAAATATATGTTTGGATCCAAACATAATCTGTTTGTGTCCAAACAAATATATGTTTGCAACATTTTGTAACATATTTTATTTGTGGAGAGGATTTTTTTGTCAGAGTAACAACAGGGCTCTCGCAGCTGAGGAATGCTGGTTTATAATAAAAAGCTGTGTGCATGGTGTAATAGGAGACGCAGAAAACACTTGTGTTTCATGCTTTGTTATTGTTAACCAACGTAGCAAGCGAAGAGGAAAAGAAAAAAATTGTATTAATTATGTTGGTCTTTTTTCTTCAGTGTTCTAGAGACAATCGTTGAGTAAAGACGGTAAAGTGAGTGAATAAATCAGTGTTTTGTCTTTTCTTAAAGAAATTGTGCATTTTAGTAAATTAAATGTCCAATACATTTTATAATTGAATCAAAAAGGTGAATGGAAATATTTTATTGGACAAGGAAGAAATCACATTTAATATTGGTAATTACATCAATACATTTTTCAAATACATACATGCATATGTATATTTGAAATATTTATGCACCTATTTATTATATTATATAATCATTTGACTCCAGATGACGATTTCCCGCTGATGATTTCAACTTTGAAGAAAATGTGTTTTATTTCACAACTAAGGAGAAGCGTTCAACGATCTTTCTATATAATGTTTTCTTTTCAAAAGTGCAACTCTTTATAAGTTATTTCATTCGGTTTTTCTTTTACTAAAGTCTGTTTTGTCTTTCTTTACAACGATTGCGTTGGCTAGACCATGTCATAAGAATGAACTATGATGAACCCGATCTGTAGTCGGATTCTATATTTTTTTTTAGGTTACCGACAAAAGTCGGAAAAATTAAAACGCAAAATTATAAATGAAAAGTTGAAATAAAAGTTGACAACACTTGCGGTGGCGGTAGGGGTTAGCGACAACTTTATTTTGGTAGGTAACTTACCGACAAATTTCGTTAATTATCGAAATTATAAGCAAAAAAAAAATACCAGTTATCGACAATTGTGGGTAATTCCGTCGTTAACTAGTTACACTATTGGAAGGACAAGGCTTTGATGGAGTAAATAAGTGGAAGACGAGATCGAAAAATACGAAATCGGAAAACTTAAGCAACAAATAGGGAGGAATGGAAATGATTTTTTATTTCGGCTTATCGAACAAAAAATGTTCTGTAGAGGGCCAACTAAGTAAGTAAAACATTGTCAAGATTGTTTTTTTCCAGAGAGAATGATGCTATCAAAAAGCTTGTCCTCTCATATTTTCTTAGCTCTTTGGGACCAAATGTTCCCCTTTCTACGATGCATAAAACTCACAATCTAATTAATCTTTCCTCTGAGACCAACGCAATTGAATTGTGGAAATTGTTCGGCATTTCCTTTAAGCAATCCCTATAAAATATCAAAACCTGCACCTGTATCTCATTTTGCAAAATTCGCAAGGATTTATTGAATTCCTTTGAACGAAAACCAACACTCGAAGCTATTTTGACCAAGTACGAGTAATGGTTGTTTCTCTCCATTGTGTCCGTGAACACTTGTAGACATTTAAATGTTTGCTGTCAACACAAACCGTTACACAAATTACAATCATAACAATGACAGTCACAACCAAGATTGAAACTTTATTGTAAATGTTGGCAGCCGCACCACTTTCTCTGGTATAAGTTGCTCGACTCTCGCTTTACTTCAACTATGTTGTTGCCAATGATATTCATCATTACCCATTTGGCTGAAACGCAAGAAATACGACTACGGCAGTCAAGCAGCCAACAGCAGTTTCTTTCACATAAAGCACCCAGCCATTCATTTGTCCGTCTATCCATCATACAATTTCAACAATTCTTATGAGTTACACACACACACACACACACACACTTGGCCACTTCAGTTCTACTTGAATGGCATAAGAAGGATACTTTGAGCAATCTCGTAGAAACATGTACAGAGTTAAACAGAGTCGTAGATATTTTTACAATAGTTTCTTTCGTGCTAAATCGAAGAGAAAGGGATAGGAAAGGGCCTTAGAAGGAATAACTTAATTAGATAAATATAATTACCAGAAAATATTTTATGTGAATATCAAGTCAGTTAAATCAAGTTTCGGCTAACGAATTTCTTGCCTTCACTTAAGTTGCCCAATCGAAATAGATTTTCAATTAAAACTGTTATTTTGTTAATGGCAATTCCGAGGTGGATAAAACCGCTCAATAATTCTAAGATGTGGTTTTCAATTTCCACTGTATATCCGAGTCTAAAGGTCATTCCTCTCGTTTTTCAGTGTCTGCTGTTGTTGTGCTGCTTATGCCATCAGCTTGACTTTTTCATTTTACTCACAGATAAATGTATCGGAAGTCAGTCCCGTACATTTTATTCATTTGTAACTACGTTTTCAATTTCCATTACCAAAGGTGAAAATTAAAAACGAGAGTGCGAAAAAATTGCTATGAATATCATTTAGTGTCTGAAACTTCTTTCAAGAGTGAATTATCGAGATTATTGGTCTTGGAATTGGAAAGAGTTGGAGACAGATCTGTTAACAGAGAGAAGATTGAATATTGATCATAAAGCTTGAGTCCAAAGAGAAATTAGTTAAAAATTAATACTAAAAATGATCTTCGCCTGAAAAGTCAAAATTTTCAAAAAACGTCCACGTCCTTGAAAAACACAGGAAAAATGTGTTGTCACGGCGTGTTGGCGTTCAGAGCCAAACTCTTTACTTTCAAAGGCAGCGCTAAGCGTTTGTCATGAAAGCACAACTAAATGGGAAAATCCCCATTGTTGTTGTAAAAAAAGAAAAACAAAACAAACTGCATTTGAAAGAAGAAAACTTCGAGGACATCGAAGCCGCTCCACATCCTATATGTCTGAAGAGCCTTTACCGAAGGCAAAACATGCATGTCACATAGTGGTGGCTGGGTGGGTTCGAATCGTCGGCATTCCTTATGCCGACGACATCACTTTGCCGTTTTCTCATGAGGGTTCGAAGGAAGGACACTTGCCTCGAAAAATATACAGACGGATTCTGTCTCTTGGTGAATTATTGAACAAATGCAGTGAACGTGAAATAATGCCCAAAATGAATTTTGGACGTTATAAATGTGTAGACTGCCATCATAAAGTCCATATTGATATAGTGACAGTCCATAATAAAAATTTAACCAAGGAACGAAGAATATTGACCTTGAAGCAGGTCAAATGTTAAAGGTCTGTGTAAAGGTTAAAGCCTCAATTCGAGGCTCAAAGCTCTTAAGCACCATATCGCTTATTTACTCAAAGAGTGGCATAACTCAAAAATGAGTTTTCTGAGTTAGCAATTTCTGTTTTTTCTACGACTTCTATATTATCTTGTATCATCATTTTTTTTTTTTTTTGATTTTATGAAGAACTTCAAATCCTGCTTGATTTAGCACTGATATCTGGCAATCTGTTTACAAAATATGTTATTTTAGTTTTTGTGTAATAATCTCTCGGGGGAGGCTGAAACCCCTAGAGAGCGCGTCGCAGGTGGCGGATGGCGAATGCTTCCCATATGCGGAGGGTGGCGGATTTACCAATACTTCTCGCATATGGGTGGTAGGAGGGAAATCAAATACCTCCCGCGGACCAAACAGCACGGAGAGAAAACTTCGTAACAAATCATTGAGCGGCGTCTGTTCCCACATTGGGCGGCTGCAAACAGCGTCTGAACTCCAGAGGAGCGGCTTATAATATAGAAGGACAACTTTAAACCCTTCAGAAGGCAACGGGAAACCACTGAAGTAATTATTTCCCTTGAAAATCATACAATATGCAAAACGAAAACCAAAATACACGGCCCTCAGTCTCCGGCCAAACGAGGGTGCTAAGAATCCCCGGAGGTAAAAACAACAAGAAGCTGAAAATTGGAACGTGGAATGTCAGAAGTTTGTACGAAGTTGGAAAATTGAACAATACCATTAATGAAATGAATAAGCTCCAAATTGATATACTTGGTGTCAGTGAAACATGGTGGACAGATAGAGGAGAGTTTAAATCCCAAAATGCTATGGTGTATCACTCAGGAAATATGGATGGAATACACAGGAAAGGTGTAGCTATTATAGTCAGAAAAGACGTAGCTAATAGTGTAGCTGGCTCGATAGCGATTTCAGATAGAGTAATGATGATAAAAATCACAGGAAAACCATTAAATTTAAACATAATTCAAGTTTATGCCCCCACATGTGATGGAAATACCGATGAAGTTGAAAACTTTTACAATGACATCAACGAACTGATAAAAATGACGAAATCACATGAAATAACGATTATTCAAGGTGACTTTAATGCCAAAATTGGAAGCGAGAAGGTATATGGTATAACAGGAAAATATGGCTTGGGAGAAAGAAATGATAGAGGAGATAGGCTAATAGAGTTCTGTCAAGAAAATAATCTGACTATTACCAACACACTTTTTCGATTACATCCCCGAAGGCTTTACACGTGGAAATCGCCACAAGATAATAGAGGAAACATAGTACGGAACCAAATCGATTTTATAATCATCAATAGACGTTTTAGATCCTCTGTGACAAAATGCTCAACCTATCCAGGAGCGGTCGTACCCTCAGATCACAACCTACTGATGATGGATATGCGAATAAAATTGACAGTAATCCGAAAAAAGAAAACATCCCGTAAATTGAACACAGAGAAACTCAACAATCCAACAACAAAAAATGAAATCAAGCACCTCCTAAACAATAAACTTGAAGATATTGATGTGAACGATATGGATAATGTATGGCATAGCGTCAAAGAGACAATTTGCAATGTAGCAAACAACTCCATAGGAAACAATATAAGAAAAAATCAAGAGGAATGGATGACAGATGAAATCATAAAACTTCGAGAAGAACGAAGCAAGTATAAAAACGTAGATTACGAAAAATATTGGGAAATAAATAAGGAAATCCGCGCTGCGACACGGGCTGCAAAAAATTTATTACTGAATCAAAAATGCCGAGAAATTGAACACCTTCAATACATGCATGACGACTTCAACCTACATAAAAAGTTGAAAGAAACTGCAGGAATTTACAGAAAAATATCTCCAGCAATTCTCGTAGATGAAATAACCAGCCGATCTTCGAAGCAACTGAAAAAAAGAATTTATGGAAAAGATATATTAAACAAATGTTCACAGATGAAAATCGATCAGAAAATATAACCGACTTGAATGCTGACGTCACTGGAACCCCTATTACGCGATCTGAGGTGGAACAAGCTCTAAAGTCTCTAAAAGACAAGAAAGCAACAGGGCCCGACGAAATCCCCTCAGAAATACTGAAATTAATAGATGGAAATAATATACTATTGATAGTGGAATTACTTAATCACATATATAATACAGGACAATATCCAAATGATTGGCTAATCTCAACCTTTATTGCAATACCGAAAAAATCAAATGCAAAAAGGTGTTGCGACTACAGACTTATTAGCTTGATGCGCCACATTCTAAAATTGTTTCTTAAAATTATCCATAAACGGATATATGCTAAATGTGAAGCTGCTATGGGAAACTCTCAATTTGGGTTCAAAGAGGCTATGGGTACCCGAGAAGCCCTTCTCTGCATACAAGTACTTGTTCAGAAATGTAGAGATGTGCAGAAGGACGTTTTTATATGTTTCATTGACTATGAAAAGGCTTTTGACAACGTCCAGCACGATAAATTAATGACTATTCTGAGAGACATTGATATTGAAGAAAAAGAAATAAGATGCATACAAAACCTGTACTGGAATCAGAAAGCCCGGATAGAAGTAAATGGCGAACTAACTGATGAAATATCAATATCTAAGGGGGTCAGACAAGGATGCATCTTATCACCTCTGCTGTTCAACATATACTCACAAAAGATATTTCATGAATCGATTACAATACAATACTCAAAATAAAAGATGATACAATCGAACGCGTTGAAAACTTTACATACTTGGGAACACTGTTGAACGAACAATGGAACATGTCAAAAGAAATAAAACGTCGTGTGGAGTTAGCCAGAGGTGCTTTCTACAAATATAGAAAGTTCTTACTAACCATGACTTGAGTCTCTCGACAAAGACCAGATTCGTAAAATGTTATATTTGGTCCACATTATTATATGCAGTAGAGGCGTGGACAATAAAAAAAGCTGATGAGAAAAAACTTGAAGCCTTCGAAATATGGGTATACCGTCGCATTTTGAAAATACCTTGGACTGCGCGGGTCACAAATGAAGAAGTCTTAAGAAAAATGAATTTGGATCGACAATTGCTGAAATCTGTCAAAAGCCGTAAAATTACATACCTAGGACATCTCATGAGGAACGATAAGTACAAATTTCTCCAGACCATTATTAAAGGCAATGTTGAAGGAAATCGAGTTCGAGGAAGAAAAGAGTTATCTTGCATTAAAAACATCCAGGATTGGACTGGATACAGTAATGAAAGAAATCTGATACACGCTGCAAGAAATAGAGAATTAATATCACTAACATAACATAAAATGAAGTATATAAAATAAAATGTATAAAGAATATATTTATTATATTGTATGATCGCTTTATATCCGAATACCGGATGTGCAAATAAAGAAGAAGTAATAATCTTTTTAAGTTGGGAAGTCAAATTTCTATCGCCAACTTAAAATGCGTTTTTCTCGAAACTGGATTTTTTTTAAATGTATCACTCTTTCAGTAAATGAGCGACATGTAGCTAACTCCTTGGGATCAGTACCTTGTTATACTCACAGCTTTTAGGCTAATGAGGGTAAATACGACCAAATATGAGCCTCATCGAACTAATGGTTTAGACCCCCATGAAATCCGTTTCAGACAATTGGAAGCCGATTTAGCCTGCCGTCCGTCTGTCTAGCTATTGAGCACGATCAAATGGCATGGTTTACACTTTATTTTGTCAAAAATTAAGTCAAGCTCAAAAATTGACCACATCCACTCAAGTTCAAAATTGTTCGCTAGTATGGACACACGGTAACTCTTGAAGGAATAAACTGACTTGGTGAAAATATTGCATATCGTAATATTTCTTCCACACAAAGAAATATAGACCATATTTGTCGGTTCTGGTACCTCATAAACGAAATTCAACATTTTTCGCAAATGTGCAGTTTTTTAAATTTTTTTTTCAGGGGCAAGACCACCATGCTACATACAATTTTTCCAAACGTACATCAAAGTTTATATTGGTCAAGAGATACCCGAACTCTACAACAAAATTTTACTTAAGTGCAGTTTATTTTTGTTCAGTTAGCCGTAAGCAATTTGGTATATAAGCCGAGGGTGAGTAAACACTTTTATATCTCCCTAAAAGAAATGTTTCCCACTAAAAAGCTTATGCTTCGTTCCGACTTTAACCTTTGCTCACTTAATTGGTTATGATAACTGACCCACAACAATAATCCCACGGTAGCCGGTTCTATGCACCAGATTGACTTGGAGTACTCTTTGATCAGGGGCCGTCACACCAATAATTATGTGTTTGTCGTCTTGTATCTTTTCACCATGGAAGCTTAATATATACACCGGAATATCTGCTGCGAGCTCTTTTGGTCCGTGCCAGGATAGATAAGAACAACGGGGCGCGTATCTGTTTCGTTTTCTAAATCTGCTTTCCACACATGCCAAAATTATGTGAGATGTAATGGATGTAGCGAATGGGTATATTTCCAATGCAGCTCTGTTCTAAGCCGCCTTCAGTTATAGATCATCTCTCACCTCGTCGTCTGAATATTATACACCCCAACAGCCTAACCAAAAACAACAAACGCAGCATCTAACACCACATACTTTAGTTTAGCGCCCCGAAAATACATCGTTCATGCAGTTCAATTGCAACGGTATCACCACTTCATAGATCTTCACATTCCGTTAGATTCTCGGGTAGTAGAAAGAACTTTTCGTGCTATCATTATTGCTATAGCAGCTGATGGTCAAATGCCCGAAACTAGACCAAATTTCCCAACAGAGGCGATGGGACTAGCAAATGAGCGTGATAAGCTATTTGTTCGAACGCTGAAGACTCAAGAGTTAGGGTACTTACTCTTGAAGTCACAAAGTTAGTAGGAGAACATAATCGGGAAAAGTTGTAAGACACCTTGGAGCTGGACAGATCCGAAGATGTGCGAGTGTTATTTTAATTGAAGGCCTTCGAGACTGTCTACCGTTTCAAGCTGTTCGAGGAAACTTTGAAACTTTATATGAACTGAGCTTGTGTCAAAAATTTTGAAAACTTGTATTGGAGTTACTCGAATGAGAGGACCGATGTATTCCACATTCGAACCTGGTCCATTGGAGGAAATATAAGGACGTGCAAAGTTGGAACCCAATCGGGTACCTTCCACAAACTTCCACAAACGTCCAAACATACATGGGACCGTGTGGACCTTTGTTTTTGTGGAGAAGTTTTGTGACCACTGGGAAACTTAAATGTCGAATTGCAGATGCTTGGGTCAAAAATTTTAGGAAAGATCCAAAAAACCGAAAATCGGGAGATACCGTTATATGGGGACTCTACCAACACATGGACTTACGTGGTCAGTTTTTCGAATTACAGATAGTTCGGTCAAAAATACCGAAAATGGGGAGGCACCGTTATATGGGGGCTATACCAAAACATGGACCTATGTTGACAGTTTAATGTGGATATGTGTTGTGATTACTAGGAACCTCAAATGCTAAATTTTTTGACCGAACTGGTAAATTTTTTGACCGAAATTGTAGCTAAAATCCTGAAAATACCGAAAATCGGGAGGTACCGTTATATGGGATCTATGTTGATGGTTTTTAGAGGAGATATTTTGTGACCACTGGGAACCCACACGTGAAATTACAGGTCGGTCGGTCAAAAAATGCAGCTAAAATCTCCAATATACCGAAAATCGGGGGTTACCGTTATATGGGGGCTATCCAAAATATGGTCCTCTGTTGACAGTGCTTAGTGGAGATGTTTTGTCATCACTAGGAACCTCAACTGTCAAATTACAGGTAGTTCGGTCATAAATTGTAGCTAAAATCTTCAAAATTGGGAGGTACCGTTATATGGGACCTATGTTGACGGTTTTTAGTGGAGATATTTTGTGACCACTGGGAACCCCACACGTGAAATTACAGGTCGTTCGGTCTAAAAATGCAGCTAAAATCTCCAATATACCGAAAATCGGAGGTTACCGTTATATGAGGGCTATACCAAAATATGGTCCTCTGTTGACAGTGCTTAGTGGAGATGTTTTGTCATCACTAGGAACATCAACTGTCAAATTACAGGTAGTTCGGTCATAAATTCTTCAAAATACCGAAAATCGGGAGGTACCGTTATATGGGACTGTACTAAAACATGGACCTATGTTGATGGTTTTTGGTAGAGATGTTTTGTGACCACTGGGAACCTCAAATGTTTAACTGTAGGTAGTTTGGTCAAAAAGTTTAGTTAAAATCCACGAAATATAGAAAATCGGAAGGTACCGTTATATGGGGGCTATACCAAAACATGGACCTATATTGATAATTTAATGTGGAGATGTGTTGTGATTACTAGGAACCTCAAATTGCTGTCAGGTTTGAACTATCTTTCACTGCCAATCGCTAAAATTTGCTTACTATACTGGTGCCGCTTTGCTTTCCCAGAACGTCGTACTGCTTTGTAAGAGGTCAGCAAAGTTTCTTTGTCATCACCCAAAGTACTGCCGGCCAGCGACTTGAGGTATTTGCAGAAGTATGAACAAAGAGCTTGTTTAAAATAGCTGTGGTTTGCGCGTACGACTTAGCGGCGGATATTTTCATATTCCTGAGATGGAAGAACTGTGGCTTGCGCGTTTGACTTAAACACCATATTAAACAATTACCCAATATCATGTGGTAGTTAGTGGTCGGAATTAGGGCACCACCGACCAAAATGTTCAGGGGGAGCCCCATTTAAAAAAAAAAAGAATTGCAGTAAGTCAGCGATGTCTACATTACGAATTCTATACCATCTGGAGGGTGTGGAACTTCAGAAAGGTAGAGGTTAAACAGTTTCGGGAAACTCGTTGCCTCACTCTATGCGCCTTATACCCTAGACAGACGGCAGCGTTAATTTGCATTAACTGCCTTAATTCAAATTAATTCGTGCATTATCCACATTCTTAATGCACAAAATCAAAGGAAATTTAAACTGAATTTCAATATGGCAATGCTGTTGAAAATCAATTGTCTTTTGTCAAATTTCCATGTTTAAGAAAATAAAAACGGAAAGCAAATCAGCAATTTTCGCGTTTCTTCAAAATAAGTAGTGGTCTTTCGCGAGTAGAATAGCAGCTAATCGTTTTTCACGCCTTCTAACAAATCTCTTTTTCAAATTTGTATTTTCACAAAAAATTTCATTACCCACCATACCAATTCTATCGAAAATTATATCTTCCTCAAATGTTTTTTAAAGTTTTGCAATATTTTTATAATAATAAAAAGACTCAAAAATATCGCGAATAAATTAAATTTATTTTTGCTTCATCGTGGTGAAAAGATCAAAGGTAGAAAGTGTATTTGTTTCGCATATTTTGGGGAAGTTTTGTAAAGCTTTATGAAATGGTCTGCTGGGTACAAACAAACAACACAAACAGCTGTTTCATAAATGCAGATACTATCGTCTGTCAGGGTGAAAAATAAATTCAAATTAGGACATTTTTAATGCAAATTAACTCTGCCGTCTGTCTAGGGTATTAGCCCTCTTATTTCTGAATTCCACCAACGTCTGACGTCCACACATATAAAGTTTCAAAGTTTCCTCGAACAGCTTTAAACGGCTGACAGTATCGAAGACCTTCAATTAAAATAACACTCGCACCTCTACGGATCTGTCCAGCTCCAAGGTATCTTACAACTTTTCACGCTTATGCTCTCCTACTAACTTTGTGACTTCAGGAGTAAGTACCCTACCTCTTGAGACTTCAGCGTTCGAACAACGAGCTTATCACGCTCATTTGCTAGCCCCATCGCCTCTGTTGGGAAATTTGGTCTAGTTTCGCGCATTTGACCATCAGCACGAAAAATTCTTTCTGCTACCCGAGAATCTAATGGAATGTGAAGATTTCTGAAGTGGTGATATTGTCAAACAGCTTATGCCATGGTTCAGAAAAAAAAATCGGCGCTGAGAGACTATGAAGTCCCTTGGTATGATAACACTGTGTGTAATTTTTTGAGTCATGTTTTATTAACCACATTCTGACTCCACAGTGTGGTAGAACACCAAAAATGAGAAGACACGTGTCTCACCGTTTTTCCCTATCTCATCAACTTTCGCGGTTATAGGCCTCAAAAGGTTTGATGCTTTGATGTAAAAAGGGTCATTTAGTCAGGACTATATCTTCCAAACCGTTAGGAAATTTGAATTTATCTGAGAGGCAAAGTGGTAGCTCTTGTCTTAAAGAACAAAAATTGTGAGCACATACAACCCATCAAACTTCATCTGCAAGGTCAAAATCGCCACGGTAAAATTTCTTTTAATTTTTTTCTCAAGTTTTGTTATACAGCTATTAAACCCATCAAATTTGAAGCAAACAACCAACTACAAAAATGTACCTCAGATCTCAATAAACATCTTTCTAGATTATACGAACCCTGTAGGAACAGGTCTTAATGGTCAAAATAGCAAAACATTTGCGATGTTTATCCTCTTTTCTAAGATTCTGCTCCATAGATATTAAACCGTTCAAAATTCAAGAAAACAATCACCACAATAGCGTAGCAAAGGCATCAATAAACAACTTTCTGGAACATGCGAAATGTCTATGAAGGGTTCTTAATAGTAAAAATAGCAAAAATCTTTTGAAAATATCCAATTTTTATACTTTTTTCTCCGACTCTGGTCCAAAGATACGAAACCGACCAAAAATTAAGGATACAGTCAACTACAAAAATTTACCTTACATTTCAACAAACAAGTTTCTAGAACAAATGAAGATTCTAGGAACAATTCTTCAAGCTCAAAATTCGATTATTATAGATCACTATTTCCTGTTTAGGTCCGTAATTAACAAACCTTTCAAATTTCCTTGAGTTTTTAACAGTTTGTTATTTCCAAACCTGAGCAGGGGGAATGTTAAAAAAAATTTAATGGTTCGTGAATTTCAGCCCTAAGAATCATTCCTAGAATCTTCATATGTTCCAAAAAGTTGTTTATAGAAATCTTAGGTACAATTTTGTGGTTGACAGTATCCTTAATTTTTGGGCGGTTTCGTATCTTTGGGCCAGAGCCGGAGAAAAGGTATAAAAATTTGGTATTTTCAAAAGTTTTTGCTATTTTTACTGTTAAGAACCCTTCATAGACATTTCGCATGTTCCAGAAAGTTGTTTATTGATGCCTTTGCTACGCATTGTGCTTGATTGTTTTCTTGAATTTTTAACGGTTTAATATCTATGGAGCAGAATCCTAGAAAAGAGGATAAAAATCGCAAATGTTTTGCTATTTTGACCATTAAGATCCGTTTCTACAGAGTTCCTATATTATAGAAAGATGTTTATTGAGATCTGAGGTACATTTTTGTAGTTGGTTGTTTGCTTCAAATTTGATCGGTTTGAAAGCTGTATAACAAAACTTGAGAAAAAAATTTAAAAGAAATTTGACCATGACGATTTTGACCTTGCAGATGAAGTTTGATGGGTCATATGTGTTCACAATTTTTGTTCTTTAAGACAAGAGCTACAACTTTGCCTCCCAGATAAATTCAAATTTCCTAACGGTTTGGAAGATATATTCCTGACTATCAAAGTCTTTCTACATCAAAGTCTCAAACCTTTGGAGGCCTATAACCGCGAAAGTTGATGAAATAGGGAAAAACGGCGAGACACGTGTCTTCTCATTTTTGGTGTTCTATCATACTGCGGTGTCAGAATATGGTTAATAATTTTCGTGTTGCACAGTGTAATGAAGACGATAATTGGAAGGTGATCTGAGCCAAAGGGAAGTGACGCACTGTGGTCCCACTTGAATGTAAAGGAGTGCCAAAAATAGTTCTAATCGAGCTACCGCCTCCAAATTTAAAACATAGGTTTATAACAAGACAAAAAGGTATTTTGAAGTATTTAGACAACTTTTCCAACCGATTTTGCATTTTGAGTCCTGAGTGAATAAAACACCTCCTCCAAAAAAATGTTCAACGTTTAGGTATAGTAAGGTGAGTAAACACCACTCAGGAATAAAAAATTACAACTAAATCGTTTGGAAAGTTTGGCTAAGATGGTCAAAATACCGAAAATCGGGTATTTTGACCATCTTAGCCAAACTTTCCAAACGATTTAGTTGTAATTTTTTATTCCTGAGTGGTGTTTACTCATCCTCGCAAGAAATGTTCAATATAGGTCTATGTTTAGGTATAGCTCCCATAGAAAGGTACCGCCCGATTTTCGGTATTTTTAACTATTTTTGCAAAATTTTTAAACCGATTTGGCTGTAATTTTGCATTTTGAGTTCTCAGCTGGAATTTTTTCATCATAATATAAAGAGTTTTTTCTGTATTTAAAAAAATATCGAGATTCACAAATACTCACAACATAAGTAAAACTCAACATCAAATTATAGGAATGATATTAAAATACCGCGAAAAGTCATTTACAAAGAATTTAGTTTTAGGGAAGTTAGAAAACGAATTATGAATATGTTTTTTCGTAAAAACATTGCCAATAGCATCGACTATCATTTTATTTTTGGAAACTGTACATTTACCTCTTAATTTTTTTATAATTTCCAAATAACATTGAATATTGAAAACATCTTCGGGTACCTCTCTCACAAAAGTTCAATATTTTACTTAAGTGCAATTTAAGAGCTTTTCGAGGATCGTTTGCAAATTTTTACCGAACGTAGTTCTTGTGGTTCTATTCACAGCGATATATTGTTCTTCATGGGCAAGTCGCGTGATTAACTATCGTCGAAATGCCATACCGACAAAGATAATTAACTCACATTGGCATCACATGTCAAATTTGGCGTCTAAATTACCCCCCGCCCACGCTCCTGCAAACACAAGGCAATATTTAACAAATGTTTTCACTTCCATTCACCATTCATTCAAAGTCTTTGACAAAAAATCACCCACTCAAAGAAGCAGAAGAGTTTACTTCCCACTTCAAATTCCAATGGGTAAATGGGATGACGCTGATGGCAAAACGGGAGAAGAAACAAACGAACAGAATGAACGACCCGAAATAAAATGAATGATTACTTGCGCTAACGGCATTAAAATGCAAATGAAATGTGTTTTTGTGTCACAAATGTTTTTTGTGACACTTCACTCTGGAACTTTATTGCCCAAAAATTTAACCAAATCGAACTTTTGCTCCGACATATTGAACTCTACACTGCCACTCTACCACCACCATTACCGCCACCACTACTGCTACAACTACATATTGTGTAAATGTTGCAACAGAAGTTATGAATTATACGTTTATGTGGCGGAGTGAGTGTTTGTGGTGGGGTCATATCCTGGGCCAGGGAGACAGCTCGTTTATGCAAGTATGGAAATAAGAAGTATGCTTGTGTGGGTGGCTGTATGTGCGTGATATTTGTAAATGTGAATATTTCTATTGGTGGTGGTGCTGCTGTGATGTGGACATTTCTATTTATGGTCAGAATGGCAACATTAGGAACAGCAATAACCTCAAAAACTGTTAAAAGTCCTAAAGAATAACACAAATAATGAAAAATCAGCAAAAACCAAGCGTCACATTTCCACACAATTTTCCCAGCAACTAAAATAGGAACAACAAACTCTGAGAAAGGAAAAACAGTGTGTACACTTTTCCCTGTTCCGACTCCAACTGACCATCATTTGAAACCCAAAAAGAAAATAAAACCTAGAAATGAACAAATTTATGGTGTGCCAACATTTGCAAAGTATGAGCCAAAGTTCAAACGCAAAACTCAATGTGTCAAACAATAAGAAACAGTTGTTGCTTTGCGTATCCAGCAGCAGCAGCAAGCTTTACTAGTCGTGTGGACTCTGTGTGAAATGGTAACTTTCCTGGACATTTGTAAATTATGTATGGGGGTAAGAAGAAGATGTGAATGATTTGTTTGATATTTTTTCTTCGCTCTCTCGTATGATTTTACATACATTAATTTTATGGGTCCTCTATGTGGAAGTGGAGGATTTTATTGGCAAGCCTTGAATAAAGTTTGAAACTTTGTTGTGTTGCAACCATTTTGAAACGTGATGGTGGCCTTTAAATAATATTAATTAATATTTTAATAGTTAGGAACCTTTAATAATAATGTTTGCATCGAGCTTGTTTCAGATAATTTGGAGTCCGCTGATCTTTGTGTCTGGTAGGTGAGGACGATAACTCTCAAGGAAAATATATAACTATTAACAAGGACACTGAGAATGAGCCACAAGTAAGTAAAATAGTAACAATCAGCCTTATTCTGAAAGTAAATGCGCCGTGGTTTTTCTTTCTGCTTTAAATTGAAAGGTCCGAGAGACAAAACTCCTCCCGCGAGTTTATCTACAGAATAAACCATATTCAGTGATATATTCAACGATGTCCAAGTTTTAGTCAATTACCTCGATAGATTTTCTTCTCTCTATAGAAGACGTCCAGAGGTCACTTTCAAGAGGTCTTCCTCTGTCTACAGAAGTCGCGAGTGGTCTCCTTTTGTCTATAGAGAACCCCAGGAGATGTTTGTTTGTCTATAGAAGTCTTAAAGGTGCCCGTTTGTCTATAGAAATCTTATTCTGTCTACAGAAGACCTTAAGTGGTCTCTTTCTGTCTATAGAAAAAATTAGGAGGTCTCGTTCTCTATACAGACGACCTAAACAGGTATCCGCCACATTCTGTGCACAGGGGACTTTTTTATTCTGTCTACAAAAGACCCAAAGACGACTTCAAGAGGTCTTCCTCTGTCTAAAGAAGTCTTCAAGGTGTCTAATTCTGCCTCAAGAGGTCTTCCTCGTCTAAAAACGAACCCGAGACTTATTCTTTTGTCCGTAAAAGTCTTCGAGAGGTCTTACTCTGTCTATAGAAAATCTCAGATGGTCTGCTTCTGTCTATAGAGGACCTCAGGAGATATCCCTTTGTCTATAAAAGCCTTCAAGATATCGTATTCTATCTATAGAAGACTTCTAGTGGTATTTTTCTGACCTCAAGAGATCTTATTCTGTCTGTTGAAGACCCCAAGAAGTCTCATTCTGTCTACAAAAGAACCCAGAGGAAGACTACAAGAGGTCTTCCTCTGCCTATAGAAAATCTCAAGTGGTATACTTCTGTCTATAGAGGACCTCAGGAGATATCCGTTTGTATATAAAAGCCTTCAAGATATTTTATTCTATCTATAGGAGACTTCAAGTGACATCTTTGTGTCTATAGAAGACCTGATGAAGTCTCATTTTGTCTACAGACGACCTAAAGAAGTCTCCGTCTCATTCTGTCTACAGGCCACCTAAAGAGGTCTCCGTCTACTTGTAGAAGACCTCAAGAGGTTTTATTCTGTCGACAAAAGACCCCAAGACGACTTCAAGAGGTCTTCGTCTGTCTAAAGAAGTCTTCAATATGTCTAATTCTGCCTCAAGAGGCCTTCCTCGTCTAAAAACGAACCCGAGACTTCTTCTTTTGTAAATATAAGTTTTTGAGAGGTCTTCCTCTGTTTACAGAAAATCTCGACTGGTCTCCTTCTGTCTATAGAGAACCTCAGGAGATATCCGTTTGTCTATAGAAGCCTTCAAGATGTCTAATTCTGTCTATAGGAGATCTCAATTGTCTCTTTCTATCTATAGTAGGCCTGGAGTGGTCCCATTAAGTCTACAGAAAATCTAAAGAGGTCTCCGTTTTTCTGCAGAAGACCTCAAAAGGGCTTATTCTGTCTATTGAGGGCCCCAAGAAGTCTTATTCTGTCTGCAGAAGACCTCAAGACGACTTCAAGCGGTCATCTTCTGTCTAAATAAGTCGTCAAGATATCTAATGCTGTCTCAAGAGGTCTTCTTTCGTCGAAAGACGAACCCAAGACTTCTTCTTTTGTCTATGAAAGTCTTCAGGAGGTATTACACTGTCTATAGAATACCTCAAGGTCTTCTTCTATATAAAAAATCCAGAGATCTGAATCTGTTTCTTATATTTATGTCTAAATATCTGCCCTGAAATGACACAAAAAACACGAGAATTCTTTATACCAAATTGACCCGAGAAAACATATTTTTAGTCTGGGGTCGTCACCCCTGCAACTACATGTTCGTGTTCACCTTTATTTGAATGTCCAGGAATATAAATTCGAAAACAACTGTAGTGTCTTTCAGGCTGAAATCTTCGCTATAGTGAAGGCCCTCGAATTTGTTGGCAGTGGTGAGGGAGATGAAAACAGGAAAATAGCTAAGTTGACTTTAAAGCATTTAAGTCCTACACTATAAAGTATGGGATTGTCAGCAGATGTAGATATCTACATGAAAACATTCGAAATTCAATTGTACAGTCGAAATCGCTTATAACGTCATATCGGTTATAACGACCATATCCAAAAGTCCCAAATCTCTGGGGCCCTTTATAGCCCTATCGCTTATAACGACATATCGGTTATAGCGACGAATTCCGTCGGTCCCTTGACCGACGTTATAAGCGATTTCGACTGTATTTTGTTGTGTACCCAGTCATTGTAATATTGAAACTAAAAACTGGGACGTACAGGAGCACAGTCCGAAGCCATTCCTGCTGAAAGCTGAAAATGTGGCCAATTATGTCGAGACGAAGACCTTCCTCCTTGCTCTCACTTAGTAAGTCTGAGCTTAGAATTGATATAGAAGTAATCACCGGTCACTGTCGCGTTAGATCGGATTGTGAAACTAATGTGCCCAATTATGTCGAGACGACGAACTGTCTCCTTGATCTCACTTGGTAAGTCTGATCTTAAAATTGATATAGAAGTAATCACCGGTCACTGTCGCGTTAGATCCAGAACTTGCAAGTGGGAATCAATATCGACTTTCGAAGAGAAGGTGGAGACGATCGAGCATTTACTATGTCGCATCTGGCAGCGACTATTAGATGACTATGAATTCCTCACCCTCACTGGTCTCTCATGATTAGACCTTGTGAATCTTGTCCGCTTTTCCAGAGCTTGTAAATAGCTATGGGCCAATTGCGCGACGCACTAGCAAAATTGATTCTCTCATCCTAATGTGAGGTCAAATGACAATATATTAACACAAATTATTATCTTTTTCTCTCATGTTTAAATCTTCCTAATCTATTAACTCTCTTCTCCTTCTATGAATCTTTCGTATCCATTCTTGTACATATTTCCAAGATGAACCAAAGGTCTCCGAGAGAAGCAGCTATGATAAATTGTGGCAGCGCATCATTAAACCTAACATAACTTATTCAGGTGAAATTTTTTCTGAAATTGAAGATGGAAGTAGAGCCGAATCAAGCTGCGCCAACAGAAACAACTAGTTCAACTTCAAATCGCTTCCACAGGAGGGGTATATATTTTAATTCTGATGCAAAATATCCATAATAACAACTTCTCAAATATAACTCCATATGAATTAATATAATTGTCAAATATAGAAATTTTGGCTATAGACGTGTTCATTATGCGTCGTAAAATTGTGTTATATCATGGCAGTTTCTGACCCAATATCGCCCAAAATTCGGCAAATTTGCCACCATCAAATGTTGTTGAAACATTACTGGGCCGAAAACAAATGTGTTGTTAACTTTTCTTGTAAAGTTACTACCGATTTCGGTCTTTAAATGCAAATGTAATTGACGTGCGTTTTCAATATAATATTAAGTTTATGAACACTTCCTTCTACTCGTAACATAATCCCACCCCAACCATGCTATTCAAAAATATTGGTGTTTTTTTCCTTTCCTGTTGATTGGTGATAACTTTATACAATAGAATTGAAGAATATCAAGTGGGGGAGGGTGACTCTAGACACGGGAAATGTTTTCATTATATTCCGAAACCCAAGCAATCACCGACCGTCAGATTTCACAAGCAAGCATGCAACCAACCACCCCCACCCACCATCCACTTAAAGGAAATCACAGCAAATTGAGTTTGAATGAAAGCTGCTTAACTGCGGTGGTGTGCGCCTTGGAATCTGTAAACGACAAGGCGTCACCTGCAATTCGCATCACAAATATAATTGTCGCCTTTTATTTCGCTAAAATTGAGAAGGAATAACACGAAAAAAATCTGAAATGTATTAATTAAAAAATGCCAACAACAAATTATGTTTTTTACGAAGAAAAAAACGCACAAACTTTGGCTGCACCCACGACGTAATTTTGATTTAAGGTTTTGTGTAAAGTCCAAGTACAGCATATGCCAAGAATTAGTTTTAATTAATGGAAATTTATTTAAATTGGTCATGCCATAGACGGATTACAGTCTTTAGCTGATTAATTGGGAATGACAGATTAAAGAAAAAGAAAAAAAACAAATATAAGCTTTGCAGGAGAGCAATTATTAAAAGTTTCCTCGTGTTATTGGTTTAGCCTTCAGATTTTTTTAGAAGTTAAATGTTAACATAAAATTAAAAGTAAGTCCTTCTTAGCACTTAGATTTAATATGAACTGTACGTTTCTAAAGAATTTATGTTTGCAAAACTTGGCCTAGTGGACGATAATTTACGACCCAGCGCACACTGGTCGAAACCACTGATCTAACGGCGCAAAAGTCAAAAAATCGAACTATAAAATTGCGAAATATTTTCCATTGTATCGATTACAGACACTTCGCAGACAAAGATTTTGTTTTTTAATTTTTGTTGTTGTAAATATTCACTCAGTTATTCACTATCAAATGCAAGAGTTTTTGTTGCATCAGATTTTAAAAAATTGTTGCAAAAAAATTAACTTCATATTTGTTTAAATGTTAAATGCATTCGTAATGAAACTGGACAAGTTTTATATTCAATAGCAGAGGGTGAGATTTAAATTATAAAAATTAGTTTGGAGTCTGGAGGTACTTAGTTATATAGCAAAAAATTTTCAAAAAATTCAATTTTTTTTTGTGTTTTTATGGGTTGTACGCGCTTGTTCCATAGAGTGCATCTTTTAAACTTAGCCGAACTTAGGTTCGATTATTTTTTGGGGAAAGAAATTGGACTCTCTGGATACGGAATAACCACATTTGGGCTGCAAATATTTGCAAATCTTTTGATGACTGCACTTTTAAAAAAGGGGATTTTGCATGAAATTCATACACATTTAGCTGTGTATTGGTAGGGGAGATAAATCAAAATATGGACCTATCTTGAGAAATGTTTGCAAGGAGGATTTCTACCCCCGGATACACTATAATACCATATTATAGCTAAATATGTTATTAAATATGGGATAACAAGTAAAAATTCAACGAATCGGGGGTACCATAAAAGGGGCTACATCGAAACATAAATCCGTGTTAAAAATGTTTTTTAAGAAGATTTTATACGCTGTGAGAACCCGGAATGCAAAATTACAGCCAAGTTGGTTTAAAAATGTGGTCATGATATTCAAAATACCTTAAATTGGGAGGTACGGTTACATGGGGGCTATATCAAAACTTGCACCTATGTCCATAATTTTTGGTGAAATTATTTTGTGACCACTAGGAACCCTAAGTACCAAATTACAGGTAATTTGCTACGAAATTGTGGCTTAAATCCTCAAAATACCGATAATCGTAAGGTACCGTTAAATGGGGGCTATACCAAAACATCAGCCGATATTGTTCATATTTGGCCCATTATTACCCACAGGTACAAGCTGAGTTTCTGCCAAATTTCAGTGACGTATCTCAATTTGTTTGCAAGTTATTAATTTTGAGCCGCTAGAACAGTGCTTTCGACCACCGTGCAGCGGCGGGATTTTGATTAAATCTTTCAATAACAATAGCAATTAACGTGCCATGGCAGAACCTCATTTGTTCACCGCGGTGCCATGGCACACCCATCTGCCAACTGAATACGCGGGGTCGATTCGCACGTAAAATAACATAACATTTTCAATGTTGGAAAAAACAATGGCAACATTACTGATCTAAAGTTAGAGGGATACGTTTTTAGCTTCTTCCCTGTGTCGGATTCTACGAGTTACCATACTATCATTATTTCTAAACTTGTTTTTCCTGTTACTCCTCTTGGGAGCATAGGGCTTCTACAAAGCATCGCCATCTTACACGGTTACTTGCTGTTGCTTTTGCTTCTTCCCCTGTAAGGTTGTTTTGTCTTAGTTCTTGGGTTATTGTTCGTCGCCAGGTGTTTCTTGGACGACCTCGATTTGGTGATCTATGGGGATTCCATTCAAGAGCCATCCTGTTTATGCTATGAACATTTTTGCTTTTGTAAGGGTTCCTGGTTTATTAAGTTCCATAGTTCTATGTTACTTATGGTGTTGGGCCAGAATATCCTGTATATTATCCTGAGGCATTTGTTTATGAATACATGTAGCTTTTGCGTGATGGTGTTAGATACAAGCCAGGTTTCACTGCTGTATAGTAGAATCGATTTTATACAAGCTTCGTTTAAGCTTGGTTTTCCTGAATATATGTGTGCTTCTCCATACAACTTGCAGACGTCCAAATGCTGCTATCGCTTTATTTAGCCTATTGATTACGTCAGTTTATACACCGCCATTCGTTGTTACAGTGCTTCCTAGATAACATAAGCTATCGACATATTCAATTGCTTGGCCTTGTAACATGATGTATTCTGTACTGGTGTTGTTTATTCTCATGGCCTTTGTTTGTTAAATCTCTCCTTGCTCATATACAGTAAGTGAGCTTTAAGGATATGCAACAATCGTAACAGAAGACTCAACTCGGATAACTTGTAGAGTACTTATAATTTGTCAAGACAGGATTGTGAAGACAGGATCTTTCCAAGTCATTTTAATGTAGTGTTAGTTATTATCCTGGTTACTGGAATAATAGGGGAAAATAAGATTAGATGGCTTCGTCGACCAACGCTAAGCCTTTGTGACAATTATACAGTGTGATATGATCTGTCTGTGATAAGATCCCACATTTACGTATCTAAAACTAGTAAGGAAAGGATTAAAGTCGGGCGTGGCCGGCTATATGATACCCTACAACAATGGCAATATATAAAATAATTTGGGAGTTATATCCAAATCTTGACCGATTCGAGCTTTGTCTTTCCGTCACATATTGCAAGTTGAACCAAGACGCTCTTACTACAACTGGCCAGAAATCGTCATTGTAACACCCAATCTAATAAATGACGTCTCATGGCAAACTGTCATTTCTCTTTGCTCAAACCATCTTCCTATCATCGTTTCCGTTAGCAGACCACACGGCTCCATAACCGTACTTCTCTGAGCCATGGAAAAGTTGTCTGATAAGGGTTCAGAGAATTTACAAATCACCGCTTCAAAGAGCGTACTATTCCCTCAGACCCTCGGATAGCTGAGTGAATTTTCCGGGACGTCATCAAAGCTTAGTCATTCGCTACATACCTGCTGGTCAAATATCCGAAATTAGACCAAAATTCCCAGCAGAGCAAATTAGCGTGATGAACTTCGTCGTACGAACCCCGAATACCCAAGAAATACGGAACTTACTCTTGAACAGAATTGAATCACGTTCTGATAGATGGAAGACATTCATCGAGCGGGTTCGTTCCGAAGAGCAAACATAGACTCTGACCACCACCTTGTTGCAGCAAAGGTACGTACCCGATTAACTGTAGCAAATAAAGTACGAACAGGCACAACACGAAAGTTAGACATCGGTAAGCAGCAATCACAGCAGATAGCCACAGCATATATCACTCAACTGGTACAATTGCTTAATAAAAAAGAACTCCTCGCCCCGATAACATATCAGCACAATGGCAACATATTACCCACTCATTGCTATGCACTATAGGTAATTTGCCCTGTTTTTGAGGCAAAAAGTCGATTTTGCAACTTTTAATAGTAATAATTTTTTAGGTGGCATGGAAAAAAGAATATGTCAAAATTTATTAATATGAATGATATTTTTCAAAATAGCGTAATTATCGCGGTTTAAATTGCAGTCAAAGTGAGAATTTTGAAGAAGAACTAAAAAAAATATATATTGTAAGGCATATTCAATGTATTTAAAATCGCGGAAAAATAAACCAAATATGAATATATGTAAAATGGAATAGATTGACAATTGCGAGAGGAATTTATTTAATACATAATATAGCTTAAACATTTTGGGTAGCGACCAAAAAACACAAAATTTCGGAAATAAATATTTTATTTTTCTTAAACTCACTTCGTATAGACTTATACTAAATTGGCCGTGTTTGGCCGTGATTTTGCCACCTAGAACACATTAATGAAAGTCTTCTGCATTGGTATTACTAGGTTTCAAAACCCGATTTTGCCCGTTTTTTGATATTTATCAGATTTTATAAGGTTACTTCTCAATAAAAAGTCTTAAAATTGTGTAATTTTGGATTGAGGAAATAAATAATAAATACATATAAAAAAAGTTGTTGTTTACAATTTCATTGCAAGTAAAATAAGTAATGGCGACAAATTGTTCGGTATATCCGTGGTTTTCTATAAACGGTGCGGCAGTAGTAAGCTTTATTTTATATCTCTATTACATATTAATCATTAATACGGTTTAAAGGAGTACTAAACTCGTATTTATTAACGTATGTTCAAAAAATATACAAAACTGTAGTAACAATTCGTTGGAAAATCTACTCGCGGCACAGTGCGAAATATGAGCACTTTAGCGGAACTTTACTAATAACTTTTAAAGTAAAGGGCGTAGATTCCTAAAATTTTGCAAAAATGTTTCTTATATTAGTGGATATTGTGGGGCTCAAATTGGGCCACATAGGCCCGCGGTTTCCCGTAGCGTTCATGTAACGGCGGCTGTCGTTTTTACGTTGTACATTTATTTTTCAATCGATTTTGCTGCAATTTGGTATATTGAGTTTTCAGCAGATAGAAAACTTATGTACAAAATATTTTCAATATAGGTTCGCGTTTAGGTATAGCCCCCATTGAACGGTACCGGTCGATGGGACATATTTTAAATGTTACAGACACATTTTCCAACGTATTTGTTGTATTTTGGCATTTTATGTTCTTCGTAGATAGAAAACTCCCGTGCGAAATATTAACATCGTAGGTACGCGTTTTTGGTATAGCCCCCATATCACGGGTTCCCTCATATTAGGTAATTTAAATGTTGAAGACAAAAATTGCACCAGATTTTGATGTAAATGTAAATTTTAAGATGTTAGCGAATAAAAATCCTCCTCACATAAAAGCTGTCAACATAGGTCCACTTCTGAGTGAAGCCCCACAACCCTACACATCCACTAAGGTGTAAAATGTCAATAACTGTTTGTTTTCATTTGTACCTATAATGTTTATCGGTCTATTAACAGGTCTGTGCCATTAATATTATTAATAATATCTCTCAGATCAAGTTCAGGTTGGAACTGCATTACTATCTTTAACGTATATTGGTATTTGCACCACAGCATTCAAAAATGTTGCACTATATATAAATCACCAACATTTACAGGTCAAAACTATTAAAAATTGCGAGAGGATTCTTAATTTAACAGAAATCATAATTTGTTAATATTAGTGAGTCCATTTCTTCAAAACAAAGTCAACAACGGCGTTCATCGCCGCGTTTACCTTCCAATTTCGAAAATGCAATTAAACGAAGTTTCCGAAGTCATTTTAAAAAAACTTGAATTTCTCCGAAGACCGCACGTTACCGCAGCTGTTTTATGGCTTTGCGAACAGAGGAGACCTCAATCTTTCAGATCATATATATCTTAAAACGTGAATGTACGGGAATCACTTTTGAAATATCCACGGAAAATAAAAAAAATTATTTTGAAAACTTCAAAAAAGCTCTTTTTTCCGATTAAATTTGCACGAAAATAATAAGAGTTCTTGCATTTTTTTAAGAGTAAAATATTATAATAGTTTTGTAAAATATTAAGAAAAATAAATCATGGCATACTGACTTACCATTTGTCCGCGCCACGCTATTTTTTTAATGAATCCAAATTATATTTTTTAGAAACAAAAATTATGAAACAAAAGTGCAACTTTAAGTGCATTTTTAAGTCGTTTCGCGGAGTAAATCGCCAAACTGAGTATGGGTCATTTGCAGTGGAGTACTTAGCTAACGAATTCAATTAAAATTAAATAATTTTATGTACTTTCAAAATTCCTTAAAGTTCCACTAAACTTCCCATATTTCGCACTGTGCGCGGGGACAAAATTTTTGTTACTTACTACCGTGATCGTTTTCAACAGTTTGTTGTGTATAAGAAAACAAATGAAAATGACATTGGAAAAAATAGCTTTGTTCGTTATATACGTAGTTGCTTATAACCGTTGTTCCTTATATCCGAATTTATCTGTAAAAATCTTTGTTTCATCTCACTTTTACACATAAATAATTTAAAAAGTTAAAAAATCCTTTAATTCCGCTGTTATTAATTTTTGTCTCAAAAACAGGGCAAATTACCTATAGTGCTATGCTACAATCAGTTGCAATGCATAGAAAAGCGGGAGTGTGAACAAATTGAAATGTACAGGAGCCAGAATAAAGTCCGAAAATTCTACCACAGAGTGAAACATCAAACTGATGGCTTTGGTACATGCACATCCTCCTGTAGAGACCAGCAAGGTAATTTGTTAACAGATACAGATAGCGTGCTTAGGATATGGAGAAAATTGTTTTTAATCTCTTGGTATGCAATAGCAGCGAAGACGTCAGGGATATTGTGCGGCTTTAGGCCTGGCAAATCCACCAATGTTGTAACGGGGTTTTGTCGTAGACTGGTGTAGACTTAGTCGTGTCCAGGGTCGCCGTTAAGATCCACTAAACTTTGCGGAATAATAAGAGGGATAACTTACCTTTCATGGGGGTTAAATCGGATATTTATTGATGTAAAACTAATTTATAATCTACTGATCTTTAAATACGATAGAAGTGTTCAAATAGGAAATGGTTGATGGGTTAATTGACTCTGGTTATCGGCAACTTGGATTGAGTATTAGTGGTTGGAAGCTTCGTACGAGATATGTGACTGGTGGATTGGTAGGGCCCAACGACTCGTTATTAGATTCGGATACGGCGATTCGCAGATGCCCTGGAGCTGGATGACTCGGTGTTCAGTAATAGACGGAAGAAGACCAGCTTGGGGATTCGTTGCTGGCCATTAAATGGTTTGACGATGATCAGGAACTCGGTGATTCGCTGTTCGATATTTGGCGATTTGAAGATAATCGGGAACTCGATGATTCGTTTTTCGGTAGTAGGAGATTTGAAGATAATCGGGAACTCGATGATTCGTGTTGTAGATGTTCGGCCACTCGGGGTTAGTATGTGCTCGGCCACTCGGTGATTCGGTGTTAGGCGTTCGGTCACTCAGGGTACGTACGTGTTCGGCCACTCGCTGACTCGGTGTTCAGGGTTCGGCCACTCGGTGATTCGTGTTGTAGATGTTCGGCCACTCGGTGATTCCGTGTTAGGGGTTCAGCCGCGATTCGGTGTTCGGCGGTGTTCGGACACTCGGTGATTCGGTGTTCAGGGTTCCCTCACTCGGAGATTCGTGTTGTAGATGTTCGGCCACTCGGTTATTCGGTATTCGGCTGCTCGGTGATTCGGGGTTCGGCCACTCGGTGATCCGTGTTGTAGACGTTCTGCCACTTGAGGTTTGTATGGTTGTTCGGTCCCTTGGCTCTCGTGTTGTAGGGGGTTCGGCCACTCGGTAATTCTGCACCCGACTCGGTTGTTCTGGTCGTCGTCAAAGTGGAACAACACCCGGAGGTGGAGTGGAACAACACCCAAAGGTGGAGTGGAAAAACACCCGGAGGTGGAGTGGAACAACACCCGAAGGTGAAGTGGAACAACACCTGAATGTGGAGTGAAAGTATTAGCCACCGCGCAAAGGTATTGCTCTCAAAAGTGCTTCTCAACGTCTCTACACTCCCGTGTCGGTTGGCGGACTACGAACACACAACTGTACTGTACTCAAGCCCGTATGGCTGGCTTCCTGCAGTAGCAAGCCTACCCGTCCCTTCACAAATTGAGAACGGTTGCACAGCCGTTTCACAGGGCCTTCGGGTCATCTGTTCCGTAGTTAGAAAACAGTAGTGTATGCTGGAAAACTAGACCGTAGCCCTAGACTAATACTCGAACGCCGAAACCATCGTCTTCCCGACCATCTACAGCCGACCGCCGAACCTATCGTGTTCCCGGACATTTACAGTCGAACACCGATTCCATCGTGATTCCGAACATCCGCAGCCGAGCACCGTACACATCGTGTCCTCGAGCATCCACAACCGAACGCCGAACTCATCGTGTTCCCGAACATCTAAAGCTGAACAACGAACCCATCGTGGTCCCGAACATATACAACCGAACGTAACATATCGTGTTCCCGAACATCTACAGCCGAACACATACTAAATCGGGTTCCGGAATATCCACCACCGAATACTTCGAATTTCCGGGCATCTGTAGCTGAGCACTGAATACATCGTGTTCCAGAAAGTCTACAGCCGAATCGTGATCCCGACCATGCACACCCAAACGCCGAGTATATCATGTTCCCGATTATTTACGCCCGAACACCGTATACACCGTTTTGCCTGGTTATCTACCCTCGAACATCCCGAAATCGTCATCAAGCTCCCGATTGTCTACAAATTGAAAATATTCATTAACGCATTCAAACACGAGTAGATTGTAAAGTAGTATTTAAATCAATAAACATATTTAGCTTCAGGAAATGGATGATACTAATCTTCACACTTCGTAAGGTTTAGTGGGTCCTTATTGAGACTCTGGATTCGACTGCGTTTAACCCAGCTGACGACAAAACCACGCTACAAAATTTAAAGGTTTCGCTTGGTCTTAAATTACATTTTCCAATCAGAACAATTACTGATTTTATTAATATTCACAATTGCTACACCACAAGCTGTAGCCCTCAAATAACAAAAAAAAATTGGTGATTAGTAATAAAACAACAGCGAACAATTTAGGAAAATTACAAACTTTTGTTTTATTTGCAAACATAACTTTTTTCCCCGATTTGCTGTGTTCGCAGCTTTTTGTTGTTTTTTGTTTTATGCTCTGCTGTGGGTTTGTTTCTAGTAACAAATACAAAACTTGTAATGGTTGCTTGTTAACGGATATTCATACATGAATGTTGACATAAACACACACACGAATATTTCACACCACACTAACACTCAAACAAACATAAACACCCACATCCGTATCCGCTGGTATGTTACACATTGCAAATGTTGACATTATGCAGGTTGCTGCTACCGCCGTTTTTACTGCTGGCGAACTAAGTATCTATATGGAGTAGAGTACACGGCCAATTGAGAAATATCACAGCAAGAAGGAGACGCGGGGAAAATGGGGATAACCGCAAAAATGTTTTCGCGGTGAACATTTATGAAGATTAATTGCCGCCTCGTGTAATTTTGAACGTGTTGTGTGCACACGTTGTCGCAACATTGTTTTGTGGGAATTTGTTTTTGGCTTATAAAAGCAATAAAAATTTATATTTTTTGGCAGATGTTCAGCATTGACAACGAGCACTCACCCACACAAACATACATACAGCATTGATGCCTTGCTTTTGTAATTTAACAACCACTCACACATAGACAGAAAAAAAAAACAAATTTATATTTGTTTTGCTTGGCGTTTTATTGATAGATCTGCGTATAAAATTTTAACTTAAATTGCAAGGTTATCGTAACAACACGCCCTAATACTTGAGACAAGCAAGGAGTTGGAAAAATTGTAATTTCCAAATATCACGATGATGAAACCAAACATCTTCAATAAACACCATGACATTTTGCAAACAAACATTCCACAGTCTCCAATACATAGAATCTAAGAAAAATAGCGATTTGACGACGACAACGAGACTGTCTGTTCTATACCTCAAAGTGATAAGACACGCTTTATATTACTTTGCAACAAACAGTGTCAACAGCAACATATGAACTTACTCCAATACACACAGTGACATGCATGTAGCATACCCACACACACACACTGAAGCCAAACACTATTACAAAATAAGCAGTAATAACTCTTTAAACATTTCCGTTTCCTTCCTGTGTACTACAGGAGGAATGCTATGATGTGAGTGTGTGTCGCCTTTAAAAAGTACAATCCTCCGTAATGCGAAGAAATTCTCCCACTCGCGCGAAAAAACACACACACGATTTCCCATCCAAATTTTCAACTAAAGTAAATACCAGAGACGGAAATGTAAAATTGTAGGTGACATGTAAAGCTGTAAAGATGAGGATATGGCCGACTTATCCGATTTGGATCTAGGCGTTTTGAGGGTCAATTTTTCGATATTTGGGGTCATATAAAAAACATGCAAAAATATGAAAAAATATGCTAAATATGAAAGTGTTTTTGATAAAAAAAATCTTCAATTAAAGTGTTCTAAATTAAGTTTTTTACCGCTTAACGTCGGTTTTTTGCAGATTATTATGTTATTGAGACTCTCAAGATATTCCGCCACAGCAATAAATCTGGACTAGTAAAACTTAAATCAGCGTTCAAATGGTGAGAAAATTTCAATATAAGTTGCTTTCCTATACAAATTTCGCTAAAGGAAAATTACAAAAATGTCAAAAAACGCAATCAAATATGTCTAAATCACCGTATCCAAATATGGTGATTGTTTCTACTCTGGCTAAATTTGTCTAGCAGAAAAACAAAGGAGCTAGGGTTAATCATCGCCATTTTTGTTAAGAAAAAACCGAAAATTTTTCAAGCATTCGTAGGTTATGAGTAAAATTATAAAAACTTGGAGAGGTAAATGTGCAATTTTCAAAATTAAACTTATAGGTGATGGCATTGACAATGTTTTTACGAAAAATCAAGTGAGCCAAGGTTATATTCGGGGCCGACTATGTGATACCCTACACCACTACCACTGTGCATAAGCTTTTGACTGGTAAAATTCAAAATATTAAAATTGGGATAGCTTAGCGCCTTTGCTCTGAATGTCTTCAGATAAATTTTGTTGAAACGCATTTAATTGCATCGTCAGTACAACTCAAATAAAAAATGAAAAAGTGGGATGTACGCCAACCATCAATAGGCTTCTTTCTCTGTGAGACCCCATCAACCCCCAAAATTCCGTGAGGATCCGATCAAAATTCCGACCTGTAGTGTGATTGCACAAAAAAATGAAAAAAGGGAATGTATTATCGACTTTGCAATATATCTGTTGTTTGACCACCTATGACAACTATAACGAGTGGTTTTGTCTAAGGCTGAGGTAAGCTCAGTCGTCTCCAGGGTCAACTCAAGGACCCACAAATCTTAACTGATAACACGAGTTGTATAAGTTGCAATTCTTTATTTAACTTCTGGGTATTATTAAGTAGAATAGTGCGTAAGTGGAATTTCAGATATAGTTGGATATTTCAGATATAGAATATTATGGTTGGGTATCAAATATTTATATGTATATATAACGTTAGTGGAGCGGCAAACTGAATGTGGACGAGCAGCAGCCTACGAGCGTTGAGCGAGTACCTGGCCACAAGCGTTGTCAAATCTGGGCAGCGAGCGGGTGACTGGCGGCGGACGGCAAGCGGGTTGTCGACTGCGCACGGCAAGCTGACTGCGAGCAGCGGGCTAGCTGCGGACCGTAGGCTGGCAGCAAGCGTTCGGCGCCAGACTGGTCACAAGCGGACGGCAAGCTGACTGCGGACGACAGCCCGGCTGCGAGCGTTGGGCGGTAAGCTGACTTCGAGCGGCGGGCTAGCTGCGGACGGTAGGCTGGCTGCAGAAGCTGGGCGGCAGACTAGTCAAAGCGGGCTGGTTGCAGACGGCGAGCTGACTGATGGCGGTGAGCTGGCAGCAAGCGTTCGGCGGCAGACTGGTCACAAGCGGGCTGGCTGCGGACGGCAAGCGGACTGCGGACGACAGGCCGGCTGCGATCGTTGGGCGGTAAGCTGACTGCCAGCTGCGGGCTAGCTGCGGACAGTAGGCTGGCAGCAGAAGCTGGGCGGCAGGCTAGTCACAAGCGGGCTGGTTGCGGACGGCGAGCTGACTGCGGACGACAGCGGGCGGTGAGCTGGCAGCAAACGTTCGGCGGCAGACTGGTCACAAGCGAGTAGCTGGCGGTGAGAGGGGTACTAGATTCGGTCAGAAGCTGGCATCGAGCGGTAGGCTGGCAGCAGAAGCTGGGCGGCAGGCTAGTCACAAGCGGGCTGGTTGCGGACGGCGAGCTGACTGCGGACGACAGCGGGCGGTGAGCTGGCAGCAAACGTTCGGCGGCAGACTGGTCACAAGCGAGTAGCTGGCGGTGAGAGGGGTACTAGATTCGGTCAGAAGGTGGCATCGAGCGGGAGAGCTGGCAACGAACGGGTGAGCTGGCAAAGAGCAGGTAGCTGGCTGTAAATAGCAGGTCACGGTTATTATGGAGCTGGCTAAGAGCAGGGTAGCTGGCAAAGAGCAGGTAGCTGGCTATGGTTATGGAGCTGGCTAAGAGCAGGAGAGCTGGCAAAGAGAAGGTAGCTGGCTATAAATAGCAGGTCACGGTTATTATGGGGCTGGCTAAGAGCAGGGGAGCTGGCAAAGGGCAGGTAGCTGGCTATAAATAGCTGGCTACGGTTATGGAGCTGGCTAAGAGCTCTTCATAGAAGAGCTCATGTCAACTTTTTTTGTATGTTTTATTATGCCATAGTGAGGTTGGGTTCTACGGCTGTCCTACAGCTTTGACTTACAAAGTAAATATATATTTTTTTATGATCTTTATTTGTTTTTGTTTTTTTCCTCCGTGTTATTTTTGACATGGAAGTTTATTTTTTTTGTATTTCTCCCTTTTTTTAATATAATTCTGTTCTACAGCTTCGACTTCCGTTGTCTCGTCGATTTGCGCTCCATCCTTACTGCCAGCTACTGACCGAATGAATTTATGTTGATGAACGACTGACTATGAAACCTCGGATTTAGTTGTGCCGTTAGCCTTGTTCTCTTTTCACTCAATCCTTGAGTACCCACTTTCGAGTGTTCTGGTGTCTGGATCTCACGTGTATTATCTCTCTCTTTCAGCGGGGCAAATGGAATCACTGAGTATGGGGCGGTCTCCCTCTCGAGCACGGTTTATCTCTTTCCGCAGCGCAGAGAGTGATCGTGGGTGTCAAATGGAGCCGGATGTGCTGCTGGTTGAAACTTTGATTGAGTGAATTACTGCGTGTGGGCGGCTTACTTGAGTGGAGTTTGTGAATATGTATCGATGTGTTTGCCTTGATGTTTGAGTGAGGATTCCCACTCATGTAATTTTTGAGTTTCAGGACAAATGAGAATTTTGTTGCAGAGTGCGTTTTCCCCAGTTGAGTGAATTACTGCGTGTGGGGCGGCTTACTTGTGTGGAGTTTGTTTGCCTTGATGTTTGAGTGAGGATTCCCACTCATGTAATTTTTGGAGTTTCAGGACAAATGAGAATATTGTTAGGAACGATTGTTTTGTCAGGTTTCCTGGCGTTTTGTAATTTAAATGTAGACGTTTTTTTATGTAAAGGGGTTTTTTTGGTTTTGGCCGATTTTTGTGATTTTAAGGGGGGACGGTTTTGTTTTGGAGCAACACTTCATTGTGACAGTGTTTTCGAGTTATGACAGGGTTTTAGATCATGTATATTTACCCTTTTTACTTTTCCCGTATTATCATTCACCTCCAAAATATTCTGATGAATAATGAAAGAGATAATGTAAGGACCGGAGTATTTGGGCGCAAGTTTCTGGTTAAATTTATCCATTGCTGACGAAATTTGTCTCTCCCTGACCCAAACCTCACTTCCAACCGTTGGAGACCACTTTCTGCGCCGGAGGTTGTAATACCGTTGCTGTGTGCGGCTTGCTTTTCCGCTATTCTCCCTTGCGTTTTCCCAAAGTTCTTTGAACATTAGGTTGGTCCTCGGTTGATCGATAGAGGGTATAGGTATCGCTTTAGGGAAAATGGGATTGCGGCCGAAAACTACCTCGGCTGGTGAGTATCCGGACGACTCGCTGACCGCGGTATTTATAGCGAAAGCAATTTCTGGGAGGTGTTGATCCCATAGCCTGTGGTCGGAACCCGTATTGTGGGCAATCATTGTTTTTGCCACACGATTGGAACGTTCGGTGGGATATTCATGTGGGGCGTATAGTGCTGTAGTTCGGTGTTCGATGTGATGGGAATCTAGGAAGACTTTCAAAGCATGGCTCATAAACTGGACTCCATTGTCTGTCAGCAGGGTTTTCGGGCATCCAAATTTGTACACGATCCGCTCCTTAAGAGCCTTGACAACGTCCTGGGCCGTGGCGCGTCTAGTGGGTATCAATTCCAACCACCGGCTAAACTTATCTACGAGAACCAGCAACGATGTATTCCCAAGCATACAGGAGTTCCCATGGGGCGGCGCACTGCATCGTGTGCATGTATTCGTAGGGCGCCTTTTGTTCCACCTTATACTGTGCGGAGGTTGCACAGTTCCGTATGTGTTGTCGAACATCTCGTGACATTCCTGGCCAAAAATAATTTTCCTGTATTCTTTTCAGTGTTTTGAATACCCCTTGATGTCCGGCGCGGACGGAGTCGTGGTTGTCCTGAAGAACGGCGGGGCGCATCTCTGGAGGTGCGCATTGTTTCCATTCAGCTCGTGGATCGTACGCATTCTTGCGTGGAAAGTGTTTATAGAGATGTCCGTCTATAATTTGCAGATCTGGACACTTGTGACCATCATCGGTGACCTTCTCCAACATTTTCTTATACCAGTCGGACCGGACAGTGGAAATTGCGAAGTACTCCTCCGTAGCTGGTAACGGGGCCCTGGACAGTGCGTCGGCTACCACGTTGAGGCTGCCCTTCCTATGCTCAATACTGAAGTCGAATTGCTGCAGTTCGAGCGCTCATCGTGCTAATCGACCGGAGGGGTTCTGTAGGGAGTGTAACCATTTTAATGAATGATTTTCCGTATGCCCCATAGAATTGCGAGGCACTCCTGCTCGGTAGTCGAGTACTTTTTCCACGTTCAACTGCATCCCGGCTTTATTAAGTCTTTCAAAAATGTTCTCCAACGTCTGCAGGTGCTCAGAGAAGGTTCGACCCAGGACGATTATGTCGTCTAAATACACGAACACCAGGGGATACAGATTGGATCCTACAATCTGGTCTAAGGCGCTTTGGAACGTGGCAGGAGCGGAATGCAGGCCGAAGGGCATGACCTTCCACTGGAACAGGCCCCTACCGGGAACGGTAAATGCCGTGCAGGGCCTCGAAGCTTCGTCCAGGGGTATTTGCCAGTACCCGTTTTTCAAATTAAGAGTCGATATAAATTTGGCCTCCCTTAGTTGGTCCAGAATGGGATTAATTTGTGGTAGAGGGTAGGCGTCCGTTTCGCTGGCTTCATTCAATTTCCGGTAGTCGATACACATCCTCCAGCCACCTTGTTTCTTCCTCGCCAGGACAATGGGAGAGCTATAAGGGCTTCGAGATGGTTCGATCTTGTCTTGGACCAGGAGCTTGTCGATTTCTTCGTTGATCACGCTCATCATGGCTGGGTTACGCGAGAAATATCGAAATATGTTTTATGGGTTCCTTGTGTTTCAATTTGATTGCGGGCTTCGCCACCAGACACCGTCCATCACTCTGAGAGAACGTTTCGGTGTACCGTGATATTAACCCGTCTAACTCGCTCTCCTGGTCCTCGGTGAGAAATGCTCGAGCTGTTATGGAGTGTACACAATCCATGGTTCGACTAGCTAGCGGTTCGACTAGGGAACGGATGACGATTTCCCCATCTACACTTAATTTGCAGTTCCTGTCCACAAGAAAATCCATCCCCAAGATCATACGTTCGGCCAAGGTCGGGATGACGGTTACAGATAGACTCACCGATTTACCTTTGTATTCTACCTTTACTTCCAGCCCAGATTCACAATATTCGACCCGCTGATCGGCCATTTGGATTTTCCGGGTGGTAGTCCCTCGCGGTAACCCTCTTGAATGGAGTATCCTCCCCAAGGACTCATCGATATAGCTTATAGTAGCCCCTGTATCGACGAGGGCATGGACTTGGACTCCTTCTACGTTCACCGGTAGGAAATAACGGCTGATTGGTCCCGGTGTTGGTGAAGTTTTCCTTTTTGCACATTTTACGGCGCAACTACAGTCACGGGAATAGACGTTGTCCTGGCCACAATGGGAGCAGAATATACGGGGAGTTTCATGGCACTGCCATCGGATGTGACCTGAGCGTTTGCAACGCCAACAATGTGTCTCCCTGGAATACGGGAAGTCCGGGGCGTGTAACATGTGAGAGGTGTGCGGTCTCTCTAATCGAGCTTCGTCTCGCTTCAACAACTCGAACTCATCCGTCAGATCTATGAGGTCATCGAGGGTTTTAAAGTCGTGCCTGCGGACGTAGTGACGGTATTCGGGGCGCAGGCCATCATAGATTCGGTCTAAGTGGTTCATGTTCCTCAGCTGCGGGTGTCGACGGGAATTTGTTAGCATAGTCAGGATATAATCCTTAGTATTTTCTCGGGGGTGTTGTCGATTTCTTCGTTGATCACGCTCATCATGGCTGGGTTACGCGAGAAATATCGAAATATGTTTTATGGGTTCCTTGTGTTTCAATTTGATTGCGGGCTTCGCCACCAGACACCGTCCATCACTCTGAGAGAACGTTTCGGTGTACCGTGATATTAACCCGTCTAACTCGCTCTCCTGGTCCTCGGTGAGAAATGCTCGAGCTGTTATGGAGTGTACACAATCCATGGTTCGACTAGCTAGCGGTTCGACTAGGGAACGGATGACGATTTCCCCATCTACACTTAATTTGCAGTTCCTGTCCACAAGAAAATCCATCCCCAAGATCATACGTTCAGCCAAGGTCGGGATGACGGTTACAGATAGACTCGACGATTTACCTTTGTATTCTACCTTTACTTCCAGCCCAGATTCACAATTTTCGACTCGCTGATCGGCCATTTGGATTTTCCGGGTGGTAGTCCCTCGCGGTAACCCTCTTGAATGGAGTATCCTCCCCAAGGACTCATCGATATAGCTTATAGTAGCCCCTGTATCGACGAGGGCATGGACTTGGACTCCTTCTACGTTCACCGGTAGGAAATAACGGCTGATTGGTCCCGGTGTTGGTGAAGTTTTCCCTTTTGCACATTTTACGGCGCAACTACAGTCACGGGAATAGACGTTGTCCTGGCCACAATGGGAGCAGAATATACCGGGAGTTTCATGGCACTGCCATCGGATGTGACCAACAATGTGTCTCCCTGGAATACGGGAAGTCCGGGGCGTGTAACATGTGAGAGGTGTGCGGTCTCTCTAATCAAGCTTCGTCTCGCTTCAACAACTCGAACTCATCCGTCAGATCTATGAGGTCATCGAGGGTTTTAAAGTCGTGCCTGCGGACGTAGTGGCGGTATTCGGGGCGCAGGCCATCATAGATTCGGTCTAAGTGGTTCATGTTCCTCAGCTGCGGGTGTCGACGGGAATTTGTTAGCATAGTCAGGATATAATCCTTAGTATTTTCTCGGGGGTGTTGTCTACGGTTATAAAAATTCAGCTCTATCTGGCTTCGGTATCTTTTGGGGAGAAAAAAATTTTCGGTCTCAGCCCGGAAATCGGTCCAAGTCTTGATATCGGTCCGTTTGACCCGGTACCACTTCAGCGCGTTGCCTTCTAGTATGGTGAGCAAGGGCGGGAGGACACTCCGCTAATTCCTCGAGACGCTCCAGGAAGTCGGTCAGATCCTGTTCACCCGTATATTTTAGTGACCATCTGTGAACGGTGTTCATGATATCGGCATCGGGGGCCAAGGCTGGCTTGGGAAGTCCGGGGCGTGTAACATGTGAGAGGTGTGCGGTCTCTCTAATCGAGCTTCGTCTCGCTTCAACAACTCGAACTCATCCGTCAGATCTATGAGGTCATTGAGGGTTTTAAAGTCGTGCCTGCGGACGTAGTGACGGTATTCGTGGCGCAGGCCATCATAGATTCGGTCTAAGTGGTTCATGTTCCTCAGCTGCGGGTGTCGACGGGAATTTGTTAGCATAGTCAGGATATAATCCTTAGTATTTTCTCGGGGGTGTTGTCTACGGTTATAAAAATTCAGCTCTATCTGGCGTAGGTATCTTTTGGGGAGAAAAAATGTTTCGGTCTCAGCCCGGAAATCGGCCCATGTCTTGATATCGGTCCGTTTGACCCGGTACCACTTCAGCGCGTTGCCTTCTAGTATGGTGAGCAAGGGCGGGAGGACACTCCGCTAATTCCTCGAGACGCTCTAGGAAGTCGGTCAGGTCCTGTTCACCCGTATATTTTAGTGACCATCTGTGGACGGTGTTCATGATATCGGCATCGGGGGCCATGGCTGGCTTGGGCTGGTTCTGCACTGGGACGTCTATCGTAGTTTCGGTATAGAACTCGGAGGTCGAGGCCTTTACTTCCTTCTCTAGTTCCAGGAGCAGGTTCTCGGCAGATGCTCGGGTTCGTTTGTCTCTCATGTGTTTACTGAGCTCCTTCCGTAGATGTTCCACGGTCAATCCTTCGGTAGTTATTCTGGCAGTTTTGCATTTTTCTATTAACTTGTCCTTTCGGAGGAGATATATCCAACTAAGAGACTCAGGTGTTAGATAGTCCTCTGTTTCCAATTCTCCACTACTACTATTCATGGACCTCGACGAATCTTCGCTGGCGGTGGTTGAATTTTTCCCGCAAATCGTGTCTTCGTCGGGTCCCTGCTCGGTCGCCATATATAACGAGTGGTTTTGTCTAAGGCTGAGGTAAGCTCAGTCGTCTCCAGGGTCAACTCAAGGACCCACAAACCTTAAGTGATAACACGAGTTGTATAAGTTGCAATTCTTTATTTAACTTCTGGGTATTATTAAGTAGAATAGTACGTAAGTGGGATTTCAGATATAGTTGGATATTTCAGATATAGAATATTATGATTGGGTATCAAATAGTTATATGTATATATAAGATGGTACAAATCCGGTGGAAAATCGGACCCTCGGTTCTTCTAATTCGGTGTACGGGTGCGTTTGGGGAATTTACACAGGCGTTGTTGAGCTGGTAGGATATCACAAGCTGCTGATTGTGAACACGGCGATGGCTGCAAGCGAGTAGCTGGCCGCGAACGTTGGTGGAGCGGCAAACTGAATGTGGACGAGCAGCAGCCTACGAGCGTTGAGCGAGTACCTGGCCACAAGCGTTGTCAAATGTGGGCAGCGAGCGGGTGGCTAGCGGCGGACGGCAAGCGGGTTGTCGACTGCGCACGTCAAGCTGACTGCGAGCAGCGTGCTAGCTGCGGACGGTAGGCTGGCAGCAAGCGTTCGGCGGCAGACTGGTCACAAGCGGACGGCAAGCTGACTGCGGACGACAGCCCGGCTGCGAGCGTTGGGCGGTAAGCTGACTGCGAGCGGCGGGTTAGTTGCGGACGTTAGGCTGGCTGCAGAAGCTGGGCGGCAGACTAGTCACAAGCGGGCTGGTTGCAGACGGCGAGCTGACTGCGGACGACAGCGGGCGGTGAGCTGGTAGCAAGCGTTCGGCGGCAGACTGGTCACAAGCGGGCAGGCTGCGGATGACAAGCGTACTGCGGACGACAGGCCGGCTGCGAGCGTTGGGTGGTAAGCTGACTGTGAGCGGCGGGCTAGCTGCGGACGGTAGGCTGGCAGCAGAAGCTGGGCGGCAGGCTAGTCACAAGCGGGCTGGTTGCGGACGGCGAGCTGACTGCGGACGACAGCGGGCGGTGAGCTGGCAGCAAGCGTTCTGCGGCAGACTGGTCACAAGCGAGTAGCTGTTTGCAAGCGTTGGGGCAGTGAGAGGGGTACTAGATTCGGTCAGAAGCTGGCATCGAGCAAGGAAGCTGGCAACGAGCGGGAGAGCTGGCAACGAGCGGGTGAGCTGGCAAAGAGCAGGTAGCTGGCTATAAATAGCTGGCCACGGTTATTAAAGAGCTGGCTAAGAGCAGGGGAGCTGGCAAAGAGCAGGTAGCTGGCTATAAATAGCTGGCCACGGTTATAGAGCTGGCAAGAGCAGGGGAGCTGGCAACGACCAGGTAGCTGGCTATAAATAGCTGGCCACGGTTATTATAGAGCTGGCTAAGAGCAGGGGAGCTGGCAAAGAGCAGGTAGCTGGCTATAAATAGCTGACCACGGTTATTATAGAGCTGGCAAGAGCAGGGGAGCTGGCAACGAGCAGGTGACTGGCTACAATTAGCTGGCCACAGTAGCTGGCTACGGGGTCGGATGACTTAAGATCAGTAACAGGCAACTGAGATTGCGGACAAGCCACACATCACTATGCTTGTTTCACGGTAAATTCTCTCGACCCCTCTATGATGGAAAACTGAACATCTTATATATGCGGTTACAGAGTGAATGAGAAGTACATGTGCCGCGAGATGTCAATAAACACACCAGAATCAATATTGCCATTATGGCTATAGTACGAGTGGTGGTGTCAAATGATAATTCGTTGTTAAGCCAAGTGATGTTTGGTGCGTGTTTGTGTGTTGTTGCCTTTGACTCAAACGTATGCAAGGGTGGGCAGTGTTGACAAATGAATAAATGCTTATGCTTGTTGTTGTCAGTACGAGTGGGGTATATTGTGTGTGGTTTTGTGTGTAATACCACTAACGAAATGAATATTAGGATGGGTAGTGTCGATGGAGATAAAACCACTATTAGTTTTATTTCGTAATTACTATTGTAAATCACTATTAATATTATTATATTATATTGGTATTATATTATTTTGTAAATGTTATGTTAATATTGTTTTATATTGTTATTATATTATTATATTATATTATAAATTGATAGAAGGTGTTGTTGCTGGTTTTAGTGAAAAAAAGAATGGGCGTATAGGTAGGTGGATTGATTGTAACGGTCACGTTACACAAACTACTTCACATCGTTTTAAAGGTGATATTTTCTACTTTCTTTACCAGGTTTTGTTTTCGATATACCTCTTACAGAAAAGATATATTCGCTTTGAAGGAAAACGTTGGCCTTTTCTTCAAATAAGTTTTTTGCCCATTCCGACCCCTGAATATTATCCGACCTTCACCAAAATCAATAGGCTTCTTCCTCTGTAGGACCCCATTAACCCCCAAAATTTCGTGACGATTCGATCGAAATTGCGACCTGTAGCGTGGTTACAAAAAAAATGGAAAAATGGGATGTATTACCGACTATTGCGATATCTCCGTTATTTGGCCAACCTACTTTGCATCATTGTAAATATGGGATTTTATTCGACCACATACGACAACGTACGTTACATCGTTGCAAAGGTGATATTTTCTACTTTCATTAGCAGGTTCTGCTTGGTTTCGCTTTGAAATAAAATTTTTGCGTTTTTTTCCAAATATGTTTTTGACCATTCCGACCCCTAAATATTATCCGACCATCACCGAAATGAATAGGCTTCTTCCTCTCTGGGACCCCCATCAAAACCAAAAATTTGGTGACGATTCGATCAAAATTGCGACCTGTAGATGGTTTAGATGGACAGACGGTCGTACACAGCTCGTCGAGACAATCATTTTGGTATATATAAGTATGGGTCTACGAACATTATTTCCATGCGTTACAAACTTTTTGGCCAAAACCAACTTATAATACCCTTCCCACATAGTGGTGTAGGGTATAAAAATTAATAGATCGAAGTTTTGTAAAGTTTATTTCATAGTGCTACTTCACCCGCTGAATACCATCGGATATATCTACAGTGGATTTAACATGGGACTTCTCTTTTCAATTAGTGGAGGCATATTCTATTTTGGCTTAATCTTTTGTGATCTCATTTTTATAGCCAAGTCCAAACGGCGTCCTTTCATCTCAACTACTATATTTTTGCAAAATTCAATGACTATTAAACCGTAATTCCAACCGTTTGCATCCATGTTATTGCATTGTTCTTTATCTTACACTACATTTAGGGGTTATTGTCAGTTATTGAGAACAAAAATGCCTTTTTCATCCATTTTTACTGTTTTTATACCTTTAGCCTTTGTCCAAACTTAGTGTAAGTTCGAAGATAGGCCACATCGGTCCACTCCACAAAAGTTCAAAATTTTTCTCAAATATTGTGCGCACGATAATTCTAGAAGAGAGTAACCGAATTGGGCCAAACTTTGCATATGGTAATATTAACTCAAGGCATAGATCACGTTTCAATATGCCCCTTATCGACCCACTCCATCGGAAAGCTCCCACACAAAATTAGGAAAAAGTATAATTTAACAGCGGGTCTCGGACTATCATGATTTTTGTTGCAACAGGTTTTTCTTGCGGCCCCTTTATTCGGGGGAAGTCCATTTTTTCCAGAGATAATGGCCCAAATGACAAGTGTGTAAAAACCCCCTCAAAGGGAGGAACGGATTCGGTGCAAACTTTGCAAATCATCTTATTTTTTACAGACTTGTATAAGGTCCGAAAATGGACTACATTGGACCACTCCTTCGGAAACATCCCACACAAATTTAGGAAAAAGTGCAGTTTAAGGACTCGTCTCGGATCGTTTTGAAATTTTTTGCAACATGTTACCCTTGCAGCCCTTGTACATTGACAATACATTTTATTAGGGGGCAAGTCCATACTTCCAAAGAAATTGATCGAAAAGCTACAAAACTCTCTAAAGTCGTCGAGAGTATTTTGTTAACATGTATTCTTTAGGTACGTGGCTGAGGGTATATCTCTATCGACACAGCTGACTGATACTTTCTGCCCACTGTAGCTCGAAAACTAATAAAATCATAAGAGTTAAAAACATCCATTTTTACAAAAATTGTGAACTGTGAAACTCCAAATTTCCACATTGCGGTGTAGGGTATAAAAATCCAATGATGTAAAAACTGGGAATGATAGAGACAATTTATAGCATGGGAGGAAAATGTGACTCTTTACACAGAACCCATTATATATTAAGAAGTAGGACCGTTATCTAGCAAACACTTTATTGCAAATTGCATCAGGGGAAAGCTCAGTCGTTTTTTCGATATGTAGGCTACTTTGCCGATATATGTCCTCAAAGAATTAAAATATCGACCAAAAATAAAATTTGTATATTTTTCATACAAAAGTAATGGTCCATTTCACCCGCTAAATAATATCAGATTATCATTCAAAACTGTAGGCATCTTCTTTGACCTAAACTCTTACCCGGTGAAAAATTTCGTGACTATTGGGGTAAAATTGCGACCTCTAACGAGTATATGATTACATCACAATTGAAAGGTCAAGCGTTCCATTTCCAAGGGTAGCTTACTTGTCCGGAATGTATCTTCCAGGAATAAAGTATAAGTTTTCGGAATGGGCAAAAATTTATTTGGAGAAAAGTCAACATTTTATTTCAAAGCCAATATCTCTGTTTCTTTAAGAGATGTATCAAAAGCAAAGAAAAGAAGAAAATATCACCTTTACAACGATGTAAAGCAGGTTGTCGTAGGTGGTCAAATAGCAGAGATATGGCAATAGTCGATAATGCATCCGATTTTTTTGTAATCACGCCACAGGTCGCAATTTTGATCGGATCGTCACGAAATTTAGGGGTTAATGGGGTCTCACAGAGGAAGAAGCCTACTGATTTTGATGATGGTCGGATAATATTTAGGTGTCGGAATGGGCAAACACTTATTTGGAAAAAGGTCAACGTCTTATTTCAAAGCCAATATCTCTGTTTCTTTAAGAGGTATATCTAAAGCAAAACCTGGCCAGGAAAGTAGAAAATGTCACCTTTACAACGATGTAAAGTAGGTTGTCGTAGCTGCTCAAACAACAGAGATATCGCAATAGTCGGTAATGCATTCCATTTTCCTCCAAATTTCCACATTGCGGTGTAGGGTAAAAAAATCCAATGATGTAATAACTGGGAATGATAGAGACAATTTATAGCATGGGAGGAAAATGTGACTCTTTACACAGAACCCATTATATTATTTGCCGATATATGTCCTCAAAGAATTAAAATATCGACCAAAAATAAAATTTGTATATTTTTCATACAAAAGTAATGGTCCATTTCACCCGCTAAATAATATCAGATTATCATTCAAAATTGTAGGCATCTTCTTTGACCTAAACTCTTACCCGGTGAAAATTTTCGTGACTATTGGGGTAAAATTGCGACCTCTAACGAGTTTATGATTACATCACAATTGAAAGGTCAAGCGTTCCATTTCCAATACATTCCGGACAAGTAAGCTACCCTTACTTGTCCGGAATGTATCTTCCAGGAATAAAGATATAAGTTGTATATTAAAAAAATTTCACAATTTTCACACAAAAGTTGTGGTCCATTTAACCCTCTAAATATTTTCTGATCGCCATATCAAATTGCAAGCTTCTTCTTTGTCATATACCCTTACCTTATATAAAATTTCGCGTTGATCGGACTATTACACTGTGGTTTAGCTTGTATGGGAGAGAGCGACAAAAATATTTATAATCAAGATATCGATCTGAAAATTTTACCGTAAACTTGTAGTGACTAGAAGATAATTTTCCCCAAAAATCGTCAGGATAGGTCCACTTTTAGGTGTAGACCCCCCATAACGGTACTTCCATTTTTTTTATTAATTTCAAGATTATGTCTATATTTTCAAAGTGAATTCGCTGTAATTTGACATTTTGTGTTCTTTGGTGGTATAAAACATCTTGCATAGGTCCATGGTCAATAGAGGTCCATGCTTTGGTATTTTCTCCATATAGACGTACCTCCCGTTTTTTAACAATTTCAAGATTTTGACCATATTTTCCAACTGAATTTGCTGCAATCTGACATTTCGAGTTTATAATCTGTATCAAATATTCTTGCAAAAATTCATCAATATATGTCCACATTTGGGTAAAGTGCTATATCATGTTAACTCCAGATTATTTGGCATATTAAGTATTTGGCCTAATTTTTTTAATTACCCGTTTGTAAAAATCATGATATTTTATGAATTTTATTCTTGACAAGGATTAACTGGTAACAAGTATCAACAATTTAAGCCATAGAATATTCTTACTAGGAGGTTTAACACATGGACCAAAGGCATACCAGATTTTATTAGATGTAAAAAATGTCCTATAGTTCTTAAACCGGGAATATCTGGAAACTAAGATGTTTTATGATATGTTTAGTTCGCGAGGATGGTTTGGCATCTATTAAAATAAATACTAGCTACAGGGTTTCTGGATTAGGAGAGTTCCCAGATCGACTAAAAATGTACCAGGGCATATAAACAGTAAACAAGACCATACAGGTGGTCCTGCATGTCAATATAACCATTCTACGTTGTTTAGTTTTCCGTGTGGAGCTTAAATCTACGGCAGGCCGCGTTTTTACTTTCAACGCAGATAATTCTTGCTTCAAAAATAATGGTGTATTTTATAGCAAGCCAATTTGCGTGATGTTTATAATTTTTTTTGTCCTCTCGTTGTGTATCCAAATTTTTGAAATTCCTTAGCAGAGACAGTGTATAAAATGAAATCATATCCCGCAACATCCACCTGAAGATTTGCTATAATTTCTTCGAATACCGTCCGTCAAAAACATACAAATTTGAAAAACACATTCATACTGTAATACTAAAAACATCATTTTTTATAAAATAAGATCGAAAAAAATGCAAAACAACACCGATTGCTTGAAAATACCCAAAAACCCATTCACAAAACTTTGAGTATACTCAGTATAATGAAAACTGAATTCCGCTCGGCAACTTTCGGCAGACGAGATAATTTTTTTCTAATTCTGGACACTTTCACGAACATTTAAATAAAAATAACGTGAGGATCCGCGAGGATCCAAGGTACTAAAAGTCTATTTCTTTTCACAATATTAAATAAAAAACACTCACAAAAATACATTTCAAAAGAGATAAATTTTACAACAAAATAAAGATACAACCTTATGATGTTATCAATTAAAAACAATAGCAATACCATTAACTTTAACTTCCATTTCTTACTATAGTAATTTTACACATTACTTTTTTGTGATATCACTTTTAACTTGTCACAATGTTAATGGAAATTTCATTGTCTCGATTTCTTCAAATGGAAATGCTCACTTCTGCGGCTCTGCTATAGTAAGTACCGTTAGAAGTTGTAAAAAGAAAGACGGAATACTAAAATTGGATGTGTCTACGATAGATTTGAATAGTTGCAATCATAATTTGTAGACATCGATTTTTGTATTTTTGTCGCGGCCTGGGACCACAGTGTATTATTGCAACCTACAGAGCCGCTAGAAAATTGAATAAATATTATGTTTTTGGTCCATTTCACCCGCTAAATATTTCTCGATCATCACCAATAAGAATAGGGATCTATTCTGACCTGAACCGACCTCCATACAAAATTTCGTGACGCTCGGTCCATAATTGCGGCTTGGAGCGTGTTTACAATTTATAATGGACAGACAGACGGACGGACGGACACACATCTCAAAATCGCTTTATCTCGTCGAGATATGAAGATTGGTATACCACATTGGGGGTCTCCGACGAATATTTCGCGGTGTTACATGCATTTTTACCAACACAAACTTATAATACCCTTTCCACATTGTGGTGTAGGGTATAACAAATTCATAATTCGTTTTCTAACTTAAAAAAAAAACAATAAATTCTTTATAAATGACTTTTTCTGCTATTTTTAATATAATTATACCCTACACCACTATGTGGGGAGGGTATTATAAGTTGGTTTTGGCCAAAAAGTTTGTAACGCATCGAAATAATGGTCGTAGACCCATACTTATATATACCAAAATGAATGTCTCGACGAGCTAAGTCGATCTGGCTATGTGTGTCCGTCCGTCCGTCTGTCCATCTAAGCCTTTTAATCACGCTACAGGTCGCAATTTTGATCGGATCGTCACGAAATTTTTAATGTTGATGGGGGTCTCCGGATAAAAAGACAACTTTTTTTCCAAAGCGAATATTTCAGCTTCTATATGGAGTATACCAAAAGCAAAACCTGACAATGAAAGTAGAAAATATCCCCTTTCTAATGATGTAAAGTAGGTGCTCATAGGTGATAAAACAACGAAGATATCACAATAGTAGCAAATAAACCCCCCATTTTCATTTTTGCGATTTTAATTATATTGACGAATATCACACCTTTGGTTGAAAATTTTCCAAAAGCAAAGCCAGACAATGAAAGTAGAAGATCCCGTCTTTACAATGATGCAAACTAGGTCGGTGTAGATAACCAAATAACGGAGATATCGCAATAGACGGTAATACAGGCTACAGGTCGCAATTTTGGTCGAATCGTCACGAAAATTTGAGGGTTAATGGGGGTCTCACATATGAAGAAGCCTATTGATTTTGGTGATGGTCAGATAGTAGTTAGGGGTCGGAATGGGCAAAAACTTATTTGGAGAAAAGTCAACATTTTATTACAAAGCCAATATCTCTGTTTCTTTAAGAGATATATCAAAAGCAAAGGAAAGTAGAAAATATCACCTTTACAACGATGTAAAGCAGGTTGTCGTAGGTGGTCAAATAGCAGATATATGGCAATAGTCGATAATGCATCCCATTTTCCGATTTATTTGTAATCACGCTACAGGTCGCAATTTTGATCGGATCGTCACGAAATTTTGGGGGTTGATGGGGGTCCCAAAGAAGCCTATTGATTTTGATGATGATCGGATAATATTCAGGGGTCGCAATGGGCAAACACTTATTTGGAGAAAGGTCAACGTTTTATTTCAAACCCAATATCTCTGTTTCTTTAAGAGGTATATCTAAAGCAAAACCTGGCAAGGAAAGTAGAAAATATCACCTTTACAACGATGTAAAGCAGGTTGTCGTAGGTGGTCAAATAGCAGAGATATGGCAATAGTCGATAATGCATCCGATTTTTTTGTAATCACGCCACAGGTCGCAATTTTGATCGGATCGTCACGAAATTTTAGGGGTTAATGGGGGTCCCACAGAGGAAGAATGGGGAAAAACTCATTTGGAGACAAATTCTAAGTTTTATTCTTTGTGAATATATCGGCTTCTAGTAGGGGTATTCCAACGGCAAAGCCTGTCAATGAAAGAAGAAATTATTACCTTTACATTGGTGTAAAGCAGGCTGGCGAAGGTGGTAAACAAGGGAGATACCACAATGTAATGCATCCAATTCTTCCATTTTTTGCAATCAAGCTACAGGTCGTAATTTTGATCGGATGATCACGAAATTTTGGTTGCTTATGGGGGTCCCAGAGAGAAAGAGGCATATTATTTTTGGTGGTAGTCGGATTATATTGCCTAAATGAAATGTTTACCAGTGAAAAGCTTATGCATAGGGGTAGTGGTGTAGGGTATCACATGGTCGGCCCCGTCCCGACAATAGCCTTTGCTCACTTGTTATTATTAATTTATGTTGAGTTTTACTAATATTGTGAGCATTTGTGAGTCTCAAAATTTGTTTGTAAAATGCAGGGGAAAGTCTCTAGTTCAAAATTAAAAAAGTCCAGCTGTCCCCATCTGTCACCCGTTAAGTTATTCCTCTTATACCACGCCTGTAAAATCGTCAAAATTCCGAAAATCGGGAGGTGCGTTTATATGGGAGCTATACCTATACTGAACATTTTTTGTAAGGAGGTTTTTGCTCACTCAGAACTCAAAATGCAAAACTACAGCCAAATCGGTGGGAAAATGTGGGTAAAATCCTAAAAATTTCGAAAATCGGGAGGTACGTTTATATGGGGGCTATACCTAAACGTAGACCGATATTGATCATTTTTTGCATGGAGGTATTTGGTTCAATCAGAACTCAAAATGCTACATTACAGCCAAATCAGTTGGAAAATTTCACTTAAATTTTTAAAATACCGAAAATCTGAGGGTACATTTATATGAGGGCTATACCTAAACGTGGGCCTATATTGAATATTTTTTGCAAGGAGGTAGATTATTCACTCAGAACTCAAAATGCAAAAAAAAACATCCAAATCGTTTGGTAAATTTGGCAAAATCGTCAAAATACAAAAAATCGGGCAGTACCTTCCTATGGGAGCTATACCCAAATATGGACCTACATCCACTAAAAATGGTTTTCTGTCTTTTTGGCTTGTTATAAACCTACGTTTAAAATTTGGAGGCGGTAGCTCGATTAGAACTATTTTTGGCACTCTCTTCCATACATGTGGGATCACTGTGGAATGGTAAGTTTTTTAGCACAAAATGGGAAAAAGTACTAGAATACCATTTAGTACATAGTAAGGTTCTGGTTCTGGAATATAACTATAATTAGAAGTATACGTTTTGAATAGCTACATATTATATTTTAATATATTTTATAGTTTTTAGTCCGTTATTCGGTATATACAGACATACATTGGCAATTTTTGTATTCTGTGGTAGTTTAATTCACTAATAATAAGCAAAATGAAGAACACCCAATGATTAGTGCAAAATGACAATCACTTAGAAAAACCACACAATAGCGTGGTAGTGGTAAAAGAAGGCAATCTTGGAATGGTCTTTAACATGGCAAAACCACTCACAAAATTCTGCTGGAAAAAAATTTGGAATGCAAAAAAATATATATTCAAATAGGTTTCTTCGTTACCTTTTTTACATTTAAAAAGAATTGACGTCATTTTAGTCAATAATATTCAAAAGTTCATTCATTCCTGCTACAGGAAAACAATTTTGATAACACAGTCGAAAAGTCGTAACCCTTTTGTACACACAATTAATTTATGATACATTATTCTTGTTGTATAAGATGTAAATAAATATGTTAAGAAAAATATTCAAAGCAATCTTGTCAGTAAAAATTAAATTTCACACCTACTTTCACAATCTGATCGGCTTTTTTGTAATTTGCGAATATTTGAGTAACCAGGAAAGGAACAAAGATGGGCAATGCCATTAAAAATGTCCGGATTGTCGAGTAGAAAAAACTCACTATTTTTCACACATAGACCACTTTGTCCTTCTATATTTCATTTAAGTGATACTCTACACCACTGTGAATATGTAAAATATATATGGGAGCTAAATCTAAGTCTGACCCGATTTCGATATAATTTGGCACATTTATTTAACCACCGACAAACATTCCAAATTTCATTGATATCGGCCGAAAATATATATGGGAACCGATTTTCACCAAAAGCAATAGTATTCTTCCGATGGCTTAAAAATTATATACTTCGAATCGGATAAAAAAATGGGACCTCTACGTTTCGAACGGACGGACATGCATAAATCGATTCAGAAAGTTATTCTATGTATATCCCTAGAAGGAACTATGGGTCTATCTCGTTTCTTTTTGTGTGTTATATACAAAGACACAAAGGCATAATACCCCTTACCACAAGGTGGTGCAGGGTATACGACTACCACGAGTGACTTAATCATAGAAAATAATTTATTTTTCTTACTATTAGTTAATGTGGACAACAGCGCCGAAACCTGTGGTGTCCGGATTATCGAGATTACACTGTATACATATATGGGAGCAATATCCTAATATGCAGCGGTTCTTACCAAAATAAATTGGAATCGCCCTAGGGCCAAAAAAATTATCATCTCCAATTTTTATGCGAGTTGGGCAATAAAGGTGGCCAGTACTTTGTTTTCAAAAATACATGGCCAGACGGACGGTCGGACAAACGGACACGAGTAAAGCAACTCAGAAAAGGAATCTATGCAGATCATCAAAAGGAACTATGGGTCTATTTCGTTTTCTTTTGCATGTTGCAAGCAAATTCACTAAGAGATAATACCCTTATCACAGTGTGGTGTAGGGTATTAAAATATGGTTATATGTTTTTATATGTTACTAGCTGAACCCGGCGCGCTTTGCTGCCCCGACTACGATAAAATATAATGGAATGCCATAATTATATTAACGTTTTTAATATTTTAACGAATAAATGTAGGAGATATGAAGGAGTTATATACCTATTCAGGGTTGTTATGGAGCTACTATGGTATTTTTTTAAGTTTCAGGAGGTAACACTCCTTCGAAAGCCTTTCCGCCTATAAGTATTCCTAATGATTTAGATATATCATAATAAAACATAAATCTTAAGAAGTCTTTCAAAGATATGATACCAAGGCTGTTGGTCAATTCCAACTTCTGTAAATAATGATGACTTTTACTGACTGCTAAGTCTTCAAAATTTCATTGAAATTGAACATACGTAACAAAAACATTAAATCGACCGAAAATATATATGGGTAGCTATATTCCTATATGAACCGCTCTCGATATAATATGTCATATTTATTTTTAGACCAAATCCCGTCTTACATTCACATTTTGTGCATAAAATACGGAAAATCAGCCGAAAATATATATGGGAGCTACATTCTAATCTGAACCGATTTCGATATAATTTGTCCCATTTATTTCTAGAACGAATTGCGTCGCGCTTTCCAAATTTCAGTGAAATTGGACATATGTAGTGTGTCCAAATCTGAACCGGTCACGATAGAATTTGGCACATTTATATTTAGAACAAATTCCGACAAATTCAAACATCCCAAATTTCAGCGACATTGGACACATATAACGTGTTTAGAGCATCAAATACAGAAAATTGGCCTAAAATATAGATAGGAGCAATATCCAAATCTGAACCGATTTCGATATGATTTGGCACATTTATGTCTACACCAAATCCCGTTACGCATTCCCAATTTCACAGAAATTGGACATAAATAGCTCGCTATTTATTTTTATTTTGGTTCATAAAATACAGGAAATCGGCCGAAAATATATACAGGAGCTATATCCAAATCTGAACCGATTTCGATATAATTTGGCACATTTATTTCTAGACCAAGTTCTGTAACACATTCCAAATTTCAGCGAAATTGGACATATATAGCGTGCGTGGTGCATAAATTACAGAAAATCGGCTGAAAATATATATGGGAGCTATATTCAAATTTGAACCGATCTCTATATAAGTTAGCACATTTATTTCTGGAACAAATTCCGTCAGACCCTCCAAATTTCAGCGAAATTGAACATATACAGCGTGTTTGGTGCATAAAATGTGGAAAATCGGCCGAAAATATATATTGGAGCTATATCCAAATCTGAACCGTTTTCGATATAATTCGGCACATTTCTACCTAGACCAAGTTCCGTTACACATTCCAAATTTCAGCGAAATTGGACGTATATAGCGTGTTTGCTGCATCAAATGCGGAAAATCGGCCGAACATATATATGGGAGCTATATCCAAATCTGAACCGATATCTATGTAATTTAGCACTTTTATTTCTAGAACAAATTCCGTCAGACCCTCCAAATTTCATATATATAGCACATATATAGCGTGTTTGGTGCATAAAATAAGGAAATCGGCCGAAAATATATGTGTATGGGAGCTATATCCAAATCTGAATTTATTTCTAGAACAAATTCCGTGAGAAATTCAAAATTTCAGCGTAATTGGGTATTTATAGCGTGTTTGGTACATAAAATAAGGAAATCGGCCGAAAATATGTGTATGTGGGAGCTATATCCAAATCTGAACCGATTTGAATGTAATTTGGTAAATTTATTTCTACATCAAATTCCGTCACACATACAAAATTTGGAGATTGTATCTGTAATACTTCTAAAGATATTTGCATACAAAATCTAAATTTTTTGGAGGTACTTCCAGTTTTGATGCTATATCTCCAGATCAACGCGAAATTTCAAAAAATGATATAGCCTATTTTCATTCCAGGCCATGTAGCAATGTACCCTAAACATTTCAGTAAGATCTGTTCAGCGGTTTTCGAGTCTATAAGGCACAAACAAACAAACAGACAGACAAACAAATTTCAATTTTATATAAATAGATATGCTTTTATAAAATAAGAAAAAAATGTATGTAAAATACAATATTTTCTTAGTACTAATGTCTACCTCATTTGTTTTTCTGCTAGACAATTTTTACCGAATAGAAACTGTCAACATATTTGGATACGTTGATTTTGGCATTTCTGATTGAGTTTTTTGAAATTTTTTTCAGTTTTCCATTACTGTACTTTTTGAACAAATTTGTATAGGAACGCTGTTGTAATAAGAACGCTGAGTTATAGGAAATTTTCTCACTTTGTGAAAACTGATTTTGTTTATACCTATATTTAAGTCTTATTGGTCCAGACTTATTGCTATGATGGAATACCTGGAGAGTCTCAATAACATAATAAACTGCTAAAAATCGACGATAAACGGCAATAAACTTAATTTAGAACACTTTTGGATGATTTTCCAAATTTAATTAACGGCGTTAAGTGGACATGAAGAGTTCGGCGGTGGTATTTTCGTTACTTGTTGAAGCTGTAGACGTCCACTGCCAACGAAACTGCGTCAAAACTATCGACTTGCATTAAATTTTCTGAGATAAAATATCGATCTTTGAAATGGAAAGGCAATAATTGGAATTATCTTTAGCATATTTCGTCGGTTTTTGTTGTTGTTGTAACAAAAGTTCACCGGAGATGAATTTTCCTATACAAATGTTCACTGGAGATGACTTTTCCTATACAAAAGTTCAACGGAGATGATTTTTCCTATACAAAAGTTCACCGGAGATGGCGTTTCCTATACAAAAGTTCACCGGAGATGGCTTTTCCTATACATAAATTCACCGGAGATGACTTTTCCTATACCAAAGTTCTCCGGAGATGACATTTCCTATACAAAAGTTCACCGCAGATGACTTTTCCTATACAAAAGTTCACCGGAGAGACTTTTCCTATACAAAAGTTCACGGGAGATGACTTATCCTATACAAAAGTTCACCGGAGATGACTTTTCCTATACAAAAGTTCACCGGAGATGATTTTCCCTCTTCAAAAGTTCACCGGAGATGACTTTTCCTATACAAAAGTTCACCGGAGATGACTTTTCCTATACAAAAGTTCACCGGAGATGACTTTTCCTATACAAAAGTTCACCGGAGATGACTTTTCCTACACAAAAGTTCACCGGAAATGACTTTTGCTATACAAAAGTTCACCGTAGATGACTTTTCCTATACAAAAGTTCACCGGAGATGAATTTTCCTATACAAAAGTTCACCGGAGATGACTTTTCCTACACAAAAGCTCACCGGAGATGACTTTTCCTATACAAAAGTTCACCGGAAATGACTTTTCCCACACAAAAGTTCACCGGAGATGACTTTTCCTATACAAAAGTTCACCGGAGATGACTTTTCCTATACAAAAGTTCACCGGAGATGACTTTTCCTACACAAAAGTTCACCGGAGATGACTTTTCCTATACAAAAGTTCGCCGGAGATGACTTTTCCTATACAAAAGTTCACCGGAGATGACTTTTCCTATACAAAAGTTCACCGGAGATGAATTTTCCTATTCAAAAGTTCACCGGAGATGACTTTTCCTACACAAAAGTTCACCGGACATGACTTTTCCTTTCCAAAGGTCACCGGAGATGACTTTTCCTACACAAAAGTTCACCGGAGATGACTTTTCCTATACAAAAGTTCACCGGAGATGACTTTTTCTATACAAAAGTTCACCGGAGATGACTTTTCCTATACAAAAATTCACCGGAGATGACTTTCCTATACAAAAGTTCACCGGAGATGACTTTTCCTTTAAAAAGTTCACCGGAGATGATTTTTCCTATACAAAAGTTCACCGGAGCTGACTTTTCCTACAAAAATTTCACCGGAGATGACTTTTCCTATACAAAAGTTCACCGGAGATGGCTTTTCCTATACAAAAGTTCACCGGAGATTACTTTTGCTATACAAAAGTTCACCGGAGATGACTTTTCCTGTACAAAAGTTCACCGGAGATGACTTTTCCTACACAAAAGTTCACCGGAGATGACTTTTCCTATACAAATGTTCACCGGATATGACTTTTCCTGTACAAAAGTTCACCGGAGATGACTTTTCCTATACAAAAGTTCACCGGATATGACTTTTCCTATACAAAAGTTCACCGGAGATGACTTTTCCTATACAAAAGTTCACCGGGGATGACTTTTCCTGTACAAAAGTTCACCGGAGATGACTTTTCCTACACAAAAGTTCACCGGAGATGACTTTTCCTATACAAATGTTCACCGGATATGACTTTTCCTGTACAAAAGTTCACCGGAGATGACTTTTCCTATACAAAAGTTCACCGGATATGACTTTTCCTATACAAAAGTTCACCGGAGATGACTTTTCCTATACAAAAGTTCACCGGAGATGACTTTTCCTATACAAAAGTTCACCGGAGATGACTTTTCCTATACAAAAGTTCACTGAAGATGACTTTTCCTATACAAAAGTTCACCGGAGATGATTTTCCTATACAAAAGTTCACCGGAGATTACTTTTCCTATACAAATTTCACCGGAGATGACTTTTCCTATACAAAAGTTAACCGGAGATGACTTTTCCTATACAAAAGTTCACCCGAGATGACTTTTCCTATACAAAAGTTCACCGGAGATGACAAAAGTTCACCAGATATACAAAAGTTCACCGGAGATGGCGTTTCCTATACAAAAGTTCACCGGAGATGGCTTTTCCTATACAAAAATTCACCGGAGATGACTTTTCCTATACCAAACTTCTCCGGAGATGACATTTCCTATACAAAAGTTCACCGCAGATGACTTTTCCTATAAAAAAGTTCACCGGAGAAGACTTTTCCTATACAAAAGTTCACCGGAGATGACTTTTCCTATACAAAAGTTCACCGGAGATGACTTTTCCTATACAAAAGTTCACCGGAGATGATTTTTCCTCTTCAAAAGTTCACCGGAGATGACTTTTCCTATACAAAAGTTCACCGGAGATGACTTTTCCTATACAAAAGTTCACCGGAGATGACTTTTCCTACACAAAAGTTCACCGGACATGACTTTTCCTATACAAAAGTTCACCGGGGATGACTTTTCCTATACAAAAGTTCACCGGAGATGACTTTTCCTATACAAAAGTTCACCGGAGATGACTTTTCCTACACAAAAGTTCACCGGAGATGACTTTTCCTATACAAAAGTTCACCGGAGATGACTTTTCCTATACAAAAGTTCACCGGAGATGACTTTTCCTATACAAAAGTTCACCGGAGATGACTTTTCCTACACAAAAGCTCACCGGAGATGACTTTTCCTATACAAAAGTTCACCGGAAATGACTTTTCCCACACAAAAGTTCACCGGAGATGACTTTTCCTATACAAAAGTTCACCGGAGATGACTTTTCCTATACAAAAGTTCACCGGAGATGACTTTTCCTACACAAAAGTTCACCGGAGATGACTTTTCATATACAAAAGTTCACCGGAGATGACTTTTCCTATACAAAAGTTAACCGGAGATGACTTTTCCTATACAAAAGTTCACCGGAGATGACTTTTCCTATACAAAAGTTCACCGGAGATGACTTTTCCTATACAAAAGTTCACTGAAGATGACTTTTTCTATACGAAAGTTCACCGGAGATGACAAAAGTTCACCAGATATGACTTTTCCTATACAAAAGTTCACCGGAGATGACTTTTCCTATACAAAAGTTCACCGCAGATGACTTTTTCTATACCAAAGTTCACCGGAGATGACTTTTCCTATACAAAAATTCACCGGAGATGACTTTCCTATACAAAAGTTCACCGGAGATGACTTTTCCTACACAAAAGCTCACCGGAGATGACTTTTCCTATACAAAAGTTCACCGGAAATGTCTTTTCCTATACAAAAGTTCACTGAAGATGACTTTTCCTATACAAAAGTTCACCGGAGATGACAAAAGTTCACCAGATATACAAAAGTTCACCAGATATGACTTTTCCTATACAAAAATTCACCGGAGATGACTTTCCTATACAAAAATTCACCGGAGATGACTTTCCTATACAAAAGTTCACCGGAGATGACTTTTCCTTTAAAAAGTTCACCGGAGATGATTTTTCCTATACAAAAGTTCACCGGAGCTGACTTTTCCTACAAAAATTTCACCGGAGATGACTTTTCCTACACAAAAGTTCACCGGAGATGGCTTTTCCTATACAAAAGTTCACCGGATATGACTTTTCCTACGCAAAAGTTCACCGGAGATGACTTTTCCTATACAAAAGTTCACCGGAGATGACTTTTCTTATACAAAAGTTCACCGGAGATGACTTTTCCTATACAAAAATTCACCGGAGATGACTTTTCCTATACAAAAGTTCACCGGAGATGACTTTTCCTATACAAAAGTTAACCGGAGATGACTTTTCCTATACAAAAGTTCACCGGATATGACTTTTCCTACGCAAAAGTTCACCGGAGATGATTTTTCCTATACAAAAGTTCACCGGAGATGACTTTTCCTATACAAAAATTCACCGGAGATGACTTTTCCTATACAAAAGTTCACCGGAGATGACTTTTCCTATACAAAAGTTCACCGGAGATGACTTTTCCTGTACAAAAGTTCACCGGAGATGACTTTTCCTATACAAAAATTCACCGGAGATGACTTTTCCTATACAAAAGTTCACCGGAGATGAATTTTCCTATTCAAAAGTTCACCGGAGATGACTTTTCCTACACAAAAGTTCACCGGATATGACTTTTCCTACGCAAAAGTTCACCGGAGATGATTTTTCCTATACAAAAGTTCACCGGAGATGACTTTTCCTATACAAAAATTCACCGGAGATGACTTTTCCTATACAAAAGTTCACCGGAGATGACTTTTCCTATACAAAAGTTCACCGGAGATGACTTTTCCTGTACAAAAGTTCACCGGAGATGACTTTTCCTACACAAAAGTTCACCGGAGATGGCATTTCCTATACAAATGTTCACCGGATATGACTTTTCCTGTACAAAAGTTCACCGGAGATGACTTTTCCTATACAAAAGTTCACCGGATATGACTTTTCCTATACAAAAGTTCACCGGAGATGACTTTTCCTATACAAAAGTTCACCGGAGATGACTTTTCCTATACAAAAGTTCACCGGAGATGACTTTTCCTATACAAAAGTTCACTGAAGATGACTTTTCCTATACAAAAGTTCACCGGAGATGATTTTCCTATACAAAAGTTCACCGGAGATTACTTTTCCTATACAAATTTCACCGGAGATGACTTTTCCTATACAAAAGTTAACCGGAGATGACTTTTCCTATACAAAAGTTCACCCGAGATGACTTCTCCTATACAAAAGTTCACCGGAGATGACAAAAGTTCACCAGATATACAAAAGTTCACCGGAGATGGCGTTTCCTATACAAAAGTTCACCGGAGATGGCTTTTCCTATACAAAAATTCACCGGAGATGACTTTTCCTATACCAAACTTCTCCGGAGATGACATTTCCTATACAAAAGTTCACCGCAGATGACTTTTCCTATAAAAAAGTTCACCGGAGATGACTTTTCCTATACAAAAGTTCACCGCAGATGACTTTTCCTATAAAAAAGTTCACCGGAGATGACTTTTCCTATACAAAAGTTCACCGCAGATGACTTTTCCTATAAAAAAGTTCACCGGAGATGACTTTTCCTTTTCAAAAGTTCACCGGAGATGATTTTCCTATACAAAAGTTCACCGGAGATTACTTTTCCTATACAAATTTTACCGGAGATGACTTTTCCTATACAAAAGTTCACCGGAGATGACTTTTCCTACACAAAAGTTCACCGGACATGACTTTTCCTATACAAAAGTTCACCGGGGATGACTTTTCCTATACAAAAGTTCACCGGAGATGACTTTTCCTATACAAAAGTTCACCGGAGATGACTTTTCCTACACAAAAGTTCACCGGAGATGACTTTTCCTATACAAAAGTTCACCGGAGATGACTTTTCCTATACAAAAGTTCACCGGAGATGACTTTTCCTATACAAAAGTTCACCGGAGATGACTTTTCCTACACAAAAGTTCACCGGAGATGACTTTTCCTATACAAAAGTTCACCGGCGATGACTTTTCCTATACAAAAGTTCACCGGAGATGACTTTTCCTATACAAAAGTTCACCGGAGATGACTTTTCCTACACAAAAGCTCACCGGAGATGACTTTTCCTATACAAAAGTTCACCGGAAATGACTTTTCCCACACAAAAGTTCACCAGAGATGACTTTTCCTATACAAAAGTTCACCGGAGATGACTTTTCCTATACAAAAGTTCACCGGAGATGACTTTTCCTACACAAAAGTTCACCGGAGATGACTTTTCCTATACAAAAGTTCACCGGAGATGACTTTTCCTATACAAAAGTTAACCGGAGATGACTTTTCCTATACAAAAGTTCACCGGAGATGACTTTTCCTATACAAAAGTTCACCGGAGATGACTTTTCCTATACAAAAGTTCACTGAAGATGACTTTTCCTATACAAAAGTTTACCGGAGATGATTTTCCTATACAAAAGTTCACCGGAGATGACAAAAGTTCACCAGATATACAAAAGTTCACCAGATATGACTTTTCCTATACAAAAGTTCACCGGAGATGACTTTTCCTATACAAAAGTTCACCGCAGATGACTTTTTCTATACCAAAGTTCACCGGAGATGACTTTTCCTTTAAAAAGTTCACCGGAGATGATTTTTCCTATACAAAAGTTCACCGGAGCTGACTTTTCCTACAAAAATTTCACCGGAGATGACTTTTCCTATACAAAAGTTCACCGGAGATGGCTTTTCCTATACAAAAGTTCACCGGATATGACTTTTCCTATACAAAAGTTCACCGGACATGACTTTTCCTTTCCAAAGGTCACCGGAGCTGACTTTTCCTACAAAAATTTCACCGGAGATGACTTTTCCTATACAAAAGTTCACCGGAGATGGCTTTTCCTATACAAAAGTTCACCGGAGATGACTATTCCTATACAAAAGTTCACCGGAGATGACTTTTCCTATACAAAAATTCACCGGAGTTTAATTTTCCTATACAAAAGTTCAACGGAGATGACTTTTCCTATACAAAAGTTCACCGGGGATGACTTTTCCTATACAAAAGTTCACCGGAGATTACTTTTGCTATACAAAAGTTCACCGGAGATGACTTTTCCTGTACAAAAGTTCACCGGAGATGACTTTTCCTACACAAAAGTTCACCGGAGATGACTTTTCCTATACAAAAGTTCACCGGATATGACTTTTCCTGTACAAAAGTTCACCGGAGATGACTTTTCCTATACAAAAGTTCACCGGATATGACATTTCCTATACAAAAGTTCACCGGAGATGGCTTTTCCTATACAAAAGTTCACCGGAGATGACTTTTCCTATACAAAAGTTCACCGGAGATGACTTTTCCTATACAAAAGTTCACTGAAGATGACTTTTCCTATACAAAAGTTCACCGGAGATGATTTTCCTATACAAAAGTTCACCGGAGATGACAAAAGTTCACCAGATATACAAAAGTTCACCAGATATGACTTTTCCTATACAAAAGTTCACCGGAGATGACTTTTCCTATACAAAAGTTCACCGGAGATGACTTTTTCTATACCAAAGTTCACCGGAGATGACTTTTCCTATACAAAAATTCACCGGAGATGACTTTCCTATACAAAAGCTCACCGGAGATGACTTTTCCTTTAAAAAGTTCACCGGAGATGATTTTTCCTATACAAAAGTTCACCGGAGCTGACTTTTCCTACAAAAATTGCACCGGAGATGACTTTTCCCATACAAAAGTTCACCGGAGATGGCTTTTCCTATACAAAAGTTCACCGGATATGACTTTTCCTATACAAAAGTTCACCTATACAAAAGTTCACCGGAGCTGACTTTTCCTACAAAAATTTCACCGGAGATGACTTTTCCTATACAAAAGTTCACCGGAGATGGCTTTTCCTATACAAAAGTTCACCGGATATGACTTTTCCTATACAAAAGTTCACCGGACATGACTTTTCCTTTCCAAAGGTCACCGGATATGACTTTTACTATACAAAAGTTCACCGGAGATGACTTTTGCTATACAAAAGTTCACCGGAGATGACTATTCCTATACAAAAGTTCACCGGAGATGACTTTTCCTATACAAAAGTTCACCGGAGATGACTTTTCCTATACAAAAGTTCACTGAAGATGACTTTTCCTATACAAAAGTTCACCGGAGATGATTTTCCTATACACAAGTTCACCGGAGATTACTTTTCCTATACAAATTTCACCGGAGATGACTTTTCCTATAAAAAAGTTCCCCGGAGATGGCTTTTCCAATACAAAAGTTCACCCGAGATGACTTTTCCTATACAAAAGTTCACCGGAGATGACTTTTTCTATACAAAAGTTCACCGGAGATGACTTTCCTATACAAAAGTTCACCGGAGATGACTTTTCCTTTAAAAAGTTCACCGGAGATGATTTTTCCTATACAAAAGTTCACCGGAGCTGACATTTCCTACAAAAATTTCACCGGAGATGATTTTTCCTATACAAAAGTTCACCGGAGATGACTTTCCTATACAAAAGTTCACCGGAGATGACTTTTCCTCTTCAAAAGTTCACCGGAGATGACTTTTCCTATACAAAAGTTCACCGGAGATGACTTTTCCTATACAAAAGTTCACCGGAGATGACTTTTCCTACACAAAAGTTCACCGGACATGACTTTTCCTATACAAAAGTTCACCGGGGATGACTTTTCCTATACAAAAGTTCACCGGAGATGACTTTTCCTATACAAAAGTTCACCGGAGATGACTTTTCCTACACAAAAGTTCACCGGAGATGACTTTTCCTATACAAAAGTTCACCGGAGATGACTTTTCCTATACAAAAGTTCACCGGAGATGACTTTTCCTATACAAAAGTTCACCGGAGATGACTTTTCCTACACAAAAGCTCACCGGAGATGACTTTTCCTATACAAAAGTTCACCGGAAATGACTTTTCCCACACAAAAGTTCACCGGAGATGACTTTTCCTATACAAAAGTTCACCGGAGATGACTTTTCCTATACAAAAGTTCACCGGAGATGACTTTTCCTACACAAAAGTTCACCGGAGATGACTTTTCCTATACAAAAGTTCACCGGAGATGACTTTTCCTATACAAAAGTTAACCGGAGATGACTTTTCCTATACAAAAGTTCACCGGAGATGACTTTTCCTATACAAAAGTTCACCGGAGATGACTTTTCCTATACAAAAGTTCACTGAAGATGACTTTTCCTATACAAAAGTTCACCGGAGATGATTTTCCTATACAAAAGTTCACCGGAGATGACAAAAGTTCACCAGATATACAAAAGTTCACCAGATATGACTTTTCCTATACAAAAGTTCACCGGAGATGACTTTTCCTATACAAAAGTTCACCGCAGATGACTTTTTCTATACCAAAGTTCACCGGAGATGACTTTTCCTATACAAAAATTCACCGGAGATGACTTTCCTATACAAAAGTTCACCGGAGATGACTTTTCCTACACAAAAGCTCACCGGAGATGACTTTTCCTATACAAAAGTTCACCGGAAATGTCTTTTCCTATACAAAAGTTCACTGAAGATGACTTTTCCTATACAAAAGTTCACCGGAGATGACAAAAGTTCACCAGATATACAAAAGTTCACCAGATATGACTTTTCCTATACAAAAATTCACCGGAGATGACTTTCCTATACAAAAGTTCACCGGAGATGACTTTTCCTACACAAAAGCTCACCGGAGATGACTTTTCCTATACAAAAGTTCACCGGAAATGACTTTTCCTATACAAAAGTTCACTGAAGATGACTTTTCCTATACAAAAGTTCACCGGAGATGACAAAAGTTCACCAGATATACAAAAGTTCACCAGATATGACTTTTCCTATACAAAAGTTCACCGGAGATGACTTTTCCTATACAAAAGTTCACCGCAGATGACTTTGTCTATACCAAAGTTCACCGGAGATGACTTTTCCTATACAAAAGTTCACCGGAGATGACTTTTCCTATACAAAACTTAACCGGAGATGACTTTTCCTATACAAAAGTTCACCGGAGATGACTTTTCCTATACAAAAGTTCACCGGAGATGACTTTTCCTATACAAAAGTTCACTGAAGATGACTTTTCCTATACAAAAGTTCACCGGAGATAATTTTCCTATACAAAAGTTCACCGGAGATGACAAAAGTTCACCAGATATACAAAAGTTCACCAGATATGACTTTTCCTATACAAAAGTTCACCGGAGATGACTTTTCCTACACAAAAGTTCACCGGAGATGACTTTTCCTATACAAAAGTTCACCGGCGATGACTTTTCCTATACAAAAGTTCACCGGAGATGACTTTTCCTATACAAAAGTTCACCGGAGATGACTTTTCCTACACAAAAGCTCACCGGAGATGACTTTTCCTATACAAAAGTTCACCGGAAATGACTTTTCCCACACAAAAGTTCACCGGAGATGACTTTTCCTATACAAAAGTTCACCGGAGATGACTTTTCCTATACAAAAGTTCACCGGAGATGACTTTTCCTACACAAAAGTTCACCGGAGATGACTTTTCCTATACAAAAGTTCACCGGAGATGACTTTTCCTATACAAAAGTTAACCGGAGATGACTTTTCCTATACAAAAGTTCACCGGAGATGACTTTTCCTATACAAAAGTTCACCGGAGATGACTTTTCCTATACAAAAGTTCACTGAAGATGACTTTTCCTATACAAAAGTTTACCGGAGATGATTTTCCTATACAAAAGTTCACCGGAGATGACAAAAGTTCACCAGATATACAAAAGTTCACCAGATATGACTTTTCCTATACAAAAGTTCACCGGAGATGACTTTTCCTATACAAAAGTTCACCGCAGATGACTTTTTCTATACCAAAGTTCACCGGAGATGACTTTTCCTTTAAAAAGTTCACCGGAGATGATTTTTCCTATACAAAACTTCACCGGAGCTGACTTTTCCTACAAAAATTTCACCGGAGATGACTTTTCCTATACAAAAGTTCACCGGAGATGGCTTTTCCTATACAAAAGTTCACCGGATATGACTTTTCCTATACAAAAGTTCACCGGACATGACTTTTCCTTTCCAAAGGTCACCGGAGCTGACTTTTCCTACAAAAATTTCACCGGAGATGACTTTTCCTATACAAAAGTTCACCGGAGATGGCTTTTCCTATACAAAAGTTCACCGGAGATGACTATTCCTATACAAAAGTTCACCGGAGATGACTTTTCCTATACAAAAATTCACCGGAGTTTAATTTTCCTATACAAAAGTTCAACGGAGATGACTTTTCCTATACAAAAGTTCACCGGGGATGACTTTTCCTATACAAAAGTTCACCGGAGATTACTTTTGCTAAACAAAAGTTCACCGGAGATGACTTTTCCTGTACAAAAGTTCACCGGAGATGACTTTTCCTACACAAAAGTTCACCGGAGATGACTTTTCCTATACAAAAGTTCACCGGATATGACTTTTCCTGTACAAAAGTTCACCGGAGATGACTTTTCCTATACAAAAGTTCACCGGATATGACATTTCCTATACAAAAGTTCACCGGAGATGGCTTTTCCTATACAAAAGTTCACCGGAGATGACTTTTCCTATACAAAAGTTCACCGGAGATGACTTTTCTTATACAAAAGTTCACTGAAGATGACTTTTCCTATACAAAAGTTCACCGGAGATGATTTTCCTATACAAAAGTTCACCGGAGATGACAAAAGTTCACCAGATATACAAAAGTTCACCAGATATGACTTTTCCTATACAAAAGTTCACCGGAGATGACTTTTCCTATACAAAAGTTCACCGGAGATGACTTTTTCTATACCAAAGTTCACCGGAGATGACTTTTCCTATACAAAAATTCACCGGAGATGACTTTCCTATACAAAAGCTCACCGGAGATGACTTTTCCTTTAAAAAGTTCACCGGAGATGATTTTTCCTATACAAAAGTTCACCGGAGCTGACTTTTCCTACAAAAATTTCACCGGAGATGACTTTTCCCATACAAAAGTTCACCGGAGATGGCTTTTCCTATACAAAAGTTCACCGGATATGACTTTTCCTATACAAAAGTTCACCTATACAAAAGTTCACCGGAGCTGACTTTTCCTACAAAAATTTCACCGGAGATGACTTTTCCTATACAAAAGTTCACCGGAGATGGCTTTTCCTATACAAAAGTTCACCGGATATGACTTTTCCTATACAAAAGTTCACCGGACATGACTTTTCCTTTCCAAAGGTCACCGGATATGACTTTTACTATACAAAAGTTCACCGGAGATGACTTTTGCTATACAAAAGTTCACCGGAGATGACTTTTGCTATACAAAAGTTCACCGGAAATGACTTTTCCCACACAAAAGTTCACCGGAGATGACTTTTCCTATACAAAAGTTCACCGGAGATGACTTTTCCTATACAAAAGTTCACCGGAGATGACTTTTCCTACACAAAAGTTCACCGGAGATGCATTTTCCTATACAAAAGTTCACCGGAGATGACTTTTCCTATACAAAAGTTAACCGGAGATGACTTTTCCTATACAAAAGTTCACCGGAGATGACTTTTCCTATACAAAAGTTCACCGGAGATGACTTTTCCTATACAAAAGTTCACTGAAGATGACTTTTCCTATACAAAAGTTTACCGGAGATGATTTTCCTATACAAAAGTTCACCGGAGATGACAAAAGTTCACCAGATATACAAAAGTTCACCAGATATGACTTTTCCTATACAAAAGTTCACCGGAGATGACTTTTCCTATACAAAAGTTCACCGCAGATGACTTTTTCTATACCAAAGTTCACCGGAGATGACTTTTCCTTTAAAAAGTTCACCGGAGATGATTTTTCCTATACAAAAGTTCACCGGAGCTGACTTTTCCTACAAAAATTTCACCGGAGATGACTTTTCCTATACAAAAGTTCACCGGAGATGGCTTTTCCTATACAAAAGTTCACCGGATATGACTTTTCCTATACAAAAGTTCACCGGACATGACTTTTCCTTTCCAAAGGTCACCGGAGCTGACTTTTCCTACAAAAATTTCACCGGAGATGACTTTTCCTATACAAAAGTTCACCGGAGATGGCTTTTCCTATACAAAAGTTCACCGGAGATGACTATTCCTATACAAAAGTTCACCGGAGATGACTTTTCCTATACAAAAATTCACCGGAGTTTAATTTTCCTATACAAAAGTTCAACGGAGATGACTTTTCCTATACAAAAGTTCACCGGGGATGACTTTTCCTATACAAAAGTTCACCGGGGATTACTTTTGCTATACAAAAGTTCACCGGAGATGACTTTTCCTGTACAAAAGTTCACCGGAGATGACTTTTCCTACACAAAAGTTCACCGGAGATGACTTTTCCTATACAAAAGTTCACCGGATATGACTTTTCCTGTACAAAAGTTCACCGGAGATGACTTTTCCTATACAAAAGTTCACCGGATATGACATTTCCTATACAAAAGTTCACCGGAGATGGCTTTTCCTATACAAAAGTTCACCGGAGATGACTTTTCCTATACAAAAGTTCACCGGAGATGACTTTTCCTATACAAAAGTTCACTGAAGATGACTTTTCCTATACAAAAGTTCACCGGAGATGATTTTCCTATACAAAAGTTCACCGGAGATGACAAAAGTTCACCAGATATACAAAAGTTCACCAGATATGACTTTTCCTATACAAAAGTTCACCGGAGATGACTTTTCCTATACAAAAGTTCACCGGAGATGACTTTTTCTATACCAAAGTTCACCGGAGATGACTTTTCCTATACAAAAGCTCACCGGAGATGACTTTTCCTTTAAAAAGTTCACCGGAGATGATTTTTCCTATACAAAAGTTCACCGGAGCTGACTTTTCCTACAAAAATTTCACCGGAGATGACTTTTCCCATACAAAAGTTCACCGGAGATGGCTTTTCCTATACAAAAGTTCACCGGATATGACTTTTCCTATACAAAAGTTCACCTATACAAAAGTTCACCGGAGCTGACTTTTCCTACAAAAATTTCACCGGAGATGACTTTTCCTATACAAAAGTTCACCGGAGATGGCTTTTCCTATACAAAAGTTCACCGGATATGACTTTTGCTATACAAAAGTTCACCGGAGATGACTATTCCTATACAAAAGTTCACCGGAGATGACTTTTCCTATACAAAAGTTCACCGGAGATGACTTTTCCTATACAAAAGTTCACTGAAGATGACTTTTCCTATACAAAAGTTCACCGGAGATGATTTTCCTATACACAAGTTCACCGGAGATTACTTTTCCTATACAAATTTCACCGGAGATGACTTTTCCTATAAAAAAGTTCCCCGGAGATGGCTTTTCCAATACAAAAGTTCACCCGAGATGACTTTTCCTATACAAAAGTTCACCGGAGATGACAAAAGTTCACCAGATATGACTTTTCCTATACAAAAATTCACCGGAGATGATTTTTCCTATACAAAAGTTCACCGGAGATGACTTTTTCTATACAAAAGTTCACCGGAGATGACTTTCCTATACAAAAGTTCACCGGAGATGACTTTTCCTTTAAAAAGTTCACCGGAGATGATTTTTCCTATACAAAAGTTCACCGGAGCTGACTTTTCCTACAAAAATTTCACCGGAGATGACTTTTCCTATACAAAAGTTCACCGGAGATGGCTTTTCCTATACAAAAGTTCACCGGATATGACTTTTCCTATACAAAAGTTCACCGGACATGACTTTTCCTTTCCAAAGGTCACCGGAGATGACTTTTCCTATACAAAAGTTCACCGCAGATGACTTTTTCTATACAAAAGTTCACCGGAGATGACTTTTCCTATAAAACAATTCAACGGAGATGACTTTCCTATACAAAAGCTCACCGGAGATGACTTTTCCTTTAAAAAGTTCACCGGCGTTGATTTTTCCTATACAAAAGTTCACCGGAGCTGACTTTTCCTATAAAAATTTCACCGGAGATGACTTTTCCTATACAAAAGTTCACCGGAGATGACTTTTCCTATACAAAAGTTCACCGGAGATGACTTTTCCTATACAAAAGTTCACCGGAGATGACTTTTCCTATACAAAAATTCACCGGAGTTGAATTTTCCTATACAAAAGTTAAACGGAGATGACTTTTCCTATACAAAAGTTCACCGGAGATGATTTTTCCTATACAAAAGTTCACCGGAGATTACTTTTGCTATACAAAAGTTCACCGGATATGACTTTTCCTGTACAAAAGTTCACCGAAAATGACTTTTCCTATACAAAAGTTCACCGGATATGACTTTTCCTACACAAAAGTTCACCGGAGATTACTTTTGCTATACAAAAGTTCACCGGATATGACTTTTCCTATACAAAAGTTCACCGGAGATGACTTTTCCTATACAAAAGTTCACCGGAAATGACTTTTCCTATACAAAAGTTCACCGGAGATGACTTTTCCTATACAAAAGTTCACTGAAGATGACTTTTTCTATACAAAAGTTCACCGGAGATGATTTTCCTATACAAAAGTTCACCGGAGATTACTTTTCCTATACAAATTTCACCGGAGATGACTTTTCCTATACAAATTTCACCGCAGATGACTTTTCCTATACAAAAGTTCCCCGGAGATGGCTTTTCCAATACAAAAGTTCACCGGAGATGGCTTTTCCTATACAAAAGTTCACCGAAGATGAATTTTCCTATACAAAAGTTCACCTTTTCCTATACAAAAGTTCACCGGAGGTTACTTTTCCTATATAAAAGTTCACCGGAGATGACTTTTCCTATACAAAAGTTCACCTTAGATGGCTTTTCCTATACAAAAATTCACCGGAGTTGAGTTTTCCTATACAAAGTTCACCGGTGATGACTTTTCCTATAGAAAAGTTCACGGAGATTACTTTTCCTATACAAAAGTTCACCGGAGATTACTTTTCCTATACAAATTTCACCGGAGATGACTTTTCCTATAAAAAAGTTCCATGGAGATGGCTTTTCCAATACAAAAGTTCACCCGAGATGACTTTTCCTATACAAAAGTTCACCGGAGATGACAAGAGTTCACCAGATATACAAAAGTTCACCAGATATGACTTTTCCTATACAAAAGTTCACCGGAGATGATTTTTCCTATACAAAAGTTCACCGAAAATGACTTTTCCTATACCAAAGTTCACCGGAGATGAATTTTCCTATACAAAAGTTCACCGGAGATGACTTTTCCTATACAAAATTTCACCGGAGATGACTTTTCCTATACAAAAGTTCACCGGAGATGACTTTTCCTATACAAAAGTTCAACGGAGATGACTTTTCCTACACAAAAGTTCACCGGACATGACTTTTGCTTTCCAAAGATCACCGGAGATGACTTTTCCTATATAAAAGTTCACCGGAGATGACTTTTCCTATACAAAAGTTCACCGGAGATGACCTTCAATATAGAAAAGTTCACCGGAGATGACATTTCCTATACAAAAGTTCACCGGAGATGACTTTTCCATACAAAAGTTCACCGGATATGACTTTTCCTATACAAAAGTTCACCGGAGATGACTTTTCCTATACAACAGTTCACCGGAGATGACTTTTTCTGTACAAAAGTTCACCGGAGATGACTTTTCCTATACAAAAGTTCACCGGAGATGACTTTTCCTATAGAAAATTTCGCCGGAGATTACTTTTCCTATACAAAATTCACCGAAGATGACTTTTCCTATACAAATTTCACCGGAGATGACTTTTCCTATACAAAAGTTCACCGGAGATGACTTTCCTATACAAAAGTTCACCGAAAATGACTTTTCCTATACCAAAGTTCACCGGAGATGACTTTTCCTATACAAAAGTTCACCGGAGATGACTTTTCCTATACAAAAGTTCACCAGAGATGACTTTTCCTTTTCAAAAGTTCACCGGAGATGACTTTTCCTTTCCAAAGGTCACCGGAGATGACTTTTCCTATACAAAAATTCACCGGAGATGACTTTTCCTATACAAAAGTTCACCGGAGATGACTTTTCCTATACAAAAGTTCACTGAAGATGACTTTTTCTAAACAAAAGTTCACCGGAGATGATTTTCCTATACAAAAGTTCACCGGAGATTACTTTTCCTATACAAATTTCACCGGAGATGACTTTTCCTATAAAAAAGTTCCCCGGAGATGGCTTTTCTAATACAAAAGTTCACCCGAGATGACTTTTCCTATACAAAAGTTCACCGGAGATGACAAAAGTTCGCCAAATAAACAAAAGTTCAACAGATATGACTTTTCCTATACAAAAGTTCAACGGAGATGACTTTTCCTATACAAAAGTTCACCGAAAATGACTTTTCCTATACCAAAGTTCACCGGAGATGACTTTTCCTATACAAAAGTTCACCGGAGATGACTTTTCCTATACAAAATTTCACCGGAGATGACTTTTCCTATACAAAAGTTCACCGGAGATGACTTTTCCTATACAAAAATTCACCGGAGATGATTTTCCTATACAAAAGTTCACCGGAGATGACTTTTCCTACACAAAAGTTCACCGTACATGACTTTTGCTTTCCAAAGATCACCGGAGATGACTTTTCCTATATAAAAGTTCACCGGAGATGACTTTTCCTATACAAAAGTTCACCGGAGATGACCTTCACCATACAAAAGTTCACCGGAGATGACTTTTCCTATACAAAAGTTCACCGGAGATGACTTTTCCTATACAAAAGTTCACCGGAGATGACTTTTCCTATACAAAAGTTCACCGGAGATGACTTTTCCTATACAAAAATTCACCGGAGTTGAATTTTCCTATACAAAGTTCACCGGAGATGTTTTTTCCTATAGAAAAGTTCACCGGAGATTACTTTTCCTATACAAAAGTTCACCGGAGATGACTTTTCCTATACAAATGTTCACCGGAGATGACTTTTCCTATACAAAAGTTCATCGGAGATGACTTTTCCTACACAAAAGTTCACCGGAGATGACTTTTCCTATACAACAGTTCACCGGAGATGACTTTTCCTATACAAAAGTTCACCGGAGATGACTTTTCCTACACAAAAGTTCACCGGAGATGACTTTTCCTACACAAAAGTTCCCCGGAGATGACTTTTCCTATACAAAAGTTCACCGGAGATGACTTTTCCTACACAAAAGTTCACCGGAGATGACTTTTCCTATACAAAAGTTCACCGGAGATGACTTTTCCTATACAAAAGTTCACCGGAGATGACTTTTCCTATACAAAAGTTCACTGGAGATGATTTTCCTATACAAAAGTTCACCGGAGATTACTTTTCCTATACAAAGTTCACCGGAGATGACTTTTCCTATACAAAAGTTCACCGGAGATGACTTTTCCTATACAAATTTCACCGGAGATGACTTTTCCTATACAAAAGTTCACCGGAGATGACTTTCCTATACAAAAGTTCACCGAAAATGACTTTTCCTATACAAAAGTTCACCGGAGATGACTTTTCCTATACAAAAGTTCACCGGAGATTACTTTTCCTATACAAAAGTTCGCCGGAGATTACTTTTCCTATACAAAAGTTCACCGGAGATGACTTTTCCTATACAAATTTCACCGGAGATGACTTTTCCTATACAAAAGTTCAGCGGAGATGACTTTCCTATACAAAAGTTCACCGAAAATGACTTTTCCTATACAAAAGTTCGCCGGAGATTACTTTTCCTATACAAAAGTTCGCCGGAGATTACTTTTCCTATACAAAAGTTCACCGGAGATGACTTTTCCTATACAAATTTCACCGGAGATGACTTTTCCTATACAAAAGTTCACCGGAGATGACTTTCCTATACAAAAGTTCACCGAAAATGACTTTTCCTATACAAAAGTTCACCGGAGATGACTTTTCCTATACAAAAGTTCACCGGAGATTACTTTTCCTATACAAAAGTTCAACGAAGATGACTTTTCCTATACAAAAGTTCACCGGAGATGACTTTTTCTATACAAAATTCACCGGAGATGACTTTTCCTATACAAAATTCACCGGAGATAACTTTTCCTATACAAAAGTTTACCGGAGATGAATTTTCCTATACAAAAGTTCACCGGAGATGACTTTTCCTATACAACAGTTCACCGGAGATGACTTTTCCTATACAAAAGTTCACCGGAGATGACTTTTCCTATACAAAAGTTCACCGAAGATGACTTTTCCTATACAAAAGTTCACCGAAGATGACTTTTCCTATACAAAAGTTCACCGGAGATGACTTTTTCTATACAAAATTCACCGGAGATGACTTTTCCTATACAAAATTCACCGGAGATGACTTTTCCTATACAAAAGTTCACCGGAGATGATTTTTCCTATACAAAAGTTCACCGGAGATGACCTTTACTATACAAAAGTTCACCGGAGATGACTTTTCCTATACAAAAGTTCACCGGAGATGAATTTTCCTATACAAAAGTTCACCGGAGATGAATTTTCCTATACAAAAGTTCACCGGAGATGACTTTTCCTATACAAAAGTTCACCGGAGATGACCTTTACTATACAAAAGTTCACCGGAGATGACTTTTCCTATACAAAAGTTCACCGGAGATGACTTTTCCTATACAAAAGTTCGCCGGAGATGACTTTTCCTATACAAAAGTTCACCGGAGATGACTTTTCCTGTACAAAAGTTCACCGGAGATGACCTTTACTATACAAAAGTTCACCGGAGATGACTTTTCCTATACAAAAGTTCACCGGAGATGACTTTTCGTATACAAAAGTTCACCGGAGATGAATTTTCCTATACAAAAGTTCACCGGAGATGACTTTTCCTATACAAAAGTTCACCGGAGATGACCTTTACTATACAAAAGTTCACCGGAGATGACTTTTCCTATACAAAAGTTCACCGGAGATGAATTTTCCTATACAAAAGTTCACCGGAGATGAATTTTCCTATACAAAAGTTCACCGGAGATGACTTTTCCTATACAAAAGTTCACCGGAGATGACCTTTACTATACAAAAGTTCACCGGAGATGACTTTTCCTATACAAAAGTTCACCGGAGATGACTTTTCCTATACAAAAGTTCACCGGAGATGACTTTTCCTATACAAAAGTTCACCGGAGATTACTTTTCCTATACAAAAGTTCACCGGAGATGACCTTTACTATAGAAAAGTTTACCGGAGATGACTTTTCCTATACAAAAGTTCACCGGAGATGACTTTTCCTATACAAAAGTTCACCGAAGATGAATTTTCCTATACAAAAGTTCACCTTTTCCTATACATAAGTTCACCGGAGATGTCTTTTCCTATACAAAATTTCACCGGAGATGACTTTTCCTATACAAAAGTTCACCGGAGATAACTTTTCCTATACAAAAGTTCACTGGAGATGACTTTTCCTATACAAAAATTCACCGGAGATGAATTTTTCTATACAAGGTTCACCGGAGATGAATTTTCCTATACAAAAGTTCACCGGAGATGACTTTTCCTATACAAAAGTTCACTGGAGATGACTTTTCCTATACAAAAGTTCACCGGAGATGACTTTTCCTATACAAAAGTTCACCGGAGTTGACTTTTCCTATACAAAAGTTCTTCGGAGATGGCTTTTCCTATACAAAAGTTCACCGAGATGACTTTTCCTACAAAAAGTTCACCGGAGTTGACTTTTCCTATACAAAAGTTCTTCGGAGATGACTTTTCCTATACAAAAGTTCACCGAGATGACTTTTCCTACAAAAAGTTCACCGGAGATGACTTTTCCTATGCAAAAGTTCACCGGAGATTACTTTTGCTATACAAAAGTTCACCGGAGATGACCTTTACTATAGAAAAGTTTACCGGAGATGACTTTTCCTAAACAAAAGTTCACCGGAGATGACTTTTCCTATACAAAAGTTCACCGAAGATGAATTTTCCTATAAAAAATTTAACCTTTTCCTATACATAAGTTCACCGGAGATGTCCTTTCCTATACAAAATGTCACCGGAGATGACTTTTCCTATACAAAAGTTCACCGGAGATGACTCTTCATATACAAAAGTTCACCGGAGATGACTTTTCCTATACAAAAGTTCACCGGAGATGATTTTTCCTATACAAAAGTTCACCGGAGCTGACTTTTCCTTTACAAAAGTTCACCGGAGATGACTTTTCCTATACAAAAGTTCACCGCAGATGACTTTTCCTAAACAAAAGTTCACCGGAAATGACTTTTCCTATACAAAAGTTCACCGGAGATAACTTTTCCTATACAAAAGTTTACCGGAGATGAATTTTCCTATACAAAAGTTCACCTTTTCCTATACATAAGTTCACCGGAGATGACTTTTCCTATACAAAAGTTCACCGGAGATGACCTTCACTATACAAAAGTTCACCGGTGATGACTTTTCCTATACAAAAGTTCACCGGAGATGACTTTTCCTATACAAAAGTTCACCGGAGATGACTTTTCCTAAACAAAAATTCACCGGAGTTGAATTTTCCTATACAAAGTTCACCGGAGATGACTTTTCATATAGAAAAGTTCACCGGAGATTACTTTTCCTATACAAAAGTTCACCGGATATGACTTTTCCTATACAAATGTTCACCGGAGATGACTTTTCCTATACAAAAGTTCACCGGAGATGACTTTCCCTATACAACAGTTCACCGGAGATGACTTTTCCTATACAAAAGTTCACCGGAGATGACTTTCCTATACAAAAGTTCACCGAAAATGACTTTTCCTATACAAAAGTTCGCCGGAGATTACTTTTCCTATACAAAAGTTCGCCGGAGATTACTTTTCCTATACAAAAGTTCACCGGAGATGACTTTTCCTATACAAATTTCACCGGAGATGACTTTTCCTATACAAAAGTTCACCGGAGATGACTTTCCTATACAAAAGTTCACCGAAAATGACTTTTCCTATACAAAAGTTCACCGGAGATGACTTTTCCTATACAAAAGTTCACCGGAGATTACTTTTCCTATACAAAAGTTCAACGAAGATGACTTTTCCTATACAAAAGTTCACCGGAGATGACTTTTTCTATACAAAATTCACCGGAGATGACTTTTCCTATACAAAATTCACCGGAGATAACTTTTCCTATACAAAAGTTTACCGGAGATGAATTTTCCTATACAAAAGTTCACCGGAGATGAATTTTCCTATACAAAAGTTCACCGGAGATGACTTTTCCTATACAAAAGTTCACCGGAGATGACCTTTCCTATACAAAAGTTCACCGGAGATGACTTTTTCTATACAAAATTCACCGGAGATGACTTTTCCTATACAAAATTCACCGGAGATGACTTTTCCTATACAAAAGTTCACCGGAGATGAATTTCCCTATACAAAAGTTCACCGGAGATGACTTTTCCTATACAAAAGTTCACCGGAGATGACTTTTCCTATACAAAAGTTCACCGGAGATGACCTTTACTATACAAAAGTTCACCGGAGATGACTTTTCCTATACAAAAGTTCACCGGAGATGAATTTTCCTATACAAAAGTTCACCGGAGATGAATTTTCCTATACAAAAGTTCACCGGAGATGACTTTTCCTATACAAAAGTTCACCGGAGATGACCTTTACTATACAAAAGTTCACCGGAGATGACTTTTCCTATACAAAAGTTCACCGGAGATGACTTTTCCTATACAAAAGTTCGCCGGAGATGACTTTTCCTATACAAAAGTTCACCGGAGATGACTTTTCCTGTACAAAAGTTCACCGGAGATGACCTTTACTATACAAAAGTTCACCGGAGATGACTTTTCCTATACAAAAGTTCACCGGAGATGACTTTTCGTATACAAAAGTTCACCGGAGATGACTTTTCCTATACAAAAGTTCACCGGAGATGACTTTTCCTATACAAAAGTTCACCGGAGATGACCTTTACTATACAAAAGTTCACCGGAGATGACTTTTCCTATACAAAAGTTCACCGGAGATGAATTTTCCTATACAAAAGTTCACCGGAGATGACTTTTCCTATACAAAAGTTCACCGGAGATGACCTTTACTATACAAAAGTTCACCGGAGATGACTTTTCCTATACAAAAGTTCACCGGAGATGACTTTTCCTATACAAAAGTTCACCGGAGATGACTTTTCCTATACAAAAGTTCACCGGAGATTACTTTTCCTATACAAAAGTTCACCGGAGATGACCTTTACTATAGAAAAGTTTACCGGAGATGACTTTTCCTATACAAAAGTTCACCGGAGATGACTTTTCCTATACAAAAGTTCACCGGAGATGACTTTTCCTATACAAAAGTTCACCGAAGATGAATTTTCCTATACAAAAGTTCACCTTTTCCTATACATAAGTTCACCGGAGATGTCTTTTCCTATACAAAATTTCACCGGAGATGACTTTTCCTATACAAAAGTTCACCGGAGATGACTCTTCCTATACAAAAGTTCACCGGAGATGACTTTTCCTATACAAAAGTTCACCGGAGATGATTTTTCCTACACAAAAGTTCACCGGAGATGACTTTTCCTATACAAAAGTTCACCGGAGATGAATTTTCCTTTACAAAAATTCACCGCAGATGACTTTTCCTATACAATAGTTCACCGGAGATGACTTTTCCTATACAAAAGTTCACCGGAGATGGCTTTTCCAATAGAAAATTTCACCGGAGATGACTTTTCCTATACAAAACTTCACCGGGCATGACTTTTCCTATACAAAAGTTCACCGGAGATGAATTTTTCTATACAAGGTTCACCGGAGATGAATTTTCCTATACAAAAGTTCACCGGAGATGACTTTTCCTATACAAAAGTTCACCGGAGATGACTTTTCCTATACAAAAGTTCACCGGAGTTGACTTTTCCTATACAAAAGTTCTTCGGAGATGACTTTTCCTATACAAAAGTTCACCGAGATGACTTTTCCTACATAAAAGTTCACCGGAGATGACTTTTCCTATACAAAAGTTCACCGGAGATTACTTTTCCTATACAAAAGTTCGCCGGAGATTACTTTTCCTATACAAAAGTTCACCGAAAATGACTTTTCCTATACAAAAGTTCACCGGAGATGACTTTTCCTATACAAAAGTTCACCGGAGATTACTTTTCCTATACAAAAGTTCGCCGGAGATTACTTTTCCTATACAAAAGTTCACCGGAGATGACTTTTCCTATACAAATTTCACCGGAGATAACTTTTCCTATACAAAAGTTCACCGGAGATGACTTTCCTATACAAAAGTTCACCGAAAATGACTTTTCCTATACAAAAGTTCGCCGGAGATTACTTTTCCTATACAAAAGTTCGCCGGAGATGACTTTTCCTATACAAATTTCACCGGAGATGACTTTTCCTATACAAAAGTTCACCGGAGATGACTTTCCTATACAAAAGTTCACCGAAAATGACTTTTCATATACAAAAGTTCACCGGAGATGACATTTCCTATACAAAAGTTCACCGGAGATTACTTTTCCTATACAAAAGTTCAACGAAGATGACTTTTCCTATACAAAAGTTCACCGGAGATGACTTTTTCTATACAAAATTCACCGGAGATGACTTTTCCTATACAAAAGTTCACCGGAGATGACTTTTCCTATACAAATTTCACCGGAGATGACTTTTCCTATACAAAAGTTCGCCGGAGATGACTTTTCCTATACAAAAGTTCACCGGAGATGACTTTTCCTATACAAATTTCACCGGAGATGACTTTTCCTATACAAAAGTTCACCGGAGATGACTTTCCTATACAAAAGTTCACCGAAAATGACTTTTCCTATACAAAAGTTCACCGGAGATGACATTTCCTATACAAAAGTTCACCGGAGATTACTTTTCCTATACAAAAGTTCAACGAAGATGACTTTTCCTATACAAAAGTTCACCGGAGATGACTTTTTCTATACAAAATTCACCGGAGATGACTTTTCCTATACAAAATTCACCGGAGATAACTTTTCCTATACAAAAGTTTACCGGAGATGAATTTTCCTATACAAAAGTTCACCTTTTCCTATACATAAGTTCACCGGAGATGACTTTTCCTATACAAAAGTTCACCGAAGATGACTTTTCCTATACAAAAGTTCACCGAAGATGACTTTTCCTATACAAAAGTTCACCGGAGATGACTTTTTCTATACAAAATTCACCGGAGATGACTTTTCCTATACAAAATTCACCGGAGATGACTTTTCCTATACAAAAGTTCAACGGAGATGAATTTCCCTATACAAAAGTTCACCGGAGATGACTTTTCCTATACAAAAGTTCACCGGAGATGACTTTTCCTATACAAAAGTTCACCGGAGATGACCTTTACTATACAAAAGTTCACCGGAGATGATTTTCCTATACAAAAGTTCACCGGAGATGAATTTTCCTATACAAAAGTTCACCGGAGATGAATTTTCCTATACAAAAGTTCACCGGAGATGACTTTTTCTATACAAAAGTTCACCGGAGATGACCTTTACTATACAAAAGTTCACCGGAGATGACTTTTCCTATACAAAAGTTCACCGGAGATGAATTTTCCTATACAAAAGTTCGCCGGAGATGACTTTTCCTATACAAAAGTTCACCGGAGATGACTTTTCCTGTACAAAAGTTCACCGGAGATGACCTTTACTATACAAAAGCTCACCGGAGATGACTTTTTCTATACAAAAGTTCACCGCAGATGACTTTTCGTATACAAAAGTTCACCGGAGATGACTTTTCCTATACAAAAGTTCACCGGAGATGACTTTTCCTATACAAAAGTTCACCGGAGATGACCTTTACTATACAAAAGTTCACCGGAGATGACTTTTCCTATACAAAAGTTCACCGGAGATGAATTTTCCTATACAAAAGTTCACCGGAGATGTATTTTCCTATACAAAATTTCACCGGAGATGACTTTTCCTATACAAAAGTTCACCGGAGATGACCTTTACTATACAAAAGTTCACCGGAGATGACTTTTCCTATACAAAAGTTCACCGGAGATGACCTTTGCTATAGAAAAGTTTACCGGAGATGACTTTTCCTATACAAAAGTTCACCGGAGATGACTTTTCCTATACAAAAGTTCACCGGAGATGAATTTTCCTATACAAAAGTTCACCGGAGATGACTTTTCCTATACAAAAGTTCACCGGAGATGACTTTTCCTATACAAAAGTTCACCGGAGATTACTTTTCCTATACAAAAGTTCACCGGAGATGACCTTTGCTATAGAAAAGTTTACCGGAGATGACTTTTCCTATACAAAAGTTCACCGGAGATGACTTTTCCTATACAAAAGTTCACCGAAGATGAATTTTCCTATACAAAAGTTCACATTTTCCTATACATAAGTTCACCGGAGATGTCTTTTCCTATACAAAATTTCACCGGAGATGACTTTTCCTATACAAAAGTTCACCGGAGATGACTCTTCCTATACAAAAGTTCACCGGAGATGACTTTTCCTATACAAAAGTTCACCGGAGATGATTTTTCCTACACAAAAGTTCACCGGAGATGACTTTTCCTATACAAAAGTTCACCGGAGATGAATTTTCCTTTACAAAAATTCACCGCAGATGACTTTTCCTATACAATAGTTCACCGGAGATGACTTTTCCTATACAAAAGTTCACCGGAGATGGCTTTTCCAATAGAAAATTTCACCGGAGATGACTTTTCCTATACAAAACTTCACCGGGCATGACTTTTCCTATACAAATTTCACCGGAGATGAATTTTTCTATACAAGGTTCACCGGAGATGAATTTTCCTATACAAAAGTTCACCGGAGATGACTTTTCCTATACAAAAGTTCACTGGAGATGACTTTTCCTATACAAAAGTTCACCGGAGATGACTTTTCCTATACAAAAGTTCACCGGAGTAGACTTTTCCTATACAAAAGTTCTTCGGAGATGACTTTTCCTATACAAAAGTTCACGAGATGACTTTTCCTACATAAAAGTTCACCGAAGATGACTTTTCCTATACAAAAGTTCACCGGAGATTACTTTTGCTATACAAAAGTTCACCGGAGATGACCTTTACTATAGAAAAGTTTACCGGAGATGACTTTTCCTAAACAAAAGTTCACCGGAGATGACTTTTCCTATACAAAAGTTCACCGAAGATGAATTTTCCTATAAAAAATTTAACCTTTTCCTATACATAAGTTCACCGGAGATGTCCTTTCCTATACAAAATGTCACCGGAGATGACTTTTCCTATACAAAAGTTCACCGGAGATGATTTTTCCTATACAAAAGTTCACCGGAGATGACTTTTCCTATACAAAAGTTCACCGGAGATGACTTTTCCTTTACAAAAGTTCACCGGAGATGACTTTTCCTATACAAAAGTTCACCGCAGATGACTCTTCCTAAACAAAAGTTCACCGGAAATGACTTTTCCTATACAAAAGTTCACCGGAGATAACTTTTCCTATACAAAAGTTTACCGGAGATGAATTTTCCTATACAAAAGTTCACCTTTTCCTATACATAAGTTCACCGGAGATGACTTTTCCTATACAAAAGTTCACCGGAGATGACCTTCACTATACAAAAGTTCACCGGAGATGACTTTTCCTATACAAAAGTTCACCGGAGATGACTTTTCCTATACAAAAGTTCACCGGAGATGACTTTTCCTATACAAAAGTTCACCGGAGATGACTTTTCCTATACAAAAATTCACCGGAGTTGAATTTTCCTATACAAAGTTCACCGGAGATGACTTTTCATATAGAAAAGTTCACCGGAGATTACTTTTCCTATACAAAAGTTCACCGGATATGACTTTTCCTATACAAATGTTCACCGGAGATGACTTTTCCTATACAAAAGTTCACCGGAGATGACTTTCCCTATACAACAGTTCACCGGAGATGACTTTTCCTATAAAAAGTTCACCGGAGATGACTTTTACTACACAAAAGTTCACCGGAGATGACTTTTCCTACACAAAAGTTCCCCGGAGATGACTTTTCCTATACAAAAGTTCACCGGAGATGACTTTTCCTACACAAAAGTTCACCGGAGATGACTTTTCCTATACAAAAGTTCACCGGAGATGACTTTTCCTATACAAAAGTTCACCGGATATGACTTTCCCTATACAACAGTTCACCAGAGATGACTTTTCCTATACAACAGTTCACCGGAGATGACTTTTTCTACACAAAAGTTCACTGGAGATGACTTTTCCTATACAAAAGTTCACCGGAGATGACTTTTCCTATAGAAAAGTTCGCCGGAGATTACTTTTCCTATACAAAAGTTCTTCGGAGATGACTTTTCCTATACAAATTTCACCGGAGATGACTTTTCCTATACAAAAGTTCACCGGAGATGACTTTCCTATACAAAAGTTCACCGAAAATGACTTTTCCTATACAAAAGTTCACCGGAGATGACTTTTCCTATACAAAAGTTCACCGGAGATTACTTTTCCTATACAAAAGTTCGCCGGAGATTACTTTTCCTATACAAAAGTTCACCGGAGATGACTTTTCCTATACAAATTTCACCGGAGATGACTTTTCCTATACAAAAGTTCACCGAAAATGACTTTTCCTATACAAAAGTTCACCGAAAATGACTTTTCCTATACAAAAGTTCGCCGGAGATTACTTTTCCTATACAAAAGTTCGCCGGAGATTACTTTTCCTATACAAAAGTTCACCGGAGATGACTTTCCTATACAAAAGTTCACCGAAAATGACTTTCCCTATACAAAATTTCACCGGAGATGGCTTTTCCAATAGAAAATTTCACCGGAGATGACTTTTCCTATACAAAACTTCACCGGGCATGACTTTTCCTATACAAAAGTTCACCGAAGATGACTTTTCCTATACAAAAGTTCACCGGAGATGACTTTTTCTATACAAAGTTCACCGGAGATGACTTTTCCTATACAAAAGTTCACCGGAGATGACTTTTCATATACAAAAGTTCACCGGAGATGAATTTCCCTATACAAAAGTTCACCGGAGATGACTTTTCCTATACAAAAGTTCACCGGAGATGACTTTTCCTATACAAAAGTTCACCTGAGATGACCTTTACTATACAAAAGTTCACCGGAGATGACATTTCCTATACAAAAGTTCACCGGAGATGAATTTTCCTATACAAAAGTTCACCGGAGATGAATTTTCCTATACAAAAGTTCACCGGAGATGACTTTTCCTATACAAAAGTTGACCGGAGATGACCTTTACTATACAAAAGTTCACCGGAGATGACTTTTCCTATACAAAAGTTCACCGGAGATGACTTTTCCTATACAAAAGTTCACCGGAGATGACTTTTCCTATACAAAAGTTCACCGGAGATGACTTTTCCTATACAAAAGTTCACCGGAGATGACCTTTACTATACAAAAGTTCACCGGAGATGACTTTTCCTATACAAAAGTTCACCGGAGATGACTTTCGTATACAAAAGTTCACCGGAGATGACTTTTCCTATACAAAAGTTCACCGGAGATGACTTTTCCTATACAAAAGTTCACCGGAGATGACCTTTACTGTACAAAAGTTCACCGGAGATGACTTTTCCTATACAAAAGTTCACCGGAGATGAATTTTCTTATACAAAAGTTCACCGGAGATGACTTTTCCTATACAAAAGTTCACCGGAGATGACTTTTCCTATACAAAAGTTCACCGTGGATGACTTTTCCTATACAAAAGTTCACCGGAGATGACTTTTCCTATACAAAAGTTCACCGGAGATGACTTTTCCTATACAAAAGTTCACCGGAGATTACTTTTCCTATACAAAAGTTCACCGGAGATTACTTTTCCTATACAAAAGTTCACCGGAGATGACCTTTACTATAGAAAAGTTTACCGGAAATGACTTTTCCTATACAAAAGTTCACCGGAGATGACTTTTCCTATACAAAAGTTCACCGAAGATGAATTTTCCTATACAAAAGTTCACCTTTTCCTATACATAAGTTCACCGGAGATGTCTTTTCCTATACAAAATTTCACCGGAAATGACTTTTCCTATACAAAAGTTCACCGGAGATGATTTTTCCTACACAAAAGTTCACCGGAGATGACTTTTCCTATACAAAAGTTCACCGGAGATGAATTTTCCTTTACAAAAATTCACCGCAGATGACTTTTCCTATACAATACTTCACCGGAGATGACTTTTCCTATACAAAAGTTCACCGGAGATGGCTTTTCCAATAGAAAATTTCACCGGAGATGACTTTTCCTATACAAAACTTCACCGGGCATGACTTTTCCTATACAAAAGTTCACCGGAGATGAATTTTTCTATACAAGGTTCACCGGAGATGAATTTTCCTATACAAAAGTTCACCGGAGATTACTTTTCCTATACAAAAGTTCACTGGAGATGACTTTTCCTATACAAAAGTTCACCGGAGATGACTTTTCCTATACAAAAGTTCACCGGAGTTGACTTTTCCTATACAAAAGTTCACCGGAGATGACTTTTCCTATACAAAAGTTCACCGGAGATGACTTTTCCTATACAAAAGTTCACCGGTGATTACTTTTGCTATACAAAAGTTCACCGGAGATGACCTTTACTATAGAAAAGTTCACCGGAGATGACTTTTCCTAAAGAAAAGTTCACCGGAGATGACTTTTCCTATACAAAAGTTCACCGAAGATGAATTTTCCTATACAAAAGTTCACCTTTTCCTATACATAAGTTCACCGGAGATGTCCTTTCCTATACAAAATGTCACCGGAGATGACTTTTCCTATACAAAAGTTCACCGGAGATGACTCTTCCTATACAAAAGTTCACCGGAGATGACTTTTCCTACGCAAAAGTTCATCGGAGACGACTTTTCCTATACAAAAGTTCACCGCAGATGAATTTTCCTAAACAAAAGTTCACCGGAAATGACTTTCCTATACAAAAGTTCACCGGAGATGCCTTTTCCTATACAAAAGTTCACCGGAGATGACTTTTCCTATACAAAAGTTCACCGGAGATGACTTTTCCTTTACAAAAGTTCACCGCAGATGACTTTTCCTATATAATAGTTCACCGGAGATGACTTTTCCTATACAAAAGTTCACCGGAGATAACTTTTCCTATAAAAAAGTTCACCGGAGATGACTTTTCCTATGAAAAAGTTCACAGGAAATGACTTTTCCTATACAAAAGTTCACCGGAGATGGCTTTTCCAATAGAAAATTTCACCGAAGATGACTTTTCCTATACAAAACTTCACCGGGCATGACTTTTCCTATACAAAAGTTCACCGGAGATGAATTTTTCTATACAAGGTTCACCGGAGATGAATTTTCCTATACAAAAGTTCACCGGAGATGACTTTTCCTATACAAAAGTTCACCGCAGATGTCTTTTCCTAAACAAAAGTTCACCGGAGATGACTTTCGTATACAAAAGTTCACCGGAGATGACTTTTCCTATACAAAAGTTCACCGGAGATGACTTTTCCTATACAAAAGTTCACCGGAGATGACCTTTACTGTACAAAAGTTCACCGGAGATGACTTTTCCTATACAAAAGTTCACCGGAGATGAATTTTCTTATACAAAAGTTCACCGGAGATGACTTTTCCTATACAAAAGTTCACCGGAGATGACTTTTCCTATACAAAAGTTCACTGAAGATGACTTTTCCTATACAAAAGTTCACCGGAGATGACTTTTCCTATACAAAAGTTCACCGTAGATGACTTTTCCTATACAAAAGTTCACCGGAGATGACTTTTCCTATACAAAAGTTCACCGGAGATGACTTTTCCTATACAAAAGTTCACCGGAGATTACTTTTCCTATACAAAAGTTCACCGGAGATGACCTTTACTATAGAAAAGTTTACCGGAAATGACTTTTCCTATACAAAAGTTCACCGGAGATGACTTTTCCTATACAAAAGTTCACCGAAGATGAATTTTCCTATACAAAAGTTCACCTTTTCCTATACATAAGTTCACCGGAGATGTCTTTTCCTATACACAATTTCACCGGAAATGACTTTTCCTATACAAAAGTTCACCGGAGATGACTCTTCCTATACAAAAGTTCACCGGAGATGACTTTTCCTATACAAAAGTTCACCGGAGATGATTTTTCCTACACAAAAGTTCACCGGAGATGACTTTTCCTATACAAAAGTTCACCGGAGATGAATTTTCCTTTACAAAAATTCACCGCAGATGACTTTTCCTATACAATACTTCACCGGAGATGACTTTTCCTATACAAAAGTTCACCGGAGATGGCTTTTCCAATAGAAAATTTCACCGGAGATGACTTTTCCTATACAAAACTTCACCGGGCATGACTTTTCCTATACAAAAGTTCACCGGAGATGAATTTTTCTATACAAGGTTCACCGGAGATGAATTTTCCTATACAAAAGTTCACCGGAGATTACTTTTCCTATACAAAAGTTCACTGGAGATGACTTTTCCTATACAAAAGTTCACCGGAGATGACTTTTCCTATACAAAAGTTCACCGGAGTTGACTTTTCCTATACAAAAGTTCACCGGAGATGACTTTTCCTATACAAAAGTTCACCGGAGATGACTTTTCCTACACAAAAGTTCACCGGAGATGACTTTTCCTATACAAAAGTTCACCGGTGATTACTTTTGCTATACAAAAGTTCACCGGAGATGACCTTTACTATAGAAAAGTTCACCGGAGATGACTTTTCCTAAAGAAAAGTTCACCGGAGATGACTTTTCCTATACAAAAGTTCACCGAATATGAATTTTCCTATACAAAAGTTCACCTTTTCCTATACATAAGTTCACCGGAGATGTCCTTTCCTATACAAAATGTCACCGGAGATGACTTTTCCTATACAAAAGTTCACCGGAGATGACTCTTCCTATACAAAAGTTCACCGGAGATGACTTTTCCTACGCAAAAGTTCATCGGAGACGACTTTTCCTATACAAAAGTTCACCGCAGATGAATTTTCCTAAACAAAAGTTCACCGGAAATGACTTTCCTATACAAAAGTTCACCGGAGATGCCTTTTCCTATACAAAAGTTCACCGGAGATGATTTTTCCTATACAAAAGTTCACCGGAGATGACTTTTCCTATACAAAAGTTCACCGGAGATGACTTTTCCTATACAAAAGTTCACCGGAGATGACTTTTCCTTTACAAAAGTTCACCGCAGATGACTTTTCCTATATAATAGTTCACCGGAGATGACTTTGCCTATACAAAAATTCACCAGAGATAACTTTTCCTATAAAAAAGTTCACCGGAGATGACTTTTCCTATGAAAAAGTTCACAGGAAATGACCTTTCCTATACAAAAGTTCACCGGAGATGGCTTTTCCAATAGAAAATTTCACCGAAGATGACTTTTCCTATACAAAACTTCACCGGAGATGAATTTTCCTATACAAAAGTTCACCGGAGATGACTTTTCCTATACAAAAGTTCACCGCAGATGACTTTTCCTAAACAAAAGTTCACCGGAAATGACTTTTCCTATATAAAAGTTCACCGGAGATAACTTTTCCTATACAAAAGTTTACCGGAGATGAATTTTCCTATACAAAAGTTCACCTTTTCCTATACATAAGTTCACCGGAGATGTCTTTTCCTATACAAAATTTCACCGGAGATGACTTTTCCTATACAAAAGTTCACCGAAGATGATTTTTCCTATACAAAAGTTCACCGGAGATGACTTTTTCTATACAAAAGTTCACGGGAGATGACTTCACCTATACAAAAGTTCGCCGGAGATGACTTTTTCTATACAAAAGTTCACGGGAGATGACTTTACCTATACAAAAGTTCACCGGAGATGACTTTTCCTATACAAAAGTTCACCGGAGATGACTTTTCCTATACAAAAGTTCACCGGAGATTACTTTTCCTATACAAAAGTTCACCGGAGATGACCTTTACTATAGAAAAGTTTACCGGAAATGACTTTTCCTATACAAAAGTTCACCGGAGATGACTTTTCCTATACAAAAGTTCACCGAAGATGAATTTTCCTATACAAAAGTTCACCTTTTCCTATACATAAGTTCACCGGAGATGTCTTTTCCTATACAAAATTTCACCGGAAATGACTTTTCCTATACAAAAGTTCACCGGAGATGACTCTTCCTATACAAAAGTTCACCGGAGATGACTTTTCCTATACAAAAGTTCACCGGAGATGATTTTTCCTACACAAGAGTTCACCGGAGATGACTTTTCCTATACAAAAGTTCACCGGAGATGAATTTTCCTTTACAAAAATTCACCGCAGATGACTTTTCCTATACAAAAGTTCACCGAAGATGAATTTTCCTATACAAAAGTTCACCTTTTCCTATACATAAGTTCACCGGAGATGTCTTTTCCTATACACAATTTCACCGGAAATGACTTTTCCTATACAAAAGTTCACCGGAGATGACTCTTCCTATACAAAAGTTCACCGGATATGACTTTTCCTATACAAAAGTTCACCGGAGATGATTTTTCCTACACAAAAGTTCACCGGAGATGACTTTTCCTATACAAAAGTTCACCGGAGATGAATTTTCCTTTACAAAAATTCACCGCAGATGACTTTTCCTATACAATACTTCACCGGAGATGACTTTTCCTATACAAAAGTTCACCGGAGATGGCTTTTCCAATAGAAAATTTCACCGGAGATGACTTTTCCTATACAAAACTTCACCGGGCATGACTTTTCCTATACAAAAGTTCACCGGAGATGAATTTTTCTATACAAGGTTCACCGGAGATGAATTTTCCTATACAAAAGTTTACCGGAGATTACTTTTCCTATACAAAAGTTCACTGGAGATGACTTTTCCTATACAAAAGTTCACCGGAGATGACTTTTCCTATACAAAAGTTCACCGGAGTTGACTTTTCCTATACAAAAGTTCACCGGAGATGACTTTTCCTATACAAAAGTTCACCGGAGATGACTTTTCCTACACAAAAGTTCACCGGAGATGACTTTTCCTATACAAAAGTTCACCGGTGATTACTTTTGCTATACAAAAGTTCACCGGAGATGACCTTTACTATAGAAAAGTTCACCGGAGATGACTTTTCCTAAAGAAAAGTTCACCGGAGATGACTTTTCCTATACAAAAGTTCACCGAAGATGAATTTTCCTATACAAAAGTTCACCTTTTCCTATACATAAGTTCACCGGAGATGTCCTTTCCTATACAAAATGTCACCGGAGATGACTTTTCCTATACAAAAGTTCACCGGAGATGACTCTTCCTTTACAAAAGTTCACCGGAGATGACTTTTCCTACGCAAAAGTTCATCGGAGACGACTTTTCCTATACAAAAGTTCACCGCAGATGAATTTTCCTAAACAAAAGTTCACCGGAAATGACTTTCCTATACAAAAGTTCACCGGAGATGCCTTTTCCTATACAAAAGTTCACCGGAGATGATTTTTCCTATACAAAAGTTCACCGGAGATGACTTTATCTATACAAAAGTTCACCGGAGATGACTTTTCCTTTACAAAAGTTCACCGCAGATGACTTTCCCTATACAACAGTTCACCAGAGATGACTTTTCCTATACAACAGTTCACCGGAGATGACTTTTTCTACACAAAAGTTCACTGGAGATGACTTTTCCTATACAAAAGTTCACCGGAGATGACTTTTCCTATAGAAAAGTTCGCCGGAGATTACTTTTCCTATACAAAAGTTCGCCGGAGATTACTTTTCCTATACAAAAGTTCACCGGATATGACTTTCCCTATACAACAGTTCACCAGAGATGACTTTTCCTATACAACAGTTCACCGGAGATGACTTTTTCTACACAAAAGTTCACTGGAGATGACTTTTCCTATACAAAAGTTCACCGGAGATGACTTTTCCTATAGAAAAGTTCGCCGGAGATTACTTTTCCTATACAAAAGTTCTTCGGAGATGACTTTTCCTATACAAATTTCACCGGAGATGACTTTTCCTATACAAAAGTTCACCGGAGATGACTTTCCTATACAAAAGTTCACCGAAAATGACTTTTCCTATACAAAAGTTCACCGGAGATGACTTTTCCTATACAAAAGTTCACCGGAGATTACTTTTCCTATACAAAAGTTCGCCGGAGATTACTTTTCCTATACAAAAGTTCACCGGAGATGACTTTTCCTATACAAATTTCACCGGAGATGACTTTTCCTATACAAAAGTTCACCGAAAATGACTTTTCCTATACAAAAGTTCACCGAAAATGACTTTTCCTATACAAAAGTTCGCCGGAGATTACTTTTCCTATACAAAAGTTCGCCGGAGATTACTTTTCCTATACAAAAGTTCACCGGAGATGACTTTCCTATACAAAAGTTCACCGAAAATGACTTTCCCTATACAAAATTTCACCGGAGATGGCTTTTCCAATAGAAAATTTCACCGGAGATGACTTTTCCTATACAAAACTTCACCGGGCATGACTTTTCCTATACAAAAGTTCACCGAAGATGACTTTTCCTATACAAAAGTTCACCGGAGATGACTTTTTCTATACAAAGTTCACCGGAGATGACTTTTCCTATACAAAAGTTCACCGGAGATGACTTTTCATATACAAAAGTTCACCGGAGATGAATTTCCCTATACAAAAGTTCACCGGAGATGACTTTTCCTATACAAAAGTTCACCGGAGATGACTTTTCCTATACAAAAGTTCACCTGAGATGACCTTTACTATACAAAAGTTCACCGGAGATGACATTTCCTATACAAAAGTTCACCGGAGATGAATTTTCCTATACAAAAGTTCACCGGAGATGAATTTTCCTATACAAAAGTTCACCGGAGATGACTTTTCCTATACAAAAGTTGACCGGAGATGACCTTTACTATACAAAAGTTCACCGGAGATGACTTTTCCTATACAAAAGTTCACCGGAGATGACTTTTCCTATACAAAAGTTCACCGGAGATGACTTTTCCTATACAAAAGTTCACCGGAGATGACTTTTCCTATACAAAAGTTCACCGGAGATGACTTTTCCTATACAAAAGTTCACCGGAGATGACCTTTACTATACAAAAGTTCACCGGAGATGACTTTTCCTATACAAAAGTTCACCGGAGATGACTTTCGTATACAAAAGTTCACCGGAGATGACTTTTCCTATACAAAAGTTCACCGGAGATGACTTTTCCTATACAAAAGTTCACCGGAGATGACTTTCGTATACAAAAGTTCACAGGAGATGACTTTTCCTATACAAAAGTTCACCGGAGATGACTTTTCCTATACAAAAGTTCACCGGAGATGACCTTTACTGTACAAAAGTTCACCGGAGATGAATTTTCCTATACAAAAGTTCACCGGAGATGAATTTTCCTATACAAAAGTTCACCGGAGATGACTTTTCCTATACAAAAGTTGACCGGAGATGACCTTTACTATACAAAAGTTCACCGGAGATGACTTTTCCTATACAAAAGTTCACCGGAGATGACTTTTCCTATACAAAAGTTCACCGGAGATGACTTTTCCTATACAAAAGTTCACCGGAGATGACTTTTCCTATACAAAAGTTCACCGGAGATGACTTTTCCTATACAAAAGTTCACCGGAGATGACCTTTACTATACAAAAGTTCACCGGAGATGACTTTTCCTATACAAAAGTTCACCGGAGATGACTTTCGTATACAAAAGTTCACCGGAGATGACTTTTCCTATACAAAAGTTCACCGGAGATGACTTTTCCTATACAAAAGTTCACCGGAGATGACCTTTACTGTACAAAAGTTCACCGGAGATGACTTTTCCTATACAAAAGTTCACCGGAGATGAATTTTCTTATACAAAAGTTCACCGGAGATGACTTTTCCTATACAAAAGTTCACCGGAGATGACTTTTCCTATACAAAAGTTCACCGTAGATGACTTTTCCTATACAAAAGTTCACCGGAGATGACTTTTCCTATACAAAAGTTCACCGGAGATGACTTTTCCTATACAAAAGTTCACCGGAGATTACTTTTCCTATACAAAAGTTCACCGGAGATTACTTTTCCTATACAAAAGTTCACCGGAGATGACCTTTACTATAGAAAAGTTTACCGGAAATGACTTTTCCTATACAAAAGTTCACCGGAGATGACTTTTCCTATACAAAAGTTCACCGAAGATGAATTTTCCTATACAAAAGTTCACCTTTTCCTATACATAAGTTCACCGGAGATGTCTTTTCCTATACAAAATTTCACCGGAAATGACTTTTCCTATACAAAAGTTCACCGGAGATGATTTTTCCTACACAAAAGTTCACCGGAGATGACTTTTCCTATACAAAAGTTCACCGGAGATGAATTTTCCTTTACAAAAATTCACCGCAGATGACTTTTCCTATACAATACTTCACCGGAGATGACTTTTCCTATACAAAAGTTCACCGGAGATGGCTTTTCCAATAGAAAATTTCACCGGAGATGACTTTTCCTATACAAAACTTCACCGGGCATGACTTTTCCTATACAAAAGTTCACCGGAGATGAATTTTTCTATACAAGGTTCACCGGAGATGAATTTTCCTATACAAAAGTTCACCGGAGATTACTTTTCCTATACAAAAGTTCACTGGAGATGACTTTTCCTATACAAAAGTTCACCGGAGATGACTTTTCCTATACAAAAGTTCACCGGAGTTGACTTTTCCTATACAAAAGTTCACCGGAGATGACTTTTCCTATACAAAAGTTCACCGGAGATGACTTTTCCTATACAAAAGTTCACCGGTGATTACTTTTGCTATACAAAAGTTCACCGGAGATGACCTTTACTATAGAAAAGTTCACCGGAGATGACTTTTCCTAAAGAAAAGTTCACCGGTGATGACTTTTCCTATACAAAAGTTCACCGAAGATGAATTTTCCTATACAAAAGTTCACCTTTTCCTATACATAAGTTCACCGGAGATGTCCTTTCCTATACAAAATGTCACCGGAGATGACTTTTCCTATACAAAAGTTCACCGGAGATGACTCTTCCTATACAAAAGTTCACCGGAGATGACTTTTCCTACGCAAAAGTTCATCGGAGACGACTTTTCCTATACAAAAGTTCACCGCAGATGAATTTTCCTAAACAAAAGTTCACCGGAAATGACTTTCCTATACAAAAGTTCACCGGAGATGCCTTTTCCTATACAAAAGTTCACCGGAGATGACTTTTCCTATACAAAAGTTCACCGGAGATGACTTTTCCTTTACAAAAGTTCACCGCAGATGACTTTTCCTATATAATAGTTCACCGGAGATGACTTTTCCTATACAAAAGTTCACCGGAGATAACTTTTCCTATAAAAAAGTTCACCGGAGATGACTTTTCCTATGAAAAAGTTCACAGGAAATGACTTTTCCTATACAAAAGTTCACCGGAGATGGCTTTTCCAATAGAAAATTTCACCGAAGATGACTTTTCCTATACAAAACTTCACCGGGCATGACTTTTCCTATACAAAAGTTCACCGGAGATGAATTTTTCTATACAAGGTTCACCGGAGATGAATTTTCCTATACAAAAGTTCACCGGAGATGACTTTTCCTATACAAAAGTTCACCGCAGATGTCTTTTCCTAAACAAAAGTTCACCGGAGATGACTTTCGTATACAAAAGTTCACCGGAGATGACTTTTCCTATACAAAAGTTCACCGGAGATGACTTTTCCTATACAAAAGTTCACCGGAGATGACCTTTACTGTACAAAAGTTCACCGGAGATGACTTTTCCTATACAAAAGTTCACCGGAGATGAATTTTCTTATACAAAAGTTCACCGGAGATGACTTTTCCTATACAAAAGTTCACCGGAGATGACTTTTCCTATACAAAAGTTCACTGAAGATGACTTTTCCTATACAAAAGTTCACCGGAGATGACTTTTCCTATACAAAAGTTCACCGTAGATGACTTTTCCTATACAAAAGTTCACCGGAGATGACTTTTCCTATACAAAAGTTCACCGGAGATGACTTTTCCTATACAAAAGTTCACCGGAGATTACTTTTCCTATACAAAAGTTCACCGGAGATGACCTTTACTATAGAAAAGTTTACCGGAAATGACTTTTCCTATACAAAAGTTCACCGGAGATGACTTTTCCTATACAAAAGTTCACCGAAGATGAATTTTCCTATACAAAAGTTCACCTTTTCCTATACATAAGTTCACCGGAGATGTCTTTTCCTATACACAATTTCACCGGAAATGACTTTTCCTATACAAAAGTTCACCGGAGATGACTCTTCCTATACAAAAGTTCACCGGAGATGACTTTTCCTATACAAAAGTTCACCGGAGATGATTTTTCCTACACAAAAGTTCACCGGAGATGACTTTTCCTATACAAAAGTTCACCGGAGATGAATTTTCCTTTACAAAAATTCACCGCAGATGACTTTTCCTATACAATACTTCACCGGAGATGACTTTTCCTATACAAAAGTTCACCGGAGATGGCTTTTCCAATAGAAAATTTCACCGGAGATGACTTTTCCTATACAAAACTTCACCGGGCATGACTTTTCCTATACAAAAGTTCACCGGAGATGAATTTTTCTATACAAGGTTCACCGGAGATGAATTTTCCTATACAAAAGTTCACCGGAGATTACTTTTCCTATACAAAAGTTCACTGGAGATGACTTTTCCTATACAAAAGTTCACCGGAGATGACTTTTCCTATACAAAAGTTCACCGGAGTTGACTTTTCCTATACAAAAGTTCACCGGAGATGACTTTTCCTATACAAAAGTTCACCGGAGATGACTTTTCCTACACAAAAGTTCACCGGAGATGACTTTTCCTATACAAAAGTTCACCGGTGATTACTTTTGCTATACAAAAGTTCACCGGAGATGACCTTTACTATAGAAAAGTTCACCGGAGATGACTTTTCCTAAAGAAAAGTTCACCGGAGATGACTTTTCCTATACAAAAGTTCACCGAATATGAATTTTCCTATACAAAAGTTCACCTTTTCCTATACATAAGTTCACCGGAGATGTCCTTTCCTATACAAAATGTCACCGGAGATGACTTTTCCTATACAAAAGTTCACCGGAGATGACTCTTCCTATACAAAAGTTCACCGGAGATGACTTTTCCTACGCAAAAGTTCATCGGAGACGACTTTTCCTATACAAAAGTTCACCGCAGATGAATTTTCCTAAACAAAAGTTCACCGGAAATGACTTTTCTATACAAAAGTTCACCGGAGATGCCTTTTCCTATACAAAAGTTCACCGGAGATGATTTTTCCTATACAAAAGTTCACCGGAGATGACTTTTCCTATACAAAAGTTCACCGGAGATGACTTTTCCTTTACAAAAGTTCACCGCAGATGACTTTTCCTATATAATAATTCACCGGAGATGACTTTTCCTATACAAAAGTTCACCGGAGATAACTTTTCCTATAAAAAAGTTCACCGGAGATGACTTTTCCTATGAAAAAGTTCACAGGAAATGACCTTTCCTATACAAAAGTTCACCGGAGATGGCTTTTCCAATAGAAAATTTCACCGAAGATGACTTTTCCTATACAAAACTTCACCGGAGATGAATTTTCCTATACAAAAGTTCACCGGAGATGACTTTTCCTATACAAAAGTTCACCGCAGATGACTTTTCCTAAACAAAAGTTCACCGGAAATGACTTTTCCTATATAAAAGTTCACCGGAGATAACTTTTCCTATACAAAAGTTTACCGGAGATGAATTTTCCTATACAAAAGTTCACCTTTTCCTATACATAAGTTCACCGGAGATGTCTTTTCCTATACAAAATTTCACCGGAGATGACTTTTCCTATACAAAAGTTCACCGAAGATGATTTTTCCTATACAAAAGTTCACCGGAGATTACTTTTTCTATACAAAAGTTCACGGGAGATGACTTCACCTATACAAAAGTTCGCCGGAGATGACTTTTTCTATACAAAAGTTCACGGGAGATGACTTTACCTATACAAAAGTTCACCGGAGATGACTTTTCCTATACAAAAGTTCACCGGAGATGACTTTTCCTATACAAAAGTTCACCGGAGATTACTTTTCCTATACAAAAGTTCACCGGAGATGACCTTTACTATAGAAAAGTTTACCGGAAATGACTTTTCCTATACAAAAGTTCACCGGAGATGACTTTTCCTATACAAAAGTTCACCGAAGATGAATTTTCCTATACAAAAGTTCACCTTTTCCTATACATAAGTTCACCGGAGATGTCTTTTCCTATACAAAATTTCACCGGAAATGACTTTTCCTATACAAAAGTTCACCGGAGATGACTCTTCCTATACAAAAGTTCACCGGAGATGACTTTTCCTATACAAAAGTTCACCGGAGATGATTTTTCCTACACAAGAGTTCACCGGAGATGACTTTTCCTATACAAAAGTTCACCGGAGATGAATTTTCCTTTACAAAAATTCACCGCAGATGACTTTTCCTATACAAAAGTTCACCGAAGATGAATTTTCCTATACAAAAGTTCACCTTTTCCTATACATAAGTTCACCGGAGATGACTTTTCCTATACAAAAGTTCACCGGAGATGGCTTTTCCAATAGAAAATTTCACCGAAGATGACTTTTCCTATACAAAACTTCACCGGAGATGAATTTTCCTATACAAAAGTTCACCGGAGATGACTTTTCCTATACAAAAGTTCACCGGAGATGATTTTTCCTACACAAGAGTTCACCGGAGATGACTTTTCCTATACAAAAGTTCACCGGAGATGAATTTTCCTTTACAAAAGTTCACCGGAGATTACTTTTTCTATACAAAAGTTCACGGGAGATGACTTCACCTATACAAAAGTTCGCCGGAGATGACTTTTTCTATACAAAAGTTCACGGGAGATGACTTTACCTATACAAAAGTTCACCGGAGATGACTTTTCCTATACAAAAGTTCACCGGAGATGACTTTTCCTATACAAAAGTTCACCGGAGATTACTTTTCCTATACAAAAGTTCACCGGAGATGACCTTTACTATAGAAAAGTTTACCGGAAATGACTTTTCCTATACAAGAGTTCACCGGAAATGACTTTTCCTATACAAAAGTTCACCGGAGATGTCTTTTCCTATACACAATTTCACCGGAAATGACTTTTCCTATACAAAAGTTCACCGGAGATGACTCTTCCTATACAAAAGTTCACCGGAGATGACTTTTCCTATACAAAAGTTCACCGGAGATGATTTTTCCTACACAAAAGTTCACCGGAGATGACTTTTCCTATACAAAAGTTCACCGGAGATGAATTTTCCTTTACAAAAATTCACCGCAGATGACTTTTCCTATACAATACTTCACCGGAGATGACTTTTCCTATACAAAAGTTCACCGGAGATGGCTTTTCCAATAGAAAATTTCACCGGAGATGACTTTTCCTATACAAAACTTCACCGGGCATGACTTTTCCTATACAAAAGTTCACCGGAGATGAATTTTTCTATACAAGGTTCACCGGAGATGAATTTTCCTATACAAAAGTTTACCGGAGATTACTTTTCCTATACAAAAGTTCACTGGAGATGACTTTTCCTATACAAAAGTTCACCGGAGATGACTTTTCCTATACAAAAGTTCACCGGAGTTGACTTTTCCTATACAAAAGTTCACCGGAGATGACTTTTCCTATACAAAAGTTCACCGGAGATGACTTTTCCTACACAAAAGTTCACCGGAGATGACTTTTCCTATACAAAAGTTCACCGGTGATTACTTTTGCTATACAAAAGTTCACCGGAGATGACCTTTACTATAGAAAAGTTCACCGGAGATGACTTTTCCTAAAGAAAAGTTCACCGGAGATGACTTTTCCTATACAAAAGTTCACCGAAGATGAATTTTCCTATACAAAAGTTCACCTTTTCCTATACATAAGTTCACCGGAGATGTCCTTTCCTATACAAAATGTCACCGGAGATGACTTTTCCTATACAAAAGTTCACCGGAGATGACTCTTCCTTTACAAAAGTTCACCGGAGATGACTTTTCCTACGCAAAAGTTCATCGGAGACGACTTTTCCTATACAAAAGTTCACCGCAGATGAATTTTCCTAAACAAAAGTTCACCGGAAATGACTTTCCTATACAAAAGTTCACCGGAGATGCCTTTTCCTATACAAAAGTTCACCGGAGATGATTTTTCCTATACAAAAGTTCACCGGAGATGACTTTATCTATACAAAAGTTCACCGGAGATGACTTTTCCTTTACAAAAGTTCACCGCAGATGACTTTTCCTATATAATAGTTCACCGGAGATGACTTTTCATATACAAAAGTTCACCGGAGATAACTTTTCCTATAAAAAAGTTCACCGGAGATGACTTTTCCTATGAAAAAGTTCACAGGAAATGACCTTTCCTATACAAAAGTTCACCGGAGATGGCTTTTCCAATAGAAAATTTCACCGAAGATGACTTTTCCTATACAAAACTTCACCGGAGATGAATTTTCCTATACAAAAGTTCACCGGAGATGACTTTTCCTATACAAAAGTTCACCGCAGATGACTTTTCCTAAACAAAAGTTCACCGGAAATGACTTTTCCTATATAAAAGTTCACCGGAGATAACTTTTCCTATACAAAAGTTTACCGGAGATGAATTTTCCTATACAAAAGTTCACCTTTTCCTATACATAAGTTCACCGGAGATGTCTTTTCCTATACAAAATTTCACCGGAGATGACTTTTCCTATACAAAAGTTCACCGAAGATGATTTTTCCTATACAAAAGTTCACCGGAGATGACTTTTTCTATACAAAAGTTCACGGGAGATGACTTTACCTATACAAAAGTTCGCCGGAGATGACTTTTTCTATACAAAAGTTCACGGGAGATGACTTTACCTATACAAAAGTTCACCGGAGATGACTTTTCCTATACAAAAGTTCACCGGAGATGACTTTTCCTATACAAAAGTTCACCGGAGATTACTTTTCCTATACAAAAGTTCACCGGAGATGACCTTTACTATAGAAAAGTTTACCGGAAATGACTTTTCCTATACAAAAGTTCACCGGAGATGACTTTTCCTATACAAAAGTTCACCGAAGATGAATTTTCCTATACAAAAGTTCACCTTTTCCTATACATAAGTTCACCGGAGATGTCTTTTCCTATACAAAATTTCACCGGAAATGACTTTTCCTATACAAAAGTTCACCGGAGATGACTCTTCCTATACAAAAGTTCACCGGAGATGACTTTTCCTATACAAAAGTTCACCGGAGATGATTTTTCCTACACAAAAGTTCACCGGAGATGAATTTTCCTATACAAAAGTTCACCGGAGATGACTTTTCCTATACAAAAGTTCACCGGAGATTACTTTTCCTATACAAAAGTTCACCGGAGATGACCTTTACTATAGAAAAGTTTACCGGAAATGACTTTTCCTATACAATACTTCACCGGAGATGACTTTTCCTATACAAAAGTTCACCGGAGATGGCTTTTTCAATAGAAAATTTCACCGGAGATGACTTTTCCTATACAAAACTTCACCGGGCATGACTTTTCCTATACAAAAGTTCACCGGAGATGAATTTTTCTATACAAGGTTCACCGGAGATGAATTTTCCTATACAAAAGTTCACCGGAGATTACTTTTCCTATACAAAAGTTCACTGGAGATGACTTTTCCTATACAAAAGTTCACCGGAGATGACTTTTCCTACACAAAAGTTCACCGGAGTTGACTTTTCCTATATAAAAGTTCACCGGAGATGACTTTTCCTATACAAAAGTTCACCGGAGATGACTTTTCCTATACAAAAGTTCACCGGAGATGACTTTTCCTACACAAAAGTTCACCGGAGTTGACTTTTCCTATATAAAAGTTCACCGGAGATGACTTTTCCTATACAAAAGTTCACCGGAGATGACTTTTCCTACACAAAAGTTCACCGGAGATGACTTTTCCTATACAAAAGTTCACCGGTGATTACTTTTGCTATACAAAAGTTCACCGGAGATGACCTTTACTATAGAAAAGTTCACCGGAGATGACTTTTCCTAAAGAAAAGTTCACCGGAGATGACTTTTCCTATACAAAAGTTCACCGAAGATGAATTTTCCTATACAAAAGTTCACCTTTTCCTATACATAAGTTCACCGGAGATGTCCTTTCCTATAAAAATGTCACCGGAGATGACTTTTCCTATACAAAAGTTCACCGGAGATGACTCTTCCTATACAAAAGTTCACCGGAGATGACTTTTCCTACGCAAAAGTTCATCGGAGACGACTTTTCCTATACAAAAGTTCACCGCAGATGAATTTTCCTAAACAAAAGTTCACCGGAAATGACTTTCCTATACAAAAGTTCACCGGAGATGCCTTTTCCTATACAAAAGTTCACCGGAGATGATTTTTCCTATACAAAAGTTCACCGGAGATGACTTTTCCTATACAAAAGTTCACCGGAGATGACTTTTCCTTTACAAAAGTTCACCGCAGATGACTTTTCCTATATAATAGTTCACCGGAGATGACTTTTCCTATACAAAAGTTCACCGGAGATAACTTTTCCTATAAAAAAGTTCACCGGAGATGACTTTTCCTATGAAAAAGTTCACAGGAAATGACTTTTCCTATACAAAAGTTCACCGGAGATGGCTTTTCCAATAGAAAATTTCACCGAAGATGACTTTTCCTATACAAAACTTCACCGGGCATGACTTTTCCTATACAAAAGTTCACCGGAGATGAATTTTTCTATACAAGGTTCACCGGAGATGAATTTTCCTATACAAAAGTTCACCGCAGATGACTTTTCCTAAACAAAAGTTCACCGGAAATGACTTTTCCTATATAAAAGTTCACCGGAGATAACTTTTCCTATACAAAAGTTTACCGGAGATGAATTTTCCTATACAAAAGTTCACCTTTTCCTATACATAAGTTCACCGGAGATGTCTTTTCCTATACAAAATTTCACCGGAGATGACTTTTCCTATACAAAAGTTCACCGAAGATGATTTTTCCTATACAAAAGTTCACCGGAGATGACTTTTTCTATACAAAAGTTCACGGGAGATGACTTTACCTATACAAAAGTTCGCCGGAGATGACTTTTTCTATACAAAAGTTCACGGGAGATGACTTTACCTATACAAAAGTTCACCGGAGATGACTTTTTCTATACAAAAGTTCACCGAAGTTGACTTTTCTTATACAAAAGTTCACCGGAGATGACTTTTCCTATACAAAAGTTCACGGGAGATGACTTTACCTATACAAAAGTTCACCGGAGATGGATTTTTCTATACAAAAGTTCACCGGAGATGAATTTTCCTATACAAAAGTTCACCGGAGATGAATGATCCTATACAAAATTTCACCGGAGATGAATTTTCCTATACAAAAGTTCACCGGAGATGAATTTTCCTATACAAAAGTTCTCCGGAGATGCCTTTTCCTATACAAAAGTTCACCGGAGATGATCTTTTCTATACATAAATTCACCGGAGATGACTTTTCCTATACAAAAGTTCACCGGAGATGACTTTTCCTATACAAAAATTCAAAGGAGATGACTTTTCCTATACAAAATTTCACCGGAGATGACTTTTCCTATAGAAAAGTTCACCGGAGATGTTTTTCCTATACAAAAGTTCACCGGAGATGACTTTTCCTATACAAAATTTCACCGGAGATGACTTTTCCTATAGAAAAGTTCACCGGAGATGACTTTTCCTATACAAAAGTCCACAGGAGATGACATATCCTATACAAAAGTTCACCGGAGATGACTTTTCCTATTCAAAAGTTCACCGGAGATGACTTTTCCTATACAAAAGTTCACCGGAGATGACTTTTCCTATACAAAAGTTCACCGGAGATGACTTTTCCTATACAAGAGTACACCGAAGATGACTTTTCCTATACAAAAGTTCACCGAAGATGACTTTTCCTATACAAAAGTTCACCGGAGATGAATTTTCCTATACAAAAGTTCACCGGAGATGCCTTTACCTATACAAAAGTTCACAGGAGATGCCCTTTCCTATACAAAAGTTCACCGGAGATGATCTTTTCTATACATAAATTCACCGGAGATGACTTTTCCTATACAAAAATTCAAAGGAGATGACTTTTCCTATACAAAATTTCACAGGAGATGACTTTTCCTATAGATAAGTTCACCGGAGATGATCTTCTCTATACATAAATTCAACGGAGATGACTTTTCCTATACAAAAGTTCACCGGAGATGACTTTTCCTATACAAAAGTTCACCGGGGATGACTTTTCCTATACAAAAGTTCACCGCAGATGACTTTTACTAAACAAAAGTTTACCGGAAATGACTTTCCTATACAAAAGTTCACCGGATATGAATTTTCATATACAAAATTTCACCGTAGATGACTTTTCCTATAGAAAAGTTCACCTGAGATGACTTTTCCTATACAAAAGTTTACCGGAGATGACTTTTCCTATACAAGAGTACACCGGAGATGACTTTTCCTATACAAAAGTTCACCGACGATGACTTTTCCTATACAAAAGTTCACCGGAGATGAATTTTCCTATACAAAAGTTCACCGGAGATGAATTTTCCTATACAAAAGTTCACAGGAGATGCCTTTTCCTATACAAAAGTTCACCGGAGATGATCTTTTCTATACATAAATTCACCGGAGATGACTTTTCCTATACAAAAGTTCACCTGAGATGACTTTTCCTATACAAAAGTTCACCGGAGATGACTTTTCCTATACAAAATTTCACCGGAGATTACTTTTCCTATAGAAAAGTTCACCGGAGATGACTTTTCCTATACAAAAGTTCACAGGAGATGACTTTTCCTATTCAAAAGTTCACCGGAGATGACCTTTACTATACAAAAGTACACCGGAGATGACTTTTCCTATACAAAAGTTCACCGGAGATGACTTTTCCTATACAGAAGATCACTGACTTTTCCTATAAAAAATTCACAGGGGATGACTTTTCCTATACAAAAGTTCACCGGAGATGACTTTTCCTATTCAAAAGTTCACCGGAGATGACTTTCCTATAAAAAAGTTCACCGGAGATCACTTTTCCTATACAAAAGTTCACCGGAGATGACTTTTCCTATTCAAAAGTTCACCGGAGATGACTTTCCTATAAAAAAGTTCACCGGAGATCACTTTTCCTATACAAAAGTTCACAGGAGATGACTTTTCCTATACAAAAGTTCACCGGAGATGACTTTTCCTATACAAAATTTCACCGGAGATTACTTTTCCTATTCAAAAGTTCACCGGAGATGACTTTTCCTATACAAAAGTTCACCGGAGATGACTTTTCCTATTCAAAAGTTCACCGGAGATGACCTTTACTATACAAAAGTACACCGGAGATGACTTTTCCTATACAAAAGTTCACCGGAAATGACTTTTCCTATACAGAAGATCACTGACTTTTCCTATAAAAAATTCACAGGGGATGACTTTTCCTATACAAAAGTTCACCGGAGATGACTTTTCCTATTCAAAAGTTCACCGGAGATGACTTTCCTATAAAAAAGTTCACCGGAGATCACTTTTCCTATACAAAAGTTCACAGGAGATGACATTTCCTATACAAAAGTTCACCGGAGATGACTTTTCCTATTCAAAATTCACCGGAGATGACTTTTCCTATACAAAAGTTCACCGGGGATGACTTTTCCTATACAAAAGTTCACCGGAAATGACTTTTCCTATACAGAAGATCACTGACTTTTCCTATAAAAAATTCACAGGGGATGACTTTTCCTATACAAAAGTTCACCGGAAATGACTTTTCCTATACAGAAGATCACTGACTTTTCCTATAAAAAATTCACAGGGGATGACTTTTCCTATACAAAAGTTCACCGGAGATGACTTTTCCTATTCAAAAGTTCACCGGAGATGACTTTCCTATAAAAAAGTTCACCGGAGATCACTTTTCCTATACAAAAGTTCACAGGAGATGACATTTCCTATACAAAAGTTCACCGGAAATGACTTTTCCTATTCAAAATTCACCGGAGATGACCTTTACTATACAAAAGTTCACCGGAGATGACTTTTCCTATACAAAAGTTCACCGGAGATGACTTTTCCTATACAAAATTTCACCGGAGATGACTTTTCCTATAGAAAAGTTCACCGGAGATGACTTTTCCTATACAAAAGTTCACAGGAGATGACATTTCCTATACAAAAGTTCACCGGAGATGACTTTTCCTATTCAAAATTTCACCGGAGATGACTTTTCCTATACAAAATTCACCGGAGATCACTTTTCCTATACAAAAGTTCACAGGAGATGACATTTCCTATACAAAAGTTCACCGGAGATGACTTTTCCTATTCAAAAGTTCACCGGAGATGACCTTTACTATACAAAAGTACACCGGAGATGACTTTTTCTATACAAAAGTTCACCGGAGATGACTTTTCCTATGCAAAAGTTCACCGGAGATGACTCTTCCTATACAAAAGTTCACCGAAGTTGACTTTTCGTATACAAAATTCACCGGAGATGAATTTTCGTATACAAAAATTCACCGGAGATGACTTTTCCTATACAAAAGTTCACCGTAGATGACTTTTCCTATACAAAAGTTCACCGGAGATGACTTTTCCTATACAAACGTTCACCGGAGATGACTTTTCCGATACAAAAGTTCACCGGAGATGACTTTTCCTATACAAAAGATCACCGGAGATGACTTTTCCTATACAAAAGTTCACCGGAGATGATCTTTCCTATACAAAAGTTCACCGGAGATGATCTTCTCTATACATAAATTCAACAGAGATGACTTTTCCTATACAAAAGTTCACCGGAGATGACTTTTCCTATACAAAAGTTCACCGCAGATGACTTTTACTAAACAAAAGTTTACCGGAAATGACTTTCCTATACAAAAGTTCACCGGATATGAATTTTCATATACAAAATTTCACCGTAGATGACTTTTCCTATAGAAAAGTTCACCTGAGATGACTTTTCCTATACAAAAGTTTACCGGAGATGACTTTTCCTATACAAGAGTACACCGGAGATGACTTTTCCTATACAAAAGTTCACCGAAGATGACTTTTCCTATACAAAAGTTCACCGGAGATGAATTTTCCTATACAAAAGTTCACCGGAGATGAATTTTCCTATACAAAAGTTCACAGGAGATGCCTTTTCCTATACAAAAGTTCACCGGAGATGATCTTTTCTATACATAAATTCACCGGAGATGACTTTTCCTATACAAAAGTTCACCTGAGATGACTTTTCCTATACAAAAGTTCACCGGAGATGACTTTTCCTATACAAAATTTCACCGGAGATGACTTTTCCTATAGAAAAGTTCACCGGAGATGACTTTTCCTATACAAAAGTTCGCAGGAGATGACATTTCCTATACAAAAGTTCACCGGAGATGACTTTTCCTATTCAAAAGTTCACCGGAGATGACTTTTCCTATACAAAAGTTCACCGGAGATTGCTTTTCCTATACAGAATTTCACCGGAGATGACTTTTCCTATACAAAAGTTCACCGGGGATGACTTTTCCTATACAAAAGTTCACCGGAAATGACTTTTCCTATACAAAAGTTCACTGACTTTTCCTATAAAAAATTCACAGGGGATGACTTTTCCTATACAAAAGTTCACCGGAGATGACTTTTCCTATTCAAAAGCTCACCGGAGATGACTTTTCCTATAAAAAAGTTCACCGGAGATCACTTTTCCTATACAAAAGTTCACAGGAGATGACATTTCCTATTCAAAAGTTCACCGGAGATGACTTTTCCTATGCAAAAGTTCACCGGAGATGACTTTTCCTATACAAAAGTTCACCGAAGTTGACTTTTCGTATACAAAATTCACCGGAGATGAATTTTCGTATACAAAAGTTCACCGGAGATGACTTTTCCTATACAAAAGTTCACCGGAGATGACTTTTCCTATACAAAAGTTCACCGGAGATGACTTTTCCTATACAAACGTTCACCGGAGATGACTTTTCCGATACAAAAGTTCACCGGAGATGACTTTTCCTATACAAAAGATCAACGGAGATGACTTTTCCTATACAAAAGTTCACCGGAGATGACTTTTCCTATACAAAAGTTCACCGGAGATGAATTTTCCTATACAAAAGTTCACCGGAGACGAATTTTCCTATACAAAAGTTCACCGGAGATGACTTTTCCTATACAAAAGTTCACCGGAGTTGATCTTTCCTATACAAAAGTTTACCGGAGATGACTTTTCCTATGCAAAAGTTCGCCGGAGATGACGTTTCCTATACAAAAGTTTACCGGAGATGAATTTTCCTATACAAAAGTTCACCGGAGATGACTTTTCCGATACAAAAGTTCACCGGAGATGACTTTTCCTATACAAAAGATCACCGGAGATGACTTTACCTATACAAAATATCACCGGAGATGACTTTTCCTATACAAAAGTTCACCGGAGGTGAATTTTCCTATACAAAAGTTCACCGGAGACGAATTTTCCTATACAAAAGTTCACCGGAGATGACTTTTCCTATACAAAAGTTCACCGGAGTTGATCTTTCCTATACAAAAGTTTACCGGAGATGACATTTCCTATGCAAAAGTTCGCCGGAGATGACTTCTCCTATACAAAAGTTCACCGGAGATGACTTTTCCTATACAAAAGTTCACCGGAGATGACTTTTCCTATACAAAAGTTCACCGGAGATGACTTTTCCTATACAAAAGTTCACCGGAGATGACTTTTCCTATACAAAAATTCACAGGAGATGACTTTTCCTACACAAAAGTTCACCGGAAATGACTTTCCTATACAAAAGTTCACCGGAGATAACTTTTGCTATACAAAATTTCACCGGGGATGACTTTTCCTATAGAAAAGTTCACCGGAGATGACTTTTCCTATACAAAAGTTCACAGGAGATGACTTTTCCTATACAAAATTCACCAGAGATGATTTTTCCTATTCAAAAGTTCACCGGAGATGACTTTTCCTATAAAAAAGTTCACCGGAGATCACTTTTCCTATACAAAAGTTCACAGGAGATGACATTTCCTATACAAAAGTTCACCGGAGATGACTTTTCCTATTCAAAAGTTCACCGGAGATGACCTTTACTATACAAAAGTACACCGGAGATGACTTTTCCTATACAAAAGTTCACCGGAGATGACTATTCCTATACAAAAGTTCACCGGAGATGAATTTTCCTATACAAAAGTTCACCGGTGATGAATTTTCCTACACAAAAGTTCACCGGAGATAACTTTTCCTATACAAAAGTTCACCGGAGATGACCTTTACTATACAAAAGTTCACCGCAGATGACTTTTCTATACAAAAGTTCACCGGAGATGACTTTTCCTATACAAAAGCTCTCCGGAGATGACTTTTCCTATACAAAAGTTCACCGGAGATGACTTTGCCTATACAAAAGTTCACCGGGGATGACTTTTCCTATACAAAAGATCAACGGAGATGACTTTTCCTATACAAAAGTTCACCGGAGATGACTTTTCCTATACAAAAGTTCACCGGAGATGAATTTTCCTATACAAAAGTTCACCGGAGACGAATTTTCCTATACAAAAGTTCACCGGAGATGACTTTTCCTATACAAAAGTTCACCGGAGTTGATCTTTCCTATACAAAAGTTTACCGGAGATGACTTTTCCTATGCAAAAGTTCGCCGGAGATGACTTTTCCTATACAAAAGTTTACCGGAGATGAATTTTCCTATACAAAAGTTCACCGGAGATGACTTTTCCGATACAAAAGTTCACCGGAGATGACTTTTCCTATACAAAAGATCACCGGAGATGACTTTACCTATACAAAATATCACCGGAGATGACTTTTCCTATACAAAAGTTCACCGGAGGTGAATTTTCCTATACAAAAGTTCACCGGAGACGAATTTTCCTATACAAAAGTTCACCGGAGATGACTTTTCCTATACAAAAGTTCACCGGAGTTGATCTTTCCTATACAAAAGTTTACCGGAGATGACATTTCCTATGCAAAAGTTCGCCGGAGATGACTTCTCCTATACAAAAGTTCACCGGAGATGACTTTTCCTATACAAAAGTTCACCGGAGATGACTTTTCCTATACAAAGTTCACCGGAGATGACTTTTCCTATACAAAAGTTCACCGGAGATGACTTTTCCTATACAAAAATTCACAGGAGATGACTTTTCCTACACAAAAGTTCACCGGAAATGACTTTCCTATACAAAAGTTCACCGGAGATAACTTTTGCTATACAAAATTTCACCGGGGATGACTTTTCCTATAGAAAAGTTCACCGGAGATGACTTTTCCTATACAAAAGTTCGCAGGAGATGACTTTTCCTATACAAAATTCACCAGAGATGATTTTTCCTATTCAAAAGTTCACCGGAGATGACTTTTCCTATACAAAAGTTCACCGGAGATCACTTTTCCTATACAAAAGTTCACAGGAGATGACATTTCCTATACAAAAGTTCACCGGAGATGACTTTTCCTATTCAAAAGTTCACCGGAGATGACCTTTACTATACAAAAGTACACCGGAGATGACTTTTCCTATACAAAAGTTCACCGGAGATGACTATTCCTATACAAAAGTTCACCGGAGATGAATTTTCCTATACAAAAGTTCACCGGTGATGAATTTTCCTACACAAAAGTTCACCGGAGATAACTTTTCCTATACAAAAGTTCACCGGAGATGACCTTTACTATACAAAAGTTCACCGCAGATGACTTTTCTATACAAAAGTTCACCGGAGATGACTTTTCCTATACAAAAGCTCTCCGGAGATGACTTTTCCTATACAAAAGTTCACCGGAGATGACTTTTCCTATACAAAAGTTCACCGGGGATGACTTTTCCTATACAAAAGTTCACAGGAGATGACTTTTCCGATACAAAAGTTCACCGGAGATGACTTTTCCTATACAAAAGTTCACGGTAGATGACTTTACCTATACAAAAGATCACCGGAGATGACTTTTCCTATACAAAAATTCACCGGAGATGAATTTTCCTATACAAAAGTTCACCGGAGACGAATTTTCCTATACAAAAGTTCACCGGAGATGACTTTTCCTATACAAAAGTTCACCGGAGTTGATCTTTCCTATACAAAAGTTTACCGGAGATGACTTTTCCTACGCAAAAGTTCGCCGGAGATGACTTTTCCTATACAAAAGTTCACCGGAGATGACTTTTCCTATACAAAAGTTCACCGGAGATGACTTTTCCTATACAAAAGTTCACCGGAGATGACTTTTCCTATACAAAAGTTCACCGGAGATGACTTTTCCAATACAAAAATTCACAGGAGATGACTTTTCCTATACAAAAGTTCACCGGAAATGACTTTCCTATACAAAAGTTCACCGGAGATAACTTTTCACAGGAGATGACTTTTCCTATACAAAATTCACCGGAGATGATTTTTCCTATTCAAAAGTTCACCGGAGATGACTTTTCCTAAACAAAAGTTCACCGGAAATGACTTTTCCTATACAAAAGTTCACCGGAGATAACTTTTCCTATACAAAAGTTTACCGGAGATGACTTTTCCTATACAAAAGTTCCCCGGAGATGACTTTTCCTATTCAAAAGTTCACCGGGGATGAATTTTCCTATACAAAAGTTCACCGGAGATGACTTTTCCTATACAAAAGTTCACCGGAGATGACTTTTCCTAAACAAAAGTTCACCGGAAATGACTTTCCTACACAAAAGTTCACCGGAGATGACTTTTCCTATACAAAATTTCACCGTAGATGACTTTTCCTATAGAAAAGTTCATCGGAGATGACTTTTCCTATACAAAAGTTCACCGGCGATGACCTTTTCTATACACAAGTTCACCGGAGATGACTTTTCCTATTCAAAAGTTCACCGGAGATAACTTTTCGTATACAAAAGTTCACCGGAGATGACTTTTCCTACACAAAAGTTCACCGGAGATGACTTTTCCTTTACAAAAGTTCACCGGAGGTGACTGTTCCTATACACAATTTCAACGGAGATGACTTTTCCTAGGCAAAAGTTCATCGGAGACGACTTTTCCTATACAAAATTCACAGGAGATGACTTTTCCTATACAAAAATTCACCGGAGATGACTTTTTCTCTTCATAAGTTCACCGGAAATGACTTTTCCTATACAAAAGTTCAACGGAGATGACTTTTCCTACACAAAAGTCACTGGAGATGACTTTTCCTATACAAAAGTTCACCAGAGATGACTTTTCCTATTCAAAAGTTCACCGGGGATGACTTTTCCTATACAAAAGTTCACCGGAGATGACTTTTCCTATACAAAAGTTCACCGGAGATGACTTTTCCTATACAACAGTTCACCGGAGATGACTTTTCCTATACAAGAGTTCGCCGGAGATGACTTTTCCTATTCAAAAGTTCACCGGAGATGACTTTTTCTATTCAAAAGTTCACCGGAGATGACTGTTCCTATACAAAAGTTCAACGGAGAAGACTTTTCCTATACAAAAGTTCACCGCAGATGACTTTTCCTAAACAAAAGTTCACCGGAAATGACTTTTCCTATACAAAAGTTCACAGGAGATAACTTTTCCTATACAAAAGTTCACCGGAGATGACTTTTCCTATACAAAAGTTCACCGGAGATGACTTTTCCTATACAAAAGTTCACAGGAGATAACTTTTCCTATACAAAAGTTCACCGGAGATGAATTTTCCTATTCAAAAGTTCACCGGAGATGGCTTTTCCTATACAAAAGTTCACCGGAGATGACTTTTCCTATACAAAAATTACCGGAGATGACTTTTCCTATACAAAAGTTCACCGGAGATGACTTTTCCTATACAAAAGTTCACCGGAGATGACTTTTTCTATTCAAAATTTCACCGGAGATGACTTTTCCTATACAAAAGTTCACCGGAGAAGACTTTTCCTATACAAAAGTTCACCGCAGATGACTTTTCCTAAACAAAAGTTCATAGGAAATGACTTTTCCTACACAAAAGTTCACCGGAGATGACTTTTCCTATACACAAGTTCACCGGAGATGACTTTTCCTATACAAAAGTTCACCGCAGATGACTTTTCCTAAACAAAAGTTCAACGGAAATGACTTTTACTATACAAAAGTTCACCGGAGATGACTATTCCTATACAAAAGTTCACCGGAGATGACTTTTCCTATACAAAAATTCACCGGAGATGACTTTTCCTATTCAAAAGTTCACCGAGGATGACTTTTCCTATACAAAAAATTACCGGAGATGACTTTTCCTATACAAAAGTTCACCGGAGATGACTTTTCCTATACAAAAGTTCACCGGAGATGACTTTTCCTAAACAAAAATTCACCGGAGATGACTTTTCCTATACAAAATTTCACCGTAGATGACTTTTCCTATAGAAAAGTTCACCGGAGATGACTTTTCCTTTACAAAAGTTCACCGGAGATGACTTTTCCTATACAAAAGTTCACCGGAGATGACTTTTCCTATACAAAAGTTCACCGGAGATGACTGTTCCTATACAAAATTTCACCGGAGATGACTTTTCCTACGCAAAAGTTCATCGGAGACGACTTTTCCTATATAAAAGTTCACCGCAGATGACTTTTCCTAAACAAAAGTTCACCGGAAAAGACTTTCCTATACAAAAGTTCACCGGAGATGTCTTTTCCTATACAAAAGTTCACCGGAGATGACTTTTCCTATTCAAAAGTTCACCGGAGATAACTTTTCCTATACAAAAGTTCACCGGAGATGACTTTTCCTATACAAAAGTTCACCGGAGATGACTGTTCCTATACAAAAGTTCACCGGAGATGACTTTTCCTATGCAAAAGTTCACCGGAGACGACTTTTCCTATACAAAATTTCACCGGAGGTGACTTTTCCTATACAAAAGTTCACCAAAGTTGACTTTTCCTATACAAAAGTTCACAGGAGATGACTTTTCCTATACAAAAGTTCACCGGAGATGAATTTTCCTATACAAAAGTTCACCTGAGATGAATTTTCCTATACAAAAGTTCACCGGAGATGACTTTTCCTATACAAAAGTTCACCGGAGAAGACTTTTCCTATACAAAAGTTCACCGCAGATGACTTTTCCTAAACAAAAGTTCACCGGAAATGACTTTTCCTATACAAAAGTTCAACGGAGATGACTTTTCCTATACAAAAGTTCACCGAAGATGACTTTTCCTATACACAAGTTCACCGGAGATGACTTTTCCTATTCAAAAGTTCACCGGGGATGACTTTTCCTATACAAAAGTTCACCGGAGATGACTTTTCCTATACAAAAGTTCACCGGAGATGACTTTTTCTACACAAAAGTTCACCGGAGATGACTTTTCCTTTACAAAAGTTCACCGGAGGGGACTGTTCCTATACAAAATTTCACCGGAGATGACTTTTCCTACGCAAAAGTTCACCGGAGATGACTTTTTCTATTCAAAATTTCACCGGAGATGACTTTTCCTATACAAAAGTTCACCGGAGAAGACTTTTCCTATACAAAAGTTCACCGCAGATGACTTTTCCTAAACAAAAGTTCATAGGAAATGACTTTTCCTATACAAAAGTTCACCGGAGATGACTTTTCCTATACACAAGTTCACCGGAGATGACTTTTCCTATACAAAAGTTCACCAAAGTTGACTTTTCCTATACCAAAGTTCACCGGAGATGATTTTTCCTATACAAAAGTTCACCGGAGATGAATTTTCCTATACAGAAGTTCACCTGAGATGAATTTTCCTATACAAAAGTTCACCGGAGATGACTTTTCCTATTCAAAAGTTCACCGGGGATGAATTTTCCTATACAAAAGTTCACCGGAGATGACTTTTCCTATACAAAAGTTCACCGGAGATGAATTTTCCTATTCAAAAGTTCACCGGAGATGACTTTTCCTATACAAAAGTTCACCGGAGATGACTTTTCCTATACAAAAATTACCGGAGATGACTTTTCCTATACAAAAGTTCACCGGAGATGACTTTTCCTATACAAAAGTTCACCGGAGATGACTTTTTCTATTCAAAATTTCACCGGAGATGACTTTTCCTATACAAAAGTTCACCGGAGAAGACTTTTCCTATACAAAAGTTCACCGCAGATGACTTTTCCTAAACAAAAGTTCATAGGAAATGACTTTTCCTACACAAAAGTTCACCGGAGATGACTTTTCCTATACACAAGTTCACCGGAGATGACTTTTCCTATACAAAAGTTCACCGCAGATGACTTTTCCTAAACAAAAGTTCAACGGAAATGACTTTTACTATACAAAAGTTCACCGGAGATGACTATTCCTATACAAAAGTTCACCGGAGATGACTTTTCCTATACAAAAATTCACCGGAGATGACTTTTCCTATTCAAAAGTTCACCGAGGATGACTTTTCCTATACAAAAAATTACCGGAGATGACTTTTCCTATACAAAAGTTCACCGGAGATGACTTTTCCTATACAAAAGTTCACCGGAGATGACTTTTCCTAAACAAAAATTCACCGGAGATGACTTTTCCTATACAAAATTTCACCGTAGATGACTTTTCCTATAGAAAAGTTCACCGGAGATGACTTTTCCTATACAAAAGTTCACCGGAGATGACTTTTCCTATACAAAAGTTCACCGGAGATGACTTTTCCTATACAAAAGTTCACCGGAGATGACTGTTCCTATACAAAATTTCACCGGAGATGACTTTTCCTACGCAAAAGTTCATCGGAGACGACTTTTCCTATATAAAAGTTCACCGCAGATGACTTTTCCTAAACAAAAGTTCACCGGAAAAGACTTTCCTATACAAAAGTTCACCGGAGATGTCTTTTCCTATACAAAAGTTCACCGGAGATGACTTTTCCTATACAAAAGTTCACCGGAGATAACTTTTCCTATACAAAAGTTCACCGGAGATGACTTTTCCTATACAAAAGTTCACCGGAGATGACTGTTCCTATACAAAAGTTCACCGGAGATGACTTTTCCTATGCAAAAGTTCTCCGGAGACGACTTTTCCTATACAAAATTTCACCGGAGGTGACTTTTCCTATACAAAAGTTCACCAAAGTTGACTTTTCCTATACAAAAGTTCACAGGAGATGACTTTTCCTATACAAAAGTTCACCGGAGATGAATTTTCCTATACAAAAGTTCACCTGAGATGAATTTTCCTATACAAAAGTTCACCGGAGATGACTTTTCCTATACAAAAGTTCACCGGAGAAGACTTTTCCTATACAAAAGTTCACCGCAGATGACTTTTCCTAAACAAAAGTTCACCGGAAATGACTTTTCCTATACAAAAGTTCAACGGAGATGACTTTTCCTATACAAAAGTTCACCGAAGATGACTTTTCCTATACACAAGTTCACCGGAGATGACTTTTCCTATTCAAAAGTTCACCGGGGATGACTTTTCCTATACAAAAGTTCACCGGAGATGACTTTTCCTATACAAAAGTTCACCGGAGATGACTTTTTCTACACAAAAGTTCACCGGAGATGACTTTTCCTTTACAAAAGTTCACCGGAGGGGACTGTTCCTATACAAAATTTCACCGGAGATGACTTTTCCTACGCAAAAGTTCACCGGAGATGACTTTTTCTATTCAAAATTTCACCGGAGATGACTTTTCCTATACAAAAGTTCACCGGAGAAGACTTTTCCTATACAAAAGTTCACCGCAGATGACTTTTCCTAAACAAAAGTTCATAGGAAATGACTTTTCCTATACAAAAGTTCACCGGAGATGACTTTTCCTATACACAAGTTCACCGGAGATGACTTTTCCTATACAAAAGTTCACCAAAGTTGACTTTTCCTATACCAAAGTTCACCGGAGATGATTTTTCCTATACAAAAGTTCACCGGAGATGAATTTTCCTATACAAAAGTTCACCTGAGATGAATTTTCCTATACAAAAGTTCACCGGAGATGACTTTTCCTATTCAAAAGTTCACCGGGGATGAATTTTCCTATACAAAAGTTCACCGGAGATGACTTTTTCTATACAAAAGTTCACCGGAGATGACTTCTCCTATACAAAAGTTCACCGGAGATGACTTTTCCTAAACAAAAGTTCACCGGAAATGACTTTCCTATACAAAAGTTCACCGAAGATGACTTTTCCTATACAAAATTTCACCGTAGATGACTTTTCCTATAGAAAAGTTCACCGGAGATGACTTTTCCTATACAAAAGTTCACCGGCGATGACCTTTTCTATACACAAGTTCACCGGAGATGACTTTTCCTATTCAAAAGTTCACCGGAGATAACTTTTCGTATACAAAAGTTCACCGGAGATGACTTTTCCTACACAAAAGTTCACCGGAGATGACTTTTCCTTTACAAAAGTTCACCGGAGGTGACTGTTCCTATACAAAATTTCAACGGAGATGACTTTTCCTACGCAAAAGTTCATCGGAGACGACTTTTCCTATACAAAATTCACAGGAGATGACTTTTCCTATACAAAAGTTCACCGGAGATGACTTTTCCTAAACAAAAGTTCACCGGAAATGACTTTCCTATACAAAAGTTCACCGGAGATGACTTTCCCTATACAAAATTTCACCGTAGATGACTTTTCCTATACAAAAGTTCACCGGCGATGACCTTTTCTATACACAAGTTCACCGGAGATGACTTTTCCTATTCAAAAGTTCACCGGAGATAACTTTTCGTATACAAAAGTTCACCGGAGATGACTTTTCCTACACAAAAGTTCACCGGAGATGACTTTTCCTTTACAAAAGTTCACCGGAGGTGACTGTTCCTATACAAAATTTCAACGGAGATGACTTTTCCTACGCAAAAGTTCATCGGAGACGACTTTTCCTATACAAAATTCACAGGAGATGACTTTTCCTATACAAAAATTCACCGGAGATGACTTTTTCTCTTCATAAGTTCACCGGAAATGACTTTTCCTATACAAAAGTTCAACGGAGATGACTTTTCCTACACAAAAGTTCACTGGAGATGACTTTTCCTATACAAAAGTTCACCAGAGATGACTTTTCCTATTCAAAAGTTCACCGGAGATGACTGTTCCTATACAAAAGTTCACCGGAAATGACTTTTCCTATACAAAAGTTCACCGGAGATGACTTTTCCTATACAAAAGTTCACCGGAGATGACTTTTCCTATACAAAAGTTCACCGGAGATGACTTTTCCTATACAACAGTTCACCGGAGATGACTTTTCCTATACAAAAGTTCGCCGGAGATGACTTTTCCTATTCAAAAGTTCACCGGAGATGACTTTTTCTATTCAAAAGTTCACCGGAGATGACTGTTCCTATACAAAAGTTCAACGGAGAAGACTTTTCCTATACAAAAGTTCACCGCAGATGACTTTTCCTAAACAAAAGTTCACCGGAAATGACTTTTCCTATACAAAAGTTCACCGGAGATGACTTTTCCTATACAAAAGTTCACCGGAGATGACTTTTCCTATAGAAAAGTTCACCGGAGATGACTTTTCCTATACAAAAGTTCACAGGAGATGACTTTTCCTATACAAAAGTTCACCGGAGATGAATTTTCCTATTCAAAAGTTCACCGGAGATGACTTTTCCTATACAAAAAATTACCGGAGATGACTTTTCCTATACAAAAGTTCACCGGAGATGACTTTTCCTATACAAAAGTTCACCGGAGATGACTTTTTCTATTCAAAATTTCACCGGAGATGACTTTTCCTATACAAAAGTTCACCGGAGAAGACTTTTCCTATACAAAAGTTCACCGCAGATGACTTTTCCTAAACAAAAGTTCATAGGAAATGACTTTTCCTAAACAAAAGTTCAACGGAAATGACTTTTACTATACAAAAGTTCACCGGAGATGACTATTCCTATACAAAAGTTCACCGGAGATGACTTTTCCTATACAAAAATTCACCGGAAATGACTTTTCCTATTCAAAAGTTCACCGAGGATGACTTTTCATATACAAAAAATTACCGGTGATGACTTTTCCTATACAAAAGTTCACCGGAGATGACTTTTCCTATACAAAAGTTCACCGGAGATGACTTTTCCTATACAAAAGTTCCCGCAGATGACTTTTCATAAACAAAAGTTCAACGGAGATGACTTTTCCTATACAAAATTTCACCGTAGATGACTTTTCCTATAGAAAAGTTCACCGGAGATGACTTTTCTTATACAAAAGTTCACCGGAGATGACTTTTCCTATACAAAAGTTCACCGGAGATGACTTTTCCTATACAAAAGTTCACCGGAGATGACTGTTCCTATACAAAATTTCACCGGAGATGACTTTTCCTACGCAAAAGTTCATCGGAGACGACTTTTCCTATATAAAAGTTCACCGCAGATGACTTTTCCTAAACAAAAGTTCACCGGAAAAGACTTTCCTATACAAAAGTTCACCGGAGATGTCTTTTCCTATACAAAAGTTCACCGGAGATGACTTTTCCTATTCAAAAGTTCACCGGAGATAACTTTTCCTATACAAAAGTTCACCGGAGATGACTTTTCCTATACAAAAGTTCACCGGAGATGACTGTTCCTATACAAAAGTTCACCGGAGATGACTTTTCCTATGCAAAAGTTCACCGGAGACGACTTTTCCTATACAAAATTTCACCGGAGGTGACTTTTCCTATACAAAAGTTCACCGGAGACGACTTTTCCTATACAAAAGTTCACCGGAGATGACTGTTCCTATACAAAATTTCACCGGAGATGACTTTTCCTACGCAAAAGTTCATCGGAGACGACTTTTCCTATATAAAAGTTCACCGCAGATGACTTTTCCTAAACAAAAGTTCACCGGAAAAGACTTTCCTATACAAAAGTTCACCGGAGATGTCTTTTCCTATACAAAAGTTCACCGGAGATGACTTTTCCTATTCAAAAGTTCACCGGAGATAACTTTTCCTATACAAAAGTTCACCGGAGATGACTTTTCCTATACAAAAGTTCACCGGAGATGACTGTTCCTATACAAAAGTTCACCGGAGATGACTTTTCCTATGCAAAAGTTCACCGGAGACGACTTTTCCTATACAAAATTTCACCGGAGGTGACTTTTCCTATACAAAAGTTCACCAAAGTTGACTTTTCCTATACAAAAGTTCACAGGAGATGGCTTTTCCTATACAAAAGTTCACCGGAGATGAATTTTCCTATACAAAAGTTCACCTGAGATGAATTTTCCTATACAAAAGTTCACCGGAGATGACTTTTCCTATACAAAAGTTCACCGGAAATGACTTTTCCTATACAAAAGTTCAACGGAGATGACTTTTCCTATACAAAAGTTCACCGAAGATGACTTTTCCTATACAAAAGTTCACCGGAGATGACTTTTCCTATTCAAAAGTTCACCGGGGATGACTTTTCCTATACAAAAGTTCACCGGAGATGACTTTTCCTATACAAAAGTTCACCGGAGATGACTTTTCCTATACAAAAGTTCACCGGAGAAGACTTTTCCTATACAAAAGTTCACCGCAGATGACTTTTCCTAAACAAAAGTTCATAGGAAATGACTTTTCCTATACAAAAGTTCACCGGAGATGACTTTTCCTATACACAAGTTCACCGGAGATGACTTTTCCTATACAAAAGTTCACCAAAGTTGACTTTTCCTATACAAAAGTTCACCGGAGATGATTTTTCCTATACAAAAGTTCACCGGAGATGAATTTTCCTATACAAAAGTTCACCTGAGATGAATTTTCCTATACAAAAGTTCACCGGAGATGACTTTTCCTATACAAAAGTTCACCGGAGAAGACTTTTCCTATACAAAAGTTCACCGCAGATGACTTTTCCTAAACAAAAGTTCACCGGAAATGACTTTTCCTATACAAAAGTTCAACGGAGATGACTTTTCCTATACAAAAGTTCACCGAAGATGACATTTCCTATACAAAAGTTCACCGGAGATGACTTTTCCTATTCAAAAGTGCACCGGGGATGACTTTTCCTATACAAAAGTTCACCGGAGATGACTTTTCCTATACAAAAGTTCATCGCAGATGACTTTTCCTAAACAAAAGTTCACCGGAAATGACTTTCCTATACAAAAGTTCACCGGAGATGACTTTTCCTATACAAAATTTCACCGTAGATGACTTTTCCTATAGAAAAGTTCACCGGAGATGACTTTTCCTATACAAAAGTTCACCGGAGATGACTTTTCCTATACAAAAGTTCACCGGAGATGACTTTTCCTATACAAAAGTTCACCGGAGATGACTGTTCCTATACAAAATTTCACCGGAGATGACTTTTCCTACGCAAAAGTTCATCGGAGACGACTTTTCCTATATAAAAGTTCACCGCAGATGACTTTTCCTAAACAAAAGTTCACCGGAAAAGACTTTCCTATACAAAAGTTCACCGGTGATGTCTTTTCCTATACAAAAGTTCACCGGAGATGACTTTTCCTATTCAAAAGTTCACCGGAGATAACTTTTCCTATACAAAAGTTCACCGGAGATGACTTTTCCTATACAAAAGTTCACCGGAGACGACTTTTCCTATATAAAAGTTCACCGCAGATGACTTTTCCTAAACAAAAGTTCACCGGAAAAGACTTTCCTATACAAAAGTTCACCGGTGATGTCTTTTCCTATACAAAAGTTCACCGGAGATGACTTTTCCTATTCAAAAGTTCACCGGAGATAACTTTTCCTATACAAAAGTTCACCGGAGATGACTTTTCCTATACAAAAGTTCACCGGAGATGACTTTTCCTATACAAAAGTTCACCGGAGATGACTGTTCCTATACAAAAGTTCACCGGAGATGACTTTTCCTATGCAAAAGTTCAACGGAGACGACTTTTCCTATACAAAATTTCACCGGAGATGACTTTTCCTATACAAAAGTTCACCAAAGTTGACTTTTCCTATACAAAAGTTCACCGGAGATGACTTTTCCTATACAAAAGTTCACCGGAGATGAATTTTCCTATACAAAAGTTCACCTGAGATGAATTTTCCTATACAAAAGTTCACCGGAGATGACTTTTCCTATACAAAAGTTCACCGGAGAAGACTTTTCCTATACAAAAGTTCACCGCAGATGACTTTTCCTAAACAAAAGTTCACCGGAAATGACTTTTCCTATACAAAAGTTCAACGGAGATGACTTTTCCTATACAAAAGTTCACCGAAGATGACTTTTCCTATACAAAAGTTCACCGGAGATGACTTTTCCTATTCAAAAGTTCACCGGGGATGACTTTTCCTATACAAAAGTTCACCGGAGATGACTTTTCCTATACAAAAGTTCACCGGAGATGACTTTTTCTACACAAAAGTTCACCGGAAATGACTTTTCCTATACAAAAGTTCACCGGAGATGACTTTTCCTATACAAAAGTTCACCGGAGATGACTTTTCCTATACAAAAGTTCACCGGAGAAGACTTTTCCTATACAAAAGTTCACCGCAGATGACTTTTCCTAAACAAAAGTTCACCGGAAATGACTTTTCCTATACAAAAGTTCAACGGAGATGACTTTTCCTATACAAAAGTTCGCCGAAGATGACTTTTCCTATACAAAAGTTCATCGGAGATGACTTTTCCTATTCAAAAGTTCACCGGGGATAACTTTTCCTATACAAAAGTTCACCGGAGATGACTTTTCCTATACAAAAGTTCACCGGAGATGACTTTTTCTACACAAAAGTTCACCGGAGATGACTTTTCCTTTACAAAAGTTCACCGGAGATGACTGTTCCTATACAAAATTTCACCGGAGATGACTTTTCCTACGCAAAAGTTCACCGGAGATGACTTTTTCTATTCAAAAGTTCACCGGAGATGACTTTTCCTATAGAAAAGTTCACCGGAGAAGACTTTTCTTATACAAAAGTTCACCGCAGATGACTTTTCCTAAACAAAAGTTCACCGGAAATTACTTTTCCTATACAAAAGTTCACCGGAGATGACTTTTCCTATACAAAAGTTCACCGGAGATGACTTTTCCTATAGAAAAGTTCAACGGAGATGACTTTTCCTATACAAAAGTTCATCGGAGATGATCTTTACTATACAAAAGTTCACCGGAGATGACTTTTCCTATAGAAAAGTTCAACGGAGATGACTTTTCCTATACAGAAGTTCACCGGAGATGACTTTTCCTATACAAAATTTCACCGTAGATGACTTTTCCTGTAGAAATTCACCGGAGATGACTTTTCCTATACAAAAGTTCACCAGAGATAACTTTTCCTATACAAAAGTTCACCGGAGATGACTTTTCCTATACAAAAGTTCACCGGAGATGACTGTTCCTATACAAAATTTCACCGGAGATGACTTTTCCTACGCAAAAGTTCATCGGAGACGACTTTTCCTATACAAAAGTTCACCGCAGATGAATTTTCCTAAACAAAAGTTCACCGGAAATGACTTTCCTATACAAAAGTTCACCGGAGATGCCTTTTCCTATACAAAAGTTCACCGGAGATGAATTTTCCTATTCAAAAGTTCACCGGAGATAACTTTTCCTATACAAAAGTTCACCGGAGATGACTTTTCCTATACAAAAGTTCACCGGAGATGACTTTTCCTATACAAAAGTTCACCAGGAGATGACTGTTCCTATACAAAAGTTCACCGGAGATGACTTTTCCTATGCAAAAGTTCACCGGAGACGGCTTTTCCTATACAAAAGTTCACCGGAGAAGACTTTTCCTATTCAAAGGTTCACCGGAGATGACTTTTCCTATACAAAAGTTCACCGGAGATGACTTTTCCTATACAAAAGTTCACCGGAGATGACTGTTCCTATACAAAAGTTCACCGGAGATGACTTTTCCTATGCAAAAGTTCACCGGAGACGGCTTTTCCTATACAAAAGTTCACCGGAGATGACTTTTCCTATACAAAAGTTCACCAAAGTTGACTTTTTCCTATACAAAAGTTCACCGGAGATGACTTTTCCTATACAAAAGTTCACCGGAGATTACTTTTCCTACACAAAAGTTCACCTGAGAAGACTTTTCCTATACAAAGGTTCACCGGAGATGACTTTTCCTATGCAAAAGTTCACCGGAGATGACTTTTCCTATACAAAAGTTCACCGGAGATGATCTTTACTATACAAAAGTTCACCGGAGATGACTTTTCCTATACAGAAGTTCACCTGAGATGACCTTTCCTGTACAAAACTCACCGGAGATGATTTTTCCTATACAAAAGTTCACCGGAGATGAATTTTCCTATACAAAAGTTCACCGGAGATGAATTTTCCTATACAAAAGTTCACCGGAGATGACTTTTCCTATACAAAAGTTCACCGGAGATGACCTTTACTATACAAAAGTTCACCGGAGATGACTTTTCCTATACAAAAGTTCACCGGAGATGACTTTTCCTATACAAAAGTTCACCGGAGATGACTTTTCCTATACAAAAGTCCACCGGAGATGACTTTTCCTATACAAAAGTTCACCGGAGAAGACTTTTCCTATACAAAAGTTCACCGGAGATGACTTTTCCTATACAAAAGTTCACCGGAGATGACCTTTACTATACAAAAGTTCACCGGAGATGACTTTTCCTGCACAAAAGTTCACCGGAGATGACTTTTCCTATACAAAAGTTCACCGGAGATGAACTTTACTATACAAAAGTTCACCGGAGATGACTTTTCTATACAAAAGTTCACCGGAGATGACTTTTCCTATGCAAAAGTTCACCGGAGATGACTTTTCCTATACAAAAGTTCACCGAAGTTGATTTTTCGTATACAAAATTCATCGGAGATGACTTTTTCTATACAAAAGTTCACCGGAGATGACTTTTCCTATACAAAAGCTCACCGGAGATGACTTTTCCTATACAAAAATTCACCGGAGATGATTTTTCCTATACAAAAGTTCACCGGTGATGACTTTTCCTATACAAAAGTTCACCGGAGATGACTTTTCCTATACAAAAGTTCACCGGAGATGACTTTTCCTATACAAAAATTCACAGGAGATGACTTTTCCTATACAAATTTTCCCCGGAAATGACTTTCCTATACAAAAGTTCGCTGGAGATGACTTTTCCTATACAAAATTTTACCGGGGATGACTTTTCCTATAGAAAAGTTCACCGGAGATGACTTTTCCTATACAAAAGTTCACCGGAGATGACTTTTCCTATTCAAAAGTTCACCGGAGATGACTTTTCCTATACAAAAGTTCACCGGAGATGACTTTTCCTATACAAAAGTTAACCGGAGATGACTTTTCCTATTCAAATTTCACCGGAGATGACTTTTCCTAAACAAAAGTTCACCGGAAATGACTTTTCCTATACAAAAGTTCACCGGAGATAACTTTTCCTATACAAAAGTTCACCGGAGATGACTTTTCCTATACAAAAGTTAACCGGAGATGACTTTTCCTATACAAAAGTTCACCGGAGATGACTTTTCCTAAACAAAAGTTCACCGGAAATGACTTTTCCTATACAAAAGTTCACCGGAGATAACTTTTCCTATACAAAAGTTCACCGGAGATGACTTTTCCTATACAAAAGTTCACCGGAGATGACTTTTCCTATTCAAAAGTTCACCGGAAATGACTTTGTTCACTGGGTCTATCTCCAGTTCCAGGAAAGTGACTGCTTCGATGGGATGGAACCACAGATACACTGGAGTAGTAGGTTTGGTGAAGCAGTTGAAAACGTGTTTTGTGTCGTGCGAGCACATGCCGCTTACTGGGCAGATGTCTTGCACGGCGCGGTCGATTTCCGCCCATTAAGAATTTAGGCGACTGCTATGTCCCGAGTGCAGTTGAGCCAAAACTACTCTTGGTTGTAGTGTCAGCTGACGCTCCTCAGCTGCGATAGATGGGGGATGTACTCCGAGGACTTTATTCACACTATATTTGCTTATGGCCTTAGCAACTGTATCCGTGTGAATATTATTATTTTATTATTAATTAATATTAATAATAATAATAATATTAATAACAATATTATTATTTAAACCTGCTTGATATGCCTATTAATCTAGGGGTTCTCTCCTATATTGTTGGACCTCCCTCTCTAGAGCATTAATATCCTTCCTGATATGCCTAAATGTGTCGGGCCTCGCCAACAGATGTTGATTGTACGTACGTGGTGGTAAATACTGCAACTGAAGCATCTAATTTGTGGTCGGAATTCTGCTACCGTCGACCACGACATTGAACTCTCTTCCAAACTGAGACGTCCATGTGGTGGCTGTCGATTTTGTAATCATCCGCATACGTTACGATCTCGATGCCGTCTGAAGGGTGCGGAATACAGGAGAGGTAGAGGATAAACAGTTCCGAATATATCACCCTATCATGGGGAACTCCCTGTTTCACTCTACGGGATTTGGACTTCTTATTCCTGATTTCTACGTACGACTAACGTCCACACATATAATTGACTATCCAACGTTTCTAGCTTGGCCTGAGGTTTATTTGCTCAATGTCCTCAAACAACGTGGAGTGCCTGACTGTATCAATGGCCTTTGATAAGTCAAGCGTCACCATCACTGTTCTAACACACGGCGCACAGTGTTGCCGCTTCCATACAAAAGTGGACAAAAAAAGTTGACCTAGGTTGATTAATTTTTGCACAAGTACTTATAAGGGCATAGGAATGAAAAATTTCAACTTTGGTCCATATCGGTTAAGATTTGGATATAGCCCCCATATATATCTTTCCCCGATTTTGCTATAACTCGGTCAATTTTGATCGAATATCCTTCATAGGCCCCTGAGTAGCTCTACCGATTTTCACAAAAATCGCTTCAGATTTGGTTATAGCTCCCATATATTTATTTCCCCGATTTTGCTATAAATGGCTAAATTTTTAATGAATAGCCTTCAAATTAAACATGGGATGGTTCCTCAAGCCACTGTTCAGTTTTACAGATTTTGATTTGATTTCGCAAAAATCGGTACAGGTTTGGATATATCCTCCATATATCTTTCACCGATTTTGCTATAAAAATAGCCTTCAAATGAAAAATAGCCTTCAAATTTAACATGGGATAATTTCATAAGCCCTTATTCAGTTTCACCGATTTTGACAAAAATTAGTTTAGATTTGTCACATATAAAATGTCACATATAAAATTTGAAGGCTATTCGAATTAAATTGACCGGATTGATATATATGGTGGCTATATCCAAATCTGAACCAATTTCTGTGAAAATCGGTGTAGCTATTCAGGGGCCTAAGAAAATAACACGTATTAAATTTGAAGGCCACTCGATCAAAATTGAACAAGTTGTAGCAAAATCGCGAAAAGATATATATGGGGGCTATATAAAATCTGAACCGATATATCTCAGAAGGTTGCAGGGATGGGCAAAATGTTTTTACACATTTCGCTTCGGAAGAGATGTCTAATTAACTGAAATAAAGAGCCAAGGTGGCAATAGGTGGCAATCAAAAGAAATACTTTACGAAATATTAAGAATTTATATTTTTTATCAAATTTAATTTTTAATTCTTGATAACGGTAATTTGCCCATGTGCAGTTGATGTCAACTTTTTGTACTAAAATTTTATATTTATAGCCCACCCATCACATCCCCATCCAAAACTTTTAATATTATCAACAAACTTTTCAGAAAATGTTATTTCCATGTTATGTTATTTTGTCCACGCGGCAACACTGTGCGGCGGTCTCTGGTTGAGTCCTTAGCAAATATATGTAGAGATGGCGTGCAGCGCTGTTGTCGTGCTGTGCTGCTTACGGAATCCATGCTGATGATCGGCAACTTGATAGCTATTTCTGATACGGGGGAGGACTAAGGCTTCAAGGGTCTTTGCTACGGGCGACAAAAGCGAAATCGGCTTGTACGATTCACTTTGCTGACATTCTTGCCGGGCTTCAGTAGTGGGACCACCCTGCCGATTTTCCAGACTTCGGGAACAATGAGGGTTTCTAGTGACAAGTTGAGAACTTTAGTGAGATGTTCCACTCCCGGCTCATCCATCTGCTTCAGCATTACCATAAGAATCTCTCAGGGCCCAACGACGATTTAGCATTCCTGATGGCATTCACAACATCATCCATTGTAAACTGTGGTGATTTATCTTCGGCTGGAAGATATCTGATGCGACGTAATACTCTTCTCTTCGCCCTGTCCCTCTCGGGCTGCTCGACAAACTGTCGATTGAAATAACTTGCGCACCTCTTCGGGTCTGTCAACGTAACGTCGCCGAACATGACTGAGGTCTTATATTCCCTCCTACAAGGGTTCAAGAGTGACATAACCGTTGCCTACAATTCACCTATACCGGCTCCAATATTGCAACTTGTTCCGATTATACTCGCCGACCAGCTAGTTAACTTCCAGTGTCAGCTCCCTGTCTCAGGGGTCACTGGGCTTGGCACGGCGAAGCTCATCATGTTCATTTGTTTATCCAGTCGCCTCTGCTGGAAAGTTTGGTCTTACTTCGGGCTTTCTCATGATTGACGAATGTGAGGCGTTCAAAGGTGATGAAATCGTGTGGTCTGTTAATGGAGACAATTATGGGGAGGTGGTCTGATCCAAGGGAAACGACGGGTTGCCAGGTAACGTCATTTGTCAGACCAGGTGACACGATGGTTATGTGTGGCGAACTGTAACACTCTCCTCTAATTCTGGTAGGGGTGTCTTCATTGACCGTGCAAAACGTAGAGCTATTAATCTGCTCAGCCAGCGCTGTACCGCTCTAGTCGATTCCGAGGGCCGAATGCCACATCTCATGATGGACATTAAAGTCCCTCAGGACCAGACGATAATGACATTCCAAAAGCGAGCTAATGTCAGAATCGTAATCTGAGATTCAGCTATTTCTCGGCGCATTATAGTCCCCCAGGACCAGATGATTATGACCTTCCAAAAGCGAGCTAATGTCAGAAGATATCTGATGCGACGTAATACCCTGTCCCTCTGGGGCTGCTCGACAAACTGTCGATTGAAATAACTTGCGCACCTCTTCGGGTCTGTCAACGTAACGTCGCCGAACATGACTGAAGTCCTTTATTCCCTCCTTCAAGGTTTCTAGAGTGACTTAACCGTTGCCTACAATTCACATACCGGCTCCGATATTGCAACTTGTTCCGTTTATACTCGCCGACCAGCTAGTTAACTTCCAGTGTCAGCTCCCTGTCTCTGGGGTCACTGGGCTTGGCACGGCGAAGCTCATCATGTTCATTTGTTTATCCAGTCGCTTCTGCCGGGAAGTTTGGTCTTACTTCGGGCTTTCCCATGATTGACGAATGTGAGGCGTTCAGAGGTGATGAAATCGGGTGGTCTGTTAATGTAGACAATTATGGGGGGATGGTCTTATCCAAGGGAAATGACGGGTTGCCAGGTAACGTCATTTGTCAGACCAGGTGACACGATGGTTATGTGTGGCGAACTGTGACACTCTCCTCTAATTCTATTAGGGGCGTCCTCATTGACCGTGCAAAACGTAGAGCTATTAATCTGCTCAGCCAGCGCTGTATCCCTCTAGTCGTTTCCGAGGGCCGAATGCCACATCTCATGATAGACATTAAAGTCCCCCAGGACCAGACGATAATGACCTTCCAAAACGCCGCGATCTTGAAATTCTCCCGACTCATGAAGTCCACGATCTTACCTCGGAGTCCATTGCAATTAAATTGCAAAAAGGATGCATTTTCTGGGATTGGGACAACAACGGCTGGTGTTAAATGGAGGGTTTCGTACTCTGACGACGAGGGAGTTTCGTAATCTGATGACGACTCACTGGGGACTGTATTCACGCAGCATGTAGCAACATAGTCCCTTACATGGACAAGTCCAGAGCAACCCCTTAGATGTACCCACTCCTGACATCTATTGCATCTCACCGAAGGCTGGATATGGGTAAAGACGAGGATGTGAAAAACCCGAGCACAAATATATTGGTCCTGGGTTTTCCTCCGTCCCGGCACGGACCAAAAGAATCCGGAGATGCTGCTCTCAACAGAGAAGAACGAAACAAATACAAACATATGTACACTGAGGTGGTTGCCGCTGGCCGGAACGCTGATGATGTGTGGTTTCGGGTCAATCCGGTACGAGAGAATCCGCTGTCGTGGGATTGCGAAAATCGAGTGGTGCCGTTCTGTGGGGGCTATATGAAGACGTAGACCTATACCGACAAATTTCAGATGGAAAAAAAAAATATATAGAACATTGGTGGCGTTTATTTAATTGGGATAGCTGTTACAATTTTGATTTTTCAAAATAGTCTGGCTTAATCCCTTTTGTTGTTTTAATATTTAAAACAACAAGTTTATTAGTGGAGAAGGTTTGGCATTGTTCGCCAAGGGGTAAGGCAAGGAAGACTAGTTTCGATCCACGCCACTGGATCTCATCAGTTCCCTTTGTTTCTTGTTTGTGGATATTCTCCACCGAAGTTATTTTTCAATAACTTCTTCAACAAGAAACTTTTTATACCCAAACATCAATCGTCAGCTCGAAGTATAAACGTAAACAAAGAAAAACATTCAATGAGAAGTTTTTCTTTGGTAACCTAACACAACTCCGACGAAAGTGTTTACGAAACAAAGCAAACCTTCTTCCACTCGTATGTGTCGTTGATTTTTCAACAAATGCACATACCCAAATGCTGTTTGGTAGCTTATATACCAACAACACACAAAACCGTGCCAGTGTTTCTCAAATAGAACATTGGCGGCGTTTATTTAATTGGGATAGCTGTTACAATTTTGATTTTTCAAAATAGTCTGGCTTAATCCCTTTTGTTGTTTTAATATTTAAAACAACAAGTTTATTAGTGGAGAAGGTTTGGCATTGTTCGCCAAGGGGTAAGGCAAGGAAGACTAGTTTCGATCCACGCCACTGGATCTCATCAGTTCCCTTTGTTTCTTGTTTGTGGATATTCTCCACCGAAGTTATTTTTCAATAACTTCTTCAACAAGAAACTTTTTATACCCAAACATCAATCGTCAGCTCGAAGTATAAACGTAAACAAAGAAAAACATTCAATGAGAAGTTTTTCTTTGGTAACCTAACACAACTCCGACGAAAGTGTTTACGAAATAAAGCAAACCTTCTTCCACTCGTATGTGTCGTTGATTTTTCAACAAATGCACATACCCAAATGCTGTTTGGTAGCTTATATACCAACAACACACAAAACCGTGCCAGTGTTTCTCAAATAGAACATTGGTGGCGTTTATTTAATTGGGATAGCTGTTACAATTTTGATTTTTCAAAATAGTCTGGCTTAATCCCTTTTGTTGTTTTAAATATTAAAACAACAAAAGGGATTAAGCCAGACTATTTTGAAAAATCAAAAAAAAAAAAAAAAATATATATATATATATATATATATATATATATATATATATATATATATATATATATATATATAAATATATATATACCCCAAACAAAGACTAAATGCCAAATTTCAGCCAATTCGGTTGGATATTGAGGCCACAAGCTTCAAAATACCGAAAATGGGGGGCAATATGAAAACGTGGACCTATACTAAAAATTCTCTTTTGGAATACTAAACAAAATGTCATAAATACCAAATTTCATCAATTTCGGTTTGATAATGACGCTAAATCCTTCCAATATATCAATCTTTGATTTGGAAAGGCAGAAATTTGAGTATTCCTTACTTTACAATTCCTCTCCTATCATTAGATATAACGGCATTTGTAAGAAAAATTTCTTGGTTCTATTCAGATGAATCGGAGTGTATATGCTAAAAACGTTTTAAGTTTTTTATAATTTTTATTACAATACTATTTTTTTTTTTTGTTTTAATTTATGTCATTTTTTTAATGAAATATTAAGTTTTTACTCATTGACTATTTCCCCCACAAAAGTTTTCTACCCATGTGGACATCTAATGGTTATCGGACAATCACCAAAATCAACAGATTTCTTCCACTTTAGGACCAAATCACACAATAACTTCTCATCTTGTCTGAAACATCGTTTATAATTGAAAGGTTAGGAGTTTAAAAAGCTACTGTACAGTACAGTCTCGAAAATCTGAACACTCATAAATCCGGACAACACGGTGATCCGTATATTAAAATTGTCCGGATTATCGAGTATAGAAATCTCACAATTTTTATACCCTCCACCATAGTATGGAGGGTATATTAAGTTTGTTTTTCTGTTTGTAACACATCGAACTAATCATTTGCGACCCTATAAAGTATATACAGTGGCGGCCACCTAATTAGGGACGATGAAGGGTATTGCTAGAAGCACTATCGAGTGATGACAAAACGTACTGAGATTTCCCCATATGTGGGGGAAGTACAACCCACTTTTCTAAAAATGGTCTATATCAGCCTGGCTAGCTAATTAGGGACATTAGTAGTAAAATCAACTTTAATGTTAAATGAGGCACATTTTTGTACAAAAATTGCTTGAATTAGTTAGCTTGTAGTGTATTGAACTGATTTCATGCTTTACACCCACCGCGAGTAGTACTATAATCCCTAATAATGTGCTTTATGTCTTATTTTCCGTTAATTCAGCAAAAACTATATTTATTTGGCTCTTAATAAAAAAATATATTTTTAGTAATCCCAGACAACATTCCGAGCCATACACTGCAATTACCGCTCCATACTGGGTGTAGATTTCAGCATGCCATACCATATTTTTTATTTAAAAAAGCCTCATATCTCATCCTTAAAATAGGATTTTCACCCCAGTAACTCATCCAAACTGGTTAATCAGTAATTTAAGGATAAATGTACACCCAGTATGGAGCGGTAATTGCAATGTATGGTTCGGAGTGATGTCTCTGGTTACTTGAAATATCATTTTTGTTTAAAGAGCCAGATAAATCTGCATATTCGTGGTGTTTTAATGGAAAATAAGACCAAAAGCACATTACTATACATTATAAAACTACTTCGGTCCTTTAAAGGACTTGCGGTGGGGGAAATTATGAAATCATCTGAATACACTACTAACTAACTAAATACAAACAATTGTGGTATAAAAGTGTGTTCCAATTAACATTAAAATTGATTTTAGTACGAATGTCCCTAATTAGATGGCCAGACTAATATGGACAATTTTTAGAAAAGTGGGATGTCCTTCCCCCACATATGGAGGATCTCAGAATATTTTGACATCACTCGATAGGGCTTGTACCAATACCATTTATATAAAATTTATTTCATAAATTCTTCACTTTTTTAATGAAATTGAGTAATCTATTAAACTGTATTGATTGTCCCTAATTAGCTGGCCGCCACTGTCTATTCTTGATCAGCAATAATTCAGCAATAATTGAGATAGAACGAAATTTTTACCCGAGTGTTCTTTTCCATAGGCAGGTCAAGTTCGAAGATGGACTATATAGGTCCACGTTTTGGTATAGCCCCCATATATGGGTACCATCCGATTTAAGATATTTTGAGGAATGTAGATTTTTTACCAAACAAGCTGAAATTTGACATTTGAGGTTCCCAATAACTAGAAAACTTCTCCACTAAAATTGCCAATATAGGTCCATGTTTTGGTATAGCCCACATATAACGGTACCGCCCGATTTCAAGTATTTTGACGTTTTTAGCTATATTTGCAGACCGAATTAGCTATAATTTGTCATTTAGGGTTCCCAGTGATCAAGAAACTTCTCCAACAAGAATTATGGACATACAGTGGCGGCCATATAATTAAGAACGACATCGTATTAAAAAGTATTTGATTTGCTACGTTCCAAATATTTGAATATTTATATGGAACAAAATTTATAAATAAAGTACGCGGTAAGCACTTTTAAATAAAGCCAAAACATGTTTTAATTCTCCCTCGTTTATACGAAAGATACCACGATTTAGTAAAATAGTCATAAATCGACCTGGCCACATAATTAAGAACGATATAAGTAAAGGTTACTTTAAGGTATTTTTCATACACAATATGTGAATATATCGTTATGTATTTTAGAAATCGATTAATTTGATTCATTTTTAGTATCAAATGTCCTTCAATGGTACATATTATTGAGTCTAAGTTTGATAATTAGGGCATACCTAAGGTTTTCCAAAATTTGCCCATAATTTGACGAATTTATTTTATTTTTGGGATCTAAAGCCACAGTTTTGGCTTCCTCTCATTCTCTCGACGACGCTCTAAACGATACCCTGTGATTGTCGTTCCATAGTCGGAGCTTATTTACCCTTAAATTGGCTTTTGTCCCACTTGTTTGAGTCCTTTACGAGGGATTTGTCTGGGAAATGGTTTCATAAGAGTCATTTCCACCTTATAAAGTGGTAGGATTTTTGTCCTCAGGTAGTAGACAGGAAATGAAAGAATAATATAACGTCTACACCAAAATTGGAAGAATTCCACACCGAATATAACATTTATTAACATAATGTTTTGAAAGCTCAAATTCCACAATAATGTTGTGTATGTACATCAGACATTAGTTTATACAAACATTGTATTTTCATCCATAAAAATTATTGATTTTACTAGTTTTGATATTAATATGAGCTTCATTGATTAAAAAGTCTTACATAACTATACCTACCACACCCACAAAGACATTGTGCAATGAAGGCTTTCAAAATATTATACCTTTCTTTTTTGTTTGGTGTACCGTTAGGCCACTTTTTGTACAAAACGAAATTATTTTTTTTATTTCCTGTCTACTACCTGCAGACAACAATCCTACCGATTTATAAGGTGGAAATGGCTCATACGAAACTATTTCCCAGACAATTCCCTCGTAAAGGACTCAAAGAAGTGGGTTCAAAACCAATTTAAGGGTAAATAAGCTCCGACTATGGAACGACAATCACAGGGTATCGTTTAGAGCGTCATAGAGGGAATGAGAGGAAGCCAAAACTTTGGCTTTAGATCCCAAAAATAAAATAAATTCGTCAAATTATGAGCAAATTTCGGAAAACCTTAGGTATGCCCTAATTATCAAACTTGGACTCAATAATATGTACCATTGAAGGACATTTGATACTAAAAATGAATCAAATTAATCGATTTCTAAAATACATAACGATATATTCACATATTGTGTATGAAAAATACCTTAAAGTAACCTTTACTTATATCGTTCTTAATTATGTGGCCAGGTCGATTTATGACTATTTTACTAAATCGTGGTATGTTTCGTATAAACGAGGGAGAATTAAAACATGTTTTGGCTTTATTTAAAAGTGCTTACCGCGTACTTTATTTACAAATTTTGTTCCATATAAATATTCAAATATTTGGAACGTAGCAAATCAAATACTTTTTAATACGATGTCGTTCTTAATTATATGGCCGCCACTGTAGGTACACGTTTTATTGTAGCCCATCATATAACGGTACCGACCGATCGATCAGAGTATATCATGGTGGGGGGTATAAAAGTTCGGACTTACCGCTTTTTTACTTGTTTACACTAACAGCATATTTTTGTTTCTATATTTCATTTAAGTGTTCGGTTTTAGTAATTGCAATTAAAAACAAGTAAGAAAAGTCTATAGTCGGACGGAGCCGACCATGGGATACCCTATACCACTATCCCTGAACAATCGCTCTCCACGTTATCTAGCAAACACTTTATTGCAATTTACATCCATAAGTAGGCTACTTTGCGAAATATATATGTCCTCAAGGAATTAAAATATCGACCAAAAATAAAATTTTTATATTTTTCATGCAAAAGTAATGGTCCATTTCACCCGCTAAAGAATATCAGATCATCATTCAAAATTGTAGGCATCTTTTTCGACCTATACTCTTACCCGGTGCAAAATTTCGCGACTATTGATGTATAATTGCGACTTCTAGCGAGTTTATTATTACACTACCAACAAATTACGGAATATATTAGGCTGTAACTCTGTTATCTGATCATGTACATCAACATAATTGACATCAATTGAAAGATCAAGCGTTCCACTTTCATGTATATCTCACTTGTCCGAAATGTCACTTCCAGGAATTAAGATATAAGCTGAATATTAAAAATTTTCACAATTTTCACACAAAAGTTTTGGTCCATTTAACCCTCTAAATACTATCTGATCGCCATCTCAGATTGCTAGCTTCTTCTTCGTCATGTAGACTTCCCTTATTTAAAATTTCGAGGCGATCGGACTATTATTGCGACCTACAGAGCAGCTGCAAAATCGGATAAAAATTATGTTTTTGGTCCATTTCACCCGCTAAATATTTCACGATCATCACCAATAAGAATAGGGATCTATTCTGATCTGAACCCGACCTCCATACAAAATTTCGTGACGATCGGTCCATAATTGCGGCCTGGAGCGTGTTTACAATTTATAATGGACAGACGGACGGACGGACGGACGGACGGAAGGACGGACGGACACACATCTCAAAATCGCTTTATCTCGTCGAGATATGAAGATTGGTATACCACATTGGGGGTCTCCGACGAATATTTCGCGGTGTTACATGAATTTTTACCAAAACAAACTTATAATACCCTTTTCCACATTGTGGTATAGGGTATAACTAGTAAGGAAGGAATAAAAGTCGGGCGGGGCCGACTATTTGATACCCTACACCACTGTGAATATTTAAAATATATATAGCGTGTTTGGTGCAGCGAATACGTGAAATCGGCCGAAAATATATATGTGGGCTATATCCAAATCAGAACCTAATTTTCACCAAAAGCAATAGCGTTCTTCCTATTGCAAAAAAATATATTCCCCAGTTATCAGCTGAATCAGAGAATAAATGCGACCTGTACGTTGCAAACGGACGGACTGACGGACATGCATAAATCGACTGAAAGTGAACTATGGGTCTATATCTTTTCCTTATGCATGTTACATACAAATGCACTAACACATAATACCCCTTATCACAGTGTGGTGTAGGGTATAAATAGCATTATACCATGCATCACGAGTGGCTTAATAATAAAAAATAATTTATTTTTGGCACTATTCGGTAATCCGGACAATTTGGTACTATTCGGTAATCCGGACACCCACGAAACACGTGGAGTCCGGCTTATCGAGATTACACCGTATGTGTTTTCCATAATTTGGCGTTTAATGCAAATTTTTGTAATTTGAAAAAGCGAATGAACAGAACTATTGCTATCATTATACACGCTCAGGTATCAATTCATTGAGTACACAGAAAAAATTGTAACCATTTGATAAAAAAAATTCAAAAATCTGATTAATTTTTAATTGATTTTTTGCCGATAAAAGTAATGTTCACATTGACAATCGTCGATAAAAAATTTGTTGTTTTCATTAGAAATTATTTTGATAAAGCAATTCTTATATTAACTAAGAATTTTGTTGAATTTTCTTCAATCGAAAAATTAGTTTTCATATTAAAACACTGGTTTATTGATTATTTAATTTTTATTTGATAAACAAATTGTCACATATACAATAATATTTGTTAAATATCAAAGTAAATATTAATAAAAATATGTTCATATTTACAATTATTTTGTTGATTTTTTTTTTTTTTTTTTTTTTTTGTTAAATACAAACCCAAAAGCCACAAAAAGATAGATACATACACATATTTACAATTATTTTGTTGATTTTTTTTAAATACAAACCCAAAAGCCGCAAAAAGATAGATACATACACACGCATTTATATATGGTGGTTGCTTCTTTTGTTGAAATGTATAAATGCCAAACACATAAAACACACAAAAGCAACAACAGACGCTAGGTACATACACATTTATAAACCGTACAAGAAATAACAAATAAAAGAAAATGGAATGGAACGATTTATAACAAAATAATAATTTAGCGTCACACTTCAATTTAAATAGAAGACAACAAATAAAACACTTTTAAATATGAAATACAGGAATCTCGTTGAACGCTTCTCGTTGGTATGGTGATGAAGCTTTTAATCAAAATTTGCGGGTTGTCTTTTTTTCTGTGTATGGGTTCCTCACGTCTATTTATACATATGGAGCAAGAGACCTCAAATAGTTCGACCTTAATATTCTTCAGCCAATTAATTGCTAACCTGGCCTCCTTTGAATGAAGGGAATTATTTTTTAACCTTCAATGCACGGTCCTTCAGCCTTATAGGGATCTGTTATATATTTACTATTTCATAAGTAAAATCCTTGTTTAACGAAATTAAGATATCTTCGGAAAAGCATCTGTACCAGCTATAGGATTACTAACTTCATTCGAAATTGGAGAAATTGGAGAAATCATCAACTGACCATCTCCTCCCATCTCTGTCGTAATCGTGATACATTTTTTAGCCCCTTTAATAAAACTTAGCACTGTTGAACAAAGCGGCTGTCGGAAGGGGGTTTGTGCATCTATCCATTGGGAAAGAGTGCAAACTCTAGCGGCAACAGCACAATCAGCACACATCCGCTTACCACAAAATGTGCCAATGAGAGAATTTGCCAAAATTTACCATAAATTTACAATCGAAAATCCTTTTTACAGATGTGGAAATCCGTAAATGCGGGCAAATGGCTATGCTTATGTATTCAGCAGTTATGTGTATGTATGCGTGGATATGTGTGAGTTAAAAATGTTTATATAGGAATTTTTGTTGAATGTACACTGCATCGAAAATGTGTGCAACATTCGGCAAAAGTTTTGTAAATACGAACCCCATATTGCATGAAATCCAAAAAATTGTAAAAATAATAGAATACTTTGTTAAATCACTGTTATACGAAATGCTTAGATATGTATGTGAATATTGGTTGTATTTAATGTGTTCGTCGATGTTTGCACAACTGTGATTACACTCGTTCTCTCCGCCACCGCTTAATGTGAATAACAAATATTAGCGCAGATTTAGATCGAACAAGTAATCGAATGAAAAAAAAAACGACTGCAGGGAACGCAACAAAAACGAAATAAGGATAAATGATGACAACTAATTGAAAATGTATTAAAAAAAAAATCAATTGCTTTACACATTTGCATAATTTTCCGAACAAATATCCAACGATTTAAGTGCATTTTGTTGGGTAAGGTTTTAAGCTAAACTTTATTAAAAATTTAGAGGTATGTTAGAGAGAGTTTGTAAACGGATGTAAACACCGCACGTATGTAAACACCGCACGTATGTAGTTCAGAATCGTTTTCCTGGTCAAAACTGTAACTTCTGAACGGATAAAGATATTTTCATAACATGTTTTTTGTCGATATATATCATTTTCAGCTTTCAGATACATCAAAAGCGTTCAAATTTGGCCTAGTGGTTGCAAAGGAATTCAAGGTCAAAGTTAAAACTTTGAGTTTTTTCATATTTTACATCAAAATAAGAGTGTTTTTGAGCTTTTCATATGTTCCAATATATTAAAAATTTTATTTATAAATTTACTAAAAACTAGCCTCAATAAGAATATTATTCAGTGCGACATGCACTTGTTAAAATAATGGATTAATAGGAGGTTTTGTAAGTAGTTACGACTACCAATAGGTACTATAAAAACCCATAATTTAGTAAGGATTTTTGTTTTGCTGGGTGGCAATGAACAGCAAGCGTTTTATTTGAGAGATCCCATCATGAAGAAGAATATACTTAAGAGAAAAATTATTTTCTAGTTCTTGGTGCATTCATAAATAAAACACTGTAATTTAATTTTTTTAATTATCCAGCAAAGCAATTGTACCGACGCACAGTGGTGGCACTTACATGGGAAGGTGTGGCAAAAATACTTCTAAATGCTATATCGGACTGAAATTGTTATCAATGGGTCATAGTGGCCTAAAAACACTCTACGTAAAATATTGGGGTCCTCGGTCCAAAATTTCTCGTGGTTCCCATGAAACGAATCATCGTGAATTTAAGTATTTTACGATTACCAAGACATTGTTCAACCAAATTTGCTGTAATCCGGTACCAGGAGCTATTATTGCAGTATTGGTCCATGATTTGGTTTACTCCCCTATGATTTATATATCGATTTATTTGGGCAGATATCAACCAAATATTCTAAGCGACTATGTTCTTATAATGATCTCAGACTTCAGAACACCATCTTATAAAGAAATGTCATATCGGTCCATTTTTGACCACAGCCTCCATATAGGGTTACCATCTTTTTCTTGGTAATTTATAAGATTTAACCACATTTGTCTGCAGAATTACTTGTAATAATGTATTTTTGGTTCTCAATGCGGGGAAAAATTTCCACTTTTTAGCGTGGTCCAACATTAGGGTGTCCCAAAAATAAAATAAGTTATTTGTTAAAGTGAATACCCCCATATCTTTTTTTCGCGAGTTTTCATTACAGCTCTAAGTTACCATGACCATAGAAATCGCTAATAGTACAAAAAAAAATTAGGAAAGGATAATAAAATTACTTAAAAATATTCCAAAAAATATAGATTCAGCAACTAAAAAAGGGTGTTAAACTTTTGGTCATGATTGCCAAAACCGCAAATTTCCGCAAAAATCTATACAGGTTTCAAATCTACAGGCGCTAGGATTCAATTTGGTACTAGTGGCCATTTATGCGAATTTGTGGAAAGTAACTTAAACTTTAAGGAAATCCATACATCTATATAAAATATTTAGAGGAATTTTCATAACAAGAAAAATGAAGCTAAGGCAACTTACTAAATGATTCAGCTTAAGTTAAGGCATTAAAAATAGTCCTTTGTTTCATAAATTCGCTCAAAATATAACCATTTTTCTCATTTTTAAATACAATTTTTTCTTCAAAATTAGTCATGTTTGTGAGGCTTTTTCTCCTCAAGAACCGCAAAAAATGAAAAAAATTGTGTTTCGAAAAATTTGGAATGTTTTGAAGCGATTTGCATTTTTAAATTTTTAAAACGATGTCATGATTTTATTTTATTTTTGTCGTTGGGCGCATTCACTATGCGACGCAACGTCCGATGTCGGATCCGAACTCGTAACGATAACTTAACGAAAGTTGTGTGAAGTGGTTGACACAATTTCGGAACGAAATCGGATCGACTTCGCTCCGTTTTCGAAAGGAAATCGGATGAAAATCCTTGGGAAATTCGGATGGGAAATTCTTTCTCCCGAATTTTCGTAGAGATTTCTGAACGATTTCTGAATAATGTCGTATGAAAATCGGATGTACCTTCTGAATCTTCGTAAAGATTTCTAAACGATTTCGGAATAATGTCGTATAAATATGGAAGGTAAAAAAATTCGCCTTTTTCACGAATTTTTCTTTTTTATGTTCTTTATTGGAAGATTGTAATTTCAAACGTTTCTAACTGATTTTCAGTATTGTTATCATTTTGTAGTACAGAAGGGAAATTTACTTCCAACATTCGCTCAGAATTCGGTATATCTTCATTTCTCTCCGAATTCGTATCGAAATCGGAAGAAAAACATTGGTATATTTGAAGGGAAATTTACTTCCAACATTCGCTCAGAATTCGGAACGAAAAATCGTTGGTATAGAAATCGGAACGAAATCTAACGATTTTGCTTCCGAAATTGTTCAGAGGTTTCGGACATCCGACATTTGGTTAGCTGGGTATATACTTATTTGGCCGTTTGTGTGTTCGGGTGTGTGGGTGTTTGTAGTAACGAACAGGTTTTGATGCTGCTGTAAACTGAAGGTGGAAAGGGCAAGTTGAGAGGGGGAAGTTCGGAGGACGTTATTCGGAATTTCCCCCCTACATACCACCATCCCTCCGAATCTTCGAACAACCTCCAAATGCCAAACAACCCCCAAATACCAAATTACAGGCAATTTGAGCAGAAAATCTAGATAAAAATTGTGAAATGCTTGAATTCGGGTGGTATAGGTGTTATACCAACACCTGGATCTATGTCCACAAATTTTGGAGAGGGAAGTAACAGCCAATTCGGGTTAAAAATTAAGATAAAATCCTCAAAATATCTGAAATCGGGTGGTACCGCTATATCGAGCTATAAGAAAAAATGGATTTGAATAAAACAGACAGACTTAATTTTTTGTTTGATCGAAAATATATATGGGAGCTATATCCAAGTCTTAACCGACATCAATATAATTTGGCAAACGTTCTTTCTAGTTCGAATTCGGTGACAAATTCCAAATTGCATAAAAATTGTACAGAATTTGGGTATTTGGTGCACTAAATAACTCAAATTGTGTGAAAATATATACGAGAGCTGCACGAAAACTTTCTGTCCTAGACAAACCTGGGTGTTGCCAGCTGCCACTTGATTTTTTTTTTGGAAAGTTTGACAGTATTTAGCGTAAGCGTACTCTCAGGAAGTTTGTCATATGGCCATGTTTTATGTTGTTTACAGTGCCTTGAAAACATCACTTTGAAAAAAATGGAATTTACTTGTAAACATTTTCGTCCCATAATTTTTCACAATTTTCGACGTGGATAATCACAGCAAAAGTGCATCGATCAAATTGAATCTTTGTATGGCGATAAATAGTCCGGTCAAAATAGACATGCATATAAGGGGGAAATAGCAAAAACTCCCACAAAGCTGAATTTTGGTGGAGAGCTAGGGTTGGCCATTAGAAGCAACGTCCTAAAAGTCCCCATCGATCCCATGTGTGCAAAACAAGTTACGCGGGGTCAAAGGTCATTTTTGGAGGCATTAGTCAGTTTTTTTAATTTTTCTCAAACGGTAAGACTTAGCAAAAGCCGGCTAAAGTAAAAGTTGTAGATTCAATAATTGTCTACAAGATTGGTCTTTATAATTCTTAAAAAAGACTTACCGTTTTCGAGATATCGCGATCTAAAGGTCAAATAAAAAATTAGCCGCGTAAGTACATTATGAGGCGAACCGGTTAAAGTAACGACACTGTGTGTTAGATACTTCCGTAAGCTTTCAAACGATATCCACTTTGCAGTAATCGGTTCAGTAGAACCGGGTCTAACCCGGTTTTTAAATTTGGCCTTTCAGGTCTAATAACCGGCGAACCGGATCCGCAACCGTTGAAAATTATACATTTCCGTAATCAGCGCAACAAACCCTACCTTCGGACAAAACTTGAAAAAAATCGGAGAGTTTTCGTTGGGGTCGTTCCCGTTGGGCTTTCGATTATACATGTGGGTTAAATGCGCTATTTTTGCATAAAATGACTCTAACATTGAATAACTCTACTAAACACACCTCGATTTTGTTGGAATTTTTTTAGAAGATAGCTATAATTTCGCTCTTCAAGAAAATATATATTTTTTGGGGGGGACAGACCCGATTACTTCGCTTATTTTAGCCGGTTCGTCTGAATATGTGCATATTTCCCTTATAAGTGCATAAAAATCATGTCTTTTTTAGAACAGCTATATCTCAAGAATGGTTCCTTCTAAGAAAAAAATTATAAGGGTCAAACTTGTAGGTAATTTTTCTGTCTACAATATTTACTATAGTCACTTTTTGATTAGATCAACCGTTTTCCAAAAATAAATCCGAAAACCTAAAAACCCTTAAATTTTGACCTTTGACCCCGAATAATTTTTTTTGCACACATGGGATCGATGGGAACTTTTAGGACGTTGCTTCTAATGGCAATCCCGAGCTCTCCACCAAAATTCAGCTTTGTGGGAATTTTTGTTATTTCAATGTCTATTTTGACCGGACTAAAAGGCCATCCCATAGCACTACGAAAAACTGATTTAATGAACTCAATGGTTGCCGACACTTGCCAAAAAACGAAGGTCGTGAGGGTCGCCCTAAAACGGCCGTTCTTAGGAACTCGAAAAAAACAGGAATCGACAGTATGGGTCTTCGAAAGCAAGTCGAATCCAACGAAAGTTATTCATGGAAAAAACACTTCGAAGCAAATTTTCGTCTGTTTATTCAGCAAAACTGTCAACGTAGGACGGTTAATTTTGTGTAGTACACTACATTTTGTTTGCCTGAAACTTCCTGAGAAATTCCAAAAACCAACAAGAGAAGACGAATCATTTTGCACCATGACAATGCGAGGTCTCACACTTCGATTTAAACTAGCGCCAATTTGACTGGAGAAATCGTGAAATTGATGGGTCATCCGTTTTAATTGTTACTCCAGATAGTTATCGTGCTGTCCTCGTATGGGAGTTATGTCCAAACCTGAACCGATTTGCACCAAGAGCAATAGCGTTCTTAATATGGCTAAAAAATGATACTCCCAATTGTTAGCTGAATCGGATAATTAACGCGACATGTACGTTGCAAACAAAAATACATGGGCGGACGGACGGACATACATAAATCGACTCAGAAAGTGATTCTATGTATATCCACAAAAGAATCTATGGGTCTATCTCACTTCCTTTTGCATGTAACATACAAATACACAATGACATAATATCCCTTACCACACACAATGTGGTATAGGTTATAAAAAGGTCAAACACCAATAAAAGCACCATAAAAATGCAAAAATTTAATAAAAATTAAAAAAAATTTATTTTTTTTTCATTTTTTTGAAATTAAAATTTGTTAAAAAAATAAAAAAAGGAAGAACGGCGTTAAATGCGGCCAGGCCGAACTTGTTACACCCCCCGCCACGAGTTGTATTGAAATAACACGGAACAATTATTTTCCTTTCGTTTATGAAGAAGACTAAATACCAAATTTCAGGAAGCTCGGTAAAACGTGGCTAACCTTCAAAATACCGAAATTCGGGAGGTACGGTTCCATGGGGGCTATATCAAAACGTCGATCTATACCTACAAATTTCTGGCGGAACGTTTTTAGACTCAAAGAAGACTAAATGCCAAATTTCCGATATTTCGATAAAACAAAAAACAGAAAATCAAGAGGTACGCTCCTTTCTGTGGGGTATGGTAATCGAGAGGAACTCTTCGAAACACGTACCTATACCGACGAATTTAAGTCAGAAAGACTAAATACCAAATTTCAGCCATTTCGGTGGGTTGCTGTGACCATAACCTTCAAAATACCGTAAATCTGGAGGTACCGTTCTATGGTGGCTATATGAAGGCGTGGACCTATACCGACAAATTTAGAGGGGAAAGTTGAATACCCCCCACTGAGGACCAAATACCAAATTTCAGCCATTTCGGTGGATTATTGTGGCCACAGCCTTCAAAATACCGAAAATTGGGAAGTACCGTTCCGTGGGGGGCTATATATACCCACAAATTTCTGGGGGAAAGTTCAATACCCCCAACGAAGAATAAGTACCAAATTTCAGCCAGTTCGGTGTGATAATGAGGCTAAAACTTTTAAAATAACGAAAATCGGGTGGTACCGTTCTAAGGGGGCTATATCAAGACGTGGAACGATATTGCCCATTTGCAATATCAAACGTCCTAGGAGCAATATAAACTTCTATACCAAATTACAGAGCTCTATCTTAAGAACTACGAGCTCTATCTTGATTTCAACAGACGGACGGACGAACATGGTTATATCGACTTAGAATTTTACCCTGATCAAGAATATATATACCTTGTAGGGTATCCGATGAATATTTCGATGTGTTACAAACTGAATGACAAATTTAATTATACCCTCCATTGTGGGAAACGGAAAGAGGACTTTGTTCCACTCTATTCCCTTAAAGTTCTAGTTCACTAAATTTGGAATTTCACTAAAATTTAGAACCTGAGAAAAAATAAAATATCTCACTTCGTGTAAACGCTACGGCAATTTATTAATACGGTTCTTAAAGTCACAATATCTATTATAGAGAAATAGCTATTTCTTTTTCCAGAAATTTGGAAAAATGTCTCATTTGGGAAAAAATTTCGTTTTAGGAGCACGCCAGACCCACCCCTTCTAATTTTTTGGCCTAATTTGTTGGTTCCCTTAGTTTCAATATGATTACTATCGAATCCCATACAGGAACTAACAATTGCTGAGGACAAAAAATCGGGTTTTGGCCTGGAAAATCGACTTCTGAACAATTAATTGTACACCGTAAACATTTAACAATTTATATTGTGACCCATGCACAGTGGATCCACCCATTGGCCAAAAATAAAAAAATGAATGTCAAAATTTTGGTACAACATCTGGCAACTCTGACAGCTATGACATGGACCTTTTTAAAAATATATTAATTTTTATTTCATTCGAACGCGACCTTCTTAAGAATAGCTTCAAAAGTCGGAACATTTGACTAATAATTTTTTGTTGTGAATACAACCTATATTTTAAGTGCAAGTAAATATATTCAAAATATCGCGAAACTAATACGTATAGCAAAATATTATAGTGGATTTTAAGGACGAAGGTAATAGCTTAATTTTTATTAAAAATAGTGTTTTAGCGTGTTGTGGAATTCTAGTTAGCTGCATATTTTCTTGGTGTATTTTGTAATGCCAATTCGATCATATACTTAAATTTGACCTAAGGTATTAGTCATGATGCCCACCAGTGCCCACCTCGGGAATAATTTTCCAAAGTAGCTCATGGATTTAAGATTATTCAGTATTAAAATCAGCTGCCATCTAGTGCCAGACTATAAATGGTGGGTCGCTGACTAAAGCTGCCCAAGAATAGGGTTTCTATGGATATATTAGCGTATAATTCTGTTATCTGACCACGTACATTAACATAATTGGTATCAGTGGCAAGATGAAGAAATTTTCTTCCAAATTTATCTTACGTTGCACAGAGGGGAAACATAGGCCTAAAGTTGCTCAAAGCTCAAAATATGACAATCTTTTTTTATAAAAAAAATGTTGATAAACGGCAACCAGACTCTTTTCTACATTTGCTGTAACCATCCTCGACTTTGTAAGATTAACCAATCCAATGTAGCAGTCGATTGAACTCAGCCATACTGAAAACAAAAAGTAAATTTTCGAAAACTAAGAAATTAGGTGAACATTAAAATGACATTATTTTCGCGAAAATTTATATTTTTCAAGATTTATTGTTTTTGTACAGTCTCCGAACAAGATTAGCATTTAAAATTTTCAGATTGATTTTATATCTTTGCTCTTTAATAATGGTGATACATATCCTCTTTATGAAAATTTTTTATGATAATTTTTAAGATTACTACAATTTCAATAGTGAAAAAAGTCTATTTCCCCGTCGTTTCCCGACCATAGTTTATTCTAATGTTTTATGCGCTTGAGTCTCAAATATCAGATTCAATCATAAAAAATTGCGCATATTTGCGCCATTCCGCAAAAATCTAATTTTTCTCAACTAAAATATGAAATAGTTTTATATGGAATTGCAAGGTCTACTCACACTAAATTTTGTTCCGCTTTATAACCGGGACTCTTATTTATCAGACTAAACCAACAGCTATCAAATATGTCTGCATTATTCAGAAACATTCACGGCTTTTCTCATGCGAATTGAGAAAAATTTAATTTGAGTAAGTTTCAAAAAATAAAATTTGGAATGAAATATATGTATATGGAACTATATATACATCTGTACCGATTTGTTTGAAAATAGTCTCAATGTTTTTTTAGGCTAGTTCAGGTTGCATGTGTCAAATTTCAGTGATTTTGGTGCATTTTTATCTCATATCAGATGCGAATATATATGGAAGCTGCATCCAAATCTGGACCGATTTTCATTATTTTCTGTAGGATAAATCCTTGTACAGAAGATATGCTTTGTGCAAAATTTTATAGCAATCCGACTATAAATGAGCTTTCTAGGGCTTTTGATCAACTTTTAACACAAATTTCCCCTCTGTGCGTTGGCGGTACGTGACTTCTAGGAAGAACGTTATAAGATATATATTTAAAATTCTACCAAATTTTCGGAAAAAAAATGTTGATTTTTTTAATCCGCTAAATTGGTTGGATTTTATGTTGCATCATAACATAATCGGGACCTTTGTTCATGTCATTTGGTATTAACAGCATAAAACAATTCTTACCGTATACCCCCTCCAGAGGGGAAAGGGGGGAGAATGTTACGCTCATGGTTTCATAAAACACTCTTCGCAGCAGCACAAAGCTGTAACTAGCGCATTAGCTTGATATTTACACGGGAAATATTTTTGGCCACTTTCTCCATACAAGTGGATCCACTGTGCCATGTTGGGATTTGCTAAACCCTTGGAAAACATATCGGGAGTGATTTCAAGACAAGAAGGTGGTCATACTAACGCATTAACTCGTCTCTATCTATATCATGTTTTGTTTTCCATTAATTTTTATAAGGATATTTTTAATTCCTTCTACAATTGTTAAATTTTACATTTCAACCCAATTTTGTTAAAAACGAAAACAAATCGATTTAATTTTCCTTAACCAGCATCGCATCTGTTGTTGATTTCAAAGAACATTTTAAATTTCTTGACATCACAAGTAAATGACAAAACAAGAGAGAGCGAGATTTTAGCTAAGCAAAGAAAATTGTCGTTTTACGTTTTTGTACGAAGTTGACTAAACAAAACCACATCAGTTGAATAGAATGTCATTACAATATACGTATTTATTCTCCTGCTGGTGCCAGCAGGTATTAAAGCTGTGACTGAAACTCATATTACAACTATTACAACAACAACAAACTAAACAGGAGTAAAAGTGGGAAGAACAAACTAAAATTTGGAGTAGGTACATTGTAAATTGAAAAGAAAATACGAGTAATTATAAACCACTGATGTCTTTTGTAGTTACTACGGAATTTCCTAATTTTGTAAATAATCCCTGATTACAAGCCTTAAATGGGCAAAGGTGCAGAGGAAATAATAGGGCTAGATCTGTGCCGTTTGCCTTTATGAAGCTACAATAAAAGAGTTAAGATAGCGATAAGTAGGAGGATTCCCCACCAAGAAATCTTACCTTAATAAAAGAAACGTAGAAATGGGAAACTAAAGGTGTCTGACGGTATGGCGAAGCAACGTTTAAGATTGATTTTTAACATGAAAAAACTCCCAAGCCCAGTTGAGAAAGAAAGAGTGATCTAGTCGCGAGCCAAGGAGGTGGTCTAACTACGGTACACCTTTGGAACAAGCGATATATATACATACATATGTATACTCATATAACAAGTAGTGATATCCAACCTCAAAAGTGATCCCTTAACACTGGTGGTGTTAAGCGAGCTCGTGACTATCACTGTTTGAACGGAACCTCGTTGATACCTGTTCGTCTCAACGAGTATTGGGCTTAGTTGTCAAGTCGTTGTAGTGGTAAGGAGGCTATGCTGCGGCCGACCTCAGTTCCTTCACTAAGCAATATCTCATGGATATACGAACTTTTACTAAAAATCCCAAAGAACCCGAAAATAAATATTCGACTGATGTACTAGGTGGCACCCACAGTCTTCACTTAAACAAGTGCATCAGGTTCATTCTCCCTGACTATTGACAGCGAATCAACAACTCTCACCAGCAGCTCAAGCTCTTGTGTGGAACGGACTGTGGCTAAGGGCGGGGACAAAAGATTGCTGAACCGATTTGACCCACTGCACAGTGGTCCCACTTGTATGGAAAAGATTGCCAAAAATAGTTCTAATCGAGCTACCGCCTCCAAATTTTAAACGTAGGTTTATAACAAGCCAAAAAGATAGAAAACTATTTTTAGTGGATGTAGGTCCATATTTGGGTATAGCTTCCATAGAAAGGTACCGCCCGATTTGTGGTATTTTGATGATTTTGGCCAAATTAACCAACCGATTTGGATGTTATTTTGCATTTTGAGTTCTGAGTGAAAAAACTACCACCTTGCAAAAAATATTCAATATAGGTCCACGTTTAGGTATAGCCGCCATATAAATGTACCCTCAGATTTTCGGTATTTTGACAATTTTAGCGAAATTTTCCAACTGATTTGGCTTTAATTTGGCATTTTGAGTTCTGAGTGAACCAAATACCTCTATGCAAAAAATGGTCAATATCGGTTTTCGTTTAGGAATAGCCCCCATATAAATGTACTTCCCGATTTTCGAAATTTTGAAGATATTACCCACATTTTCCAACCGATTTGGCTGTAATTTTGCATTTTGAGTTCTGAGTGAGCAAAATACCTCCTTGCCAAAAACGTTCAGTATAGGTCCAAGTTTAGGTATAGCTCCCATATGAACGTACCTCCCGATTTTTGAAATTTTGACGATTTTACGGGCGTGGTGTAAGAGGAATAACTTAGCGGGTGGCAGATGGGGGCAGCTGGACTTTTTTTAATCGTAAACTAGAGACTTTCCCCTGCCTTCTAAAAAAAATTTCGAGACTCACAAATGCTCACAACATTAATAAAACTCAACATAAGTTAATAGTAATTATATTAAAAATAGTAGAAAAAGTCGTTTATTAAGAATTTATTTTTAATGAAGTTAGAAAACGAATTTTGAATTTGTTTTTTCGTAAAAACATTGCCAATGCCATCATCTATAAGTTTCATTTTGAAAATTGCACATTTACCTCTCCAATTTTTTATGATTTTACTCATGACCTACGAATGCTTTGCTGATGTACTTTTCGTTTTTAAGGCCTCACATGCAAATCACAACTTCTTCGATTTAACTTGGCATATAACCGCTGTAAATTTACAAAAATAAGGCTGGATGTTAAAAATTTGATATGTTTAGAGAATATTTATTTCAATCGCAATAAAATTTGTCGCCATCAATTTTTCGATTTTTGTCCACGGGCGGAACCACTGTGCACTGGGCTGGATGTTTTATCGTCGAACAAATCCGACAAAACAAGCCAAAGAAGCAATGGACAAGAAATTGTACTGAAGGGCAGTCACGTATCCGAAATAACACGTAAACGTACACTTTTCCATGTAAATTTGGGTTTATGTATTTCGAAAGGACTGTCTTTTATATGTCAAAATCACTCTCTTGCTTTGTAGCTGTCGAGTAGAATGTAAACTCGCGAATAACACAGAAAGTCTTAAAACAAATTTATGCAACACATTATTGAAACAAACCAAAAATTTTATAGACAAGTTTTAAAGGAGGTTTCATTCATTATTTTGAATAAATCAATAAAATAAAATAATTCAAAATACCGACACATTTTATTTTCTCAAACAAAACAAATCACACACATTCCAATGTTTGTATGCATATCGTGGGTGTCATGTGTGTTCCATACGTCTTTTTTGACATCTTGAGATAAATGTAACTTAGTAGATTTTAAACCATGCTCTTTCAGATTTTTTAATCGGGTTTCTTCTGTCTTCTATAGTTTTTGAGAAATTCAGATGTCAATATAATCCATATCCGCTTTGTGACGCAAAAAATCCTCTCTTTTTGTTACATATCCATGGAACAAAAAGAGACAAAAACGAATTGCTCCGCCCCAAAAATCATGGCATTTGGAACAAAAAATTGCCCAGTTTTGTTAAGTTACAAATAATGTGGTGTATGGAACAAATTATTTTAAAGGACTGGGTTTAAAATCTAAATATTTTTGAATAACGTAATTTTATATGAAAACCACAATTTCTTTTCGCTTAAGGTAACGCATGTTATAAAAAATTCCCTCGTTTTAAGACAAGATTTTGATTTAAGTCCACAAAAATATACGCAGATACGTTCATTCGTCTTGATGTTAGCGTAGACACCGACTACAAAAATGGTATGTTGAGAAAAACGCGTTTATAGTTTTTATGTTACATTAGTAATGCAATCGAAATTTTTACCTCATATTCTACGCTACTTCTATACATTTCAAATAAATAAATGTTAAGGAGACCTATAATAATAGTCCTAAATGTATTTATTTACTCATATAAATGTTTCATTTGAAGTCGTGAATTTTCAACCTCACAGTAGCACTTCACATAAGGGAGGTGGAACACAATTGATAAAAAGTGGTTGTGTTGAAATGTGACAAAATGTGTTCCATGTGACACAAACAGCCAAAAACAGGAAAAAAGAACCCATGGAACAATTCAGCAACCTTTTGCAAGTATAACAAGTGAGCCAAGTCTATAGTCGGGTCGGGGACGACTATGTGATACCCTACACCACTACCCCTGTTCATAAGCTTTTGACTAATAAAATTCTAAATATTAAAATTGGTATAGCTTAGCGCCTTTGCTCTGAATGTCTACATTAACACATGTCAATTTTTTTGAAACGCATTTAAGTGCATCGACAGTACAACCCAAATAAAAAATGGAAAAGTGGGATGTATGCCAACCATCAATAGGCTTCTTTCTGTGTTAGACCCCCATCAACCCCCAAAATTTCGTGAGGATCCGATCAAAATTTCGTAGTGTGATTGCACAAAAATGGAAAAAGGGATGCATTACGGACTATTGCGATATCTCTGTTGTTTGACCACCTATGACAACCTACTTCACATCGTTGTAAAGGTGATATTTTCTACTTTCCTTGCCAGGTTTTGCTTTCGATATAACTCCTACAGAAGGGAGATATTAACTTTGAAATAAAACGTTGGCCTTTTTTCCAAATATTTTGTTTGTCACATTCCGACTCCTAAATAATAATATCCGACCATTATCAAAAATCAAAAGGTTTTTTCCTCTGTGGGACCCCCAATAACACCCAAAATTTCGTGACGATCCAATTAAAATTGCGACCTGTAGCGTGATTTCCAAAAATGTGGAAAATGGGATGTATTACCGACTATTGCGATATCTCCGTTATTTGGATACCTACGCCAACCTGCTTTACATCATTGTAATGATAGGATTTTTTACTTTCATTGTCAGACTTTGCTTTTGGAAGGTCCGGAACCAAAGCTGTGATATTCGTCATTATTATTAAAATCGCAAAAATGAAAAGTTGTGTTCTATTAGCGGCTTTTGCGATATCTTCGTTGTTTGACCACCTACGACAACCTACGTAACATCGTTGCAAAGGTGATATTTTCTACTTTCATCAGCTTTTTGCTTTTGATATACCCCTTTTAGAAGCAGAGATATTCGCTTTGAAATAAAACGTTGACTTTTTCTCCAAATAAGTTTTTTGCCCATTCCGACCTCTGAATATTATCCGACCATCTTACTTACTTACATAGTTGGCCCATTACAGAACATTTGTTCCATAGACCGAACTAAGAAAAGATTTCCATTCCTCTCTGTTTTTCGCTTGACTTTTTGGAATACCGCGCCTTTCCATTTCTTCATCCACTTGTATGCTCCATCGAAGCTTAGGCCTACCGATTCTGCGTGCACCGCCATGTGGCATGTATTCATACGCCTTTTTAGCGGGTTCATCATCGCTCATTCTCATGATATGGCCTAGCCAACGCAATCGTTGCATCTCGATACGTTTAACTATATGCATGTCTTTGTCTAGCGTATATAGCTCGTGGTTCATACGACGTCGATATTCACCGTCAACGCAAATCGGCCCGTAGATCTTTCGAAGAATTTTCCTCTCAAACACACCAAGCACTGCCTTATCTGCTTGCGCAAATACTCATGCTTCGGAGCCATACATTAGCACGGGTAGTATCAGCGTTTTGTATAGTGTTATTTTTGTTTGACGAGATGTGGTTTTGTTTTTAAATTGCTTACTTAGACCATAGTAGCATCTGTTGGACAATACAATCATTCTTCCTATTTCACAACTTATGTTGTTTGTTGTGTTTATGGCAGTGCCGAGGTAGACGAAGTCTTTAACTACCTCAAAATTGTAGGTACCAACTTCCACAGTTGGCCCGAGCTCTATGGACGCTTTGCGCGTCGACACCATCAATTTGGTCTTTTCGCCGTTTACCGCCAGACCCACTTTCGCAGATTCTGCTTCGACCTTCCTAAAGGTATCAGTTACTTCGTTGACCATTGGCTTTAGTCGTTCGCACAATATCCCTGACACTATCTTATAGGCAATAGGGAGAAGACTTATGCCCCTATAGTTGGAGCATACAGTCTTATCTCCTTTCTTGTGGACGGGACATAGGATGCTCAGGTTCCAATCGTCGGGTACGCGTTCTTCCTGCCAGATGGTGCTAACTAGCTGATGCATACACCTTATCAGCGCGTCGCCTCCGGTTTTAAACAGCTCGGCTGGTAAGCCATCGGCTCCTGCTGCTTTATTATTCTTCAGCCGGTTGATTGCTGTTTTTACCTCATCTTGGCCGGGCGGTATACATTCTATACCATCTTCTGGGATTGGATCTGTGGTATCATCGTCTTCGCTACTATTGGATACCAGCAGATTGGAGAAATGTTCCATCCATATCCTGAGCACGCTGTCTGTATCTGTTACCAGATTCCCTTGCTGGTCTCTACAGGAGGATGTGCCTGTACCAAAGCCATCTGTTTGATGTTTCACTCTTTGGTAGAATTTTCGGACTTCATTCTGGCTCCTGTACATCTCGATTTTTTCACACTCCCGCTTTTCCATTTCTCTCTTTTTCTTGCGGAAAAGACGTTTCTCTTCTCTCCTTTTCTCCCGATATCTCTCTCGTGCGCTACGCGTTACTACTGATTGTAAACTAGCTCTATATGCCGCATTTTTCTCTTCGGTAGCAGCACGACACTCCTGGTCATACCATGAATTCCTTTGTGGAGGTCTCTGGAATCCAAGTATGGATTTTGCGGCTGTTTGCATGGAGTGGGCAATATGTTGCCATTGTGCTGTTATGTTATCGGGACAAGGAGTGCTCGCGTTAAGCAATTGGGCTAGTTGAGTGGAATATGCTGTGGCTATCTGTTGTGTTTGCAGCCTATCGATGTCCAACTTCCGCGTTGTGTCTGTTCGTGCTTTATTTGCAACGTTTAGACGTGTACGTACCTTTGCTGGAACAAGGTAGTGGTCCGAATCCATGTTTGCGCCTCGGAACGATCGTACATCCAACACGCTGGATGAATGTCTTCCATCTATTACAACATGATCAATTTGATTACTTGTTCTTTGATCTGGAGACAGCCAGGTGCCCTTATGAATATCGAGATGATTAAATCTGGTACTGCTAACTACCATGTTTTTTGCAGCTGCAAAGTCAATCAGCCTCATACCATTGTCAGATGTTTCACTGTGAAGGCTGAATTTCCCGACTGTTGGGCCAAAGATATTCTCCTTTCCAATTTTGGCATTAAAATCGCCTAGAATGATTTTAATGTCATGGGCAGGGCAACGGTCGTATGTTTCTTCTAAGCGCTCGTAAAATATATCTTTGGTCTGTTCGTCCTTTTCTTCAGTGGGAGCATGAGCGCAAATAAAGCTGATGTTGAAGAATTTAGCTTTTATTCGAATTGCAGCAAGTCTTTCATTCACTGGGGTGAAGCTGGATACCAGATGTTTTAGTCTCCGACTAACTACGAATCCGCAACCAAACTCATGCTTTACGTCATGGCAGCTATAATACAGTGCGTCACCTTTAGGTGTTGTTGTGACGCCTTTCCCAATCCATCGTATTTCCTGTATGGCAGTAATATCGGCCTTGTACTTTTCAAGTACGTCTGCCAATGCGAAGACTGCACCTTCTCTATAAAGAGTGCGAACATTCCAGGTGCAGATTCGCAGATCATGGTCCTTAAAACGTTTGCGGGGTTCGTCAACTTTAGAGGGGTTTGTTTTTCTTTTCTTTCGTTTTTTCATAGTAGGATGTTTTTTCTAGGGGAGGGTTACTAACCCGACGCCCAAACCCAAGTTTTTAACGTTCTTATGGGTGAACGCGCGGCACATGTTAGCTCACTACCTTTAACGGGTGTTAAAGGCAGTTCCCCAGGTGACACCACGGGGAGGTCAGTGTCCACTTGAGATGAAAGAGGGACCAAGATAAATCCTGGGCTTTGCCATGTTAAAGCCGGTCAAGACCGTTGCTTGGTATCATTCATCCCCTACGTCACCCATTATCCGACCATCACCAAAATCAATAGGCTTCTTTCTCTGTAGGATCCCCAATAGCCCCCAAAATTTCGTGACGATCCGATTAAAATTGCGACCTGTAGCGTAATTACAAAAAAATGAAAAAATGGGATATATTGCCGACTATTGTGATATCTCCGTTATGTGGCCACCTACGCCAACCTACTTTGCATCACTGTAAAGATGGGATTTTCTACTTTCATAGTCAGACTTTGTTTTTGGAAGATCCCCAACCGAAGCTGTGATATTCGTCATTATTATTAAAATCGCAAAAATAAAAAGATGGGTTCTATTAGCGGCTATTGCGATATATTCGTTGTTTGATCACCTACGAGAACCTACTTTACATCATTAGAAAGGCGATATTTTCTACTTTCATGGCCAGGTTCTGCTTTTGGTATACCCCGTAAAAAAAAAACGTTGTCTTTTTATCCACATAAGTTTTTTGCCCATTCCGACCCCTAAATATTATCCGACCATCACTAAAATCAATAGGCTTCTTCCCCTTCGGGACCCCCCTCAACATCCAAAATTTCGTGACGATCCGATCAAAATTGCGACCTGTAGCGTGATTACAAAATTGCGACCTGTAGCGTGACACACATAGCCAGATCGACTCAGCTCGTCGAGACATTCATTTTGGTATATATAAGTATGGGTCTACGATCATTATTTCGATGCGTTACAACCTTTTCGCCAAAACCAACTTATAATACCCTCCCCACATAGTGGCGTAGGGTATAAAAATCGGCCATAACTTCTAGAGATATCTGACTAAAACAACCTACTGATATACTCTTTGAGTTTTGTTAAGTAGAACTGTAGGCCTATTCTGTAACTTTTTAACAATCCGATAATCGACAACGTTGTCGACACTCAAAATTGTTTGCAGTAACAATTGTGCTATTCTGTAAAAATGTAGACAAATTGTCTATAAACTTTCAAAAACTTTCAATTTTGAATGTATTCATAAACAAAACATAGTCCCAATTTACATTAGGCGAGTTTACTTGCGGCAATTTTTCTCTTTCCTTTTTATACTTGCCTCTTGCGTTTATAAAAGACAATTTTATTCCGACAAGTTTTGTTTTCAAAACAATGAAAATAATGTCAAATACGAAAAATATAAAATGGATTGCCTGAGAATTGCCCTTTACGTGTCTCTTCTACAAACTGGGACTTGCCGCAAGTAAACTCGCTTAATGTAAATTGGGACATACACAAAAGACAAAGGCAAATCAAATATTGAACATTTTTGTCGATTTTTTACAACGACTATTTTTGTGTTGTTTTCAAAACGAAATTTTTAACAAAAGTTGTTAAATTAATTAATTGGATTAATCGAGCTAACATGGCCTAAGGAGTTTGTATTGAAAAATGAATTCTAGCGAAATACCACACACTCAACCATTACGCTACGATCGTTTCGCCTGGTGGTTTAAGCCAGGCTCATCAGGCGTATTTGAATGCTAATGGCTAGAAGACAAAGGCTGATTTTGATAACTTCTATTGATGAGCCTGGCTTAAACCACAAACATTTTTACAAATTTGTAATTATGAAGTATTTATTAAAGTCTTTTTCTTTATCAAGTCACCCTAGTGTCTTGTCTAGGAATCATTTTCTCAATACATACACATATATAATCGAAGGGGGGTTTCCTTCATGAATTGTAATGCCTTCAGTTTTTGAAGTTTTGGATATCATGTCGACTAGTTTGTTGATATGATACATTGGCATCATGTCGACTAGTTTGTTGATATGATACATTGGCAGTGGCTCAGAACGCTGAGATCTCGACAACATTGTCTGTTTGTTGGAGAGGACCCTGGTTCAAACCTCAGCCGGGGCAGCCGGGCTCTGCTGTGAAGTTTTTATTTATTATTGTCTTTTTAGGACGAAGGCCATTATTTATGAAGTTTTTAATTAATTAATTGGATTAATCGAGCTAACATGGCCTAAGGAGTTTTGAATTGAAAAATGAATTCTAGCGAAATACCACACACTCAACCATTACGCTACGATCGTTTCGCCTGGTGGTTTAAGCCAGGCTCATCAGGCGTATTTGAATGATAATGGCTAGAAGACAAAGGCTGATTTTGATAACTTCTATTTATACAAACATTTTTAGAAATTTGTAATTATGAAGTATTTATTGAAGTTGTTAAAATTTGATTACAGAATACAAAGTTAATTTACGTTAATTTCGTTGTTAAAATGAGTTTCTCGAAAAAATAACAATATCGACTGTCGTAAAAAAGTTACAGAATAGGCCCACTGAGCTCTTAAAATATTGGATTTTTGTACCACTTTTAATCCGTATGGGCTCAAACTTTAACTTGAGTTTTTCTCGAATCAGCCAAATGGCGTATGGAACACTTAAGCATGACACCGACGATATGTGGATTTTGTTTTTGTTTCTCATTTGGCTCTCATTTATGGAACATAGTTGAACAAATGTACATTCAAATTAGTAGTATTTCGCATAGGATACGTAACGGCAGTCGCACGATAGCTTGCGAAATACATGAACGCCTTTTTAGACGGAAGTGAGTGACTGCTTTCCTTTCGTATGGGTTTTCGTGCGACTTACATGAACAGCCTGTTAATTATTCCGTCTAATTACACTATGCAACACTGAAAATGCAAACAACTTCTAGTATGGATTTTTTGAAAGTACATATTTAGACTACAAAAACCCTAGTTGGGTTTTGTACTGTCAGATCCAATTCGGATTTTATGGCCTAATCGAAACCGGCCTAAATCTACACTTTTTTGCATTTAGTTTTTCGAGTTAAGAAAAACTACATCTAGGGCATCAAAATCAATAAAATATAGAAAATTTTACATAATTGCTGAAATTCTTGTCAGTATCGGCTAAACTATTGGGAGTTGAACCATGTAACCTTTTGCAAAAATCTTCTAAATAAAGTTCTCAACAATTCTTTAGAACATTCTGAAACTCTAAAATGCTTACATCATATTGTTTCAGCGGTATTTCGCATCATATCTTTTATAACACGTATTTCAAACACAGTTCACACCAACAGTTTATTCTCGCATTTCGGATTTCACTACATTATTGACATTTTTATTAAATCATCGTTGAAAAATGTACTGAAAACAACGGGATAGAGGCATTTTACAACAATAACATGTTCTGAAGAGTTATGTATTACATTCCAGGGAATATTTTTCCAAAAGAAAATATTCTGGAAAAATTAACGGTTTTGGAGATACGGTGCGAAATGTATAAAAATTGTGGTATTTTTGCATATAGTTTGAAATTTGAGGCAATAAATGTAGTTTTTCGAGTTCATTATTTCTCCAAATATTGTATTCTTGTCTTTATCTACAAATTTGCTTCAGAGGTCAGAAGAAGATTCGCATTGGTTTCAGAGATATAGCCCCGAATTTCTTTAAAAACTCAATATCTAACCATGTTTAGATGGGGCCATAAAACCCGAGCTGGATCTGACACAACAAAACGCAACTAGGGTTTCTTGTCGTTTGGGTCTGTACTTTCAAAAAACCCTCAGTTCGAATTGTTTGCACAAGATCACCTTAAAAATGTTGCACAGTGTTACAGTAAAGGTGACATCACAATAGATCTGGCAAACTATTTATATTCCCAACATTAGATATTTGTACGTATTTACGTTTTGTACGTATTTAACCGAATTTAACGATTCAATTGACATGGAATTCTTCTGGAATAGATCCTTGAATTCATAAATTTCGTTTCCTGTACTATTACATGAAATGTTCCTCCTAGATTGCGATTTTAAATTACCTGCAACCTGTATTGTTTCTGTTAAACATTTTTCATAAACATAAACATTTTTTGTTGCATGCATTTTGTCTAGTCTTATTTCTTCTATGTCTCTGTTTTTAATCAAATTCGAGTCTTTTTTGATGCAAATGCGTGCATTTTTATACCCTACACCACTATGTGGTAAGGGGTATTATGTGTTAGTGCATTTGTATGTAACATACAAAAGGAAGCGAGATAGACCCATAGTTCCTTCTAGGGATATACATAGAATCACTTTCTGAGTCGATTTATGCATGTCCGTCCGTCCGTCCGTCCGTCCGTTCGCAACATACAGGTCGCATTTGTTGACCGATTTCGCTGAAAATTGGGGAATACCATTTTTTAGCCGTCGGAAGATCAAGTTCGAAGATGGGCTATATCGGTCCAAGTTTTGGTATAGCCCCCATATATATTTTCGGCCGATTTCAGGTATTTTCTGTAACACACACGCTATATATGTCCGATTTCGATGAAATTTGGAATGTGTGACTGAATTTGGTCTAAAAATAAATGTGCCAAATTATATCGAAATCGGTTCAGATTTGGATATAGCTCCCATATATATGTTCGCCCGATTTCACGTATGCGATGTACCAATCACGCTATATACGTCCGATTTTAATGAAATTTGGAATGTTTGACTGAATTTGGTATAGAAATAAGTGTGCCAAATTATATAGAAATCGGTTCAGATTTGGATATAGCTCCCATATATATTTTCGGCCGATTTCGCGTATTTGCTGCTCCAAACACGCTATATAAGTCGGTTGAACGCCTCAATGATTTATTTTCGATTGCTATACTCTTTTAATCACTTTCGAGACCCTTTCTGATCATACAAATGACTTAATCAGTTTTTCATCACCAAAAGGACTCTAAAAAGACTTTGCAAAGTGATTTAAAGAAAAACAATCTTCCAAATTCTAGCTGGGAATATAAAGGAAAAAAAGCTATTGCTTTTATTTAATAAAATTATTGTAACGACAACTTTACTCCGGTTGCTGTGATATGATCGCGGGGGTAGGGTTCGTCATTGAAAATTTAGATTGAAGTGACTGCAAATGAAGGAAAAAGTTTTGGTTACAGATTCTGAAGTTACACTTTATTGGAAAACTCAACGTGGTACAATATCTTAATCTGCTTATCCTATTGCGCTGGGTTCGGGCACGGCTGGTCCGTCTTAGAAGTACGCTGCTTCGGTGCTATGGTGGTAGGAATGGCGAAGGATCTCCGGATTATGTAGGTGTCGTAGTCAACGATTCACCAGACCCACGACGCTACTGGTGTACGGTAGCTAGTGATGTCTAGGCCTACGACGGCTCTTGAGCAGGGTATCTGTCTGTTGAATACTATTTTATAGGAAAGATATGGAGACCTACGGTCCCTGGCATAATTATTTCGAAAAAATCTACATTTGTCTTAAAAGGCATATAATTACACTGTGATACAAAATTTTACAAAATTTTTTTGCAGGGGTTTTGATGCATAAATTTTGATTTTTAAAATCGGTTAACAAATGAGTAAATTATAGTGGTTTAAGTATGACAAAACGCATTAAAAAACAGGAAAATGTTTTCCTCGTGCTCTAGGTTGCGTAGTAGATACCAAACAGTTTAATTATTTACTTTTATCAAGAAGGAAATTTAGTTAGCTTTCCAAAATGCGATAAACCAATGAAATCGGTTGAAAAATAGATGAGTTATGGCATTTTTTTGTGTTTTAACTTTTTGGTTTTTTTGTATACTTTCCTTTATAATCCTTTATAAATTAAAATAGGGAATGTTGGTGTCAAAAGTTGTAACGAAATTTAAAATGACAGTTTCGGTGATAAGTGCACCTAATGATCAGATATTGGTGCAGCTATCTGTTCATTTTGTAACAAATAAATATCAAAATACTAAAAACGCTGGAACCTTGAAGTTTGGAATTAAGATTACTGTTCGAGTGTAGGATTAACGAAGTTTTAGAAATTTGTACTTATGGTGTGAAAAGTACTGCATTTTGTCCAATTTGGATTTGGATGAAGGGATAGAGCTGGAATCCTCAAATTCGGAATAAAGATTGTCGTAGGAGTGTGGGATTGATGTAGTTGTGGAAATTCGTACTTATGGATACGGAAAGTACTACATTTAGTACAATTTGGATCCGAGCGAACGGATAGAGCTGGAATCCTGAAATTTGAAATTAAGATTACTATTAAAGTGAAGGGTTGAGGTAGTTTTGGAAAATCGTACATATGGGTAAAAAGAGTACTAAATGGTTCTATGTTTGGTACAAATTGGTATTGGATGAACGCATACAGGTGTTTTAAGATATACGTACCTTAAGTTGACTAAAAGTACCTAAGCGGTCTAAATGTTGTATCGGGTGTAGGAACAGAGCTGAAATTCTAAAATTTGTTCTTAGAGTAACTGTTGGTATGTGGGTTAAGATATGGAGATGGTTTTGGAACTGCATACTATAAGTACTAAATGACACAGAATTTGATATAATTTGTTATTGTGTAAAGGGGTTAGCAGGAATTATTGAAATTTTGAAATTCATTCTGCTGTATTTATATGTTAATTACTATTATTGGGTTTGGAAGAACTGATAGAGCTGGAAATGAAATTAGCGGTTGGTATAAATGGTTCATATAAGAAATGAATAGAATAAACTGCTGTGGCAAGGATTCTTTCGAATATCATGTGTAATGCCTAGCAAGGCTTGCCTTATTCCCTCAACAAGTTAATTTTTCGAAGCGTACTGTCTACTAGAGTCGTATATTTTACGCATAAGCCATTCCCATACATTTTAGAGAATATTTACCACTGTAGAATATGACGGACCCTTCAGGATATCCGATTTTCTTCTCAAAATTTTAAGTTTTGATGACTTGAAGTGCGCAAAAGTTTACAAAATTATGCGTTATGCAATTACCACTCCGGACATCCGAAAATACTTCTCACTACTGGAAATGCCGGTTTTAGAACTCCTTTGTAATTTGTCGTTCCCATATAGGGTGAAAGAAATTGCCGCCCAAGTCCTTCATAATTATTAAGGACTCCCCCCATCAAGTAAACAATTGCATAACTATATAACTATTTTTTCGCGTTTATTGAATGGAATACTACCTTCTAAATATTTTTTGTAGCGATGGAGGTGTTTTTTTTTTTTTTTTTGGTGTTGGAACGCATTACTAATTATGAAGGACTTGAACGTCAATTTTCAAATGAGTCAATTTTTATACCCTCCACCATAGGATGGGGGTATATTAAGTTTGTCACTACGTTTGTAACTACTCGAAACAATCATTGTAGACCCCACAAACTATATATACTCTTGATCAGCGTGAAATTCTACATCGATATAGCCATGTACCTCCGTCTGCGGAAATCACTCTAGCGTCCGAACGGATTGACGTAGGTGGATGAAATTTTGGTAAAACCTATTATATGTACGTAGGACTTTTGGTATTGAAAGCGGGCTATGTAGGTCCACGCTTTCGTATAGCTAAGAAACATTTCTACCATAAAACATTTATATAGGTCCACATTTTGATATAGCCCCATAGGACGATATCTCCCGATTTTCGGTATTTTGAAGGTTTTGGCCTCATTATCACACCGAGATGGCTGAAATTTGGTATTTAGTGTTCGTTGGGGGTATGAAACTTTCCCCCAGAAATGTGTAGGTATAGGTCCACGCCATCATATAGCCCCCATAGAACGGTACCTCCCGAATTTCCGCTGAAATTTTTCATAAACGAAAGGAAACTAATTGTTCCATTTTACTAATACCACTCCTGCACGCAGAGAAAAAAATATGATTGATCCAACAATATTCGAAGAGCAAAATATGTATTGTAAAGATATTGTTAAATTCCAAATGTAGTATTGTGATTCCAACAATTGGGTTTTGTTAAATCCAAAAATAGTTTTTGTCAACCGGACAATAGTTCTCTCTTTTCTTCGACAATTTTTTCTCTTCTCTCGCTATTCGATGCCGTGTTGAAAAAAAAAAAAAACAATTATGGTGAGTTTTGTTTGTATGACATGATGCCTTTATCTTTGTTTTTGTGTGTATGTATACCAACAAGGAGACTCTTGCTTTTTACTTGTTTCTGTTTTGTTTCATTCTTCTATCTTCATTATGCTTTGAGGTTTGGTGTTATACCGGAGTTTGTTATGGTGTTAAATTATTCCTTATGTTGTGGTGGGTGCTTGTGGCTTTTTGTTTGTCTTTGTTGTCAGCGAACGCAGCAAACCATGTATTGTGTTCATCAATGATTGCAATATTATACGCGACATTTATATCCAAGTTATGTGAAAAGTGTATATGAGAAGTATATACACTCAAATCAAAAATTTCTGGGCTGGTTTTCTGGGTTGACAATACATTTTGTAAACAAAATTTGATTATGATAGTTCCTACAATCGGTATTGTTAACGATTTTTACAATATTGCGGAAATTCGAAAGTTGTTTTTGTTTTCTATGTTTGGAACAAAAGATGGTATTTTTGGATTTGAATTACAATGTTTGAACAAAACAAATACATTTTTGGAACGAAAACAAATATTTTTATTCCAACAAAAGCGAAAAATATTTTTTCTCTGCGTGTGGTGGAGGGTATAACAAGTTCATCCCGGCCGAACTTAAAGCCGTTTTTACTTGTTTTTTTAAGGTTATACCCAGGTGAAATGTTATTGGAAATACTTACTATAAGGCTACAAAAATTACTAAATGATACGAAAATTGGTCTTTGGTTTATTTGTTTACAAGTATGTTTTACCTACTGATGACAAAAAAACCTTCATTAAAATGCCTTAAAATGCCTCAAAAAATGTGGCTCGCTGTTGATGCGTAAGAGTGAGATACGACTTACTGTTTTTTAAATCGAACTTAAGCGGTACCGAAAGTACTTAAAAACAAATTTAAAATTGATTAAAATTGGTATTAGTGCAACAAAATTTTCAGCGTTCGTCATTTCCATATTATATATTGTTTACATATTTTTTACATGTCTTCCGCATTCGAAGTAGCGGGCACTTTGCTAGTGCATGCATATAGAAACAAATTAAAATACTTTGTTTCAAAATTGATTCCGCCCATTTGTTAATCTTTTAAAAACATGTTTTCACTTATAACAATTATAATATTAATTATATGTGTCTATACAAAGTGTACTCTTATCGGAATAATCATCACCATTGATTCAACTACCTACCTACCTAGGCAAGTATATAAAACCTTCGTTTGCATACAAACTCATGCAAAAAGTAAAGTTATTTTAATTTCGAGATGATTGAAGTCCTCAAATATTTTCTAATATTCCTACACGTATTGTTGAAGCAGTCTTGGGTAAGGGGTGCCCGCTATGAATTCTTGCTGGAAAATGATGCCATATTTGATGTATGTCCTGATATACCAGGAAATAATGGTATACATGATTTACTCGATATGAAGGACTTGACAATCGAATATAGAGAAGGTTCTGTGAATGTAAATGGTAATGTTACCACCATATGGGAGGGTGTTGATCCAACGGATATTGTCAGAGTAAGAACAAAAAAACATACGAATATAATTCAAATGATGCGAAATAAATTTCATATCTTACAGCAAAGTGCGGATTTACTTAAATTTCGTCGTGGCGATTGGCAACCAACACTCTTGTCTATGAAAGCGCCAGATTTCTGTTCGGTACAATTTGATCCTACACGTGTATGGTATCAAACATGGGCCAAACACATACCAAAAGAAGATCGCAAATGTCTAAATGTTTATGGGGTAGGTGAAATGAAGTGTTTAAATTTTAATTGATTTTAATTTGCAACATATTTTTGATTCCCGGTGTGGATGTAGAATATCTACCATTATAACGACGTCACTTTGGATACTATATTTGATTTTGGCGCTTACATGGAGGGACGTTACAAAATTGTTACCCGTTTTAATGCCATAGACCGATTAACAAAGCAACAACGTCCCAAAGCAATATGTTTCCAAATGCTTGGAGAATTTATTAAGGTAAAATAATAAAAGAGTGAGAAATGTTTCATTTAAAATAAACTTTTATAAAAACAATATAATTTCAAAAACTTAAAGAATGAGTTAATTTAAAAAGTACAAGGAGAATTTTGTTTCATCTTGTCTGAAATATTATATTAGATTTTTTAATTTTATATTTAAATTCAATTCCTTTTCTAAAGTCAACTGTGTTAATTTCAATATTGTTTTTTGGAGTGTAAACTTAATAATTGAAGTGTAAATCATTTAATAAATTATTGGAAAATGTATATAGAGTTTTCTTGTAATGAATTCATATTCCAGAAATTAAAATTTTTATATCCTAAGCCTTTAGGCTAAAAAGGGTATACTTGGGTTATAACTTTTCTGAATTTTTTGCAAATGTGAAAAATACCACATAATAGCCGTGTAGAGCATGGACAGATACATATTAAGAAATGAGTTGTCACCTTTCAACTATTGTTAAAAAAGTTCCCGCACCTATTGCATTCAAGTTTTCCATTGCAGATATCTTTTTAATTTTTTCTTTACGGCAAAAAATCGTTCCGAAATAAGCAATTTTATTAGATAAAGTGAATCTTGAATAACGGACCATTCTATATAAATCAAATACATTATTTTTGCCAAATCGCGAAAAACATTATTTTTAAAGTATATATATATACATCGTCTGCTACGCACGAAAATGTCGATGTAGGTGAGTCCCAGGGACGTACGCAGGGGGGGGGGGTGCACGGGGGGCCCGGGCCCCCCCGAAATGTTTTGGTCCGACAAAATTGTTTGAGCTACTTTAACGAATTATTACGATTTTTTCTCTAGAAATTTTTTTTTTTTGGAATTTCAAATAAAATCTGATATTGTTCTGAAGGTTCTGTACTGAAAATGTACTTTATCAACAAGCTGTCTGAAGAAATATTTAAAATTTTTTGTTTGAGTACGCTCTTTGAGAGAAACTTCCAGTAAAACTGAATTCCTTCCTTATGCCATGCCTGTGTTTTGGAATTCGTATTCAAAAGGATTACAAATTCATTATCGTGTAGTACATAAAATGAAGTGTCTATTGGATAATATGTACGACATATCAAGGGTTTTACGTGGAGTATATCTCGAAAACCAATTAGAAAATTGATTTACTGCCTTAATCAATATTTTGTATTCCTATTTTATATTAACTTATTGTTAAATAGTGGGAGAAAATAATGGAGAAAAATTTATTGTTGTGCATCATAAAGTGTGTTCGTTTACTCAATAATTTTTACAAATTTGTACAAGACCAGTAACTTCTTGTAAACGACCAAGGTCTTTTGTATTGGCCTGTAGAACAAAAGAACAACATGCAGTAATAATTTGTACAAATTTTGAGTAAACGAACATCTGAATTTTTCCTATCAGTATTTGTAGCTGAAAACAACCGTAAACGAAATTAATGCTCAAACTTTGGTTATTTGGTATTGTATTAAAATCTGCTGTTATTTGTATTGTATATCACGGTGCTCTTGAAACAACTTTAAACGAATGAAGCTTACACCTGGGTTCATAGATGAAAAAAATAAAAAAAAACGAATTTTTAGGGTATTACAGGTTTTGACCGTTTTGCAGGAAAACCACAAGCCCTATCCAAATGGAACTAAAAAAATGTTTTAGCAGTGAAAACTGTTTTTAAGATATAGAAATTCAAATTGGGCAATTCACTGACTGTATTGTCTCATTATAAAACAATGCCATGACTGCAATTTCCCAAATCTACAGATTTTGTCCAAAATTTGGATCTCGCAATATTTTGGACACTTCCCTTGCCAGACTTCAAAATACTTCTCTAAAATCTTGAGCAAAGTCCAATTCGATTTTTTCGAGACCTACAGTAGGTTCGAGTATAGATCGATTCACTTGAGGTCTTGTTTACAGCGATATTGTAATTTTCGTGGGTGAGTCAAAGGTTATAACAGGATTGGTTCAAAAGCTCTAAATCTTACGCCGACCAACTAGTTTGACTTCCAAAATTAGTTCCACTTCCAAAATGGACTATATCAGTCTATCCTTTCAGGTATCGTCTGTACAAAAGTGCAAAACTTTTGCGCTTTTATCGAAGTCACATTTTTGATCATACCCAGCAAAATGTTTGTAGCCAAAGAAGTAGTTGAATCATGAGTGCAAGTGATTTCGGACTACATATTTTTACGTGAAAGAAGTCTTGATTTTTACAAGGGCATGGTGCAGTGAGGATACTGTCTAATTTGCTTCTTAAGCACACATTTTGCATTAGTTCTTTGTAGTGGATTAAAGAATGAAATGTATTTGTATTGATTTTTCGATTAATTTAAAAATTGATTCGCAAGCATGCATTTTGAGGATATGGGAGAAGTTAAAATCTATTAAGCGCGTATTTTTCATTGATTTGAGACCTCAGGGACATTTGGAAAAGAGTAAAAGTATTGTGGTAACTTCTAGTTAATATTTATGGCCTCTTTCTCTAATTTCTTTCAAATTACTAACAAACTCATGTTTTTGTAGAACATTTTTGTTAAAAAAAACAGTTGTTTGATAATAGTTCGATAGTCTTAATGAAATTGAAATATAATGAATATAAAACAATGGAATATCTCAAATAAATCATTTTAAAAAGCGACTGAGTGCAAATAAAAATCAAATAATTTTATTCTAGAAAGTTAGCTTTTATTACTTAAAATACCCAAAAACATCTTAAAACGCTTCTTGCATAGAGTCATGCAAAATAGGTGATAAACATCTAAAATTGATTGCATCCTAGCTGCACCATGCCCTTGTAAAAATCATGACTTCTTTCACTTAAAAAGACATAGTTACTTGCACTCATGATTTAACTAATTTAGGCTACAAACAAATATACCGTCTGATATTTCTTGCACCTATGATTATCTTTTTGGATATAAGCATTTTGCTGAGTAACCCAGCAAAAATTCGGATCCAGTAGTCATTACGTAACCCATTACAAAGTAATGTAAATAAGCTTCTTTTCCCATTACAAGTAATCTGAAAAGTAATGGGATACTTCTTAAAAAAATTACATGGCAAACCTACTTACTTTGCTCCTCACTAAGTAATGAGGACGGTGGCACAGTGAGTGTGTGTCCGACTATAAATCCTAAGGTTGTGTGTTCAACGCTCACTGTCGGCACGCGAGTTTTTTTAATTAAAAAATAACATTGTGGTGCACATGTGCACTGTACATTTAAGTTCTTAAGCAACCCTTAATGTTCGTGTGCGTGGCATAGTATGTAGTGTCTTTGGCTAGAAATCAGAGGGTTCGTGTGTTCAACTCGCACAGCAAGCGAAATAAAATAAAGTAAAATAAAAGTAAGAAGTGTGATGAAATTAAAAAAAAATCTCTACATCAACTGTTCTAAAAATAGAATTTTTTTCAACTTACTTTTCAACTTCTAGTGGTCATAAAATAACTACAAACTGAGTGCGACATGCCCTTGTAAAAATAATGGGGAAGAAGGGGGTTTGCGAGTAGTTACGGCTGCCAAAAATCCCTTACAAAACCCATGATTTTGGGAGGATTTGCTGGGTAATTAAAATGCTATGAAATAAATTGATTCTTGTGTTCTTGAGAATTTTCATTGCAAAAAGTTATTATAAATCTAAACATTGCTAAAATGTGAAAATTTTATGAAATGGATTCAAATCGGACATTGTCAAAATGTGAAGAACGGAATGCATTTTTCATGACTCTGCGTAGACTGCTTCTAAAAAGCTATTTAATCTTTACTTCACATTGAACAACTTCAAATACATTTTGCTGGGTAACGCCAATAATCGAGAAGTTGTACACCCCAAATATTTCGAAGTAATGTCGGAAAATGTATACGTCCAAAAATGGAGACAAAATTCGGAAACTTCCTGGCTCTACAATTTACAGAACAAAAATTGGCTATGTAGTCCGTATTCTATATGCCTATATATGTAGGCAAACCCGACTGCTACTTTTTCTTGTTTTCCAGATATCAAAAATGACGAATTTTCATAACTTTGCCTCCGCTGTGCCGACAGAAGTGATTGGTTGTTGGAAACCATTGATGTATCAGACGGAGTTTTTCGACTCAACCTATTTTTTCAGGATATAGCTTAGTTGGCTTTCATTGACCCGATTATTTCTGGTAAAATAGTAAAGCTTTGGTGTTTTTTTGCAAGTAACGAATATTATTTTCTTACAATAATACAAAACTTTTTTAATGGCACGGAAATTAGTGTGTAATATATGCACTTTAAAGAAGAAACGGCGTTATGTTCGGGTCAAACTGTTTATATCCTCCAAACACAGTATATATCCATTCGACATATTCGCACTTTTTGCATGGAAGTTCTTTCACCAAACGGATTTCCAGAATCCATATTAGTGACGATATATTTAAAACTTATGCTAATAGCCACAACAACACAACACATGGTCGTATGTCTGGTCGTACTGTCCTGAGTATGCTTAGGCTAAACACTGACAAACTTTCCAAAAAAATGTCAAATGACGTTTAGCGACACTGCGTGTTGCCTACACCAGAAGGTTTTTAGTGCCCCTCGTGCATAAAATCGTCAAAAAAGCCTTTAAAATAGCTTTACGTAACGATACATAACGTTTTTAATTTTCATGATTTTTGGTCAAGTTGGGCCCCCCCCCCCCCCCGAAATGAAATCCTGCGTACGTCCCTGGTGAGTCCATTTTCAGAAATTTGTTAGGAGGAAGAAAGAACATTCTACCGCTACCTGTATTATTTTTTCCGCTTCAATACCTGTATTTTGTTTGATCTATTGCGTTTGGGAGATAATTGAATATTTTTGGACTTACGACCTTCTCCTCGTATAGTTTTGAATTTTTGTTGGGACTTACGACCTTTTCCTTAAATTTTTTTGGATTTTTTTTAATAAAATATTTACGTTCACAATAGCAGTCTTATTTGTTTTTATGAGAAAATGTATGCAAAAGTCGCTAACAGCATTCCACATCTATTCGTACTCGTATATGTTTAAATGTGTACTAAATTTATTTTTATTTTCGCAAAAAATCAACAAATAAAAAATATCTTGAAGTATATCCAAATTATCCTGTCCCATAGTCCGTACAAACCTATAAAACACAAAATAAAAATATCTACAAAATCTAGACAATGCACATAGGTTTCAATCAGGAAATTTTTGGCCAAAACCCTATTTTTGAAGTTTCGAAATTTTAATTTTTTTTTGCACAGAATAATAAAAAACTCATCAAGTCATCTTAAAATAATTAGTTTTTGTAAATAACGTTAGTATTCGTTGATTGGCGCATTACCAAAGTTGACACTTTTGTATGTAAAAATAAAACAGACTTTGTGCTGTAAATATAAATTTTTTGTTGTATTGCGTCGCTGCATAAATATACAGAAGTGAGATCAAAGTTATTATGAATCTGGAAGCTGTTAATGAGTATTTTCATAATATCTACAAAAAGAACGATGAAATTTGTAAAATTAGCGTAATAAAATCGATGTTGTTATATATATTAAAAATTATTTTTTACAAATATTTTTTAAATATACTTAAACTTTTAAAAAAATGTCCAAATATGTCCACCTCCAAATCGAATTTGAAAGAAAGCAGGGGGTCTGTACTAATAAATTCAGAAGTAAAATCGTGCTCAAATTTGCCACAGTTAAAATAAAGTGGATTTTTCTATTTTAAGATGGGAGCATTTTTTGTAAATACTTGTTGTGACTGTACGTAGTATCCAATTGAAATAGAACGGTAATACCAACATCTATCAACCGAGTTCCCTTAAAATTCATATTTAAGGGTTTCAGAGTGTAGAAAACAAGTATGTATAATTTTTTTGAAAATAGGTAAATTTTTTGTCGTAGCCCCCACATAAAAGTACTGTCCGATTTTAGATATTTGTGGATTTTAGCGACACTTTATGACCGATTCGGCTGAAATTTGGTATTTTGACCTCTTGGAAGATATGAATAATTCGTACCAAAAATTATTAACATAGGTCAATGTTTTGGTTTAGACCCCACAAAACGGGACCACCCTGTTCAACAAATGTTGGCTGTTTTTGGTAATTTTGGTCGATAAAACGTAAGAATTGCTGTTTGTGCACATTTATTATAAATAATAATTAATTTCAATACAAAATGCACGTTGAAATAGTTTTGGCCAGAAAATTTGGATTTGGGACCATTGTGCAATGCATAGAAAAATATTAAACCAAATTTATACAGATTGGGTAGATAAATTGCATATTAGGGCGGCCCAAAAATTACAATTTTGTGTTTTTTAAGCACCTACCCTCCAATTTTTTTTAATTTGATCCAAAAACCTGAAAATTTTATGGCAATTGGGTAACGTTAACCCGTGCCCCGGAGCGTTCTTTGTTTCCATACAAATGTGTATGGTGCCAAAGGTGAATTTTCACGAAATCGCCCTAGAAGCCACAATTATTGTCCAATCGATGAAAAAAACTTTACCAGTTCATTGTTGTGGCTACAAAACGAATCTTACAAACATTTATGGTGATCAGTAGACAGCGGAATCTTATGCAAATCCATATATGGTTAGGATTGATTAGACAGAAACTAGTTTTATCACAAAATAAAACGAATTAGGCCCAGAAATTTTTGCATATCGTGCATATTTTGACATATTTTTATTGACTTTGCATAAAATGAGAAAAATATATACAAGGATTTATGGCCTAAATATCCCACCGAAATGGCCGAAATTTGGTATTAAGTCTTCGTTAGGGGTATGAAACTTTGCACCTGAAATTTGTCGGTACAGGTCCACGTCTTCATATAGCCCGATAGAACGGTACCTCCGGATTTCTGGTATTTTGAAGGTTGTAGCCTCAATATAGTGCGAAACGATGAATCTTTTTTCGCGTGAATCTACTTTTGGGGCATCATAATTTTTATGTGCAAGGCACTACACTATTCATTTTTGGGAAAGGGCTCGAGATTTTGCCTTTTATATGCATTTTGCGGATCTCTGTTGAACACTTCTCCTTAGTTGTTAAACAAAACACATTTCCCTCAAAGTTGAAATTATCAGCGGAAAATATGTACGTCCATATTTCAAATATACATATGTATGTATGTATGTATGTATATAAAAAATGTATTGATGTAATTACCAATATTAAATGCAATTTCTTCTTTGTGCAATAAAATATTTCCATTCACCTTTTTGATTCAATTATATAACTTCCAATTATAAAATGTATTGGTCATTTAATTTACTAAAAAGCACAATTTCTTTAAGAAAACACAAAACACTGATTTATTCACACACTTTACCGTCTTTACTCAACGATTGTATTTATAAAACTGAAGAAAAAAGAACAAAAATAATTCATACCATTTTTTTTTCCTCTTCGCTTGCTAGGTTGGTTAACTGAAAGAAACAGAAAAAATACTGCTTGTGGAAAAAATTGCAACAACAACGCACGAAACACACGATTTTGGCACACAAACCACCAAAGCAAAAACAAACTTTTATAACGAAAATAGGTTTGGTTCCTTTGTTTGGGTCACTTCGTTCTTTTGTTTTGTAGCGGTAGTGAAAAACGGGGTTTCTAAGATTTTCAATTTTAAACATGCATAATTTTTATTAGTGTTGGGCAATCTCGTTCATTGAGCGGATCGATCTTTTTCATTCCGTTCACCAAAAAGATCCGAGTCCTTCACTTCGTTCGTTGGCTCTTTTTCGTTCAACGAAAAGATATGAGCCATGTGTGCTTGTGTGAGTTTGTCTGTATGCAAAAAATGGTGGAGGTTACTGTTTTGAATATGAACGAAGGAAGCAAAAAGAAACAGAGGAGCTAAAAGAACTAGATGAACCATATGAGCCATTGATTTACTGAACGATTGTAGCTAACTGAATCTTTGATTGTTTTGTGTGTGCAAATTTGTGAGTTGAGTGTGTTTGTAAAACTAATTATATTCTTAAGTTTTACATAATATCATAACAACTCTATCTAATTATAACGTTTGTAAATGAAAGGCTCAATAAACGAAATCTTAAATCTTTGTAAAACTAAAGGTGATGGCTCTGCTGCTAATTTTGTAAGCAGCAATGACCATCAGGGATCTAAATGAACGATATAAAAGAATGTGCTGGATACGGATCCGTTCGTTCTTTTCACGGAGTCATTCCTTTGAACCGGTTCGTTCATGAACGACACAAGTCTAATTTTTATACCCTCAGCCTTTAGGCTAAGGAGGGTATATACACTTTGATATGATGAAAATGTGCCTCATCGAAATAATGGTTTTAGACCCCAAGTATGTTTGGACGAAATGTGTTTCAGACAATTTTGAGTCGATCTAGCCATGTCCGTCCGTCTGTCTGTCCGTCTGTCTGTCTGTCCTGCTGGCTGGAGCGCACGATAACTCTCGAACGGATGAACCGATTCGGTTCAAATTTTGGCTTTCGTAATATTTTGTCCAAACTTAGTTTAAGTTCGAAGATGAGCTATATCGGTCCACTCCTTCCGGTACCTCCCCCACAAAAGTTCGAAAATGTTCGGAAAGTTTGTGCGCACGATAACTCTTGAAGGGAGTGACCGATTTGGTCCATACCTTGTATAGCGAAAGTTTTCTACAAGAGTAATATGAGGTTCAAATATGGTCTCAATAGGTCCACTCCATCGGGTACCTCCCACACAAAATTTCGGAAAAGTTCAGTTTAGGGCCATCTCTCGAATCGCTTTGATTTTTGTTTTAGCAACTTGTATTCACTGCCCTCCATACGACGGTACAAGTCTTATCAGGGGCAAGTCCATACTTCCTGAGAAAATAGCATGAAAGTTGCAAAAGGCCCCTTTGACACCGTGTGAGGTGGTTGGAGCGCAAGATAACTCTCGAACGGATCTGCCGATTCGGTCCAAAATAGGGCCTTAGTAATATTTTGTCCAAATATAGTTTAAGTTTGAAGATAAGCCATATCGGTCCACTCCTTCAGTTGCCTCCCCCACAAAAGTTCAAAAATGTTCGGAAAAATTGTTCGTACGGTAACTCTTGAAGGGAGTGGCCGAATTTGTCTATACCTTACACATCCTAATATATCTACCAGATATATATCAGGTTCAAATATGGACTATATTTGTCCACTCCATCTGGTACCTCCCACACAAAATTTCGGATAAGTTCACTTTATGACCTAATAACGAATCACTTTGGTTTTTGTTGAAGCAATTTACATTCACTGCCTCAATTACGATGGTAAAAGTTTTTTAGGGGCAAGTCCATATTTCTTGAGCAAACAGCCCGTATAGTGTAAAAACCCCCTATGGCGCCATATGTTGTGGCTGGGGATCCACTTCCATAACGGTCAATGTCGATCCATTCCTTTTAGTATCTCCTCCGCAAAACTGTTGATTTTTAATCCTTATCAACATTTTTGTTGGTTCAAACGCCCAACATTTTTAAAACCCCCTAAAGACATACGTATTTGAGGAAAAAAAATTTTCAATATACACGGGCTGAGGGTATATCTCTGTCGGCAAAGCCGAATGATACTTTTTTACTTGTTATTTTTCACAACGGATTCCTACTGGTACAGAACAAGCTATTAACCACAGTTTACACAGTCGGACACTCAGCCTAAACTAGTTAGCCCTGACTATTTAGTTTGCTGTCAAATACATTATTGTGACATAAAATACAAAGGAAATCAAATCACAATAATGAACAATCTATTATGTTTGTTGTCAAAAGTTGTTAACAGAACTCTGAATGGCCGACCTTCTGTAGGGCTTGCTATTAACTTTTTAAATCGGTTAATAAATGCCTAAGTTACAGTGGTTGAAGTGCGAAAAAACGCACCACAAAACGGGAAAATAATTTTCCTGGTGCTCCAGGCTGCCTAGAAAATACCAAACAGCATAATTATTTATTTTCGCCAAAAATTTAGCTTTCGAAAATCGGAAAAAACTAATGAAATCAGTTGAAAAATAGATAAGTTTTACAATTTTTTGTGATTTTACTTTTTGTTTTTTATGCAAGTTCGTCCTTTCGTCCGTATGTGCTAATCACTCTAGCACACAAAAATTGAGATAGGACACTAAAATTTTGGGTTTGCAGGCACATCTTGTTCGAAAATGGACTATATTGGTCCACGTTTTAGTATAGCCCCCATATAACGGTACCGCCCAATTTCAGGCATTTTGACGATTTTAGATACATTTTCGGTCCGAATTGGCTTTAATTTGGCATTTAAGGTTCGAAGTGGCCAAGAAACTTCTCCACCAAAAATTATGGACATAGCTCCACGTTTTCATATGGTCCCCATATTTCAGATATTTTGACGTTTTTAGCTACATTTTCGGATCAAATTAGCAATTATTTGACATTTAAGGTTTGATGTGGCCAGAAACTTCTCCACCAAAAGTTATGGACATAGGTCTATGTTCTGTTATAGCCCCCATATAATGGTGCATTCCGAATTCAGGTATTTTGACGTTTTTACCTAATTATCTATAATTTGGCACTTAGGATTCTCCATGATCAAGAAACGTCTCCACAAAAAATTAAGGCCATTGGTCCACGTTTTGTTCTGGCGGTACCGTTGTATGGGGGCTAGAACCAAACGTGGACCTATGTCCATAATTTTTGGTGTAGAAGTTTCTTGATCCCCAAATGTCAAATTACAGCAAATTTGGTCCGAAAATGTAGGTAAAATCGACAAAATACCTGAAATTGGGCGGTACCGTAAAAATACCCATCTTCCCAAAATTTTTGTGGATGCTAGAGTGATTAGCACAGACGGACTTGCATAAAACCGCAAAAGTTAAAACACAACAAATTGTATAACTTATCTACTTTTCGACCGATTTCATTAGTTCTTCCGGTAATTACCTTTTTGGTGAAAATAAATAATTATACTGTTTGGTATCTTCTACGCAGCCTGGAGCAACAGGAAAATCATTTTCCCGTTTTTTGGTGCGATTTTTCGCACTTCAACTACTATAACTTAGCCATTTATTAACAGACTACCAAAGTGCCCGCTACTTCGTATGCGGAAAGGACATAAAAAACAAATAAACAATATATAATATGGAAATGGCGAACACTGAAAATTTTATTGTGCTTTTACCAATTTTAATCAATATTTATTGTTATTTTAGTACTGTTCGTACCGCTTTAGTTCGATTTTCAAAAAGATCAGCCGTATCTCACCCTTACATGCTAACAGCTAGACCAACATTGTACACCAATACTCACACTAAATCCAAAAAATACAGATTCCAGCACTGTCCCTACACCCAATAGTACGATTTTTCTAAAACTATCTCAATCCTTCACTTTGCCAGTAACCTTAGTTCCCAAAAACTGGATTCCAGCGCTATCGGTGCACTCAAATTGTACCATTTGGTATATTTCGTGGCCATAAGTACGAATTACAAAAACTGCCTCCATGTATCAATCTTTTTAATACTTTTCGTTCCCATAAGTACGAATTTCCAAAACTACCACAATCCTACACTCCAAGAGAAATCTCAATTCCACATTACAGAATTCTAGGTCTATACGTTGACCCAAATCCAAATTATACCAAATTTAGTGTTTTTCGTATCCAAAAGTACGAATTTCCAAACTACCTCAATCCTACACTTCAACATTAATCTCAGTTACGAATTTAAGGTTTCCAGCTCTATTCGTTCACCCAAATCCAAACTGTACCAAATTTAGTATTTTTCTTACCCGTAAGTAAGAATTTGCAAAACTAACTCCATCTTACACCCCAACAGCAAGCTTGATTCTAAATTTCATTATTCCAGGTCTGTTCGTTCAACCAAATCCAAATTTGGTACTTTTTGTACCCAAAGTACGAATCTTCAAAACTACTTCCATTTTATACTCGAAGTACGAATTCCCAAATTATCTTAATCCCATACTCTAACATCAATGTTAATTCGAAATTTCAGGGCTACAGCTCTATCCGTTCACACTAAATCTAAATTGTACCAAATTTAGTACCACTTAGTACTTTTCGTAACCTTAAGTACGAATTTTCTAAACAATTTCCATTCAACAATCCAACAGTAGCTTATACTCCAGCAGCAATTTTTATACCAAATTTTAGAAATTCAGCTCTATCCGATGACCTAAATCTTAATTGTACCAAATGTATTACTTTTCGTAACCCATAAGTACGAATTTTCAAATTATCTCCTTCCCATATTACTATATCAATCTTATTTCAAAATTTCAGGATTTCAGCTCTATCCGTTCAACCTAAATCCAAATTGTATAAAATTTAGTACCATATAGTACTTGTCGTACCCATACGTACGAATTTTAAAAACTACTTCCATTCTACTCTCTAGCAGTATCCTTAATTCGACCTAAATCCAAATTGTACAAAATTTAGTAGCATTTAGTACTTGTCGTACCCATAAGTACGAATTTTCAAAACTGCTTCCATTCTACTCTCTAACAGCAGCCTTAATTCAAATTTCAGGACTCCAGCTCTATCCGTTCGCCCAAATCGTAATTGTACCAAATTTAGTACAATTTAGTACTTTTCGTACCCATAAGTACGAATTTTCAAAACTACTTCCGTTCTACTCTCCAACAGTAGCCTTAGTTCAAAATTTCAGGATTCCAGTTCTTCCGTTCGCCCAAAATTGTATTTGTACCAAATTTAGTACCATTTATTACTTTTCGTACTCATAAGTACGAGTTTTCAAAACTATTTCCATTCTACCCTCCACCTGCAGCCTTAATTCAAAATTTCAGGATTCCAGCTCTATCGGCTCAACATAAATCCAAATTGTACAAAATGTAGTACTATTTAGTACTTTTCGTACCCTTAAGTACGAATTTTCAAAACTACTTCCATTCTACTCTCTAACATCAGCCTTAATTCAAATTTCAAATATCCGTTCGCCCAAATCGTAATTGTACCAAATTTAGTACCATTTCGTACCCATAAATACGAATTTTCAAAACTACTTCCATTCACAATTTCAGGATTCCAGGTCTATCCGTTCAACTTAAATCCAAATTGTACAAAATTTAGTACTTGTCGTACCCATAAGTACGAATTTTCAAAACTACTTCCATTCTAATCTCTAACAGCAGCCTTAATTCAAATGTCAGGATTCCAGCTCTATCCCTTCGCCCAAATCGTAATTGTACCAAATTTAGTACCATTTAGTACTTTTCGTACCCATAAATACGAATTTTCAAAACTACTTCCATTCTACCATTCATCTTTAGCCTTCATTCAAAATATCATAATTCCAGGTCTATCCGTTCGCCCAAATCATAATTGCACCAAATTTAGTACCATTTAGTACTTTTCGTACCCATAAGTACGAATTTTCAAAACTACTTACATTTTACACTCCAACAGTAGCCTTAGTTCAAAATTTCAGGATTCCAACTCTATCCGTTCGCCCAAATCATAAGTATACCAAATTTAGTACCATTTAGTACTTTTCGTACCCATATGTACGAATTTTCAAAACTACTTCCATTCTACTCTCCAACAGTAGCCTTAATTAAAAATTTCAGGATTCCAGCTCTATCCGTTCGCACAAATCATAATTGTACCAAAGTTAGTACCATTTAGTACTTTTCGTACACATGTGTACACTTTTCCTAAACCACCTCCTTATGTCAACCGTACCTTTTAACCTTGATTCTCACACCAAATTTCAACCCTAACCTTTATCCGTTCACAAAATACGATTTGGCACCAAATTTAGTACACTTTAGTACTTTTCGTACACGTATAGTTCGAATTTCTAAAAACCCTTTGGTACATCTTTCCTACACTCCATCGGTGACCTTCATTCCAAATTTCAAAGTTCCAGCTCTACCGGTTCGCCAAATACAAACGGTACCATATTTAGTACCTTTTAGTACTTTTCGTACCCTTCCAGTTCGAATTTCCAAAAACCCAGCCTTATCTGACCCCTTCGTACCAAGAGTGATCCACACCCAAAATTGCAGGATTCTAGCTTCAGCCGTTTCGTCTGGGCGTTGATGAATCAATCAGTCAGTCAGTCAATCACTTTACTCTTTTATTAATATAGATTTCAAAACTTAATGGTTTGTCCAAATATTATTTTTTGCTCCTTTAAAAAAAGAAATCATCAAATACAAGTAATAAACGTTTAAAATTGAAAATCTTAGAAACCCCGTTTTTCACTACGTAACGTAACATATTTTCGCTATCCATGGACCCCAACACGATAGAATTTTTGCATCAGAATCCTTGAATATTTTTCTTGTAGCACAGTGTTATTATCAACTAATCAATTTCATATCCACTTTAAAATATTTTGTTGTTATTCAAACAATTGAATTACAACAAAATATGGACTCAAGCTGAAATAAACACAAAGATGTAAAATTCTGCAGTCCAACAATAAAAAACGCCAACAACAATAATAGGCATCAGCACGGCCTTGTTGACCAATGCGTAATGCAAAAACAACTTTCTTGTTGTTTTTACCCCCGCTTATTGAAGCAACATTCCTATGTTCGTATTCTTTGCGAAGCAAAGACGACATAAAAACAGTGGTGGATATGAAATTCTTTAGTTCGACTCAAATTGTAGGGTAAACAGCTTTAGGGCCATACAGCAAATTTCTCATTTTATTTAATTTGCTAGATGGCTTTATTGACCTGTTTATCGATACAGAGTCGGCGAGAAAGGGAACTGATGAAGTTGTTTGGTGACAACTGAAACTATAGTATTCCCTACCCTTCGCCCGCAACTAATCAATTTCATATCCACTTTAAAATATTTTGTTGTTATTCAAACAATTGAATTACAACAAAATATGGACTAAAGCTGAAATAAACACAAAGATGTTATTATCAAATGTTTTTTTCTGTTTCTATGAAGATTGGGTAATAATTTCTAAAATAAATTTCACCGAAAACAACACAAGTGTGCTTGGGTTTTCCATTTTCGTCCGCTCTTTTTCATAGAAAAGAACATAGGTACAAATATGTCATTTTGTGCAAAAAATAAAATGCACACGTAATGATACGTTTAAAAAATTAATAAAAAATACATTTATAAACAAATTTAAAAAAATATTTATTCGTAACGTTTGTTTTTGACATGCTCTATGAATACACTGTGCAACACTGAAAATGCAAACAACTTCTAATGGGCATTTTATGAATGTACATACTGAGACTACAAAAACTCTAATTGGGTTTCGTGTTGTTTGGTCGGGCTTGGATTGTATAGCCTCATCTAAACCCGGCTAAAATGACCCTTTAGGTTTCCGCTGGCGCATTGATGCGTTGTTTACATTAATTCATTTCATTTATTTATTTTCGTCTGTTGTTGTAAATTCGTCTGTTTGTATCCGAATATGTGTGTATGTACATCTGGAGCTCGTTTGAACATTGTAGAACCTCCCAGATAAAGGGTGCTGGAACAGTCTATGCATAAGGAAGAGGATATAAATACGGGTGTGCAGCGAGTGAGGAGTAGTTGTTAATAGACGGCGAGCTTTAAACCGTAAGTATAAGTAAAGAAGTAACCTGAATAGAGTAACGCTTTGTGCTTACTGGAGATAAGCTGTGTGCTAGAAGAGAAATAAAGTCTTGTGTGAATAACTGAAGTGACTAACGTCAATAAAGCATTGTAGAATCGTAATCCAAAACGAACCCGGTTTTATTTGGTACAAATCGTATCCGGGAATAAAACAATGTCTACACGGGATTAAGTTCAAACCCTAATTCCGTAACAATATATATGTGAGCTATATCCAAATCGTAACTGATTACAATATAATTTGGCACATTTATATCTAGACCAAATACCGATACAAGTTCCAAGTTTCATCAAAATTGGACAGATATAGCGTGTTTTGTGTATTGTTATGTCACACTTGTTGCGTGCGTTAAAACTCATTAACGCGTTAGTTCTACTGCACCCTTTAAATTGACATTCAGTTTCTGCCAGATGGCAACATTGTTGCCAAATGACAGGGCAATCGAACTGCAACCAACTTCAGGGAGAACCGAATGCAAAAACGAAATTTTTCTTGCAGCTGCAGAAAAGAACGAAGGCCAATCGGTCTAACGAAGACCACGTTATTTTATCTCGCTGCAAATTACACGTGTGTGGAATTATTTGTTTTTGCAAGTTTGCAAAAATGTCGGTATAATAAAATAAATAATAAACGACCGAAACAACTAAAAAATATAACACGGGAAAAGAATAAATAATAATAAATAATATTCCCTCGTGTAAATCAAAGTGCAAGTAGCCGGTCGGGCATGTGGCTAACAACCATAGAATGCGCAACAACCATTATAGATCACAACATGTTATCATCGTTCTAGTGAACTTACAATACAACAACCACCACCGAGTATTAAATTTTTCAACTAAAGCTTTGTTCCTTTACGATAAAGTTTCTTAAAGTTTTACCATTTTTAACTCGGAACGCATTCCTTCCTACCCCAAAAAGTAGAAAACTTGAAGCAAAATTTAAGAGAGAGCAAGCCAAAATGGCTTTCTTTTTTACTGCTTTCTGCTCGACGAATTTTGTGGTGTAAAAAGTGGAAAATCTGTCAAATTGCTGATTTGACAATTAAGGCAAATGAAAAAAAAGAAAAAACACGCACTGTTAAAGCAAAATAAAATGAAATAGCAAAATAAAAAATTAAAGCAGTATTATAAAAAACAGTGAAACTTATTTAGTTAATTTGTTGTTATTTTTTAAAGCAACCACGTTTGTTTTTTGACATTGCTGCCAGATCTACTATTTTTTCGTTCCTTTACTTTTGTGCAAAACTTCTTACGTTAGAGAAATTTTGACAGTTCGCTCTTTCGCTACTTTTACTATTAAAAAAGTAAAGAAACAAAGCTTAAGTAAATAACCCATACCCAATAGTCATTTCCACACCACACGACATAACCTCATCATTCTACCGTGCCATCACACCGGTTACAGAAATTTATGTGATAATTCGTCGTACACAAACATACAGGATTCGTCTATTTTCTCTGCCTAAATGTGTGGCATTACCGCTCGCATTGGTAATGTTCCAAAACCGGATTTGCTCGTTTGCCGGAAGCCAACACCTTATAAGGGCCAAACCAAAATACATATGTACTATATTATTCAACAAGTAAGAAAAGAAAAAGTAAGAAAAGTCTATAGTCGGACGGAGCCGACCATGGGATACCCTATACCACTAACCCTGGACAATCGCTCTCCACGGAACTTCTTTTCAATGATTGTGAAAATTCATTTATCAAATATCAGAGATGTAATGTATAATACTTATGACCAAAGCCAAAAAGTTATCTAGCATGACAAAGACATTTTTGTAGCAGGAAAGGAAAATATAGTTCACACAAACTAAGATGTAATGAAACCCACTTATGTGGTACTACTACTTCCGTTGTTTAACCGCTACGTTATTGACATTTTTACCAACTTCACACAAAAGTTTCAGTCCATTTAACCCGCTAAGTATTATCTGATCTTTAGGTTGGTTTGTACGCTTCTTCTTCATCATAAACTCAAACTTTGTTTAAAATTTTGCTGGTTATTATTTTGACCTACAGAGCCGCTACAAAATTGGTTAAAATTTTGTTTTTGGTTCATTTTATCCCCTGAACATTTCACGATCATCACCAAAAACTAATCAATTCTATTCTGGCCCGAACCCAACCTCCTTAAAAAATTCGTTACAGTCGATCCATAATGGCGGCCTTAAGCTTGTTTACAATTTTTAATGGACGGACACACATCGCTAAATCGCTTTATCTCGTCAAGATATGAATTAAGGCATACCAAACAAGGGGTCTAGGACGAATATTTCTTGGTGTTACATAAACTTTTGGAAAGACAATATGTAGCATGTGATAAAAATGTGGTTCTCTACACAGCACCCATTATATATTAGGCAGTAGGCCCGTTATCTTGCAAACACTTTATTGCAATTTACATCAGAGGAAAGGTCAGTAGTTTTTTTCCATATGTAGGCTACTTTGCGAAATATATATGTCCTCAAGGACTTAAACTATCGACCAAAAATAAAATTTTTATATTTTTCATACAAAAGTAATGGTCCATTTCACCCGCTAAAGAATATTAGATCATCATTCAAAATTGTAGGCATCTTTTTCGACCTATACTCTTACCCGGTGCAAAATTTCGTGACTATTGATGTATAATTGCGACTTCTAGCGAGTTTATTATTACACTACAAACAAATAACGGAATATATTAGGCTGTAACTCTGTTATTTGATCATGCACACCAACGTAATTGGCATCAATTGAAAGGTCAAGCGTTCCACTTTCAAGTATATCTCACTTGTCCGGAATGTCACTTCCAGGAATTAAGATATAAACTGTATATTAAAAATTTTCACAATTTTCACACAAAACTTTTGGTCCATTTAACCCTCTAAATATTATCCGATCGTCATCTCAAATTGCAAGCTTCTCCTTTGTGATATACTCTTACCTTACTTAAAATTACGCGTTGATCGGACTATTATTGAGACCTACAGAGCCGCTAGAAAATTGGATAAATATTTTGTTTTTGGTCCATTTCACCCGCTAAATATTTCACGATCATCACCAATAAGAATAGGGATCTATTCTGATCTGAACCCGACCTCCATACAAAATTTCGTGACGATCGGCCCATAATTGCGGCCTGGAGCGTGTTTACAATTTATAATGGACAGACGGACGGACGGACACACATCTGAAAATCGCTTTATCTCGTCGAGATATGAAGATTGGTATACCACATTGGGGGTCTCCGACGAATATTTCGCGGTGTTATATGAATTTTTACCAAAACAAACTTATAATACCCTTTTCCACATTGTGGTATAGGGTATAATAACATCATCAACTGGAATTCGTGTGTGTGTACCAGTGACCTGCAACCGGTGTCATTTTTTTGAGTTGCGGTATGCACAAAAGAAAGGGATACTAATACTCTGTTGAGAGTCCACAATGATTCATATTGATTCAATATTAAACGGAGTGTTAGGTAATCAATTTACTGCTTCGTCAAAACAATCGCTTCATGATTCAATTGTTCGTGTCGACTTCGTTTCGAGTATGCAGAAATATACAATTAGTGAGAACAGCATAATCAAAAGGAACAGAAAAAAATAAACACGTCAAATGCAAAGATGCTCACAATATTCAGTGTGTTGATAGTGATAAGCCACCATTCCTATTGTTAAACCTCGGCAGAAGAAAATAAAGAAAGGAGAAGAGTGGGTTGTTTATACTTTTTCGTATGGCCTGAGCTTCGTTGATCAAATGAAATGACATTTATGTCCACTCCTCTACATTGCCGTAACAAGAAACGAAACGTGTTCTCTCTTTGCCTAGCAGAGCCTTTGCATAACAAAGGAGCACATCTCTCCCATAATAAATGTTGACTATGTTGTTACTGTTGCGTTATTGTTGTTTACTGTTCTCTCATACTCTATCCAATGTAGCGGAACTACTCTCTATTCAATCGGTGGTGGTTTTTTACATTCACCCACCACCGATTAGTAGTTTTTAATGCATACATATTTGTGAACGATCTAAACGATTGTTTGAGCAAAACAAAGGTAATCATTGGTAGTCATTGGAGTATGTTGATTTTTGCATATTCGATTATGCTAACGGAATTTTTAACTCTGTGAAATGAATGATTTGTTTATGCACTGCCTTTTTGCGGTGATTCAATGCAGGCCTCTGGTGTGTACTCTAAAAACCTAAAGTTACCCACTAAAGCCTGCAACATTCACCAGCAGAGCAATATCTTCAACATTCACCGACAGTGTACAGTGACGTCACAGCTCTACCAACGGATGAAACTGGTAACATTACGAAATTCAACAATACAGACAGTCCGGCATCCATTACCACCAATATCGTCGTCTGCCATAGTCCGGATCCTTCCCAAACCATCAACCGGAACATTCCAGCATCCAGCACGAACGTAATCATCTCTACGCAACATCAAACACCATCAGCTGCAGCTACCGAGAACATATATTCGTCATTGAACAGATGGTTTTAAGAGACGATAAGAGAAAATAATATCGTAAGATAGTGGGTAACAGACCGTGGGAAGACTGTAAGTTGAAAAATGTAGAGAAGTGATTTGATAGCACTATATGTATTCTTCTTTACTACATGTCTTCTTAATGATTGATATTACTTTATTTTTATACCGTAATTAACATTGAGAATTACTGTGATTTAATATTTCGGCCTTCTGCATCAAAATTAACATTCAAAATTATTGTGATTTAAAATTTCGACCCTCCGCTTCGATATTGAATTTCGGTTTTCTATTCTGTGGGAACAGATACTTTCATTCACATTAATTGAATTTTGTTTCGAGTCAAAACATAAAAAACCTAGCATACCTTTAGGCGTTTTGAATAAAACCATTGATGTTTAAGAGCTTATCTATAAGATTATTGACATATCGCTCATTTACTCAAAGAGTGGCATAACTCAAAAAATACGTTTTCTGAGTTAGCAATATCTATTTTTTCTACGACTTCCATTTTATCTTGTGTCAAATTTTCATGTCGATATCTCTAAAACTCAACGAGTTACAGCTCATTTACTACGAGTTTGGCATAATTCAACCAAAACGTTTTTTGAGTTTATGAAGCACTAAAACACTTCAAATCATGCTTGATCTTGCACAGAAAATTAGCAGTGATATATGGCTAGCTGTTTACAAAATATGGTCCAAGTAGTTTTTTTAGTTTTTGTGTAATGATCTTTTTAAGATGGGAAGACAAATTTCAATCGCCAACTTAAAACGCATTTTTCTCGAAACTAGATTTTTTGAGATGTGTCACTCTTTGAGTAAATGAGCGATATGTATTTATATATTATTGGTTGCCCATTTCTATTCTTCTAAATTATTGTCATATTGACAAATATTACATATCATTCCTTTCTAATCAAGCTCGGCACTGGTGGCACTTCTATTTTTTAAAGATATTCTGCAATTTTTACTATTGATCAGGGGTAGCTATATTCTATAGAGATAGTTATATTTGATCTTTCGGCAACGTTTCGAAAAATCCATGTTCTACATCCAACACTGTTACACCAGTTGGCGGATTCAGAACAGTCTTTTGTTCCAACCCGTGTAGCCAACTCCCTGCAGTAGTAAGCTCGCCTTCATCATCCGTTTCTGAAATACTTAAGTGACCGGGGATATAAAGTGAATGCGAAGTATTCGCCTTATGCTTTAACCGTGCCCGTTGTACAAGTACATTGGAAAACACTTTTCCCCTGCCTAGCATACTAATTCGCTGTGTCGTAGTAGATGCATTATAACTCTGTGTGACTGCAGAAGGCCAGACGGTAGTAGGTGCGTGTATTGTTGTTATGTTATGTACGTGATAATAACGTCACGTTACATCCCCCCTGCTTCGAGGTGTAAAACATCATCATCGTTTAATTCAAACTTAAAGGGAATTCAGTTCAATCTTAACTTAAACAATATTTTATTTCAATTATAATATTTCATTTGAAATATTATTGTAGTAATTATATTATTACTTCAAATTGTAGACATAACTTAGTTAACTTTTAAAAAATACAAGTTCTGCTTTAGGAATACTTCAAAATTATGATTTTATAATTCATGGTTCAAACAATTATATATATATATATGTATATATATATATATATATATATATATATATATATATATATATATATATATATATTAAAAAACCGTTTCTAGTCAGTCATGACTACATAGTGCTCTTTCCTCATGCAGCGGAGTCGGGCCTTCTCCCTCCCGACCTGAACCGTGACCTGAACCGCTGGGCGCCCCGCTCGGCGCCCCGCTCGGCGCAAGACGTACTGCAAGTGCCGCTGCGCTCTTCTTGGTCTGCGCACCCGAATAGACCTTAAGTACTCCATGCTGGCATTATCGGTCCAGCGTTCGGGACGTCTGCGGTTCCATGAATGGTCTACACCACTTCTGGGAATCACTTCGGCTGGGGGCTCCTGTTCGACGTTGACCTCCATAATCGGTGGTTGTGGCGCAATCGGCGCTTGGAGTACACCCTCCGCGGCAACTAATTCAGGAATGCCCAGGTCCCCAGTATTGTTGTCCCGTCGTGTGGGTTGCACGACCATCTCATTGCGATGGCTTGCGGAAGGTGCTTCGACAAAGGAAACCCGACGAGTTGCTGACGATGGGCCAGGTTCGGTTGGGACAGCCATTGTTATCCAGTTGGGTGTTGCGATGGCGGTTGGTGTGCTCGAACCGCCTGAGGTTGCCGATGTCCGCGAAGAAACCGAGGTGGATGGTCGCTGTGCCGATATAGCGTTGTTACCCCGAATACGTGCAAGCGGCGGCGGCCTCCTCCTCGGACAGTTCGTGCCGATGATATGATTGCCAGGGGCTCTGGAGGCGGCACCAGCTGGATATTCGCCGTGACACGAGGGCGAGCTTCAGGCGGTGGGAGAAAAGGCCGGGATGGTTGTGCTTCTGGATGGCGTGACGTGGTTGGTCTCGCAAGGTTTGTCCGTTTGCGCTCTATCTTCACACTTCAATGGTTATCCACAGACTGATCAGCGACAAAGCAAACACTGCCTTTCATAGGCAAAAATTCCACAGAAAGTAGAAAAAATCCTTTCCTCTCTTCCTTCCTTCGCTTAATTACTTATTATTATTTGTTCTCTCTCTTTTTTTCCTTTTTAGCTTTTGTTCTAAGCAGAATTAATTTCTTTATATACTTATTTTATTGGTTATTATTATTATTTTTTTCCTTTATTAATATTTTCTTATTACACTGTGCAACAAAATGAAGCTCGAGGTCTGGGGGGTGGAAAATTCCTTTTGGGGTTGAAAGCCCTTGATGAGTATATACAGAACCCCAAAGGGCAGATCCGCCGTGAGTCGAACTTTTGAGTTATGGCGTGATGAATTTTTCACTGGAGACCCTATAAGCCATCAGAAATTAGCGTTATATCTTTGTTCGCTGTTGTTTTGGCTTATTTTTGATATGACATGTCTGCCATCAAATCTAATGAGGATCTTTTTCGTAGAACATTTCGACCTTCTAACTCGCTTCCTTCCATGTCCTTTCGTCCTTTATTTCAAGAACCGCAATAAAAGTATATAAGATGAGATTTCAGCTTCGAAATGTTCTGCAAAAATGTCGCTCAGAAAATTTTAGGTACTGCTCTCATTGACAACTAATCGATATCGTCGCGTTTTCATAGTCCTTTTAGACATTTACCCTGTTTTTCTTCAGAAAAAAAACTATATTTTGTTTTTCTTTTGTTGGTTGTTCGAATATACAGAATATAAAAAACACAAAACATAGTTTTTGAACAAAAACAGGGTAAATGTCAAAAAGGACTATAAAAATGAGAGCAGTACCTAAAATTTTCTGAGCGACATTTATGCAGAACATTTCGAAGCTGCAAAATGTCATCTTGTGGTACTTTAATAGCGGTTCTTGAAATTAGGGACGAAAAGGACGTGGAAGGAAGCGAGTTAGAAGGTTGAAATGTTCTACAAAAAAGATCCTCATTAGGTTTGATTGAAGACATGTCATATCAAAAATAAGCCAAAACTACAGCGAACAAAGATATAACGCTAATTTGGGATGGCTTATAGGGTCCCCAGTGAAAAATTCATCACGCCATAACTCAAAAGTTCGACTCACGACGGATTTGCCCTTTGGGGTTCTGTATATACTCATCATCGGCTTTCACGCCAAAAAGGAATTTTCCACCCCCAAAATTTCGGTTCACAGTGTTATTAGCTTATTCATTCTTTACTGTCGTTCGTTGGCAACTTTTAGGTCCTGCACATGTATTCTTGCCCTCTTCCCATATGCGTCGGTTATTTCCACAATATTCGGGTAGATAACGCCGGAAACGGTGTATGGTCTCTCCTTTCGCCAAACCCTGGTTCCAATAGCCGGAGTCCATTTTCGTCTTCGTAGGTTGTAATGGTGGCGTTGTCTCTCTGTAGCTTTTCCATTATTTTCCTTCTCTGTTTCCAATATCTTTCCGAGACCATTCTTATCCAACGGATGATCCGATAAGCTTTCGGGAAGTTCCGTATGATGCACTATCAGATTTCGGACGAATACAATCTCCGCCGGTGCATATTTTGTTGATTCATGCACAGCTGTGTTTATGGCAAAGGCCACTTCGGGAAGATACTGGTCCCAATGCCGTGGTCGTTGCCCACTTGCTGCGATATGGTCGTCTTTACGACCCGATTTGTCCTTTCTGTTGGATTCTCATTTGGAGCATAGAAGGCCGTTGTCCGACCAGCACTTGCTGGTAAATTGCGTGCTATTGTCGCTGACGAATTTCTTCGGGCACCCGAATCTGTATATGACCCTCTCCTTTAATGCTTTCACTACCTCCTGCGCCGTAGCTTGCCGTGTAGGATAGAGCTCAACCCACTTACTGAATTTGTCCACGATCACTAATAACGACGTATTTCCTCTAGTCGAGCGTGAAAGAGGTTCCACGAAGTCAGCGCATACGATCTCCCACGGCGTGCTACACTGCATACTATCCATATGCCCTCGGGCCGGACGGATCTGGCTTGTATCTAGCGCATACTTCGCAGCTTCTTACATATCGCCTTACATCTCGCGTCATACCAGGCCAATAATAATTCTCCTGTATTCGTCTCAGACTCTTGGGGATACCGAGATGTCCAGCTTCGATGGCGTCGTGGTGTCTTGCAAAGGTCTGCATTCGGTCTTCCTCGGGAACACACATTTTCCACTCGGGACGTGGATCGACTGGGGAGGCATGGGGTATGTGCTTGTACAGGCGATCTCCAACTACCTGTAAATCCGGGTGTTTCTTAGGGTTGCTCGTTACGGCATGCAGCATTCGGCTATACCAGTCGGTCGCCTTGATTACCATTAGGTATAAGCCTCGGGGGTCGGCAACGGAGCACGAGAAATGGTGTCGGCCACAACGTTGAGGCTCCCTTTCCGATATTCAATATCGAAGTCATATTGCTACAGCTCCAATGCCCAGCGCGCGAGCCTTCCCGACGGGTTTTGAAGGGAATGTAACCATTTGAGGGAATGATGGTCGGTAATAGCGGTGAAGTGGTAACCCTCCAGACACGGGCTCATCTTCCTGATTCCCCAGAGGATACCGAGACATTCCTTTTCCGTCGTGGAATATTTCTTTTCCAAATCCGAGAGTGTACGACTCGCATAAGCAATAACCGATTCCTGATCACCGTGCCGTTGGAACAGAACCACCCCCAACCCCTCTTGACTAGCGTCGGTTTGGAAGAAGAAGGGGTGGTTGAAATCAGGGCAACTCAGGACGGGAGCCTCGGTGAGGATTTGCCGCAGGCGGTTAAAGTTCGTTTCTTGTTCCTCACCCCACTTCCATTTGACACTCTTCTTTAGTAGACGAGTGAGTGGGCTCACCAGGCTCGAAAAATTCGGGACGAATTGCCGGTACCACGGCGCTACCCCCAGAACACGTCGCAATTCCTTTAGATTGGTGGGGGATGGTAGGTTTCTTACTGCTGCAACCTTATCGGGGTCCGTTCGGATCCCCTCGGAGGTGACCAAGTGGCCAAGATACCGGATGCTTGTACTGATGAAGTCGCATTTATAGAAGTTTATCTTCATACCAGGTACCTCTAATCGTCGCATTACCTCATCTAGAACCCGAAGATGCTCATCGAACGTTTGGCCGAGTATAATGATATCGTCCAGGTTCACAAATACCAACGGATGTAGATCTGGTCCAATGATCGTGTCGAGAGCCCTATGGAATGTGGCTGGGGCCGAATGCAGTCCGAACGGCATCACCTTCCACTGAAATAGTCCACGTCCTGGGACGGTAATTGCCGTGTACGGACGTGACGATTTTTCCAGCGGTATCTGCCAATAACCATTTTTGAGGTCCAAGGATGAGATGAATTTCGCCTCCCTTAACTGGTCGAGAATGGAATTAATTTGGGGCGGAGGGTAGGCGTCTTGCTCGCTGGCCGCATTTAGCTGCCTATAGTCGATGCACATTCTCCATTCACCAGTTTTCTTCCGGGCCAGCACGATCGGGCTATGGGACGCTTCGATCCGGTCTTCGGCCAAGAGACTGTCTACTTCTTTATTGATGACCGCCATCATGGCCGGATTGTGAGGCATATATCGCTGCTTGATCGGGTTGTTGTGTTTCAGCCGGATATGATGTTCAGCTCTAGTGCACAGACCCTTACATTTCCCTTGGGCTTCTCGGTGTTTGTGCAGGAGGACTTCGAGACGATCGTTTTCTTCCGGAGACAAAAAATCCCTGCTGGCCAGGCTGTGGAGATAGTGTAGGCCAGACCGGTCACATAGTGCCTATATTCGGGACGGAGACCATCATAAATTCGGTCGAGGTGATCCATTGTTCGGAGGGTTGGGTGTTGTTTTGCCATGGTAAGCATATGTAAGATGAAGTCCTTTGCCTTCTCGCGATTATATTGGCGGCGGTTATAAAATGCATGCTCTAGTGGGGTTAGGCGGCGTTTCGACAAGAAAGATTTTTCGGCTTCTCCGCGGAATTTGCTCCAGGACACGATGTCGTTCTTATTAACCCTGTACCATTTTAAGGCATTGCCTTCGAGAATGCTGGGTAAGGTGGAAATGAACCGGTCGTGGGGTATACTATAGCACTCGGCTAACTCTTCTAGTCTTTCCAGAAACTCTAACAAGTCCCCTTCGCCAGTGAACTTGAGGTTCCAGCACAGTACCACCTTCATGGTTTCGGAATCGCATGTTCCTCGTGGCACAGGTTCTGGGATGGTCAGACGTTCTTTCGTGACCACATTTTTCTCTTCTGCTCTCAACTCGTTTTCCAGCTCGAGCAGCAAATTTTCGGTGGAAGTTCTTTGTCGCTTCTTCCGCACGAAGTCTGCCAATTGTTTTCGCAAGTGCTCGACCTTTAATCCTTCCGTTGCGATTGCTGCCGCCTGCCATTGCTCGACGAGCTGTTCCTTCTTCAACAAATAAATCCAACCCAATGATTCCGTCTTTAATTTCTTATCGCTTTTGTGACTCGATACGTCCTCAGTTGCGGTGTTTTCGGATTTTCCGCAGTGCGATTTCGAATCGGGTCCCTGCTCGGGCATTTGTAACGAGGTTTTGTCGACGGCTTGGGTAAGCTCAGTCGCGTCCAGGTTCTCCATACGGACATCCTAAACCTTACGAAATGAAAAGACTAGTATTCTCCCTTTCCTGGGGGTTGAATCAGATCTTTATTGATTAAAACTAGTTTACAATCTACTCGTTATTAAATGCGAGAAGTATATTTAATGTATATGGGTTGGATATCGTTGGAGTTGATTGCGGCGGCTTCGGCGTTACTGAAGAAGTTTTGGCAGCTGGGGACTTCGTGGCGAGTTGGCGTGCCCTCTGCTAGATGATATGGTCCACTGGTGGTTAATCGGGAAACTGTCGGTTCGTATATGGTAGGAAATCAGGTAAGTTGACAATGCTCGTACGTAATCGAAATGACAGTTTGTAGATGTTCGGGGAGCATGCTTTCGGGCGTGAACGGTCGGGGTCACGATGCATTCGAAATTCGGCTGCAGATGTTCGGGACCACGATGTATTCGGAGTTCGGCTGTAGATGTTCGGGACCACGATGTATTCGGAGTTCGGCTACCGATGTTCGGGACCACGATGTATTCGGCTGCAGATGTTCGGGACCACGAGGTATTCGGAGTTCGGCTGTCGACGTTCGGGTGTTAGTCTAGGCTACGATCTAGTGCCTACCATGCGCTACTGTGTGCCAAGCACGAAACAGCTGACCCAAAGGCCCTGTTGAACAGCTGGCACGAATGCCCTGTGGGACAGCTGACCTGAAGGCCTTGTGGAACAGCTGACCCGAAGGCCCTGTGGAACAGCTGGCACGAAGGCGCTGTGGAACAGTTGGCACGAATACCCTGTGGAACAGCTGGCTCGAATGCCCTGTGGAACAGCTGATACGAATGCCCTGTGGAACAGCTGGCACGAATGCCCTGTGAAATGCATCAACCACCACAACTTAATGTGGTAGTTTCAAAAAAATAATTTCCAACACTGTTACTTCAGGTGTAAGTTGGCGGATTCAGAACAGTCTTTTGTTCCAACCCGTGTAGCAAACTCCCTGCAGTAGTAAGGTCGCCTTCATCATCCATATCTGAAATACTTAATTGACCGGGGATATAAAGTGTATGCGAAGTATTCGCCTTATGCATTAACCGTGCCCGTTGTACAAGTACATTGGAATACACTTTTCCCCTGCCTAGCATACTAATTCACTGTGTCGTAGTAGATGCATTATAACTCTGTGTGACTGCAGAAGGCCAGATGGTAGTAGATGCGTGTATTGTTGTTATGTTATGTACGTGATAATAACGTCACGTTACAAACTGTATGTGTTATATGTGTCTGCTTTTGCTTTTATGTTTGGTATTTCTATAGAAATGCTTATAAGCATTTCAATAAACCACCACCATTTACAAATGTGTGTATATGTTAGAGATAGCCAGTGTGCGCTCACTGAAAGCAAGTGAGCATACATTTCAATGTGTTTTACATTGAAATTTACACTCCCTTGCTCTCAGTAAGCACCCACTGGTGTATATGTGTGTGTTTTTTGTGGCTTTTGGGTTTTATATTATATCTTAACAAATATTTGTTTGCACCAAAACATAAATTTGTTTGCAAGGGCCAATATATGTTATGTTTAGGACTGGTTGCAAACAAATATATGTTTGCCGCAAAATAAGTTTGGGACTATGTTAGAGAGGGCTTTTTTTCCTCCGTGTATCTTTTTATAAATCCTATGATCATTACCATTCCCATAAATATTGCCTTGGCCTCATATTTTGTATACATAAACGTTCTTGAAGCTACAATACATTTTAATATATCAATCTATGACACAAATTGATGGTATAAATAGAGGTTCCAATTGCGTTACAAAAAATCTAGTCAAAGTTTTAGCTAGGCAACCAAAAGGAATCAAGATTGATGTCGTTTGCATCTCAGAAACCTGTCTCAAAACGTCTATTCCCGACAATCTAATGTGTCTAAATGGATACTCGTTTTTCAGATCAGAGAACTTCGTGGATCGTAGCAATTTTTGTAAAAGCTAATATTAATTCTACACTATTATTAAAATCACTTGTTTGAGATGATATCGAATACTTGTTCATTGATTGTGTTTACAGACCTAACAAGTAAGTAAGTTTCCAAAACTTACTAGAAACGCTGACTTTGGGTTATAATGAAGTAATCATTGCCGGAAATTTTAACTCTAATACAATTGTCGATCAATAGTCAATAAATAATATGCTATCTCTCGGTTTATATGTACTATAAACGCATTACTTGACCTGTTTTTGTTAGCAATCTAACTAATTTTCTGCTCTATGATCAAGTATTAGATTCCTGTTTTTCAAAACATGTTTTAATCTTTATGACCTATTAACTTAATGTACCAATGGTAAACCAAAAAATTTCGTTTCAAGACAACAGGAATTTAAACTACATTGATATAGAGTCAAAATTTCTCCAAATAAATTGGGATCATATAAATGACCTAATTTCTGTTGACCAACAAGAAGAATTTCTCTCAGATAAACTTGCACTATACAATGAAACTGTTCCCGTCATAACAAAAAAATATATCTTCTATGAGCAAATCGTGGTTCAACTCCTCTATCAAATCAAGTATTAAAGAAAAGGATATATCTAAAACTAGATGGAAGAGATTTAAAACGCCAGAGCTTTACGAAGATTTTCGTTCCGCTAGAAAATGAGTTAATGGTCACATAAACTCCTCAAAATCACTATTATCGCACTAAATTCAGGTCTGCTATAGACTCCAAAAGTAAATGGAAAACTATTAGTGATATTGGTTTAGGGAAATGTAAGGCTCCTAGCACTTATAATGGTGATATGGATGAACTAAATAAAACGTTTATCAATATACCCTCTCTTGATATAGTCCCTTCCTACTGTGGATACAATTCAGGAACGTCATTCGATATAGTGGGTGATGGGAATTTTAAATTTTGCGAGAAAGTTTTAAACTGCTTCAAAGCCATTGGTCCCGGCGAAATTGACCCTAGTTTTGTGAGAATATTACTCCCTCGCCTATTACCATACATAACCCATATTTTTAACTTTATACTTAGTTCTAGCACATCTCCAAATCTTTGGAAGCATGCGAAAATCATACCAATACCAAAATCAAATATGGAATTTCGCCCAATAGCAATATTGTGCTTCCTTTCAAAAATATTTGAGAAAATAATACAAAAATAAATAAGCGAGTATTTGCAAAGGGACTCTCTGCTATGCGATGTACAATCAGGTTTTCGTGCCGAATACAGCGGTACCACCGCCTTAATTGAAATTTCCGAGTCCATAAGGTGTGAGATTGACGAAAATAAGCTATGTTTTATTGTATTACTCGACCATTCAAAGGCTTTTGATACTGTCGACCATCAAAACTTGTGTTTTAAACTACGCCGTTTTTTTTAATTTTTCTAATACTTCATCCAAATTTAGTATGACACATCTTTCCAACAGATCTCAGTCAGATTATTCAGGAACATTGATATCTAAACCCATGATGATTGAAAAAGGAGTTTCACAGGGATCTATCGTAGGTCTTACATTTCTTATATGTGAATGACCTTCCGGATCAACTACGCCATAGCAAAGTGCACATGTATGTCGACGATGTGCAGATATTTTTGAGTAGCCCTCTAAACAACATAAGTCAGTGTGTAGAAAAACTTAATAATGATCTCTCCCGATAGTGCGAATGAGCTAAAGCGAATGGATTATTTTTAAATCAACTTAAATCAAAAAGTATAATCGTTCATAAAAATAAAAAAGTTTCACTGCCACACTTTGAAATTTCAGCCATCTCGGTGTGATAATGAGGCTAAAACGTTCAAAATATCGAAAATCGGGAGATATTGTATTATGGGGGCTATATCAACACGTGGACCTATATAAACATTTTATGGTAAAAATGTTTCTTAGCCTCTAGAAACACAAAATACAAAGTTACAACCGATTCTTTGGTTAAGTGGGTCTAATACATTCAAAATACATTAAAATGACGCGTACTTTATAAGGGGCTTTATGTGCGGGCTATACCAAAACGTGGACCTATATAACCCAACTTTGGTAGAAATGTTTTCTGGCCTCTGAAGACACAAAATACAAAGTTGCAACCGATTCTGTTGTCAAATGGGACTAATACATTCAAAATATATTAAAATGACGCGTACTTTATATGAGGCCTTATATGGGTGCTATACCAAAACGTGGACCTATATAACCCAACTTTGGTAGGAATATTTTTTGGCCTCTGAAGACACAAAGTACCAAATTACAACCAATTCGGTGGTAAAATGGGCCAAATATCTTAAAAATTCCTTAAAACGACGACGCGGCACGCGTCATTTTGTATGGGGGCTATACGAAAGCGTGGACCTACATAGCCCACTTTCAATACCAAAAGTCCTACGTAACTATAACATATTTTCCCAAAATTTCATCAACCTACGTCAATCCGTTCGGACGCTAGAGTGATTTCCACAGACGGACGGACATGGCTATATCGATGTAGAATTGCACGCTGATCAAGAATATATATACTTTGTGGGGTCTACAATGATTATTTCGAGTAGTTACAAACGTAGTGACAAACTTAATATACCCCCATCCTATGGTGGAGGGTATAAAAAATTTAACTGGTCTCCAGCGTCAAAATTTGTTGGCGTAAATTTCAACAACTCCCTAAACTGGAACAACCATATATACGCTGTCGTTGGACAAACCTACTCAAAAATTCGCACGTTGTGGCTAACACATTCATACACCCCTCCCAACATTCGATGCCTGCTGATAAAAACAGTCTTGATGTCAGGTTTATTGTATGGGTGTGAAATATTTGCTAACTGAAATTCACTGAGTCGTCATAAACCGAACGTGGCATATAATAGGATAACACGTTATGTATATGGTTTAAGAAAAAGACAAAATGTTACACAATTCTCTCTTCTTAAAGCATTACATTTTCTTCATAAGGCTATTATCAAAGAAAAACCGAAGTATCTGTTCAAAAGACTATTATTTACAAGATCACTTAGAGGAAAGAAGATTATACATTTTAGATGGAGGAGCCTTGTGTCTGATGTGATTTTAACTTTAATATATGTTTACTTTTCTTTCTTACAGTAAACACATCAGATACGACGAATCTGAAAGAATTTTGTCGATATGTGCATCCATAACGAAGTTATAGCTCTTTAAATATGAAAAATATTTCCCAGATAATCAGACAATCATATTAAAATTAGACGACCACTAAAATAATTATTTCTGAAAATTCTGTAGATAATTTTAAAAGTTTTGGATGGGGATTTGATGGGTGGGCTATAAATATAAAATTTTAGTACAATAAGTTGACATCAATTGGTCAAGGGCAAAGTACCGTTATCAAGAATTAAAAATTTAAATTTGATAAAACAAAATATAAATTCTTAATATTTCATAGAGTATATCTTTTGATTGCCACCTTGGCTCTTGATTTCCGAAGCGAAATGTGTATAAACATTCTGCCCATCCCTGCAACCTTCTGAGGTGTATCGGTTCAGATTTGGATATAGCCCTCATATATATCTTTACCCGATTTTGCAAAATCAGAAAGTGATTCTATGTATAGCACTAAAAGGAACTATAGGTATATCTCGCTTCCTTTTGTATGTTACATACAAATGCGCAAAGACACAGTATGGTGTAGGGTATAAAAACATATTTTGTCACCAGTTTCTTTTCATTACCCTCCACCATAATATGTAGGGTATAATTAAAGTTGTCATTCCGTTTGTAGCACATCGAAATATTCGTCGGAGATAAGTATATATGTATGGTAACATGGGGCGCCTTCGCCACGTTTTTGTTCAAAATGTTCTCATATTTAGGCATAAAAATGAAATTTCAGTCAAATTAGATAGATTTAGCACAATATTTGATTTCAACTTCACATTATCAATAGGATAAACAATTTAAAGCTCTGTTCCAGAACTAAAAAGTTTTTACAATTTTTACCAATTTTTTTTTACAATTTTGCCAATAGATGGAGTTAAGCTCTGTTGTTACGATATCATAACAACATTCTGTTAAGTAGTTAACCATTTCAGGCGAATTTAACCGCTAAGTTCATACTCAATGCACTGGAAACTGCTATGGAATACAATCCTAAGTCCAAATCTTTGCTTTCCTACAATTTGTATAAGCCTAACCCAGATATGCCCATTGCTTGATCGTGATCATTTTAAAAGTATTTTTATATTATTTTAGAAGCAAATGTGAAATAATAACAGTATGTTTATATGTTTTTTAAAAATTTTTGAAAAAAGTGGTTTTTGAGGCCACTTTTGGACACAGGGTTTTATCTTATAACTGGGAGTTATGGGACACAAAACATTTGACATATAGTCCAAAGACACCTTTTCGGCATCTAATTAACGTTTTTTCGTAGTAGGCTCTACATCGTGTATGTTTTCGTTATAAAACTACCCAATAATTAATCGGTCATAACGAAAATCATTGTAAAAACTAAGCGATAGGTGGCAACTTCGATGAACTAGACCTCAAAACTCAAAAATAGTAGCTCAAAATAATGGAATCACATAATATCCCAAGAGCTACAGATGTGTACTGAGTATATCACCAAAATAAACGGTACTTTGATAAACATAACATATCAAATTAGCAAGAATTTTGTGTGTCCTATATATAGGACGTTGGGCATATCTGGGCTAATTGCGCTTTAATGGGGTTTTTAACATTAACATACCACTGTTGTTGATAAAATGTTTATATACTTTGTTCCATAAACATACACAGTCTTACATAAGTATACGTACGCCCCATAAATCTCGGGTTTTAGAAAAAGTAATGATATTTATGAAATTCCAGGTTTATTTCGTCTCACTAATAAACAATATTTAATACAACAAAAGTATATTCCAAAATATAAATAACGGTAAATTTTACAAAAACCAAAAAATTACACTTACAAAAGTATACGTACACCCCAACGAAGTATGAGTATTATCGTACAATTTATTGAATTAGCAGCAAAATTTATACATTTTATTGTTTTGGCGAATGTGTCTGGGTGGCCGAGATATATTTTAGAGAAAAAAAAATAATTTTTGGGTGTTAAATGCCGTTATTCAATGCCAAACTTCTTGTATAGCTCGTTAAAGCGGACCCTTGCTGATTTATTTCCGTTCTAGGTATTTGAGTATACAAAAGCCACAATATTAGTGTCAGATTATAGATCTTGAGATCCTAGACAGCTTTTTAGTTGACCTTGTGCAGAACACACCTTCCTGGGTGTCGATAAATTCACATTTTTCCTGGGATATCTCAGGAAGTCAATAGATTCCTCGGAATTCTTAGCTCAAATTACATACAGAAGACCTTGAATTGTGTTTTAATATGGTGTTATATAATCCTTGGACACTAATTGAATCAGACATGTACAATTATCCGATACTTTCCGACCCTATATTGACGGTAATGGTCATAATACGAAAACTACGTTGTTCACAGTGTAAATTTGATGCTTTTTGGTTGTGATTATATTTTGATGTTTTGGTGACAGGTTTTTAACAGAATATTTCACATTTCATATTTCCTTGGGGCGTACGTAATTTTTTGGTTTTTGTAAAATGTACCGTTATTTATATTATGAAATAAACTTTTGTTGTATTAAATATTGTTTATTAGTGAGACGAAATAAACTTGTGTACTTTGAATTTCATAAATATAATTACTTTTTCTAAAACCCGAGATTTATAGGGCGTACGTATACTTATGTAAGACTGTATATTTGCATAATGCATCTTTTCTAGTATTTATGTTCTATGTCTTTGATTCTTCAGTAGTTATTAACGGTATAAAATATAATTTTGATATCACAAAAGGTATACAAGATATCACAAAATATACCTACCATGAATATTTTTCGCAATACCCCAAAAACATGAAACCGCGTGCATCAGCAATCATATATTTGATAGAAATGCCAATTTTTGGGAGATGAAATTTCTTCGTTAAACTCACAATTTTCCCTTTAACGGCATTTCTGTAGCAGTTATAATTATCAAGAAAATCGCTTTTTTTGTATAGAAGTTTCTTTTCTGTATTGGTGTTCGTTTTGATATAGCCCCCATACTCGTAGAACTGTAACTCCCTACTTTCGGTATTTTGAAGGTTTGAACCTCACTATAAAACCGAAATGGCCAAAATTTTGTATTTAGTCTTCGCTGGGGGTATAAAACATTCCATCTGAAATTTGTCGCTATAGGTTTACGTTTTCATATAGCTCCCCTAGAACGGTACCTTCCGATATTGGTATTATTTTTTCGCTGGGAACATAAAACTTTCCCCTTGAAATTTGACGCCAACTCCTTCATATAGCGCCCATAGAACGTTACCTCCCGATTTTCAGTATCTTCAAGGCTGTGGCCTCAATACCCCACCGGAATGGCTGAAATTTGGCACTCACGGTGGGTAGGAAACCTCAACACCGAAAATTTTCAGTTAAGTATTATTCTCCTCCGAGGAATTTGACTTCATGTAGATGAAGAGCTTAGTAGTTAAAGTTAAAGTTTATTGAGACTCATAAAAAAACATACAATGCAATGCATACAATTTAAAACATTTACAAGAGGACTTAAAAGTATAATGTATTATTTTAATTTTAGTAATTTGGGTGAATTAGCAAATTGAAATTGTGGTAAAAGTAAAAGTTATTAATTATCATAACAAATGCTAAATTATGCTTGCTCCCGGCATCCACCATATTTTGTAGAGCTCTTGGTCTACAAATAAAATCCTAAGCTTAGTAATTACTAAGTGTTAGACATCGGATTTTATCATGTTTTTTATTTCTTATCCGATGGGACTCAAATTATGGATCTAGGCGTTTTGACGGTCAATTTTTCTACATTTGGGGTCATATCAAAAACATGCAAAAAATGTGCAAAAAATCGTCAATTAAATTTGGAAAATCATCAAAAAGCGTTCTAATTTAAGGTTTCTTTGCCGTTTAACATACTTTTTTGCAGATTATTATATAATTGAGACTCTCCAGCTATAACAGCAATAAATCTGAACTAATAAGACATAAATCAGTTTTCACAAGGTGATAAAATGTGGAATAACCTATTACAAAATAAGTTGGTTTCCTATACAAATGTCTATAATGGAAAAATTAAAAAATTTCAAAAACTCAATCAGAAATGTCAAAATCAACGTATCCAAATATGATGATAGTTTCTGCTCGGCCAAAATTGTCTAGCAGAAAAACAAATGGGCAATTTTTATTTAGATAAAAGCGCAATTTGTTCTAGTTTTTGGAATAAGGGTACGTTCTTTAGCACAAAATGGGAAAAAGTAAAGAGTACCATTTAGGATTCCAGGTTCTGGAATATAACTATAATTAGAAGTATACGTTTTGAATACCCACATATGAGATTTGAATATATTTTACAGTTTTTAGTCTATTATTCAGTATATACAGACATAAGTTGGCAATTTTTGTTCTCTGTGGTCAAAAAGCTTCTGTGGAAAAAACTCTAAATGCCATGGTTTTAGTTTAATGCACTAAAAATACGTAATTTTATAATATCGATCTGGATTTTACGCATACAACCACTTAATGCAGAATTGGCAAATGTTCAGTCCTCGGCGAAAGGGGCAATGGATTACTCTTATACCAAGCCATGACGAATAATAAGCAAAATAAAGACCACCCAATGATTAGAAAAACCACACAATAGCGTGGTGGTGGCAAAAAAGTCAAAAACCTTGGAATTGTCTTTAACATAGCAAAACCACTCACATATTTCTGCTGGAAAAGCATTTGGAATGCAAAAAAATATGGTTTCAAATAGGTTTCTGCGTGCACTTTTAATATATAAAATGAATTAACGTTATTTTGGTCAATAATATTCAAAAGTTCATTCATTCCTTACGGTGCTCTTGAACTAACTTTAAATGAAAGGAGCTTACACCTGGGAAGTCTTTGCTTTTTCTGCAACTACAATGTTCATAGATGAGAAAAATGAAAAAAACGAAAAAAAATCGACGCGGCGCTTTTTAAATAAATGGCGGCTAAAGTTCACATTTTTAGGGTTTTTTATGTTTTCACGATTTTTCTGGGAAACGGCAAGCCCTATCAGAATGGAACTGTAGAAAATGTTGTAGCAGTGAGAATTCTCCACAAGATTGTCCTTCATTATTATATTTTCGTAGGTTTTACCACTTTTAAGATATAGAAGTTCAAATTGGGGCAATTTACCTGGTACAACCAAGAAAAAAATTGCGGAAGCCAATCTTGTAGGGAATTTTCACAGCTATAAGATTTTCTCTAGTTCCATTTCGATAAGACTTACCGTTTTCAAGCAAATCGTGAAAACCTAACAAAAACCTAAAAATGTGACCTGAACTTCTATGTCTCAAAAAAAGTAAAACTTAGGAACAAATCATAACGGGCAAACCTCTAGAGAATTTTCACAACAACAACAATTTCCATAGGTCTTGCAGTTTCCCAGCAAAATCGCGAAAACCCAAAAAAAACATAAAAATGTGAACTTTGACCACGATTTATTTAAAAATCCCTTCAGCGATTTTTTCTTGTTTTTGCATTTTTCTCATCTATGAACATTGCTGGGTGACGTAGGGGATGGAAGATACCAAGGAACGGTCCTGACCGGTTTTAACATGGCAAAGCCCAGGATTTATCTTGGTCCCTCTTTCATCTCAAGTGGACACTGACCTCCCCGTGGTGTCACCTGGGGAACTGCCTTAAACACCCGTTAAAGGTAGTGAGCTAACATGTGCCGCGCGTTCACCCATAAGAACGTTAAAAACTTGGGTTTGGGCGTCGGGTTAGTAACCCTCCCCTAGAAAAAACAGCCTACTATGAAAAAACGAAAGAAAAGAAAAACAAACCCCTCTAAAGTTGACGAACCCCGCAAACGTTTTAAGGACCATGATCTGCGAATCTGCACCTGGAATGTTCGCACTCTTTATAGAGAAGGTGCTGTCTTCGCATTGGCAGACGTACTTGAAAAGTACAAGGCCGATATTACTGCCATGCAGGAAATACGATGGATTGGGAAAGGCGTCACAACAACACCTAAAGGTGACGCACTGTATTATAGCTGCCATGACGTAAAGCATGAGTTTGGTTGCGGATTCGTAGTTAGTCGGAGACTAAAACATCTGGTATCCAGCTTCACCCCAGTGAATGAAAGACTTGCTGCAATTCGAATAAAAGCTAAATTCTTCAACATCAGCTTTATTTGCGCTCATGCTCCCACTGAAGAAAAGGACGAACAGACCAAAGATATATTCTACGAGCGCTTAGAAGAAACATATGACCGTTGCCCTGCCCATGACATTAAAATCATTCTAGGCGATTTTAATGCCAAAATTGGAAAGGAGAATATCTTTGGCCCAACAGTCGGGAAATTCAGTCTCCACAGTGAAACATCTGACAATGGTATGAGGCTGATAGACTTTGCAGCTGCAAAAAACATGGTAGTTAGCAGTACCAGATTTAATCATCTCGATATTCATAAGGGCACCTGGCTGTCCCCAGATCAAAGAACAAGTAATCAAATTGATCATGTTGTGATAGATGGAAGACATTCATCCAGCGTGTTGGATGTACGATCGTTCCGAGGCGCAAACATTGATTCGGACCACTATCTTGTTGCAGCAAAGGTACGTACCCGTCTAAACGTTGCAAATAAAGCACGAACAGACACAACGCGGAAGTTGGACATCGATAGGCTGCAAACACAACAGATAGCCACAGCATATTCCACTCAACTAGCCCAATTGCTTAACGCGAGCACTCCTTGTCCCGATAACATAACAACACAATGGCAAAATATTGCCCACTCCATGCAAACAGCCCCAAAATCCATACTTGGATTCCAGAGACCTCCACAAAGGAATTCATGGTATGACCAGGAGTGCCGTGCTGCTACCGAAGATAAAAATGCGGCATATAGAGCTACTTTACAATCAGTAGCAACGCGTAGCGCACGAGAGAGATATCGGGAGAAAAGGAGAGAAGAGAAACGTCTTTTCCGCAAGAAAAAGAGAGAAATGGAAAAGCGGGAGTGTGAAAAAATCGAGATGTACAGGACCCAGAATGAAGTCCGAAAATTCGACCAAAGAGTGAAACATCAAACAGATGGCTATGGTACAGGCACATCCTCCTGTAGAGACCAGCAAGGTAATCTGGTAACAGATACAGATAGCGTGCTCAGGATATGGAAGGAACATTTCTCCAATCTGCTGGTATCCAATAGTGGCGAAGACGATGATACCGCAGATCCAATCCCAGAAGATGGTATAGAATGTATACCACCCGGCCAAGATGAGGTAAAAACAGCAATCAACCGGCTGAAGAATAATAAAGCAGCAGGAGCCGATGGCTTACCAGCCGAGCTGTTTAAAACCGGAGGCGACGCGCTGATAAGGTGTATGCATCAGCTAGTTAGCACCATCTGGCAGGAAGAACGCGTACCCGACGATTGGAACCTGAGCATCGTATGTCCCGTCCACAAAAAAGGAGATAAGACTGTATGCTCCAACTATAGGGGCATAAGTCTACTCCCTATTGCCTATAAGATAGTGTCAGGGATACTGTGCGAACGAATAAAGCATATGGTCAACGAGATAATTGGACCATACCAATGTGGCTTTAGACCTGGCAAGTCCACCATTGACCAGATATTTACCCTGCGGCAAATCCTAGAGAAGACCCAAGAGATGCAGATCGACACATTTCATCTTTTTGTCGATTATAAAGCTGCATTCGACAGTCCCCTCCGATCAAAGGTATTCCATGCAATGTCTGAATTTGGTATTCCCGCAAAGCTCATCCGGCTTTGTAAGATGACTCTAACTGATACTAGGTCCTCAGTTAAAATTGGAAAGAACCTCTCCGAAGAATTTTGTACCAAAGGAGGTTTCAGACAAGGAGACAGCCTTTCGGGTGACCTATTCAACATTTTGCTGGAAAAGGTAATACGAGATGCAAATGTCAAAAGAAATGGCACAATTTACACCAATAGCCACATGTTACTTCCCTATGCTGATGACATAGACATCATGGGACGATCAGTAAAGGAAGTAACTGATACCTTTAGGAAGGTCGAAGCAGAATCTGCGAAAGTGGGTCTGGCGGTAAACGGCGAAAAGACCAAATTGATGGTGTCGACGCGCAAAGCGTCCATAAAGGTCGGACCAACCGTAGAAGTTGGTACCTACAATTTTGAGGTAGTTAAAGACTTCGTCTACCTCGGCACTGCCATAAACACAACAAACAACATCAGTTGTGAAATAAGAAGAAGAATTGTATTGGCCAACAGATGCTACTATGGATTAAGTAAGCAATTTAAAAACAAAGCCACATCTCGTCAAACAAAAATAACACTATACAAAACGCTGATACTACCCGTGCTAATGTATGGCTCCGAAGCATGGGTACTTGCGCAAGCAGATAAGGCAGTGCTTGGTGTGTTTGAGAGGAAAATTCTTCGAAAGATCTAAGGGCCGATTTGCGTTGACGGTGAATATCGACGTCGTATGAACCACGAGCTATATAAGCTATACAAAGACATGCATATAGTTAAACGTATCGAGATGCAACGATTGCGTTGGCTATGCCATATCATGAGAATGAGCGATGATGAACCCGCTAAAAAGGCGTATGAATACATGCCACATGGCGGTGCACGCAGAATCGGCAGGCCTAAGCTTCGATGGAGCACACAAGTGGATGAAGAAATGGAAAGGCGCGGTATTCCAAAAAGTCAAGCGAAAAACAGAGAGGAATGGAGATCTTTTCTTAGTTCGGTCTATGGAACAAATGTTCTGTAATGGGCCAACTAAGTAAGTAAGTAAGTATGAACATTGCTGTTTCAGAATCCGCAAAAGCTTCCCAGGTATAAGCTGCTTTTATTTAAAGTTAGTTAGGGTGCACCGTCAGTGCATTGTTCCAATTTGAAATTCTATATCTCAAAAATGGTAAAACCTACGAAAATATCATAACGTTGAATCTTGTAGAGAATTTTCACAATTACAATATTCTTTTATCCCATTGCGATAGGACTTGCGCAAAATCGTGAAAACTAAAAAAACCTAAAAACGTGAACCTTGATCGCGATTTATTTAAAAACCGCTCCGGCGATTTTTGTGTTTTTTGAAGCAAAAATTTCAATGAATCTTAATTTCCAAAAAGATGAAACTTCACACCTGTTCCCTGTTTTGTTACATCCTGATGTAAAATTTAAAAGCGTCATATTTCTAGCTCTACTTTCACAATCTGATTGGCTTTTTCTTTAATTTGGGAACATTTGAGTCTTGTTGCATAGTAAATTGGTAACCAGTAAGGAAAGGAACAAAGACGGACAACGCCATTAAAAATGTCCGGATTGTCGAGTAGAAAAATCTCACTATTTTTTACACGTAGAGCACTTTTTACTTCTATATTTCATTTAAGTGTTCGGTTTTATCAATTACAATTTAAAAAGGTATTATTATACGACTACCACGAGTGATTTAATCAAAGAAAATAATTTATTTTCCTTACTATTCGTTAATCCGAACAATTTGATAATTCAGACACCGGATAATGTGGTGTCCGGATTATCGAGACTATGCTGTATATATGAAAGCTATATCCAAATCTGAATCGATTCTTACCAAAATAAATAGGGATCACCCTAGGGCCAAAAAATTATCTTGATCAATAAATGTGGCCTGTACTTTGTTTTCTAAAATACATGACCACACGGACGAGCCTAAATCTACTCAGCATATCATCAAAAGGGACTATGGGTCGTTTCCTTTTGCATGTTGCAAACTAATTCACTAAGACATAATAAATACCCTTATCACAGTGCGGTGTAGGTTATTAAAATATGGTTATATATTTTTTTTATATGTTATATGATTTTATAAAATATGAAAGATTTTATGTAAAATTCAATAGACAATTTTGGCAGAAACTATCAACATATTTGGATACGTTTACTTTGACATTTCTTATTGAGTTTTTGAACAAATTTGCATAGGAAAGCATGTTATGTTATAATAAAAAGGCTGGGTTATAGCAAATTTTCTCACCTTGTGAAAACTAATTTTGTTTATATCCATAATTAAGTCTTATTAGTCCAGATTTATTACTGTGGCGGAATATCTGGGGAGTCTTAATAACATAATTATCTGCTAAGAAATCGTCGTTTAACGGCAATAAACTTAATTTAGAACACTTTTTTGATGATTTTCCAAATTTAATTAAAAAATAAGCAAATATGCTAAATCCAATGTCTACTAACTGTTCATATTTACTTCAATACATTTCGTAGTGGAGGGTATAAAAAATTAAGCCCGGCCAAACAAAACGCCCTTTTAACTTGTTAATATTAGGGAAGAAATTCTTAATTGGTGGTTGTAACAATATTCAATCCACCCTTTAGCTGCATTTGATTAGATAAAGCAGTCCATATCCATGTAATGTAAACAACTTAATATTGTTAATGATTACGATTATTATCTAAAAACAATCAAAACATCTCATTGAGTTGTATATAAAGTAAAGTAAAATTAAGAACCAAAACAAAAACTAAAAGTGAATAATGTATACAATATTTATTGTCATATTCCTGGCGCGACTAGTTTGGACCGGTCGCTATGAATTCATATGCGACAATAGCGAAGTAATTGACAACTGTTGGGAAATACCAGGAAATAACGGCATACACGATTTGTTCGATGTGAGTGAAATAACTTGGGAAGTGGAGGAAGGTCGCGTAAGAGCTTCTGGAAATACCACCACAGTGTGGGAAGGCGTTGAATCAACAGATCGTATAGAAGTAAGTTGGAATAGAACATTGTAATTTAAATTTTTATTTATTTTATTTTCTTCTGTAAAGGGACGAGGAGAACTATACAAATTTCAACGTGGTGCATGGCAGGTTACACCCCTGTCAATCACAGTGAAAGATTTTTGTAAGTCCCAATTTGACCCATCTTCAATGTGGTATCAGGTCTGGACAAAGTATATACCTGAGAATGAACGGAAATGTATAAATGTTTATGGAGTAAGTCTTAAATATAGCAATTGAAAATTATAACCTATTAAGCAGCTATTTTTTCCCCAGCACAAAACTCATTATAAGCAAGTCGAAGTCGACACAGTCTTTAATTTACCCACCACTATGGAAGGACGTCATAAACTTGTTGTCGAATTTATGGCTTACGATCAATGGAATAAAAGACGTCCAAAAACTATTTGTTTACAAGTATTGGGTGAAATAATTAAAGTAAAAAATTGAAGATTATTTAAAGTAATTGCTCTGTTCCGGAACCTTCAAGAAACTACTATATTTTACTACGATAACATTTTTTCCTTTATGTTATCGAAAAAATAGTAACAATTAATAGATTTTTGCAGTACTGGAACAGATCAAATATTTTACTTTGATATGCGGCTCTAATTACACTGTGAACCAAAATTTTGGGGGGTTGGAAAATTCCTATTGCGGGTGAAAGCCCTTGATGAGTATATAAAAAACCCCAAATGGCAGATCCGCCGTGAGTCGAACTTTTGAGTAATGGCGTGATGAATTTTTCACTGGAGACCCTATAAGCCATCAGAAATAAGCGTTATATCTTTGTTCGCTGTTGTTTTGTTTTTTTTTTTTTTTTATATCACATGTCTTCAGTCAAATCTAATAAGGTTCTTTTTCATAGAACATGTCAACCTTCTAACTCGCTTCCTTCCACGTCCTTTTCATCCGTTATTTCAAGAACCGCAATAAAAGAACCGCAAGATGATGTTCTTCAGCCTCGACATGTTCTGCAAAAATGTCGCTCAGAAAATTTTATGTACGGCTCTCATTGACAACTAATCGAGATTGTCACGTTTTCATTGTCCTTTTTGCTTTACCCTGTTTTTCTTCAGAAAAAACTATATTTTGTGCTTTTGTATATTCTGTATATTCCAACAACCAACAAAAGACGAATATACAGAAAAACAAAATATATTTTTTCTGAACAATAACTGGGTAAGTGCAAAAAGGACCATGAAGACGCGACAATCTCGATTAGTTGTCAATGAGAGCCGTACCTAAAATTTTCTGAGCGACATTTTTGCAGAACATGTCGAAGCTGAAAAAAGTCATCTTGTGGTACTTTTATTGCGGTTCTTGAAATAAAGGACCAAAAGGACATGGAAGGAAGCGAGTTAGAAGGTCGACATGTTCTACGAAAAAGATCCGTATTAGATTTGACTGAACACATGTCATATAAAAAAACAAAACAACAGCAAAGATGTAACGTTAATTTCTCATGGCTTATAGGGTATCCAGTGAAAAATTCATCACACTATAACTCAAAAGTTCGACTCACGCGGATCTGCTCTTTGGGGTTCTCTATATACTCATCAAGGGCTTTCACCGCCAAAAGGAATTTTCCACCCCCGGACCTCGAGCTCCATTTTGTTGCACAGTGTTATATGTATGTCGAAAATTCTAGCAAGTAAGGAAGTATCAGTCGGTATTGTCAACGCATAATATATAAATAATAAATATATATGTATATCCATTATAATAAATATATATGTATATCCAGCATATAGAAGATTGTTTTTATACCCTCAGCCTTTAGGCTAAAGAGGGTATTTACACTTTGATACGACCAAAAATGTGCCTCATCGAAATAATGGTTTTAGACCCCAAGTATGTTCGTACGATATCCTTTCAGACAATTTTGAGTAGATCTAGCAATGTCCGTCCGTCTGTCTGTCGGTCTGGCTGGCTGGTGCGCACGATAACTCTCGAACGGATCAATCGATTCGGTTCAAATTTTGGGTATCGAAATACTTTGTCCAGATTCGATTTAAGTTCGAAGATGGGCCATATAGGTTCACTCCTTCAGGTACCTCCCCCACATATGTTCAAAAATTGTCGCAAAACTTGTGCGCACGATAACTCTTGTAGGGAATAACCGATTTGGTCCATACTTTGCACATCGTGTAATTTCTACCAAACTTAGATTAGGTTCCAATATGGACTCAATCGGTCCACTCTTTCGGGTACCTCCCACACAAAATTTCGGAAAAATTCAGTTTAGGACCTGATCTCGAATCGCTTTGATTTTTGTTTACGCAAGTTGTATTCGCTGTCCTCTATACGACGCTGTAAGTTTCATTAGGGGCAAGTCCATACTTCCTGAGAAAATAGCCTGAAAGTTACAAAAAAACCCTATGACACCATGTGTAGTGGTTGGAGCGCAAGATAACTCTCGAACGGATCTGCCGATTCGGTCCAAAATTTGGCTTTCGTAATAGTTTGTCCAAACTTAGTTCAAGTTCAAAGATGGATTATATAGGTCCACTTCTTCCGGCACCTCCCCCACAGAAGTTCGAAAATGTTCGGAAAATTTGTGCGTACGATAACTCTTGAAGGGAGTAACCGATTTGGTCCATACTTTGCACATTATGAAATTTCTACCAGACTTAGATGAGGATCCAATATGGACTCAATCGGTAAACTCCTTCCAGTACCTCCCACACAATATCTCGGAAAAGTTCAGTTTAGGACCAAAATTTGGCCTTCGTAATATTGTTTCCAAATTTGACTGATACTTTTTTACTTGTTTTTAAATCACATTGCGGAGTCATTTTAGAGTCCTTATGGTGATCAAAAACTAAGTAATTCACTTGTGTGATCAAAAAGGGGCTCAAAAGTGGCTCCCTCTTATGATTCAAAAGAGTTCAATTTAAAATACAATAACAAAATGTATAGCAATCCAAAATAAGTCGTTGAGGTGTTTAAAATTTGACTTTTATTTTCGTTATTTATTGTCATATCTTGATTATCTGAAGATTCAAAAATACTTTATCAAAAACATATCATACATGTGTTTGGAAAGTGATTATATTTATGTATCTTCTGATCATATTTTGAACAGATAGGTGACTAAACACTGATTGTTTTGTTTTTTAGCATAATGGTTTGGTTGTATATAATTCTCATATACACTTTCTACATAATATTAAAAATATTGACAAACACGACACATGACCAGGTTTTGCAAGTAAAATGAAGAAAATGAATGACGAAACAGTGTACTAACCAACCCCAACACAAAGGAATAATGAAAAATCATAACAAAGCAGAAAAGAAAACAAAACATATAAAAGAAACAAAAAACAAAACAAATGAACGAAACAAAAAGAAGAAAACTCTTTTGATGTTTTCTTCATATTTTCTTCTTTCTTATATACCATCAGAAAATGTCGAAAATTATTCTAAACTAATACAGAGGAAGACTAATATGTGATTTGTTTAGAAGAGTCGTCCAAGGTTACGTTTTTTCTCCCGACAAAAGAGTCTTTTATGATCAGAAAATGCGCTCGTATTCCAGATTTTAGAAGTTAGACTCGAATTTGATTACAAATGTCAAAAAATGCTGGCTGGGTATTATTGTACAAAAAGCATACTCATTTGTTTTTCATTTCCTAATTTTAACGACAATTTTCTTTACAAGAATCTCATACAAGCGATAACTGCTCTGCATCAAAACTAAGTACAAGGGTTTAAAATGCTAATGCCATATTAGCAAAAACATCGAACATTTGCAGCATTGCCTGTTAAAATTTCTTCGAAATATGTTTAGCAACAATAAACAACGGCAATACGTAGCAACACATTACACAAAAATATTGCTAGCAATGCTAATGTTATTTGATATTGTTGCTGTAATAAAATTGCACCGAACGTACCTACTTACATTTTGTCAATCCCACGACGGCCGGTTCTATGTACTGGATTGACCCGAGGAACCATCTTCTCGGCCAGGGGCCGTCACCTCAGCAACTACTTGTTCGTGTTCGTCTTTATTTTTATTTTGGGAGCGGCATGTCCCGGAATGCCTGCTCCGGATTCTTTTGGTCCGTGCCGGGATTGAGATTAACCCCGGGCCATGGTTCTGCACCGTTTGTCAACGTCTCATCCACCATAGGTCGGTGTCAATGAGATGCAACGGGTGCCAAGGATGGGTGCATTTCAGAAACTGTTCAGGCCTCACCTACCTGAGGGAGTATTACGACAGGGTTTATGTTGCCTCGTGCTGCGCCAATATAAACCCCAGTGAGTCTTCATCATCAACTTCATCACCGTTAACACCGCGTATTGCTGTCCCAGTTCCTGAAGATGTGACATTCTTGCAGTTTAACTGCGATGGTCTTCGAACCAAGATCAATGAGATCGTGGACTTTATGAGTCGGAGAAATATCATGGTCGCGGCGATCCAGGAAACGAAGGTGAGCAACAACTACAGTCTTCGGAGTTGTGATGGATACAACGTTCTTCGCCAGGATCGTACGAGAAGTGGGGGTGGAGGGCTTGCATTCCTACTGCACCAGTCTGTCCAGTACAGACCTATCTTGCCTGAGCTAGACTCTAGTGACCCATACTTGGAGTGTAGGGGGGTAGCGGTAAGGTGTGGATCCGCCGAGATAGAACTGCTGAATGTGTATATCCCGCCGGTCAATAGCTGTGCCCCGCGTTATTTGCCTAACATCAGGCCTCTGTTGCGAGGTGATAACCGGCTGGTCCTAGGGGATTTTAATGCACATCACGAGTTATGGCATTCAGCTCTAGGAAATGACCAGAGAGGTACAGATCTGGCTGAGCAAATAGATAGCTCCACATTCTGCACTGCGAACGAGGACGCACCCACCAGGATTAGAGGAGACTGCCACAGTTCGCCTGACATATCCATCGTGTCACCTGGTCTGACGAATGACGTGTCATGGCAACCCGTCATTTCTCTTGGGTCGGACCATCTCCCAATCCTCATCTCCATAAACAGACCACCAGACTTCATAACCTCTGAACGCCGCACTTTCATTAATCATGGAAAAGCGGATTGGCAAGGTTTCAGAGAGTTCACTAATCAACGCTTCAGAGAACTGCCCAGTCCCTCTGATGTTCGGGTAGCAGAGAGGAAGTTCCGAGACATCATCACTGCTGCAGCCGCTCGCTTTATCCCTGCTGGTCGAATACCTGAAATAAGACCAAATTTCCCAGCAGAGGCGACGGGATTAGCTAATGAGCGTGATGAGCTTCGCCGTACGAACCCTAACGACCCCAGAGTCAGGGAACTGACAATGGAAGTCAATAGATTAGTCAGTGAACACAAGCGGAATAAGTGGCTAGAACATCTGAAGTGCTGCAACATTAGAGCCGGCTGTAATAAATTGTGGACAACGGTTAAGGCGCTATCGAACCCTGGTAGTAGAGACGATCGGACACGTTTAACGGCGTGGATGTGACAGATCCGAAGAGGTGCGCTGGCTATTTCTGCCGACAATTTATCGAGCACCCCGATAGCGACCGGGCGAAGAGAAGTGTTTTGCGTCGTTTGCGATCTCTTCCAGCCGAAGAAGAACCGCCACAATTTACGATGGATGATGTTGCAGATGTTATCCGAGGCGCAAAGTCATCCAAAGCGCTTGGACCTGACGGAATTTCTATGGTGATGCTAAAACAGCTGGATGGCCCAGGAGTCGAGTATTTAAGTAAGGTCCTCAACTTATCGCTAGCCACCCTAATAGTTCCCGATGCCTGGAAGATGGGCAGGGTGGTCTCGCTGCTGAAACCTGGCAAAGATGCCAGTAAAGGTGAGTCGTACAGGCCGATTTCACTTCTATCACCAGTAGCAAAGATACTCGAGGCATTACTCCTCCCCAGCATCAGAACGTGTTATCCAGTTGCAGATCATCAACACGGGTTCCGGAAGCAGCACAGTACCACAACAGCACTGCACGCCATTTCCACATATATTGGACGAGGGCTCAACCAGGACAAACCATGTCACAGAACAGTGATGGTAGCATTGGATCTGACCAAAGCGTTTGATACGGTCAGCCATGCTAGGCTGTTCGAGGATATCGAGAATACTACCCTCCGGCCTTGTCTGAAACGCTGGGTCATCAACTATTTGTGTGGTCGCCAGTCATACGTGGAATTCAGAGACAGGAAGTCCAAACCCCGTAGAGTGAAGCAGGGAGTTCCCCAAGGAGGGGTGATATCTCCGGAACTGTTTAACCTCTACCTCTCTGCAATTCCACGCCCTCCCGACGGCATTGAGTTAATTACGTACGCGAATGATTGTACACTCATGGCGTCAGGTCCCAATATCGGTAACGTTTGTGAAAGGCTAAATGCCTATCTCATTGATCTTGTAGAGTTTTTCCACGCGAGGAATATGAAAATGTCCACCACTAAGTCAACAGCCACACTGTTCACCACATGGACGGCGCAAATGAAGCTCCCACTGAATGTGCAGGTCGACGGTGCAACTATTCCGACCACAAACTACCCCAAAGTCCTAGGGGTCACATTCGATAGCATGTATAAGTCGTCCCAGCATACTACAGTTATCTGCGATAAGCTGAGAAACAGGAACAAGGTCCTCAAGTCCCTAGCCGGCAGCACTTGAGGTGCGGCTAAAGAAACCTTGTTAACCACATACAACGCGATAGGCCGGTCTGTGGTAAGCTATGCGGCGCCAGCGTGGTTTGCTAACGTAAGTGATACGCAATGGCATAAACTACAAATCTGTCAGAATGCTGCCCTGAGAACAGCTACAGGGTGTCACCTCATGTCTGCAGTGGACCATTTACATGAGGAGACAAAGATCCTTCCTGTGAGTCGTCACAACAGGATGTTGACGATGCAGTACTTGCTTGGATGCTATAGGCAAGACCACCCAAATCTCCATCTGGTGGATATGCCTGAACCCCCCAGGCGAGTAAGGGAGGATTATAGAGATCTAGAGAGAGAGGTCCAAAGATATAAAAGAGAACCTCTAGATCAACGTGCATACCAGGCAGGTTTAAGAGACATTCATACTGATGCGGTTGCAGAGGCTCTGGCAGCCTACAGTGTGAATATAGTCCTCGAAGATCATCCACCACCCGTTGCAGCGGAAGAGCAGCAGCTGCCAAGACAAACGAGAGTCGTGTTGGCGCAACTTAGATCTGGTTGGTGCAGCCGCCTTAATTCTTACTGGGCCAGGATTGATGGCACGCGGAATATCTGCCCAGCATGTGGCACCGGTCCGCATACTACGCAGCACCTGTTTAACTGCCCAGCCAACCCGACTGACTTAACTCCTCTCTCTCTTTGGACTAATCCAATTCAGGTGGCGTCCTTTCTGAGCTTGGAGCTGGAGGCAGAGCCGAATCAATAAAATAAAGATTTACATGTACTTGTAGAAGCTGCTACAACAACAACAACTTACATTTTGTAGCACATGTGATTAACACATGTTAAACAAGTAAGAACTAGAGTTGTACAATCTAGTTTATTTGAAAGATCTAGTTCAATAATTCAGCTCTTTTAATTAAACCAGTTCAGTAATCTAGTTCATAGTTCACTATTATCCAGTTTAATCATCCAGAACAGAATCGCTCAACGGCTTCTAATCGTTCGCTTGATAAAAACGAATACATACACCAAAACAACAAACAAATAGAATATAATAATTTAAAATATTACATTCGATCCGATTTCGCTCCGACATTTTGTTCCGAAATTATGTCAACCACTTCATACAACTTTCGTTACGATTTCGGATCCGACATCGGACGTAGCGTCCGAATTTTTGTTTCGATTTCGTTATGATTGGTTTGCTGCGAATATACACAATCTGTATATGTGTGGGTACTGTTTGAATAAAATGCCACACAATTTTCAAAAACAATCGAATTCAATGATTTTTAAAATTGTTTTTAAAACATTTGTGTGGGAGAAATTCTTCAGTTTTGCATTGGGATAGACATTTAATGATATTCACAACTCGATTAGGTGGAGAAACCTTGACACTTCTAATATACATAATTCAACTTATTTGTTTTTTACAGTGTTTTATTTAACTTGCTTTGGTCCGTTTAGTTCAACTCTGGTAACTCAATTTTGACACAGTTGCAGTGGACCAATCGAACTGAAACTTTGCACACTTTTCAGATTTAGATGACAATACATGAATATGGAATCAAAACTAATATTAGTCCATTTTACAGTGTTTTAATGGTGTTTTATTTAACTTGCATTTCAACTCTGGTAACTCATTTTTCACACAGTTGCAGTTGACCAATCGAACTGAAACTTTGCACACTTTTCAGATTTGGATGACAATGCATGAATATGGGCCCAATTTTTCCAACAGCCCCCATATAGCGGTACCAACCGATTTCAAGTATTATGAGGATTTTATCTTCATTTTGACGCCGAATTGGCTGCAACTTGGCATTTGGAGTCCCCAATGGTACAGACACTTCCCCACCAAAAATTATGGACATAAGTCCAGATTTTGGTATATCCTTTATATAACGGTACTACACGATTTCAGTCATTTCAAAGTTCTTATCTAAATTTTCAGCCTAAATTGACTATAATTTTGTTCTCAGTGGTCAAAAAATTTATTTACTAAAAAGTTAAAAATAAAATATAATTTAAAAAAATTAAGTTTCAGGGTTTTTTATTTAGAAATGCACTTAAAACTAGGAAATAATTTGTCGCTTAGCCTCAATAAATATATTCTTTCTCATGATAGAATCTCTCAAATAAAACGTTTGCATTTAAATTATAAATGGTGGCAAAATTAATCGACAAGCGTTTTATTTGAGAGATTCCATCATGAGAAAGAATATATTTATTGAGGCTAAGCGACAAACTATTTCCTAGTTTTAAGTGCGTTTCTAAATAAAACACTGAAACTTAATTTTTTTAAATTACATTTTATTGTTTTTGGAAGTTTAAAAGTGAGTAAAATTTTAAAACTGATTTAAATTAGTTTTATCTTCTGGAAGACGAGATCTTTGATTTAATCAGGTTTCTTTTTTACAGCGATACCTGTATATTATAAATATTATGCGTTTCTTCTTCTGGCGTGGAATAAAACGCAGCTTCATGAATCAATTGTACGAAGTTCATAACAGCATCATCGATTTCTTCACCAGATTTCAGAGATATGCCAAGATCGATATGTCTCTCGATCCAATTTTGGAAATATTTAATATTTGTTTTTGGTGATAACAGAGGTTTGTTTGTTGCCACTGAACATGTATTGACTTTGTAATTTAGCAGAACAGAGATCTAATATCAAAAAAATGTCGAGGTATTCCTAAACAAATAAAAAATCCAATAAATCTGGAATTTTTCTAGGATCAGCTGGTCTTCCGGTGGAAATAGCTCGATAATTATTTCTAATAATACACTCATTTAATCGTTTGCCTTTAGCATTACTTAGACGGGACCCCACCAGGCGTGTTGTCGTTGAAATTGCAGCCTACTACAAATCTATTGCCGATGTTTTTGAAAAATTCTTCATAAGAATCACCTTCTTTATTGTATCTTGGTAAGAAGTAACAGAGTATATGTCTGTAAAGGTGTTATTTACGCATATATTCTCACACCTTCTGCTTGAAGATAATTCCTAGAAAAGTTAGGAAGAACTTCGTATTTGATGCACCACCAGGTTGGTTAGAAATTATTGCATCATATCCATTTATTCGAAGGAATGATTTTGAGGTTAACCGCCTGTTCATGTATGTCTAACGGAAACCTGTACGAAAGGAAAGCAGTCACTCACTTCCGTCTAAAAATGCGTTCATGTATTTCGCAAACGATCCTGCGACTGCCGTTACGTATCCTATGCGAAATACTACTAATCTGAATGTACATTTGTACAACTATGTTCCATAAATGAGAGCCAAATGAGAAATGAAAACAAAATCCACATATACATACAAACATTGGAATATGTGTGATTTGTTTTGTTTGAAAAATAAAATGTGTCGGTATTTTGAATTATTTTATTTTATTGATTTCTTCAAAATAATGAATGAAACCGCCATTAGAACGTGTCTATAAAATTTTTATTTTGTTTCAAGAATGTGTTGCATAAATTTGTTTTAAGATTTTCGGTGTTATTCGCGAGTTTACGTTCTACTCGGCAGGTACAAAGCAAGTGAGTAATTTTGACATTCTCTTTCTATAAGAGACAGTCCTTTCGAAATACATAAACCCAAATTTAATGGAATAGTGTTCGTTTACGTGTTATTTCGTATGGCTTGTCGGTCGCACAGATTATCGTTTCGAAGGCGTTTACATGAACAGAAAATGATTTTTTTTTCCACTTCCGAAGCGCAAAAAACCTTTCGGTCGACATACATGAACAGGCTGTAAATGTGTTTCACATACCAGAAAAACGTCACTACCGTATAGTATTAAGAATATTTGTACTTCATTTAAATGATTAATAATGCTATTGGCATTCCATTCCGCAACTCATATTGATTAGAGTATTTCTCAACTCTACTTGTTTTTGCATGTATCTTCTGTACATTTTCATCGCCCGAACAGGTTGAGAGTAAGTCGTACTGTTTTGGAAATTGTTTGAATTTGGTTGTTCATACATGTCATTATTATTGATAATTAAAGGTGTAACATTTGTTTTCACGGCTCTTGTTTTTCTTTTTTAATGAGATTCTGGTAAATTAGCACCCTCTATAACTAGCAGTGTGATTTTGCAAACATTTAACACAATTTGGTGGAGTTGTTGTTGCTTTTGTACGTCCAAGCTCCTGGCACCTGAAGCGTTGAACAATTTTTTCTGTCTTCTTGGCAGCTTCAATTTTTACTCTAGCTCCTTCTCATTAGTAATGTCGCAGATTTCTTTATTGTTCGGATTCGGATGCAAATCAACGTAGAACATTGGAAGAGGTTGTTTATTTACACGGCTTCCAATATTTCTAACACTGCGTACTTGGTGCCCACGACTTAGTAAGATCGCTTTTATATCGGAATGATGAAAATCCTTAATAACAACCCTAAATGCTCTCTCGGATTTTAATTGGAATGCATGATAGCTCTTTCCAGCCGAATCTAAATGCTTTATAACTTTGCGATAATTTTCAACAGAATGAAGAACTCCTCTAACCTGGCCATCCCTTAACGATTTATAATAAAATCAGTGATAGTAATTACTTTAGTGAAATCAGATACCATTTTACTTATATCTTCAACATTCGGTATGAATATTGATGGTGGTTGGGCATCGGAATCCTATGCAAATGCTGGTTAGGATGATCGTAGAGAAAATCTGATTAGACATAATATCGTTTTATTACAAAATAAAACGAATTAGGCCCAGAAATGTTTGCATATTTTTCATATTTTGCATATCGTGCATATTTTGACATATTTTTACATATTTGTATAAAATGAGCATATGCAAAAATATATACAAGAATTTTTGGTTTAAAAACCCACCGAAATGGCCGAAATTTGGTATTAAGTCTTGGTTAGGGGTATGAAACCTTACAACTGAAATCTGTCGGCATAGGTCCACGTCTTCATATAGCCCACATAGGATGGTACCTCCCGATTTTAAGTATTTTGAAGGTTGTGGCCTCAATATGCCACCGAAATGACTGAAATTAGCATTTTGCCTTCGTTGTGGATATAAAATATTCCATCTGAAGTTTGTTGCTATAGGTCCACGTCTTCATATAGCCCCCATAGAACGGTACCTGCGGATTTCTGGTATTTTGAAGGTTGTGCCCTCAATATCCCTCCGAAATAGCTGAAATTTGGTATTAAGTCTTCGTTTGGTGTATTAAACTTTCCACCTGAAATTTATCGGTATAGGTCCACGTCTTCATATAGCCCACATAGAATGGTACCTCCCGATTTTCGGTATTTTTAAAGTTGTGGCCTCAATATCCCACCGAAATTACAGAAATTTGGCATTTTGTATTCGTTGTGGGTATAAAACTTTCCATCTGAAATTTGTCGGTATAGGTCCACGTCTTCATATAGCCCCCATAGAACGGTACCTCCGGATTTCTGGTATTTTGAAGGTTGTGCCGTCAATATCCCTCCGAAATGGGTGAAATTTGGTATTAAGACTTTCTTCGGGGTAAAAAACATTCCTCCTTAAATTTTTTGGTTTAGGTTCAGGCCTTCATATAGCCCCCATAGAACGATACCTCCCGATTTTCGGTATTTTGAAGGTTGTGGCTGTGGTTATACATTTCTCTATTTTATTGATTTCTCTGAAGAGAATTTTAAACAGAAAAATTGTACACACAATCATTTTTGTACCCAGCCAGCATTTTTTGAAAATTTTAATCAAATTCGAGCCTTTTTTGATCCGACTGCACGATTAAAAAGCTGGAATATGAGCTCACTTTCTGATCATAAAAGACTCCTTTGTCGGGAGGAAAACGTAACCCCAGGCGACTCTTCTACACAAATCACAAATGAGTCTTCCTCTGCATTAGTTTCGAGTCATTTTTGACCATTTTCTGATGGTATATAAAGTCTTTTTCGAGTCGTATTTCAATCATTTATTGGTGATTTGTTGATTAATTTGGGACTATTTTTCGAGTCTTTTTAGAGTCATGTTTATAATCGTTTATGAGTCTTTAGGGAGTCATTTATGAGTCTTTTTATTAGACGAAATAAATTAAAAGAAATTTCTTTTTATTTTTGTTTGTTTATTTCCTTTGTTTTGTTGTCTTTTCTGATTTGTTATTCCTTTTAATTATCCTTTATGTTGCGCGGTGATTAGTGTACTGCCTCTTCATTTCACTTGGCAAAACCTGAACATGTGTTGTGTTTGTCTATACTCTTAATGTTATACGTTACATTTATATCAGAGTTTTGTAGAAAGTGTATATGAGAATTATTTACAACCAAACAAAAGTAAAACAAAACAATCAGTATTTAATCACCTAACTGTTCAAAATATGATCAGAAGGTACATAATTATAATCACTTTTCAAACACCTGCATGACCCTTTTTTGATTAAGCATTTTTCAATCTTCATGAAGATCAAAATGTGACATTAAATAACGAAAAAGCAGTCACATTTTAAACGCCTCAATGATTTATTTGTGATTGCTACGCATTTGTTGTTGTATTTTAAATTGAACTCTTTTTAATCATTAAAGGAAGTCACTTTCGAGTCCCTTTCTGATCATACAACTGACATAATCAGTTTTTGATCACAAAAAGGACTCTAAAAAGACTCCGCAATGTGATTTTTGAAAAAGTAAGCATCCAAATGCTAGCTGGGTATTGAAATATTTGTTGCATATGTCAATGTTTCGATTGCAATGTAATCAGAAGCCAAAAATATGCCCAGTCCCAAAATTTGACATGAATCGGACCAAAAATAGGGGTTGCAAAAAATTCCGCTGTCTAATTATCATCTTCGTCGTTGGACGTTCCTGATACATTGTCACGGAGCAGTCGCTTCTGTTTAAAAATGTTTGGCCAGTCAGAGTTATGATCGTGGTTGTTGCTGGTATTTAGATCACCACTGATGACACCACTGTTGTTGGTATCGTTCATCGTAAATAGTTGTTGTTAGCAGTAACAATGTGCAATATGTAAGAGCATCAACTGTGAAAACCCCCAGTTGGAAATTGAATTTGCGATGACCGAATTTGTCACTCTTGCATGTGCGTTGTGTGACATTCTGAAGGGTAATGTCTTGAAATGTGTCATAAATACAGAAAAATAGAAAAAATAAAAAATATATCACGAAGTGACAAGTTTCTTCTCTCTTCGTGACTTTGAAATCAGTACAAGTTAAAGATTTGGACAAGTCAGCCACGTGTTTTAAAAATGTTGTCGGAATAATTAAGTAAAAAGATGTAAGTAACAAACAATAGGTAAGGTCTAATAATATAATTTACCTATACAGTAATTAAAATTGTTCCTTTTCTACAAATATTTTGAAAATTTTTTCAAGGAAAGGTAAATGGAGAAATGAAAATATCCGGTAAGTTCAACTAAAAATATATTAAATATGTAATATTATTTGTCTATGTTTTTACAGATTTTTTCAATTTTATAAAGGTAAACTAAAAGTCGGAGAGGAGGAAATATTCTGCAGAATTGCAGAGTAAAAAGTGTAAGTAAATGTTATGAAAAATTACTGATTTTTTTCTTCTATTTTAGGTTGGAATATATTTAGAGGCCACTGAAGACAAGGTGGCCGACAATTTGAATAATGCTGTCATCAAGGATTAAGTTAAAGACAAAGTTGTCTATGTATTCATCGACGACAAAGAGCAAGCGAATGTCCATTGTATCGTCGTTGAAGACAACTTCGCTTGTCTCTCAACATGTCGTGCACGAGTTTTGCGACATTTGTGTGAAAATGTCGTCAATTATCCCAAAGAGCTGTCATCGAGCCGTCTTCAATGGATTTGGGACACCTTTGAAGAAACATTGAAGACAATTTCCAACTGGGCAATTGATGCGATTGCCGGTGTTAAACCGTTTATTGTTGTATTATGTCGTTTTCGAGACAAGTGATCCAAAACCAATATGGTTTTGTTTGTGTATTTTTTATTTTTTGTAAATTTTGTTTTTAGCAATAGAACAATCGTTTGCTAGAACTCCGCACAATACGGGTTTAGTGCATCACGGGGTTGACAACGACTGAATCGAACAGATTTGAAACCAGATTTTTTCCTTAACCTTAATACAAAAAACTGGTAGATTTGCTCGCAAAAAATTAATTTTTTTCAAATGGAATTGCAAAAGAATTAGAGTTGGGCAATCTCGTTCCTTTTGCGGTTCGATCTTTTCCGTTCCGTTCCGCAAAAGGAACTAGGTCTTTCAGTTAGTTCCATAGTTCCTTTTAGTACCAACCTTTATATGTATACCCACACTCATACTCGGTCACTCAGTTCATATGGTTCTTGCTTCTTCTTCATCAAAACAAAAGAAAAATAAATTGTTTTCGGCTTTCTTCATGGTAGATTACAAATATTTGAAACAAAGTTATAATCGTTTTGCTAATTAAAAATACTTCAATTGCTTTTTTAATTCGGCAAAGATCAGTTTAGTTAGAAATGAAAAACGAAATGACACTATGAGATTTCTTATTCACTAATAAAAGACAGGGAGAGAGAGAGAGACAACTGATGTTAAATGAACTGATGGAACTAACTGAAAGAGAAGAGCAAAAAGAATGGGAGAAAACGAACGAGGGAGCAAAAGGAACTAGCTGAACCGCATAGTCGGACGTATTTCTTTGCTTTGTGGACTACCTGAAGGCGTTTGATACCGTAAAACACGATAAGTTGATGGATATTTTAACCGATATTGGACTAGAAGAATGCGATAAAAGATGTATTCAAAATCTATACTGGAAACAAGTATCAAATATTAAAGTGGACGGTGAATTATCTGACAATATCCCAATTTCGAAAGGTGTACGACAAGGATGTATTTTGTCACCTCTTCTCTTTAATATATATTCGGAAAAAAATTTCCAAGAATCAATAGCTTCCAAAAACATTGGCATTAGCATAAATAATACCCTCATCAATAACATTCGTTACGCTGATGACACCACATTACTGGCAAGCAGCTTAGCAGGGCTACAAAGACTAATAGATGCACTCATGAAGACCAGTGAAAAATATGGATTATCAATAAACATAAGAAAAACTAAATATATGATTGTCAGCAGAAAACAGGTGAAAAATAATGTACCTACGATAATTAATAACATAGAAATAGAACGTGTAAGAACATATAAATATCTAGGAGTCCAGATAAATGACCGATGGGATATGTCAAGTGAATTCAAGTGCCGAATCGAAATGGCAAGAAATTCATTTTCCAAATATAAGAAAACGCTAACCAGCCATGACATAAGCCTTTTAACGAAAATACGTTTTGTCAGATGCTACATATGGTCAGTATTATTATACTCTGCAGAAACTTGGACGACAAAATTAGCCGACGAAAAACGACTAAATTCTTTTGAAATGTGGATTTATCGTCGTATTCTAAAAATTCGCTGGACTGACCACGTTTCAAATGAAGAAGTACTACGACGGATGAATGTGGAACGACAAATAACACGCGATGTAAAAAGCCGAAAAACATCTTATCTGGGTCATATAATGCGCAATGAAAAATATAAGCTCCTCCAAGCCATTATCCAAACCACAATAGATGGAAGAAGACCAAGAGGCAGAAAAGAAACATCATGGATAAGAAATATTCAAGAATGGACGGGACTGCAAGACGAAAGAAGCCTCCTGAATGCTGCCAAGAATAGAAACCTATCTATAATGGAATAAAAAATATAATTAAATTGTTAACAATGTAAAACATAATTGTATGATCGCTAACACCCGAATACGGGTTGGCAAATAAAGAAGAAGAAGATATTGATGTAATTTGATATTGTTTGTTATCAGAGGATACAAAAGCCCGATTCGGAAAATTGTAAGTGTTGGTCCAAGGATTGGAAAGAACGACCATGACGACCCAAGCAAGAACTATTTTAAGGGGTTTTGCCACATTTTTCTTCTGAAGTGGATTTAACTTGGTATTCTGGACTCTCAAAAGTAGAACTCTTCACACAGAAAATGCTCAATAGAAAGAAATTTTCCAAGGAATATGCTTTAACGTGGATAAAGAGTATATATAAAATGCTTTGTAATTTAGGCTCACTTGCTCTCAGTAAGCGCACATTGTGCATCAAAGATTTAGTACTTTCATAAACAAAAGGTAATTAATTGTTCCTATTTGCTTCAATACAGTTCGTGGTGGAGGGTTTAGAAAGTTCGACCCGGCCGAACTTGATGCCGTTCTCACTTGTTATGTTATTACCCATATAATTTTCTGTAATTTTTATGGTGTCCCTATCGTCGTTATTCATGTTATAAAAATGTGATAACAAATCACAAATTGTGATGTTGCGTGACTTTATTTTCGATTTACATCAAATCATAGACTAATGAATGTATAGACAGAGCAATTGTAATGTGTTTGTTTTTTGTAGGGGTCGCCCTTACACTCAATATGCCGTGCGTTCACTCATTTGCTTTTTGTTTTAGGGTAAATTGCAAGGATGTAGACCCGGCCAAGATTACCCACATATTGTCTTTTACTATCATAAATAGTTCAAAAATGTATAGTTATAACAATTTTAAAAATTGAGTACCTCGTAAACTGACTCAATTCTCATTGAGTGAAAGAATTTTACTGAGAAGATTTCTTGGTCTATACATTCATTAGTCTATGCATCAAACTCTATAAAAATTTATTTTAAAAACCTATTAATCTAATTATAAATCCAACATAAATTTATTTCACTATTTATTGTCAAATTAAGGCACATGTTGAGGCTGACCGCTATACGTTTTTTTTTTTTTTTTAATAATTATAGGCATAGATGATTTGACCAACATCAGAAAAAATAGCAAAGATGTAAGCACGGCGTTATGTTCGGCCGAAGTAGTTTAATGCGGCTAAAACCTTGAAAATACCGAAAATCGGGCAGTACCGTTCTATGGGGATATATCAAAACGTTATTTCCACAGACGCACATGTAGAATTACACGCTGACCAAGAATACATATAGTTTGTGGGGTCCATAGTATGGTGCAGGGTATAAAAATGGTCATCCTGCTAACAATAAACAAAACAAACAAGTAAGAACGGCATTAAGTTCGGCCGGGCCGAACCTTTTTTACACTCCTCCACCACTGTATTGAAGTAAATATGAACAATTAGCCAGCAAAAAGTTTGCATTCGTAGATGCAGTTTAATCAGTACAAGTGTACAGTACATTTGCCGTTGGAGTACATCCTTTTTCTATGACTTCACTTATGAATTTTACAAGGGAGCGCGCACCTAGGATGCTCTCCATTTTGCTTCCACATCACACAGCTAGGATGCACTCCATTTTCGATCCAAATCACAGCTTTTGATGTAGTGTTTTGGATTGAATTTAAATGCACTCTTCGGATTGCATTTTTAGTCAGTCTAAAGATGCAATTTAAATGCAAACCATTGTGAAATAACCCAGAATAAATAAAATGCATTTATTACTTGTGTAAAACAATAATGCAAAATTAATCATTAACAAACTTTCCATTAAATTCAATCACATTTGAGTTTATTTTCTCCGTTCTCCAATTAATCCAAGCGCATCTGATTTTGCTTCATCATCCTAAAGGTTTTTTATGTTGTCTTCCTATCCACTCCATTAAAAATTTCCGTTTCGTGAACTAACGTAAAAATTTTCCCAACTTAATTTTTTATTTCTTCATTTTATAACAAAACACTCTTTCTTATTTTTAGAATAAATGATTTCGCCAGCGGTGGGTAGGGATCAACCAACTGTTTTTTTTTTTTTTTTTTTTTTTTGTAGGGATCTCTAAAGCAACTGCTTATAAATTGTATCCAAAGGAGTGCATTTTCCATAACTTCATGTGGACTGCATCGACGGATGTTGTGAAATCATAACTCCACATGCACAACTTCCAAAATTTTTTGCTGGGTAGTATCTACTAACCCTGTAAGAAGCATGGGGTCATGTGTCGACATTTCACCACTTTGTCTACTATTATGGTGACAGAGTCAACACTTTGTCAACATGTTGTCAACAATTGATACTTTTACCTTAATAAGAAGAAGCATTGTTTATATTGACAGCTGATAGCCCAACGAAGCATCTTCTTATTTTTCTTAACTGTTTGGTGTAAAATAATTTTGGCAATTAGTGAAAAAAGTGTTTTTGTGAAAAATCAAAAATATCGTGAATTTATCGAGTGATTAAACTTGAGGTATATAATTTTACTAAAAACAAGTATGAGCAAAGGAAATTATAGAACAAATTCCTTTTACCGACCCTTCGCAGAAAAAAATTCAAAAATGTCCTTTAAATCGTAAGTTTTCTAATTAGCCGCAAATTGGCCGGGGATTTACGACTTTCTTCTATGGACATGAGCAAATTTCAACTTCGCGAACAAAATGTTCTTTTAAATCGAAAAATTTTTTCAAGTAAACAAGGAAATTTTTGCAGCACTATCTGTAGTAAAATTTTCACAATTTTCTGCGGTGGGTCGGTAAAGGAAATATAAGTCTGAACGCAACATACATCTGATATTTGGATACCACATAATAATGAGTTACAATGTTGAAGGATTATTTGGCGAACATCGATTGCGAGATTTTTCCAATGTTTTTACAGTTGTACATAATAGGACATTTTGTTTACTTATACATGCTTATTCTTTTCAATTCCTAGATGTCATATTAACATTCAGCAAATCGCATGATAAAGCGTTAAGGGCAGCAGAAGAAGTCGTACAGTAAGTTTACAGTTATGAAATCCACTCGATTTCAACAGTCAACTCCATTGAATAGCCCGGTGAATATTTTGTTGAATTTCGGAAGGAACGGGACCCTTCCCTTATACCCCATTTTTATACCCTCCACCATAGTATGGAGGGTATATTAAGTTTGTTTTTCCGTTTGTAACGCATTGAAATACTCATTTGCGAGCCTATAAAGTATATATATTCTTGATCAGGGTAAAATTCTAAGTCGATCTGAGCACGTCCGTCCGTCCGACTGTGGTAATCACTCTAGCATCCACAAAAATGGAGATAGGACGCTGAAATTTTGGGAAAATGCGTCTTTTGTTTGCAGGCAGGTCAAGTTCGATGATGGGCTATATCGGTCCACGTTTTGGTATGGCCCCCATATAACGGTACCCCCGATTTACGGTATTTTGACGTTTTTAGCTACATTTTCAGACCGATTTGGCTATAATTTGACATTTAGGGTTCTTAAGTGTCAATAAACATATATAACAAAACTTGTGGACATAGGTCGACGTTTTGGTATAGCCCCCATATAACGGTACCCCCCGATTTGCGGTATTTTGACGTTTTTAGCTACATTTTCAGACCGACGTAGCTATAATTTGACATTTAGGGTTCTTAAATGTCAATAAACTTATATATTAGAAGTTGTGGACATAGGTCCACGTATTGGTATAGCCCCCAAATAACGATACCCCCCATATACAGTATTTTGACGTTTTTAGCTACATTATCAGACCGATGTAGCTATAATTTGACATTTAAGGTTCTTAAATGTCAATAAACTTATATAATTAAAGTTGTGGACATAGGTCCACGTTTTGGTATAGTCCCCATATAACGATACCCCCCGATTTGCGGTATTTTGACGTTTTTAGCTACATTTTCAGACCGATGTAGCCATAATTTGACATTTAAGGTTCTTAAATGTCAGTAAACTTATATAACTAAAGTTGTGGACATAGGTCCACGTTTTGGTATAGCCCCCATATAACGGTACCCCCCGATTTACGGTATTTTGACGGTTTTAGCTACATTTTCAGACCGACTTAGCTATATTTTGACATTTAGGGTTGTTAAGTGTCATTAAACTTATTTAGCAGAACTTGTGGACGTAGGTCCACGTTTTGGTATAGCCCCCATATAACGGTACCTCCCGATTTGCGGTATTTTGACGTTTGTAGCTACATTTTCAGACCGATTTAGCTATAATTTGACATTTAGGGTTCTTAAGTGTCAATAAACTTATGTGACAAAACTTGTGGACATAGGTCCACGTTTTGGTATAGCCCCCATATAACGGTACCCCCCGATTTACGGTATTTTGACGTTTTTAGCTACATTTTCAGACCGATATAGCTATAATTTGACATTTAGGGTTCTTAAGTGTAACTAAACTTATATAACAAAAGTTGTGGACCTAGGTCCACGTTTTGGTATAGCCCCCATATAACGGTACCCCCGATTTACGGCATTTTGTCGTTTTTATCTACATTTTCAGACCGATTTAGCTATCAATTGACATTTAGGGTTCTTAAATGTCAATAAACTTATATAACTAGTGGACATAGGTCCATGTTTTGGAATAGCCCCCATATAACGTTACCGCCCGATTTCAGGTATTTTGAGAATTTTACCAACAAGTTTTAACCGAATTATCTGTAATTTGAACATTTGACATTTGAAATTCTTAGTGGTCACCACACCTCTCCACCAAAAATTGTCAAGAAAGCCCCCATATAACGGTACCTCCCGATTTTCAGTAATTTGATGATATTAAACCGAACTAGCAGTAATTTGACATTTGAAGTTCTTAGTGGTCGCAACACCTCTCCATCAAAAATTGTCAACATAGGTCCATGTTCGGATATAGCTCCCATGTAACGGTACCTCCCAATTTTCAGTAATTTGGCAATTTTAGCTACAATTTTTAACAGAACTAACTGTAATTTGACATTTGAAGGTTGTAGTGGTCACCACACATCTGCATCAACAATTTTCAACATAGCCCCAATATAACGATACTTCCCGATTTTCGGTACTTTGAGGATTTTACTTAAAATGTTTAACCGAACGTAGGTCCATGTTTTTGTATAGCCCCAAAACAAACCTCCCGATTTTCCGTACCTTAGCTTTATTTTTTGGACGAACTTTCTGTACTTTGAAATTTAAAAGTCAACAAAAATTTTGCTACAAAAATTGTTCATTTAAGTTCATATTTTCGTATAGCCCAGATACCTCCGAACTAGCTGTTAATGACATTTGAAGTTCCCACGTTATGTACCGATTTTCGATATTTTGAGGATTCTAGCTAAATTTTTTAACCTAATTAGGAGTTATTTGACATTAAAGGCTCCCATCAAAAACTGTCAACATAGGCCCATGTTTTATTATAACCCCTATATAACAGTACCTCCCAATTTCACCATAAAAAAGGGCCTCCCGAATGAAGCATTTTATGTACATTATCTGACATTTTAACGTACTCACTTAAAGTTGTGGACAGGAATGAATATTTTATGGTGGAGGGTATGAAAAGTTCGGCCCGGCCGAACTTAATGCTTTTTTACTTGTTTAAAACTGCTATATCTATATAAATAAAAATCAAATGTCTTTCGTTGGTAATGGCATCAGTTGAGAACGGCTGAACCGATTTGGATAATTATTATTATTATTATTATTTTTTTTTTTTTTTTGAAATGTTCGTCATTATCCAACTTAGGTTTTTATGCAAAGAAAATTTGACCAAGCCAGCTTTTACACCCACTTTTTTAAATTTTTAATTTTAATCTTTTCTACAAAAACTTACTTACTTACTTAGCTGGCCCATTACAGAACATTGGTTCTATAGGCCGAACTAAGAAAAGATCTCCAATTCTCTCTATTTGTTGCTTCGCTTTCTGGAATACCGCGCCTTTTCATCTCATCATCCACTTGTTTGCGTCATCTATTCCTTGGCCTGCCAATTCTGCGTGCACCGCCAAGCGGTCCGTGTTTATACACCTACAAAACTACTGAACCGATTTTCATGAAATTGTCAGGAAATGTACATGGATAGTCCGGTGAAAATAATCTACATATTTTGTTGAATTTCGGAAGGAGCGGAGACTTCCCCGATAACCTATTTTTTCTATAATTCTATATTTACAATAATTACGAATGTATCGGTTTGGAAATTGCGAGACGACCTTACTTTTTTAAGACCCAAAGGCTTGACCACGCCCATTTTTAAAAATATGTTACATCTACAAAACTACTGAACCGATTTTCCTGAAATTTTCAGGGAATGTAAAGAGACGGCTCCAGGTGAAAATAGGGTGCATATTTTCTTGAATTTCGAAGGGGCGGGGTATTTCTCTTTGCCATATCAAAAAATTCAATATCTTTATGAATACAAATCAAATGCCGTCATAAGCTAACTCAAGTTTTTATGAAAAAAATTTTAACCACGCCAACTTTTTTCAATTTTATATCGGTTTCAGCATAAATTTTGGGAGGCAATGGGGTTGTGTGTACCCTAGGTACATATTTGGAGCCAAAATACAGGACCACGCCCACTTTTTTAAATATGTTATATCTTGAAAACTGATGACCACGGCCACTCTTTTCAATACATTATTCTTCCAAAACTACCTGAACCTGGAGACAAAGGCGTGCAACCGATATATTTACAAATTTCCTTAAATGGTGAGGTTCAGTGGTACATCAGCCATGAAAAACTAAAACATATATGTAAGTCTCAATAAACGGAAGAATACGACTTAACCATTTTTTTACTTTTATAATTAGATCGCTTTAGGATATAGACAGGGGACATGGACATTAATAAATTCGTAAAGAAAAGAAAGGTTACAGACAAAATCTGTTGATAAATTTAAAATTCATTAAAATTCATTACGACGGGCCATATATACATATATTAGCCAAGTGCCCGCTACGTATGCGGAAAGGGAATAAAAAATGAATATTTAATATAGAAATAGTGAGCGCAAGAAATTTTGTTGTAATAATACCTATCTTTATTGATATTTAATTTCATTTGAGTACTGTTCGTTCGAATTTCCAAACAAACAAAAAATTGGTTTTATAGCACCCCTACACATCAACAGAGGCACCTTGTTTTCTTTATCCCCTGAGAACCGAAATCCCTAAATTGTAAAAAAACTGTCACATAGGTCTAAGCAATGCGAATTTAATAAGGTGATCCAAAAGGCGAATTCAAGCCGTAGTCTTCAAAAGGTAAAATATTCTCTTCGAAGCTTTGATATAGATGTTGTACACAGATATCTATCTATATATATAAAATTGATATTTGTTTGTCTGTTTGTTTGTTTGTGCCTTATAGACTCGAAAACCGCTGAACTGATCTTACTGAAATGTTTAGGGTACATTGCTACATGGCCTGGAATGAAAATAGGCTATATCATTTTTTGAAATTTCGCGTTGATCTGGAGATATAGCATCAAAACCGGAGGTACCTCCAAAAAATTTAGATTCTGTATGCAAATATCTTTAGAACTGTTACAGATACAATCTCCAAATTTTGTATGCGTGACGGAGTTTGATGTAGCAATAAATTTACAAAATTATATTCAAATCGGTTCAGATTTGGATATAGCTCCCACATACATATATATTTTTTCGGCCGATTTCCTTATTTTATGTACCAAACATGCTATGTATGTCCAATTTCGATGAAATTTGGAATGTATGACGGAACTTGGTCTGGAAATAAACGTGCCAATTTATATTAAATTCGGTTCAGATTTGGATATAGCTCCCATACACTTATATTTTCGGCCGACTTCCTTATTTTATGCACAAAACACGCTATATGTGTCCAATTACGCTGAAATTTTGAATTTCTCATGGAATTTGTTCTAAAAATAAATGTGCCAGACTATATTGAGATTGATTTAGATTTGGATATAGCTCCCATACACATATATTTTCGGCCGATTTCCTTATTTTATGCACCAAACACGCTATATATGTCCAATTTCGCTGTAATTTGGAGGGTCTGACGGAATTTGTTCTAGAAATAAACGTGCTGAATTATATAGATATCGGTTCATATTTGATTATAGCTCCCATATATATTTTCGCCGATTTCCTGTATTTTATACACCAAGCACGCTATATATGTCCAATTTCGCTGAAATTTGAAATGTGTAACGGAATTGGAATTTGGTCTAGACATAAATGTGCCGAATTTTATCGAAATCGGTTCAGATTTGAATATAGCTCCCATATATATTTTCGGCCGATTTTCCGCATTTGATAGATTAATACAATCCTTACAGACTATAATACATACTAAGTACATGCATATATACAAAATATCAAATTTACAAAAAGTAAAAATAGAGAAAAACAGAAACTATTCATTAAGGGATATTATAATTTTTCTTTTTACTGATTCTCGTGATTCACAAACATCTATTATACTTACTTACTTACTTACTTAGCTGGCCCATTACAGAACATTTGTTCTATAGGCCGAACTAAGAAAAGATCTCCAATTCTCTCTATTTGTTGCTTCGCTTTCTGGAATACCGCGCCTTTTCATCTCATCATCCACTTGTTTGCGCCATCTATTCCTTGGCCTGCCAATTCTGCGTGCACCGCCAAGCGGTCCGTGTTTATACACCTTTTTAGCGGGGTCATCATCGCTCATTCTTATGATATGGCCTAGCCAACTCAATTGCTGCATCTCGATACGTTTAACAATATTGATGTCGTTGTACAGCACATACAGCTCGCGGTTCATGCGACGTCGATATTCACCGTCAACGCAGATTGGTCCGTAGATCTTTCGAAGAATTTTTCTCTCAAACACACCAAGCACTGCCATGTCTGCTTGCGCAAGTACCCAGGCTTCGGAGCCATACATCAGCACGGGTTGTATCAGTGTTTTGTAGAGCGTTATTTTTGTTTGACGAGATGTGGCTTTGTTTTTGAACTGCTTACTTAAACCAAAGTAGCATCTGTTGGCCAATATAATTCTTCTTTTTATTTCACAACTGATGTCGTTTGTTGTGTTTACGGAGGTGCCGAGGTAGACGAAGTCTTTTACTACCTCAATATTATAGGAACCAACTTCCACAGTCGGTCCGAGCTCAATGGACGCATTGCGCGTCGACACCATCAACTTGGTCTTCTCACCGTTTACCGCCAGACCCACTTTAGCAGATTCTCCTTCGACATTCATAAAGGTATCAGTTACTTCTTTTACTGATCGGCCTATGATGTCTATATCATCAGCATAAGCAAGTAACATGTGACTATTGGTGTAGATTGTGCCACTTCTTTTGACGTTTGCCTCTCGTATAACCTTTTCCAGCAGGATGTTAAAGAGATCACACGAAAGGCTGTCTCCTTGTCTGAAACCTCTTTTGGTACCAAACTCTTCGGAGAGGTTCTTTCCTATTTTAACTGAGGACCTCGTGTCAGTTAAGTCATTTTGCTCGTTGACCATAGGCTTTAGTGGTTCGCACAATATCCCTGACACGATCTTGTAGGCAATAGGGAGTAGACTTATGCCCCTATAGTTAGAGTATACAGTCTTATCTCCCTTCTTGTGGACGGGGCACAGGATACTCAGGTTCCAATCGTCGGGTACTCGTTCTTCCTGCCATATGGTGCTAACTAGCTGATGAATACACCTTATCAGCGTGTCGCCTCCGGTTTTGAACAGCTCGGCTGGTAAGCCATCGGCTCCTGCTGCCTTATTATTCTTCAGCCGATTTATTGCTGTCTTTACCTCATCTTGGCTGGGCGGTATACATTCAATACCATCTTCTGGGATTGGGACTGTGGTATCTTCGTCGTCTTCGCTGCTATTGGATACCAACAGTTTTGAAAAATGTTCTTTCCATATCCTGAGTACACTATCTGTATCACTTACCAAATTACCTTGCTGGTCTCTACAGGAGGATGTGCCTGTACCAAAGCCATCAGTTTGATGCTTGACTCTTTGGTAGAATTTTCGGACTTCATTCTGGCTCCTGTACATCTCGATTTTTTCACCCTCCCGCTTTTCCATCTCTCTCTTTTTCCTGCGGAAAAGACGTTTCTCCTCTCTCCTTTTCTCCCTGTATCTCTCTCGTGCGCTACGCGTTGCTACGGATTGTAAAGTTGCCCTATATGCCGCATTTTTCTCTTCGGTGGCAGCACGACACTCCTGATCATACCATGGATTCCTTGGTGGAGGCCTCTGGTATCCAAGTATGGATTTTGCGGCTGTTTGCATGGAGTGGGCAATGCTCTGCCATTGCGCTGATATGTTATCGGGATGAGGAGTGCTTTGATTAAGCAATTGGGCTAGTTGAGTGGAATATGCTGTGGCTACCTGTTGTGATTGCAGCTTATCGATGTCTAACTTTCGTGTTGTGTCTGTTCGTACTTTGTTTGCTACGTTTAAGCGGGTGCGTACCTTTGCTGCAACAAGGTAGTGGTCCGAATCAATGTTTGCGCCTCGGAACGATCGTACATCCAACACGCTCGATGAATGTCTTCCATCTATCACAACATGATCAATTTGATTTCTTGTTTTCTGATCTGGAGACAGCCAGGTGCCCTTATGAATATCGAGATGATTAAATCTGGTACTGCTAACTACCATGTTTTTTGCAGCTGCAAAGTCTATCAGCCTCATACCATTGTCAGATGTTTCACTGTGGAGGCTGAATTTCCCGACTGTTGGGCCAAAGATATTCTCCTTTCCAATTTTGGCATTAAAATCGCCTAGAATGATTTTAATGTCATGGGCAGGGCAACTGTCATATGTTTCTTCTAAGCGCTCGTAAAATATATCTTTGGTCTGTTCGTCCTTTTCTTCAGTGGGAACATGAGCGCAAATAAAGCTGATGTTGAAGAATTTAGCTTTTATTCGAATTGCAGCAAGTCTTTCATTCACTGGAGTGAAGCTGGATACCAGATGTTTTAGTCTCCGACTAACTACAAATCCGCAACCAAACTCATGCTTTACGTCATGGCAGCTATAATACAGTGCGTCACCTTTAGGTGTTGTTGTGACGCCTTTCCCAATCCATCGTATTTCCTGTATGGCGGTAATATCGACCTTGTACTTTTCAAGTACGTCTGCCAATGCGAAGACTGCACCTTCTCTATAAAGAGTGCGAACATTCCAGGTGCAGATTCGCAGATCATGGTCCTTAAAACGTTGGCGGGGTTCGTCAACTTTAGAGGGGGTTGTTTTTCATTTCTTTCGTTTTTTCATAGTATGCTGTTTTTTCTAGGGGAGGGTTACTAACCCGACGCCCAAACCTAAGTTTTTAACGTTCTTATGGGAGAACGCGCGGCACATGTTAGATCACTACCTTTAACGGGTGTTAAAGGCAGTTCCCCAGGTGACACCACAGTGTGGTCAGTGTCCACTTGAGATGAAAGAGGGACCAAGATAAATCCTGGGCTTTGCCATGTTAAAACCGGTCAGGACCGTTGCTTGGTATCTTCCATCCCCTACGTCACCCACATCTATTATACTACAAAATTTATTAAATTCCAAAAGCAGGCGGCGTAAGGGATCATTATTTTCATAGTTTGACCGATAGTAATCTACATATAATAACTGATAGTTACGTGTTTGTCTGAATGGTACGTTAAAGCAAAGTTTTTTTTAGGATAAAATCAGAAAATAGTTTTCCTTGCATAATGTTTAGTATGAAGATCACATTCAACATACATAGTTCTTCGACTTTTCAAAGTGGGGAGTTTTATTTGGTTTAACCTGTATTTGTACGATGGTAGTGTATGTATTGTCCAACCGCGACCCCTAAGACAAAACAAAAGAAATTGCTTTCGAACAGATTCTATTGCTTTTATATGGATTAAATAAGTTGGATCCCAGATAATTGACCCATACTCTAATGTAGAACGAACAAATGATATATACAGTTGTTTCGTTACCAACGGGTCTGAAAATTCTCTACTCCATATTTTGATAAATCCCAGATTTCTGTAGGACTTATTTGTAATCGCAGAAATATGTTCCTTGAAATTTAAACGGTTGTCTAAGAATATTCCCAAATCGTTAATGAATACAACATTTTCAACAATCTGATCATTAAGATAATAAAAGGTATCAATCTTCTTTAGTCTAAAAAATGGCATGTGCTTACATTTAAGGACATTTAGCTCCAACATGTTTATATTGCACCAATGACAGAAACGGTCTAAATCGGATTGTAGAAGATGTTGATTCGATGGGTCAGTGAATGATTGGAATATTTTGACATCATCGGCAAACATGAGAATATTGGAGTTTTGTAAAACATTTGGCAGATCATTAATAAATAGTGTAAATAATACCGGTCCAAGATGGCTCCCCTGCGGAACCCCAGATGTAACATATATTTTATTGGATATAGCATTGCCAAATTTAACTGTTTGCTCTCTATCGCTTTTTGTTTTTTTTTTTTTTTTTTTTTGTTTGTTTTGTCCGCGGGGAAAATAAATTTCCCTGAGGCAGGTGATCGTACTAATCTGATCCGGAACAGGTTTAGTCACAAATGAATTCCCTAGATCTAGAACAAATTAGTACGGTCATCCGCCTCCCCCTATCCGCCGGTGGGGACGCGCCCGGTAGGAGAACTAACAAACACCCTCGGGTAGGGTTCAATAAAATTTAAAAATTTCTTCGCTATAATACAAGTTCTTACCTTCTCCCCATTTAAAACGTAGAATATGGAGTATCGCCCATCGTTTAGTCCAGAAGCCCTTTTTTATATAATTAGGGTTCCTGAACCAAATCGATGTCAATCTCTGATTTTGTAAGGGAGAGAAGGTGTTTGGCAGCCACCGCTTCGCAGTGGAGCAGGTTGATTTTCCCCACGCAGAAGCCCTGCTGACTACACTCCTTACTGAGACTGCGGGAAGAGGAACCGAAGCCAACCCAACCCGAAGTTCAGCTCTCCTTTGCACGCCTTAACTTCATGTCAGCACTCGAACTGTAAACAGTGAACTTTATCACAGTACCTCCTCCTTCTGGGAAGTTCAGTAATTTCCAGCCGTCTGTCTGTCGGAAGGGCCTATTCTGCTTCCGAATTAGTTTTAATACCTGTGCCACATCCAAATCAGCAGGTGGCACCCACGTTGTCTTCTGAGGAGGGTCATCCGTTCCGTCATCCTCGCGGGTATGTGTGGCTTCTCTCCAACAGGTTTTGACGAGGGATGCTTTTGTAGGCCACCTGGTTGAGCTCCCTTAATCGGCTAGTGAGCGACCACCTTCGCAAACGACTGCGGCTGACTGTTCGACTGGCGCTCCACCAATTTCTTGCCACCTGGCTGTGGATCCTCAGAAGACCACACTCTCTTCACGCACATTTGTTGTGAAGAGGTTGTCTTCTGACCACTAGCTATTTTTCAGGTTGATCACTCTTGCCAGCCACCCAACCTCTAGCAGCACCATCACCATTCCCCTTCGGACTAGCATTAATTTCCCCCGAGGGGCCAGATTTGTTGTTAGCCACCCGCGAATTTCCCTTAGGCATCTCCAACTTCGGGGACCATGAAGTCTGTGGGGCCGATGAAGTCGAGGTGTCCTTCCCTGCCGCTTGCATTTTTGATGTCTGCAAGGGATCCGGACAACCCGAGACAACCGATTTTCCGGACTTTGCTGGCTGCGGAGAACTAAACGCAGTTTTTGGACTGTCGACCACCTCCATGTCACGTCGCAGAAGGCAACGGAAGCTTCTCAAGGTGAGGGTATTTCCTCTCAATAAGCCCTTAAAAAAGCGAAGCTTTAACGTTATTTCCCGGAATTCCGCATGGGATACCTCTAATGGAGATTAATCTACACTGCTCATTTGTAGCCGTTATCCAGCCACCGATATCCTCAACCACCAAGACGTCCTGCCTAGGAAGAACCGGTCTGTCGGTACCGACCGATATTCTATCCCTTGAGGGAGTTACTCCCTGATCATCTGGTTTAGTACTCCCCGGAGCAACCGAGGTGGACACCTGCTTCTTCGTCTGAGGCAGCATGACCGTGGTGTCCATTTCGTCATCCGAGATGGGGATATCCTCATAGTTGCTCGCGGGAAAATTCTCCCGATTCAGATCTAGGGACGCACTTTCCCTCAAGAGGTTGAGCAATTCCTTGTTCTGCGTATTTATGGAGCCGCTAATCTTGTCCAAAGTCGGTGTGGAGCAGTCGTCCCCGCACAAGTTTGTGTTAATTGCACTAGGTGCGGCATTAACCGTGGCCGTAGCTGTGGTCTTTATTTATCAGGAGGATTTCGTTTTGTTGTAATATTATTATTTGTTTTATCCATAAAAGAGATTTGTGACTGGGGGGACTGAGGACGATCATGGCACAACCCTCCACTACCATCTCTAGGGCTTGACAACTAAGCCTGCTACTCGTTGAGACGCCCAGGTATCAACAAGGCTCCGTTATAATACAGTCGGTACCTTGACTGCAAACCTGAAACACCGATGGGCACCGATGCGTCGCTTAACACCCCGGTGTAAGGGGATCTCAAATTATTTTGGTAGGAGATCACTATCTAATATGTGTCGCTCATTCCAGAGATATACTGTGGGGTTTCAGTGCATTATGTTGGTTCACGACAGAGAAAAGTGGATAACCTTTGGTCATTCATAGCCCCCCAGTTTAACACTCCAGTAAATTGAATGGGAATATTGTGGCGTCAAGCCCCCGCATCGCGTCAATATTGTTATCCCCTGCGGGGGTCGAGGTGGAGAAATTAATGCATTGATATGCATGTATATTGTTTGAATAAATAAATGTATAGCTATACCAATAAATCTTTTGTTTTCATAAAAAAGTTTGTGTTTGTGCGTGAAACTGTATACAAATTTTGGTCCGTGTTAGGCCGAACATGTAGATAAAAACTTCAAAATACTTCAAATTAGGTGGTACCGTTATATGAGGGCTATACCAAAACCTGTACCCTATGTCCACAATATTTGGTGGGGATGTGTCTGTACCATTGGGAACCCCAAATGCCAAATTACAACTAATTCGGACTAAAATTGAAGTTAAAATCCTCAAAATACCTGAAATCGGGTGGTGCCGCTATATGGGGCCATAGGAAAAAATTGACCCATATTGGTTTTGGTTTCATATTCATGTATTGTCATCCAAATCTGAAAAGTGGGGGTGGAAGTTCCTAACTTCCCCCTTCATAACACCATCCCTACGAACAACTCTTACGAACTTTCGAAGTTCCTAACTTCCACCTCCTTAGCACCATCCTTACAAACAACCCCACCGAACTTTCAAAAATCTCCTCCGACCTCCGGACAACCTCCTCCGAATTTTCGAAACTCCGAACAACCACCTCCGCACTTCCGAACATAATCTTCGGAACCTCCGAACAACCTCCACCGAACTCCCGAAAAACTTCCACCTTCAACGGAAACCCATATCCAAATTACAATCAATTTAGGCGGAATATGTAGATAAATGCTAAAAATATGTAGATAAAAGCTATATGGGGGCTATACCAAAACCTGGATCTTGTTCACAATTTTCGGTGGGAAGTTTTTGTACCGTTTGGAAACACAATTGCCAAGTTACAGCCAAATCGGGCTAAATATTAAGATCAAATACTCAAAATACTTGAAATCGGGTGGTACCGCTATATTGGGGCTATAGGATTAAATGGACCCATATTGGTTTTGGTTTCATATTCATGTATTATCATCCAAATCTGAAAAGTGAGCAAAGTTTTAGTTCCATTGGTCAACTGCAACTGTGTGGAAAATGAGTTAATAGCTTCCCAGCTAGCATTTAGAAGATTGTTTTTTTTTCAAAAATCACATTACGGAGTCTTTTCAGAGTCCTTTTGGTGATCAAAAACTGATTAAGTCGCTTGTATGATTAGAAAGGGACTCGAAAGTGACTCCCTGTAATGATTAAAAAAAGTTCAATTTATAATACAACAACAAATGTGTAGCAATCACAAATAAATCATTGATGTGTTTAAAATGTGACCATTTTTTTATTTATTGTCACATATTAATCATCTGGAAGATTGAAAAATGCTTCATCAAAAAAGGGTCATGCAGGTGTTTGAAAAGTGATTATAATTATGTATATTCTGATCATATTTTGAACAGTTAGGTGATTAAAAACTGATTGTTTTGTTTTATTTTTGTTTGGTTGTAAATAATTCTCATATACACTTTCTACAAAACTTTGATATAAATGTGACGTATAATATTAAGTTCATAGACAATCACAACACATGTTCAGGTTTTGCCAAGTAAATGAAGAAGCAGTATACTCACAGCGCAACATAAAGAATAATTAAATGACATAACAAAGCAGAAAAGACAACAAAACAAACGAAAGAAACAAAAAAAAAATAAAGAGAAATTTCTTTTAATTTATTTCGTCTAATAAATGACTCCCTAAAGACCACATAAACGATTATAAACATGACCCAAAAAAAGACTCGAAAAAGAGTCCCAAAGTAATCAACAAATCACCAATAAATGATTGAAATACGACTCGAAAAAGACGTTATATACTATCAGAAAATGGGCAAAAATTACTCGAAACTAATGCAGAGGAAGACTCATTTGTGATTTTCTTAGACGAGTCGCCTGAGGTTATGTTTTCCTATCGACAAAGGAGTCATTTATGATCAGAAAATGAGCTCATATTCCAGCTTTTTAATCGTGCACTCGGATCAAAAAAGACTCGAATTTGATTAAAATTTTCAAAAATTGCTGGCTGGGATCTTATATATAAAAGACAATGTGTGTATGTTAGTATGTTTGTGTGTTTGTATGTCCCGTTTAGACTCAAAAACGGCTGAACCGATTTTCTTAAAAATTTCAGAGAATGTACAGGGAACACCGGTGGTGAAAATAGGCTATATATATTTTTTTGCATTTCGGAGTGGGCGGGGTTCCTCCCCCATGCCCTATTTCTTTGAAAACTATATTTCAACCAAACTGAAAAACGTATCGGAGAGAAAAATAATTTGGGGACAATGGTGTGTGTCTCCGACCCTATGTACTCATTTGGAACCAGACCACGCCCACTTTTTAAATATCTTATATATCCAAAACTACTAAACCGATTTTCATGAAAATTTCAGAGAATGGATATTGATGACTGACCCCTGGTGAAAATAGGCTATATATTTTGTTGAATTTCTGAGGGGGCGGGGTACCTCCCCTTTGCCCTATTTTATTAAAACTCTGTCTTTGCAACAAAACTTACTAACGGATGACTTAGAAAACAAAATTTACGGTGGTCGAATCTCCTACCCTAGGTACTTATTTAGGGCTTAAAGACCCGACCATGCCCACTTTGTTAAGTATGTCATATCTCTGAAAGTACTGAGCCCATTTTCTTTAAAATTTCCGAGAATGTACAGCGATGGCCCACCGTGAACACTCGTGGTGAAAATAGACTATATATTTTTTTGAATTGAATATTTTTGAATCGGAGGGGACGGGGTACCTCCCCCATGCCCTCCTTATTTTAAAACACTTTTAGTACGCCCATTTTTTAAATACGTTATATCTCCAAAACTTCTGAACCGATTTCCAATTCATTTTCAGATGATTCCAATTCATTTTCAGAAAATTTTAAACTTCATATATATCTCAATCCTACACTCCAACAGTAATCTTAAATTCAAATTTCAGGTTTCCAGCATGGTTTCCCCCAAATCCATATTGTACCAAATTTAGTACTTTTCGTACACATAAGTACAAATTTCAAAAACTACCTCAATATCTCAATCTTACACTATAACCTTAATCTTAATTCCAAATTTTAGGTTTCGTACACATAAGAACGAATTTCCAAAACCATTTCCTTATTTCAGCATCACTTCCCAACCTTTATTCCCAAATTTCAAAATTATACCTATATCCTTTCAAAACAAGTAAAAAAGTATCAGTTGGCTTTACCGACAGAAACATACCCTCAGCCTGTGAGAATTGAAACTGTCATCTATTGACAATATGGAATCTAGTACCGGCTACGCAGATTTTGTTGCCCTTTTTCGAAGTATGAACTTGCCGACAAAAAATATATTTGGTTTGAAGCTCAAAAGTGTTGCGGAGGATGTACAGAATGGAAGGAACGGAGCGTTCATTTTGGAAGTGGATCCTATGGGGAGTCAAGTTAGAGGTTTTGTGCCACGATGTCAGGAAGCATGGACTTGCCCACGAAAAACATACTGGAAACGCACTGATAATGTCCATCTTCAAACATAAACTAAGTTTTGAAGCCAAAATTTGGACCGAAACGGCTGATTCGTTCGACAGTTTTTTTTTTCTCAGAAAATATAAACTTTCCCCTGAAAAACCTGCACCGTCGCAATGGGGCATCGAATACAAGTTGTTACAACAAAACTATAGGCGATTCCAAAGCAGGCCCTAAATTGCAATTTTTCAGAAATTTTGTGAAGGAGTCCATATTCAAGCCTGATCTATGTATCATAGAATATTTTGATGTGCAAAGTATGATAGTCTTCAGAAGTTGTCGTGCGCACAAATTATCCGAACATTTTCGATATTTTGTGAGGGAGATACCTAATGCAATGGACAGATATGGTTCATCTTCGGACTTAAACTAAGTTCGGAAAAAATATAACGATGTCCAAATTTTAGACCGAATCCGTTCGAGAGTTGTCGTGAGCTCCATCCACTCACATGGTGCCATAGGGGGTTTTTAAAACTCTCGGGCTATTTTCTCAGGAAGAAAGGACTAGACCCTGCTAAAACTTGTATCGTCGTAATTGGAGCAGAGAATATAAGTTCTAACAACAAAAATCGAAGCGATTCGAGAGCAGGTACTAAACTGGAAATTTCCAAAATTTTGTGTGGGAGGTACCCGAATGAGTGGACCGATATTGTCCATATTGGAACCTCTTCTAAGGCTGGTAGAAATTTCACAATGTGCAAAGTATGGATCAAATCGATTACTCCCTTCAAAAGTTATCGTGCGCACAAATGTTCCGAATATTTTCGAACTTTTGTGGGGGAGGTATCTGAAGGAGTGGACCGATATGGCTCTTCCTCGAAGTTAAGCTAAGTTTGGACGAAGTCCAAATTTTGGACCAAATCGGCTCATCAGTTAGAGAGTTATCGTGCGCACCAGCCAGACAAACGGGCGGACATGACTAAATTGACTCCAAATTGTCTGAAACATATTTCGTCTAAACATACTTGGGGTCTAAAACCATTATTTTGATGAAACACATTTTGCCCGTATGAAAGTGTATATGACGAAAAGACAAAATTTTTTAGTTTCCATGAAGCCAAGGTTTGCACTATTATAATACGCGAACTATTGTAGTTTACCAGTAACTATGACTATTGCTGGATTAATTTAGATGTTTTTGTACAAAGCTCAAAAATTTAGCAAAAAAAATTAATTTACGTGGTAGTTACGACCGCGTAAAGGAAAAAACATAGGTAAAAAACGTTGAAGCTAAACAGGTTTTTTACATTGCTATTCGATTTCTGATTAAACCATTCAAATGACGGACATCTGTCCAAAGTAAAAGTAGGAGAATACAAAATGAAGATTACACTTCTAATGTATCACTTTCCAAAATTTTCACTGCATCCACCTTTTATGGATGCTGACATTTTGAAGCCGGATTTCAGGTGTTTTTTGTATTTTTTATGTAACTGGGACGCGCATTCATATATTTCGAAAAACCAATTATAGGATTAAAGAACTCGCGATTTCGCATAATCTGATATGTATATTGAGTATGTAGCCCACACAACAGCAGAGTAATCTACTGCCAAAGGCCAAAATTTAGTGCGATATATTTTCTAAAAAACCTATTTTTTGGGTACAGTATTTACAATATCGTTTTGAGTGTGCTGGTACCCCGCGATATTTTAGTTTTTCGACGATCTGGATCATATAAATCACAGATCGTAAAAATCCATCTACTAGAACGGCGGAAACGGCTACTGCAAAAAGTGAAAATTTTGGGAAACATGTTTTTGAAAACATCGCTGATTAATTTGCGTTTTCTATGGATCGTTTTCTCTTTAGTTAAAAAACCGACACATCACTCGCGTTTTCGCGGAAACAGAGGTTTACAAAGTTTAACGGTATAGAAGCTGTATCCGATTTATCCCAAAACTACTGGGTGATGCTACATCCACGGTTGTTGATGGATTTTATTGAAATAGGTTTACATCCATGTATTTTTTCACGGTTGATAATGAAATCGGATGCGCATAAAAAGTGTGTGCACTTTGTGCAAATTAGACGCGTTATACAGTTTTATGCACACTAAACTGCAGACGACGCTACATCGCCGCCGCCAAAGAAAACCTTGGTAAATGTTTACAAATGAAAAGAAAACAATTTGTTGTATCGGGAAACCGCATGCGCATCAAGTGATTTTGAGGATTTCGCGATTTACACGCATTTCAAAATGTATTTTACCCGATACTGCTTTCTTTCAAATTTATTCCGCATTGAAATGTACCCAAAATTTATATGAACGTCTTCCCTATCTTCCTCAATATGTTAACGTGTATTCGGGAAGCGATAACAATGATAAATGTGCGTTTTTGCGTGAATTTTACCTAAAATAGATGAATAACTCCGACCTAGTTTTCCTACATTTTCTTCAACTAACTCACAAAATAAATTTGAAAAAATATTTTTTTCTTACAAACGTTTTTTAAAGTTGCTCAATATACTTTTTTGTTTTTGCTATAATATGCGAACCGCTAAATAGATTTGTAAAGTTTTGGTTTCATTTGAATCTCCGCGATGTTTAGATTACTTCCATATTTTTTTAAATATTTTTAGGATGCGTAAACAGCTTGAATTTTGTTAAAACAAGTTGCAAAGTACCAATTTTTTTTAACTCTTTCTCAATTTCCGCGAAAACTTAAAACTTTTCCACTAATGTTATGGGGCCTCAGAAATCATATATTACGTAGGGAGCCCCTAATAAGGAGAGTTTCTCAATATAATGATTAGAGTCTTTTAAAGATTTTTTTCTTTTTATCAGAATTGAAACCGCCATAACTTTTGCGCGCAACAACCAAAATTAGTATCTCGAACAGATTTAAGAATGGGATTTTTTTCCCAATCTATTTACCAAAAATCTTTCATGTAGCTTAAAAAAAAATTTTTAATTTTTTTTTTATGGAAAACTAAAAAATTTTGTCTTTTCTTCATATACCCTCGTTACCATAAATGCTGAGTGTATAAAAAATCATCATTCCAAATATGTTTTTGTAACTAGCCTTGCCGTTGCGCGCAGCAGAATGACCGTTTTAATTTTAATATTTAGAAAAAATTCTACAAAATCTCGGCTTAAGCTGTTATAAGCAGGGTTTCGGAGTCGATGTATGTTTAGCTCGATTCCGACCGGTCTTTTTCACGAATCCGAGTCCTACACCACTAAAAATAAATAAAATGTGCACAAATGATTAACTTTTTCCTATATTTGGCCCATATGGGCTATTCTGTTGGGTTTTCCTAACATATTCTTTAAAAAGCCATTAGTACTCAACTACGAAACATAAATATGAAGTAATAGCTCTTTAGACTAGTCATAAATCCTCGACTGAATTTAAAAAATCCAGTCCAAATCGCATTGCATTTATATATATATATACTGGAGGATTTAAATGGCAGTCAGCTGATTTTTGTTCATAGCACAATTACTAAGGTAGATGCATCAGCACATCGGATCGAATTTGAAACGTCAAAAGAATTTTTTGTATATTGAATTCGTCTCAACAAACATACGTCAAATGACAAATTTATTGTTTAATACTGAAAATATTAGCACATTATGCTAGTAATGCTAACTAAAGACCAAATAAAGAATTATTTTATCGCAGTTTGCCCATATAAAGTAAATAAACGAATTCTTTTATCGTTTAGACATCGTAAATATTAGCCTTGGTTGATTAGAATCAACTTTGTACATCAAAACAAATTTAATTTTTCCGCCTTGTTTACAAATTCTTACATTTTAATTTTTAGTGTAGCAATTCACCGATGCATCTACCCTGTTTCTTGTGTCAGCTTGCAACATTTTGTATTTTCTAGCAACATGTTGCAAAAACAGAGTTGTATACGAGGATTTATGCCAGATTTAAAACAAATCCACCCAATACGAGGATTTTTGTATGGGAAATCTGGTAGATTTTGGCTGGATTTAGCAAATAAAACCTGATAATGTGCTAAATCCGGCTAATGAAGTCATATCTAAATGGGATATTAGACATTTTTTCGGGTTTGCCGATTTTTCTTTGCTCGGGTATATTCACCGCGAGAAAATCTTTAAGCTTTCAAAATGTGAGAAAATGAAGGGGCAATACAAATTATAAGGACTGCATATGGTAAAAATTATAAGCAATTAAAAATTATAAGCAAAGATGTAAGCCAACATTTTAGAGTGCATCGAGAGCCATAACTTCCAGTTGAAAAGCCATTTTTCACGATTTTTTTCCAAAAAAAAAAAACAACGAAATTTATTTTTGCAGATTTTTTCTTCATCTGAAAGAGCATATCTTAATCTGCTTTCTAAATTTTTATTTGAACAAGTAAAAAAATTTCAGTCGGCTTTGCTGACAGAGATATACCCTCAGCCTATATGAATCGAAACTTTCATCTACATATGTACAGAATTTGTGGCTCTCTTTGGACATTTGAACTTGCCGACAAAAATTTGGATTAGGATTAAAGTTCAAAATATTGCGGATGAGATACTTGAAGGAATGGACCGACATAGTCCATTATGGAAGTTGATCTTATTTTGGGAGTCGCATTTTTTCGATTGAAATAGCGTCCACTAGTCATTTTAGTGGGTCGTAGTATAACTTTTGGATCAGTATGCCAGAAAGCATGGACTTGTCCTCGGAAAACATAATGTCGCTGTAAACGGGACCACAACGAACAGCATCAGTATACATTTCCAAAGGATCTTTGAACAGACCCTAAACTGCACTTAGACACAAATGTTGAACTTTTGTGGGGGAGGTATCCTAAGGAACATACCGATATGGACCATTTTAGAAGTTAAACTAAATTTGGACAAAATATTAGGAGATCAAAAGTTTGGACCAAATTGATTTCAAGATATATCGTGTATACCATTTCAGTGACATTTTTTAAATATTGGGGGAAAGTACGGGAAGTTGTGGACCGGTAATGCCCATCTTCGAACTGAAGCTAAGTTTGGACACAACATGACGAAGACCACATTTTGGACCAAATCGGTTGATCCGTGCGAGAGTTATCTTGCGCTCCAACCACTACACACGGTGTCATAGAGGTTTTTTTTGCACCTTTCAGGCTAATTTCTCAAGAAGTATTAACTTGCCCTGATGAAAATTTTACCGTTGTATGGGGGGGCAGTGAACACAAGTTGTTACAGCAAAAATCAAAGCGATTCGATAGCAGGTCCTGCACTTTTCCGAAATTTTGTGTGGGAGGTACCCGAAGGAGTGGACCGATTGAGTCCATATTAGAACCTCATCACTAGACGGCGGAATCCTATGCAAATGCATATATGGTTGGGATGGTCGTAGAGAAAATCTGATTAGACAGAAACTTGTTTTATCACAAAATAAAACAAGTTAGGCCCAGAAATGTTTGCATATTTTTCATATTTTGCATATCGTGCATATTTTGACATATTTTTACATATTCGCATAAAATGAGCATATGCAAAACCATATGCAAACATATATATAAGGATTTTTGGTCTAAAAACCCACAGAAATGGCTGAGATGTGGTATTAAATCTTCGTTAGGGGTATGACACTTTACACCTGAAATTTGTCCGCATGGGTGCACGTCTTCATATAGCCCCTATAGAACGGTATCTCCCGTTTTCCGATATGTTGAAGGTTGTGGCCTCAACATCACACTTAATCGGCTGACATTTTGTATAAAGTCTGCGTTAAGAGTATAAAACTTTCCAACTGAAATTTGTCAGTATAGGTCCAGGTCTTTATATAGCCCCCATAGAACGGCACCTCCGGATTTCTGGTATTTTGAGGGTTGTGGCCTCAATATCCCTCCGAAATGGCAGAAATTTTGTATTTAGTCTTCGTTGGGAGTATAAAACATTCCACCTGAAATTTGTCAGAAATTTGGTATTAAGTCTTCCTTGGGAGAATAAAACTTTCCACCTGAAATTTGTCTGTATAGGTCCACGTCTTCATATAGCCCCCATAGAACAATACCTCCCGATTTTCGGTAGTCTGAAAGTTGTAGCCTCAATATCCCACCGAAATACATAACTGACATTTTAAATTTAGTCTTCGTTAGGGTTATAAAACTTTCCACCTGAAATTTCTCGGTATGGGTTCACGTCTTAATATAGCCCCCCTAGAACGGTATCTCCGATTTTCTGGTATTTTGAAGGTTGTGGACTCAATATCGCTTCGAAATGGCCGAAATTTGGTATTCAGTCTTCCTTGGGTGTATATAATTTTCCACCAGAAATTTGTCGGTATAGGTCCATGTCTTTATATAGCCCACATAGTACGGTACCTCCCGATTTTCGGTATTTTGAAAGTGGCAGCCTCAATATCCCACCGAAATGACTGGAATTTGGTATTTAGTCTTCGTTGGGGGTATACAACTTTCCACCTGAAATTTCTCGGCATAGATTTAAGTTTTTATATAGCCCCCATAGAACGGTACCTCCGGATTTCTGGTATTTTGAAGGTTGTGGTCTCAATATCCCTCCGAAATGGCTGAAATTTGGTATTAAGTCTTCCTTGGGGGTAAAAAACTTTCCACCCGAAATTTCTCGATATGGCTCCACGTCTTCATATAGCCTCCGGATTTCTGGTATTTTGAAAGTTGTGGCCTCAATATCCCTCCGAAATGGCTGAAATTTGGTATTAAGTCTTCCTTGGGGGTATAAAACTTTCCAACTGAAATTTGTCGGTATAGGTCCACGTCTTCATATAGCTCCCATAGAACGGTACCTCCAGAATTCTGGTATTTAGAAGGTTGTGGCCGCAATATCCCTCCGAAATGGGTGAAATTTGGTATTAAGTCTTCCTTGGGGGTATAAAACTTTCCACCTGAAATTTGTCGGTATAGGTCCACGTCTTCATATAGCCCCCATAGTACGGTACCTCCCGATTTTCGGTATTTTGAAGGTTGTGGCCTCAACCTCCGGATTTCTGGTATTTTGAAGGTTGTGGCCTCAATATCCCACCAAACTGGCTGAAATTTGGTATTAAGTCTTCCTTGGGGGTAAACAACTTTCCACCTAAAATTTGTTTAGGTTCAATTCTTCCTATAGCTCCCATAGAACAATACCTCCCGATTTTCTGTATTTTGAAGGTTGAGGCTGTGCTTATACATTTCTCTATTTTATTGACGTGTCTGAAAAGAATTTTAAGCAGAAAAATTGTACATACAAAAATTGTTGTACCTATTATTGAAATATTTGTTGCATAAGAAAATATGTAAAATGCATACATTTTGCATATGCAAAAATTTATGCATTTTGCATAATTTTGCATATGTCATATGTTTCGATTTCAATTTAATCAAAAGTCAAAAATTTGTCCAGTCACAACATTTGACATGAATCGGACCAAAAATAGGGGTTGCATAAAATTCCGCTGTATAATCATAACTACTTTTTTATTAACATTTTGTATAAAAGCATAAAACAAGTCATAGTTTATACCCCCTCTAGAGGGGAAAGGGGGTAGAATGCTACGCTCATGGTTTCTTAAAACAATCTTCGCAGCAGCACCAAGCGCATTAGCGTGCTATTTCCACTGGAAATATTTTTGGCCACATTCTCCATACAAGTGGATCCACTGTGCTTCGTGTGTGTACCCATTTGTGAATTTGTCCTCTTAATTAATAAACTTTTATAAAAAATCTCTGCAAGAATATTATAAAAACATTCAATATCAATGTAATGTCAACAACTGTAACATTTTTAATGATTTCGATTATTATCTAAAAGCAATCAACGCCTCTCATTGTACTATATAAAGTAAAGTTAAATTAAACACCAAAACACTAAAAGATAATGTATTCAATATATATTGTCATATTTTTTGGGGCCGGGTCAGTTTGGGCCGGCCGCTATGAATTTGTATTCGACAATAGCGAAGTAATTGACAACTGTTGGGATATACCAGGAAACAACGGCATACATGATTTGTTCAATATGAGTGAAATAATTTGGGAATTGTCGGAAGGCCGAGTAAGGGTTTCTGGAAATACCACGTCGTGGTGGGAAGGCGTTGAATCAACAGATCGTATAGAGGTAAGTATGTAGTTGAAATAGAACACTGTAAATTTAAAATTTATTTATTTTTTATTTCTTCTATAAAGGGACGTGGAGAACTATACAAATTCCAACGTGGTGCATGGCAGGTTACACCCATATCAATGTCAGTCACAGATTTTTGTAAATCTCAATTTGACCCGTCATCTGTATGGTATCAGGTCTGGACAAGGAATATACCTCTGAATGAACGGAAATGTATAAATGTTTATGGGGTAAGTCTTAAATGTGGCAATTAAAAATGTATAACCTATTACGCTGCTTTTGCTTTTTCCCAGCACGTCGTCCATTATAAACAGGTCGATATTGATACCGTCTTTACGTTACCCACCAATATGGAAGGACGTCATAAACTTGTTGTTGAATTTGTGGCTTACGGTCAATGGAATAAAAGACGTTCAAAAACTATTTGTGTACAAATATTGGGTGAAATAATTAAAGTAAAATATTAAAATAGTAGCAAGTAAAGAAAAAAATAATGAATATAGCATACTCGATTGTTTTAATTTCCTCAACACACATCGTTGGTTCTCGGCAGTGATACTACCATCGACGTGATTTGAAAATTATTGCTCATTTTGGCAACAAGGTAAAATTGAATCAGGGTAGCTCTCATCAGAAAGTCGTTTGCAATGCGAACTAATTGTTGTGACCGTCGAATACCTGCTAATTAAATTTATTCAGATAGTACTCTTGCTGTTGTACTTCGTGAAAATAGCAGTCTTTAGTTGTGTTACTACCAATGTAATTTTTTGTCATTTTTACATTATCTCATCGGCATTCATGTTATGAAAATGTGATAAGTCCCGTTGAATCCCAGAAGTATCAAAATTGATTACAAAAACACAAATATTCCTTATTGATAAGTAGAGGAAAACAGAATAAATATGCAAAAAAAATTATAATGCACAACACCCATTATTATGTCTTCTTTTGTTATAGTTAGTATTTTACAAACAGATTTATAGTGTTCCGGTTAAATGAAAGTTGATCATTAAATTTCAAGGAGGACCTTCTTGACATTAACTTTAATGTGAAAATTATATTTTTAATCCCTCCAAATTGTTTAATTTTGCTTTTCCAAATCCTTCCAATAGTGAAAGGAAACATATAATATAGGCCCTAAAGCTAATATGTTGCAAAATATTTTAATGAAGACATGATAGAAAATTAATTTCTAACATTCCCTCGCTCCTAAATTGCTTCTCCTCTATTTTTTTGAAGAATTTTTACCGATCTTCTTAGGATAAACTCTTGTCTAGATTTTAGTCTAGTCTATGCATATGTTTATAATTCCCACGACTGTATCTATTTTATTATTTTTTGGTTTTTAGTACATTTATCTTAAACATTGCAATGTATGTTTAACATAAAACCGTTTAACTTAAAAAGGTTTTTTTTACCTATTTTTATTTTCTAGTTTTTAGTTTTTATTTCGCATTCTGTTTAATTCATTTAGTGCTTCATTATTGCAAGGTTTCTTGTCCGTTAGTTTATTGCAGTCCAACTCCTCTATACGTAGTCCCTGCAAAGATCTTACTCTACTAAGAGCCACGTAGGCTTGACCTTCTTCAAACAGTTTCGCACCTAAGTATACGACTGCGTGATCCACAGCGCTGCCCTGCATTTTATGTATTGTAGAAGCCCATGATAGTATTAAAGGCAACACACATCTGTGTATAGCTCCCGTTGTTTTTTTAACCTGGCTTCATATTCTTCAGGCGTTTCTGACGCTATCATCTGTGTGTATCGCTCACGTTGCTTTGTTAACCTGGCTTTATATTCTTCAGGCGATTCTGACGCCGTCATTTGTGTATATCGCTGACGTTGCTTTTTTAACCTGGCCTCATATTGCTCAGGTGTTTTTGACGCTAATTGTTCGCGTCGTTTCTGTAATCGACTATTTCTATCACCTTCACTTTCTTTAGCTCGTTTTGCTTTATACTTTTCTTTCGCTTTTTGAAGCCTTCGTTTACGTTGTGTTGCAGTTTCTGTTTTATTTGTGTTTGTATTTTTTATATTTTTTTACCATTTTGTTCCCACGAGTAATGGACATTTAAACGGTCGACCCCCCAGAGGTCCAATAAAGGGGCAAGGCTATGTACAACAAGATGCGCCTGAGTCTTGAGGGGAAACGCTAACGACATATCATTTTTAGCCACCCTAACGCCACACAGTCCTCAACACGATAAAAAATCTTGACTTGGGTGGTGGATTCATGCTGGATTAATAAGATACCTAAATTACAGATTCAATTTCTAAATTTAAATCTTAATTATACGCCATTTAGTGGCAGCGCCCATCTTAAATATTGAGGTTGTATAGTGCACTGTATTCTTCTTGTCAAGCCCTTTTATTTGATACCCATATTGGTGGGATTGATAAAAAATTGTTATCAGCCATTTTGGTAGCGGCGGCCATCTTAGATTTCTATTTTACATAGTAAATTGTATTCTACTTGTTGAGACCTTTCATTTGACACCCATGTTAATTGGATTGATAAAACCTAAGTTATCCGCCATTTTGTAGAGGCCGCCATCTTGGATTTTAATTTTATATAGTACATTGTATTCTACTGGTTGAGCACTTTCATTTGATACCCATATTGATGGGATTGATAAAACCTACGTTATCCGCCATTTTGTAGCGGCCGCCATCTTGGATTTAAATTTTTTATAGTATATTGTATTCTGCTTGTTGAGCCCTTTCATTTAATACCCATATTGATGGGATTGATAATACCTACGTTATCCGCCATTTTGTAGCGGCGGCCATCTTGAATTTATAATGATAATGAATAAACATAATTGTATTGTCACCGAAATCCAAAGTGTATACAAAATTTCAGATTAATCGGTTGACAGGAAGAGGGTGAAATTTGAATTACTAAATTTGACCCAAGAATAAAACAAACGGGGTGAGCTAAATAAAACCATTTAAAAATAAACTCCTTATAACAAATATAGTACCTTTTGTGTCTCCAAAAAATCCCCTTCTATATCAACCCTATATATCAACCGCGATTATCATTTGCAGCTCTATCAGTTCCCCCTAAAACCAACTATAGAACTATTTAGTACTTTACATATAAATGCATAGATATGAATTTCCGAAACCTGCTCTTAATATTTCTAAATTCCCTAAACGCTTTACACGAGAAGAAATAGTACAAAAAGCTGTACCATTTAGTACTTTTCATAGTATGTATTTCCAAATCCATCTCCATATCTAAATCCCAAATACCAAGAGTGACTCCAAGAACAAATTTTAGAATTCTACCTCCGTTCCCGATACCAAATTTGGACCGATTTAGTACTTTTCGTAAATTTATGGTACGTATTTCTTAAGCCACTTCCATATAACAACATTACACACAAACTCTACAAAAAACACAGATTTCAGCCCTGCCCCTACACCCAATAAAAAAAAAAAACAGTACAATATAGTAACTGTCATACACTTATAGTACGTATTGTACAGCATATTTCACCCCTACACTGATGTTAGCAAAAATAACCAGTAATATTAATTTCAAATCTCAGGATTCTAGCTCTAACAGTTCCTCCAATACCAAATTGTACCAAAATTAGTCCCATTTAGTACTCTTCGTACCCATAAGTACGATTTTCAAAAATTACCCCAATCATTCACTTCAACAGTAATCCTAATTCCATATATCAAGACTGCTGCTCTATCTGTTCACCAAATCAAAATTGTACCAAATTTAGTACTTTTCGTACCCACAAATACGAACATACAAAACTTCCTCAGTACTAAACTCTAACAGTTATCTTAATTCCAAATTTCAGGATCCCAGCTCTTTCCGTTCACCCAAATCCAAATTGTACAAAATTTAGTACCATTTAGAATTTTTCGTACCCATAAGTACGAACTTCCAAAATTACCTTAATCAAACACTTCAACCGTAATCTTAATTCCAAATTTCAGGATTCTAGGTTTATCCGTTCGCCCAAATGCATATTGTACCAAATTTTGTACAATTTAGTGTTTTTCGTACCATTAAGAACGAATTTCGAAAATTACATCAATCATACACTTCAACAGTAATCTTAATCCGAAATTTCAGGATTCCAGCTCTATCCGTTCACCCAAATCCAAATTGTACCATTTAGTGCTTTTCGTAACCTTAAGTACGAATTTCGAAAACTACATCAGTCATACACTTCAACAGTAATCTTTACGAATTCCCAAAAGTACCTGAATCATACACTTCAACAGTAATCTTAATCCCAAATTTCAGGATTCCAGCTCTGTCGGTTCACCAAAATCTAAATTGTACCAAATTTAGTACCATTTAGTACATATTTCCAAAACTACCTTCATACCACAATTAAAGAATGCAATAGTAATCTTATTTCTCATTTCAGGATTCCAGCCGTATCGGTTCACCCAAATTTAAATTGTACCAAATTTAGTACCATTTAGTACATATAAGTACGAATTTCCAAAACTGTCTGCATACCCCAATCATACAATCCAATAGTAATCTTATTTCCAAATTTGAGGATTCCAGCTCTAACGGTTCACCCAAATCTAAATTGTACCTAGTTAGTACCATTTAGTGCTCTTCGTACACATAAGTACACATTTCCAAAACTACCTCCATATCCCAATCCTACATTACCGACTGTAATGTTAATTTTAAATTTCAGGATTCCTGCTCCATCCGTTCCTCCAAATCCAAATTGTACCAAATTTAGTACTTTTCGTATACATGAGGACGCACTTCCAAAACCACCTCCTTATATCAACTCTACTCCTCAACCTTGATTTTCATTGCAAATGTCACGTTTGTAGGTCTATCCGTTCACATAACACCAAATGGTACCAAATTTAGTACATCTTAGTACTTTTCGTACACTTCTAGTTCGAATTTCAAAAAAAAAACTCTGGTTCATCTATCCTACACCTACAATGGCATTTATAATTTATCGATCCTAGTAATATGGCTAACACTTGGTATTTGCTTTCAGAGAATTTTCGAAGCTCAGAAGAGATCTAACGAAATCAAAAAGTCATTTAAACGTTTTTGTTGGAATATTTCTTGATTTTATCTGATTTATATATATATATGGCTTCATATGTATATCAGCAAAAATGTCTAAAAACGTCTTTTCCTTTAAAAAAAAAAACAAAAAAAAATTTTGATACTACATCTATGGTTTTTGGTACATAGATTAAGAAAAAAATCGTCATTCCAAATCTGTTTTCGCTACCAACTTTGAACGTTGCGCGCAAAAAATATGACCGTTTTAATTATGCTAATTAGAAAAAATTTAAAAAAAATCGCGGCTTAATATAGTAAGCTGTTATGTCCTATTATCTATCGTTAACTGAATTCGCACCCTTTGCGATGATGCAAAAAAATTCGAAAAGTTTCAATGGATTCGCGAAAAATTAAATTTGTTAAATAATTTCATGTATTTACAAACACATTTTTGAAACAATAGCGCTTATACTTACAAAACAAATATATAAAAAATTATAGCAGCATCCAGACATTGTGAGGGATAAAATAAAACCTAAGTCGTGAAGTTTGTAGCTATAGTATTCATGTTATTTGCAAAAATACGAAGAAAATATGACGAAAAAAATAAAAATCATGTTATTCTAATTTTAGTTTTTATGGTTTTATAGGAAAGGTTGAAGAAAAAATGTTTGAGTTCTTCATAATTTTCGTCCAAATTTCACGCAATTATGAAGATATTCCGTTGCAACAAATTTTTCGCTTATAGTTTTCCTATTGGCGAATATTTTTAGAACATTATATTAAATCACAAGGAATTCCAATTGTGGCATAACATTAAAATAATGTTATATTGAATATTACAACATTTGAAAGCATATAAACCGCGTAATAGTGAAAATGACATGATGCCCATCCGATTTTCGAAAAGAGCGAATCAATCCCTTTTATTTGGTGTACACTTTGTGAAATTCTATTTGGTGACCACGATGTAGCATCTGTCGCATATTAGGATGTAAAAAACAGTAAAATGGCTATGATTTCCACGAAGTACATTTACATTTTATGCGCATCCGATTTCGATGATAACCTTTAAAAAATACATCATTTGATGTCGTTTCATTGCGATCCATCAAGAACCGTGGATGTAGCATCGCACTTAATTTTTAGAAGAAATCAATTGTATCTCCGGATTAGCGATAGTTTTGAAATATATGTTTTCGCACATTTTAAACAGACATATAGCTCTATTTATTTCAGTAAAAATTACACTTCCAAAACGCGTTTCAATGCGCGCAATTTTCAAAAAAAAATTTTGCAGATTTTCGAAATTTGAAGGGTATCATATCCGCTGATCTAGTGGACGGATTTGGACGCGTCGTGGCTTATTAGATTCAGAACGTAAAAAAACTAAGTTCACGCGGGTTTCACCGACAATTTAATGGCAGTTGCCAATTTTGAATAAAAAAAAAAACAGGATTTTTATAAAAATTTACGCACAAAAATTTCGACTTTAAGCTGAGATTGTTGTGAACCTTTTAATGCTACACGCCCGAGTTATACATCAAAACATGCGTAATCGCGAGTATTACAATCTCATAATCAGTTTTTAAACGAGTACAGTTGCGCGTCCCGATTAGAGCAAAAATTCAAAAAACCCAATTTTTCGGTCTTCAAAATGTCAGCATCCGTTTGAGATTGATGCATTGGTTATATTAAAAAATCATATATTAGAAACTTCATCTCTGAAGTGTGTTCTTTAACTTCTTCTTTGAACATTATACTCTACATTGTATTGTAAAGCCACTAATTGAAAATTGACTTAAAAAAACTCGTTTCCTTCAACGATTTTTTCCTATTTTTTTACATTAATATGACCACAGCTTCTGCTCAAATCATAATTATAAGAAATCCATCGGTGAATCGTGCTAAAACAGTTTATTTTACCTAAATGCGTTCAAAAGTTATGGTATAGTACAACAATTCGCGAGTTACAATACCCCATACCTCAGTTTCAACATAAGTAAATTTTCTACAAAAAGGCCGATATGCCTTTTAATTTAACAGACTTTTACGGCAACTCACAAAATGTGTTAGAGAATAGCACTACAGCATAAAATTGTCTGTTGGAACCAAGATACAGCAGGCAATAGTTAAGATATAACAAAAGTTTCTATTACAGGTAGATGGGGGCCTCACAGAGGAAGAAGCCTATTGATTTTGGTAAAAGTCGGATAATATTTAGGGGTCGGAATGGGGAAAAACCCATGTGGAGACAAATTCAAAGTTTTATTCTTTGTGAATATATCGGCTTCTAGTAGGGGTATTCCAACGGCAAAGCCTGTCAATGGAAGAAGAAAATATTACCTTTACATTGGTGTAAAGTAGGTTGGCGAAGGTGGTCAAACATTTTCCATTTTTTGCAATCACGCTACAGGTCGTAATTTTAATCTGATGGTCACGACATTTTGGTTGCTTATGCGGGTCCCAGAGAGAAAGGGGCATATTATGTTTGTTGGTTGTCGGATTATATTCCCTAAAAGAAATGTTTACCACTGAAAAGCTTATACACAGGGGTAGTGCTGTAGGGTATCACATTTGCTCACTTGATTAATTTTTGATTTAGTGAAGAAAATATTAAACACAAAAAAGAGCCGATTTGAACTAAAAAGACATTTTCTTTAAAGAAATGTTCACCACGTGTTGTAAAAATGTACAGAGGTGTCGTGGTCAACATTTTTGTTAATTAGGAGGGTTGGCGTTTTTTATTTGGGATGACGACTTCTATCTTGCTTTTCAAAATAGTCAGGCTTAATCCCATAGTCGTTGTTTTAATAATTTTTTATTACAACTTTAATTTGTTAGTGGGAAAAAATTGGCGATGTTTACAAAGGGGTAAGGCAGGGAATTATATCTGTAATATTAATTATATCTGTAATACGTTCTAACTAGGGTTTGGCCCTTTTAAAAATATAATATTTAAAATATCTCTTTGCGAATCAATATTTTAAACAAATCAATGTTTATAAAAATCTTTTGGCGGATCAATATTTTAGTTCATTATAACCTTTTTTGTTTTAACCTCGTTCATTGGGTTGGAATGAATAAAATAGGTAAAATAAGAATAGGGGGTAGGAACAATTAAATTTGTTCGTTATATCCGCCGTTCGTTAAAACCGTGTCCCTGTAATATTCTTATTAAAGCTTACTTTTAAATATTATATATATATTAAAATATTTAAAACAGTGCTTAAATTCTACGCTATCCGTTTGTGTTTAAAAGTGGGCCTGTAAATCCTAACAATTTGTTAGGAATTCTACTCGCGGTGTGACAATTTTTGTTCGTTATAATCGTGGTTATTTTAAGAAGTTGAATGTGTACAGATATTAAGAAAAATTCTTTGGGAACAAAAAACTTTGTTCGTTATAAACGTTGTTTCTTATAAACGATTTTAGCTATATCTGAATTTTACTGTGTAAATCTTTGTTTAAGCTTACTTTTGCATATAAAGCATGAAAAATGTATAAAAAGCCCATAAGTCTACCGCTATTAATTTTTTTTAGCAGATTATTATGTTATTGAGACCCCTTACCACAGTGTGGTGTAGGATATAAAAATATGGTTATATGTATATTGTAATACCATTTTTTATTATTAAACTATGCAAAAATATAAAATTTGTTAAATTGTCAAATATTTTATGTAAAATTCAATATTTTCTATGCATAAATTTGTTGCATTAGGCTGGTTTTAACTCAAAGGGAAAAAGTGATGTCGGAGTTTTCTATGCGGCTCCCCTTAAAGTTTTTAGTTTGGTTAGATTTTAAGATTGTCAACGTTTGAGCACAATTGGAATATGTTAACAAGTGCCACTGCACATTAGCGACACTTACATAGTAAGGTGTGACAAAAATACTTCTGAACAATATATGGAACTGAAATTGTTATTAATGGGTCATAGTGGCCTAAAAACACTCGGACAAAAATATTGTAGTCTTGGGTCCAAGTTTCGTGTGGTTGCCATGCAATGAATCATTCTGTTTTGAAGTATTTTACTGTTACCAACACATTTTTTAACCGAATTTGCTGTAGTCCAGTACCAAGAGTTCTTATTGCATTGTAAACCTCCCCGCGAAAAATTGTCAGTATTGGTCCATTATTAGGTATACTCCCTATATGATTATACCCTCCACCAGGGACGTACGCAGGATTTCATTTCGGGGGGGGCACAACTTGACCAAAAATCAGGGAAAAATTCAAATGTTGTGTAGCGTTACGTAAAGCTATTTTAAGGGGTTATGACCACTTATAAGCATGAGAAAAGCCAATTTCATGCATTTTTTATAAAAAATCTATTAAACCATTACCATTTTTTTTTTTTTCGGAAATTATTACATTTAAATGCCCGCTTATAAAGCACTGTTTTTACTAAAGCAGTTTGCGGTACTCACTATAGTTTGAAAAAAAATAAACCGATCAGCATATATTTTTGTGGGATCATTACGAACCTAATAATCTTTTCCATTATCGAAAAGGAATTAAAAAAATCAATTTTTAAAAAATTTGAACAGTTAAAATAAAAATTTCGATTTTAACAAAAACAAAACACTGTACAAAATTGATATTTTTCTGACTCCGTCAGCAGTTTTTTTAAAGACTCTCTCGGTTAAGCACAATAGTCTCACAAAAACATATAAAGTGCCACTTCGAGGAAAAGACGTTTTTAGTTTCTATGCTACATACAAAACACAATAAATGTTTCCCTTCGAAAGCTCATATCTCGGTAAATTTTTGTCCGATGGGCTGGAAATTTTGGCACATATTCTATTCTATATTCTATTCTATATTTTATATGAAATAATGGTACAAAGTATATAAATTCAATAGAAAGAATTCATAATATTTAGTCCCAATTTACATTAGGCGAGTTTACGTGCGGCAAGTCTCAGTTTGTAGGAGAGACACGTAAGGGGTATGGAAGTGGAAAAAAATTGCTCGTACCGGCAATTTTCAGGCAATTCCTTTTACATATATTTTTCGTTTTTGACATTATTTTCATTGTTTTGAAAACAAAACTTGCCTAAACAGAATTGCCTGTATAAACGCAAGAGGCAAGTTTAAAAGAGGACGAGAAAAATTGCCGCAAGAAAAATCGTTGAATGTAAATCGGGACTAAGGATACAATTTTAAATATTTACAGAGTAGGATATTTACTAGGCGTTTACACCAGACAGTTTGTCTTCAAATACAACCCTGATTTACTAACACATACATACATTTGTCGTTTGTCTCCCAGCTGTCCATCATTTTTTAACAGACAGTAAGGAAGACAAATTTTTGGCATTTTTGTAAAAATAAGTGAGATAATAATTGAAATGTGTTGAAAACAAAAGAACATGAACAAAAACGAAATATGTGAATGGAAAACAAAAAGATGTCGATGATTTTCATTCAAAATTTTACAACTGTTTTTGCAATTGTCGGGATGCTACGTCACACAGGCAAGTTGTGGGATTTTGACAATCAATACATAAAGTCAACTGTCCTGTCATTTGTAAACGCAGGGTTAGAATTGAAAATAGACAATATCGGGCCACGTTCCGTAATGTCGCCATGTAAAATTTATTGAAGTATATTGAAGTTTTTAATCATACAGGTCCACGTTATGGTTAATGGCAGAATTTTACAACCACAAAGAATTGCCGTTGTCTTTGCTATAGCAAGATTTTCACTATTTCGATGATCTTAGCCTAATTTTTAAGAATATCGGCTGTCGTTGTCGTTGATATGTTTCAAAATGAAAACATTAAGAAAAATTTAATAGTTTTGGAGATATGGTGCGAAATGTATACAAATTATGGAATTTTTAGATATATTTTAAAATTTATTTTTTTTTTCATTTCTCCAAATATTTTATTTTGGCCCTTATCTACAAATTTGCTGCAAAGGTTAGAAGAAGATTTGCATTGGTTTCAGAGATATAGCCCCGAGTTGTTTAAAAAGTCGATATTTAACAATGTTTAGATGGGGCCATAAAAGCTGTATCTGACTCAAGAAAACGGAACTAGGGCTTTTGTACTTTGGGTCTGTACTTTCAAAAAATCCTCACTTCAAATTATTTGCACACGATTACCTTAAACATGTTGCACAGTTTTATTTACCGAAAGAGATACATTCTGATACCAGGATTATTTTTACTTTTAATATTATGTTACTAAAGAAGCGTTATAATTTGTTTTCTTAATTGTACGATTAGAAGTTTTTGGACTCGATGACAAACACTTTGATGGACTTATTGAACCCCACATAATTATTCACTAATATTTATTTGAGAGACACTCCTCTCGATAGTTACCGCGCCCATAAGCTTTTTAGTTGGCCACCGTAGTATTTAGAGTTTTCCCAGGAAGCATAAACTTGTCCACAAAAAGTAGGATATCGCTGTAAACAAGACTACAACATGTCCAAAGAATCATCGAACAGTGTTTAAACTGCAGTTATGTTAGACTTGTACAAGAGACCTGAAGATGTTGTCCAAACATATTCTCTTGATGTACTTTTGGAAGTAATCTTCGACCATTTTAGTGAACATTTTTGAACATTTATGGCGGAGGTACCGATATGACTTAAATTTAATTTGGACAAAACATTACGAGATCCATAACTTGGACCGAGAATTATCATGTGTTCCAAGCTGCCAGACAAACAGAGATACAGACGGACGGACGGTGGTAAGCACTTCCATCTTTGCTGAAACTAATATCGTCCAAACATATGTGAAGTCTTAAATCATTACAGGTGATGTACAACAATGTATTTTATCTGTAGTAGACATTGATACTCTTTGCATTTTTGGTGCAGATTGGTGTGAAATTTTTGGCTTGTGGGACAAACCACTTAACAGCGTTTGTTGTCAATTACAAACAAAGGAATGTATCAATCAAGAACTTGCGAAAATTAAATCAGAATACAGTGACGTATTTCAAAACACTCCATCCAAATGCTCAAAAACACAAGTAGAACTACATCTAAAACCCGGTGCTACACCAATTTTTAGAGCGAAAAGACCAGTCGCTTACGCAATGCTCCCATTAATTGAGGATGAGTTACAACGATTGCAATCATTGAACGTCATAACTCCAGTTGAATACTCTGATTGGGCAGCTCCAATTGTGGCAGTAAAGAAATCAAATGGCACGGTACGGATCTGTGGAGACTACTCATCAGGACTAAATGATAGTTTGGAACCACACAAATACCCATTACACCGTCCGGAAGATTTGTATGCAAAGATCGGTAACAGCTGCATGTTCACCCACATTGATTTGTCGGATGCATATTTGCAGACGGAAGTTACACCGGATTCTGCAAAACTTCTCACAATAAATACCCACAAAGGGTTATTCAAATTCAATCGTCTAGCTCCGGGGGTTAAAAGTGCTCCAGGTGCTTTCCAACAGCTTATGGACACCATGCTAACAGGAATCGACGATACAGCAGCCTACATTGATGACATTATCATCGGAGGTAATACAGCGGAAAAACATTTGGAAAACGTACACAAAGTTCTAAAGAAGCTCCGTGAGTACAATTTCCATATCAAGTTTGAGAAATGCACATTTTTCTCAAAACAAGTCACTTATCTGGGAAACAACATTACACCATCAGGACTAAAACCAGATATTAACAAGATCAAGACAATTTTGGATCTACCACCGCCAACAAACAAATCAGAACTAAGATCTTTCCTAGGATCAATCAACTATTATGGCAAGTACATACCAAATATGACAAGTTTAAGGGCACCCTTAGATTACCTACTTCAAGACAGTGTAAAATTTGAGTGGAATCAGCAATGTCAACAAACTTTTCAAAAGTTCAAATCTATTCTTAACTCAGATCTCATGTTGACACATTACAATCCAGCGCTACCAATCAAAGTTGCAGCTGATGCCTCGGAAAAGGGCATAGGAGCGTTCATTTGCCACATTTTTCCTGACGGTTCGGAAAAGGTAATTGAACATGCTTCTCGTACATTGACACCGGCAGAGAAAAACTATTCCCAAATCGAAAAAGAAGCTTTAGGGCTAGTTTATGCAGTGAAGAAATTCCACAAGTACATCTATGGAAGAGAGTTTATTTTATGTACGGATCACAAACCCCTACTTTCAATTTTTGGCAGTAAAAAGGGAATTCCGGTATACGCAGCAAACAGACTACAAAGATGGGCACTGACACTCATGATGTACAATTTCAAAATACAATACGTAAACACCAAGGATTTTGGATGCGTAGACATGTTATCAAGACTTATCAACAATACCACAAAACCAGATGAAGACATAGTCATAGCATGTGTAACACTAGAAGCTGATTGCGCAGCATCACTTCAAGATCATTTCAACGAATTGCCTATCACATTCAATATGGTAAAACAAGCCACTCAGCAAAATTCAACATTGAAAACTGTAATAAAATCACTACAGAATGGTTGGCCTTCAGAATTATCACCAGATTTAATTCAATACCACTCTAGAAGAGATAGTTTGTGTGTCATTCAAGATTGCATCATGTTCAACGATAGAATTGTAATTCCTGAGAGTCTAAGACAGCAAATACTAAAGCAATTACATCGTGGACACCCAGGTAAAGAACGTATGAAGACACTCGCAAGAAGTCACGTTTACTGGCCAGGGATAGATGAAGATATCGCTATTTTTGTAAGAAATTGTCAGAAATGTGCACTTGCATCAACCAAACCTGTCAAACACACTCTACAGTCATGGCCATTGGCATCCAGACCAATGGAAAGAATTCATATCGACATAGCGGGACCATGCAATGGTCAATACTATCTTGTAATTGTCGATGCTTACTCAAAATGGCCTGAGATTGTAAAAGTCTCAAATATTACAACAACAACAATGATTTCAAAATTAACGGAATTGTTTTCACGCTATGGAAATTGCGACACATTAGTGTCTGACAACGGCACACAATTTGTCAGTGATCAATTCCAGGAATTCATGAAATCAAGAGGTATCAATCATATAAGAACTGCTCCATATCACCCCCAATCAAATGGACAAGCAGAAAGATTCGTTGGAACTTTCAAACGAGCCATGAAAAAACTTAAGGGTGAGGGAAATAGTGATACAATACTGGAAACATTCCTTCAAACATATAGATCCACTCCAAAGGAAAATTCAAAATCTCCTGCAGAGTTGTTTCTAAATCGTAAAATCAAAACAACACTCGATTTATTGAAGCCGCAAAATGATGCGAAGGACAAACAACGAAATGTCAAAATGGAACAACAGTTCAACAAAAAGCATGGAGCAAAGCGGAGAAGGTTCAAAGCAAATGATCTCGTATATGCTCAAATTTATAGGAATGGGAAACAAATGTGGATACCCGGAACAATAGTGGAACGAGTGGGCGTAGTTAACTACAACGTCTACATTTATGAAGGTCAGAAAACAAAACTCATTAGATCTCATATTAATCAGCTGATCCAAAGAACAGACAAAGGTATTCCCGATTCAACGGCAGGTTCTATTCAAATGATGATGGAGATTTTTGGTATAAAGCCCTGTACTCAAACTGAACAGCAATCACATCAAGAAATGGAACAAGTAATTCACGATGAACATTCACCAAATCGACAGCAAATTCAGAACACCGAAAATATAGAACACCAACCAGATGCTGTTTCCATTACTGATTCTTCTAGCTCTCTTGAAGATGAACGGCGATCACCTGTAATGTTTAGCACACCTACAGCTCCATCACCTCCACCAGTTTCAAGACCAACTCGCAATCGTAGACCGCCAGCCAGATTTATCGATTAACTTAAAAAAGGGAGATGTTGTAGACACTTGTAAAACATTCACTGTAAACATAAATAATATTTCTAACTACATACCATTGAAATATGAGTTGTCAATATTATTAGATATACACAGAAAATTATGAAAATTTTCTTCAGTCTGAGTCTTTACTTTCTTAAATAAACATTGTGTTCTTTTGTATAAAAATATAAATTGTGTGTTCCTCATTTTACCAACCAAGACCCCAACAGATACAATCCTAGTGTATATAATCTCGTAATCTAAAGTCTGAGGTTACAATTATACTTCGTAAATTCGTAATTATACTTAGTAAAAACCAAGTGACGCACAAAAATTCATTTGTTTTCATTATTTTCTCATACTGTTTAGCAGCAAATTTGTCTAAAACAGAATAAAAAAATTTTGGCGATGGCAGTAAAAAAAATTCTAATTGGCTTTCAATATGTAGTCCACGAAGGACCGACCCTTCATACATTTTATTCAATAGATTTTTTTATATATTTCCATTCCCACAACACTGAACTCGTTATTTTTGTTATAACCGGATGAGTTTTAAGCCTCGAGAGCTCTATACAGTTCAAATAAATAATAGACATGGGGCATATTCATTAAGGAATTAGCATTTGATAGTGGTATGATATGACATAAAGAAGTAATTCAGAGTTCATTGGAAGTTTCTCTCAAAAACAGCTTGCAAACAAAAATTTTTAAAATATTTTCTTACAAAACTTGTTAATGATGTACATTTTCTGTTCAGAAACTTAAGAAAATATAAGTTTTAATTTGAAATCTTCAAATATACAATCATTTTTATGAGAAAAAAATATAATAACTAGTTACAGTAGCTTAAAAAATTTTGTTCGACCAAACCATTTCGGGGGGGGCCCGGGCCCCCCGTGCCCCCCCCCCTGCGTACGTCCCTGCCCTCCACCATATGGAGAGTATAATTAAATTTGTCATTCCATTTGTAACACATCGAAATATTCGTCGGAGACCCTATAAAGTATATATATTATTAATCAGCATAAAATTCTATGTCGATTTACCCATGTCCGTCTGTCCGTCCGTCTGTCTGTTTAAATCAAGATACAGCTCGCAATTTTAAAGATAGAGAGTCAATATTTTGGTACAGAAGTTTTTATTACTTGCAGGATGGTTGGTATTGAAAATGGGATATATCGGTCCACGTTTTGATATAGCCCCCATAGAACGGTACCTCCCGACCCAGCAAAAATTTGGTAGGCACATGTCATTACTTTCTGCATTACCAGGTAATGAGTACTCGTTACCCTCCGCATTATCAGACAGTACATATATAACAGTTAACATATAACTAGTTACATCCTTACTTACTACTTACTTAAAAAGGAATAAGTACGGTGGCACAGGGCTAGTGTGTCTGACTACAAATCCTAGGTTTGTGTGTTCAAAGCTCACCGTCAGCATGGGAGTTTTTTGTTGACAAAATTACGAAGAATTGTTGATGTACATAGATGTTTTTAAACAACCCTTACTATTTGTACGAGTGGCCTAGTGTGTAGTGTGTTTGGCTAGAAATCAGAAGTTCATGTGTTCGACACCGGCAGGAAGCGGAATAAAAGAAAAAGAAGAAATAAAAACAAAAAATAATTGGAATGTTGAATTTGAATAAAATTTCACCACATTTGTTCTAAAAATAGAACATATGCTTTTTACCTTTTTTTTGACTACTGGTAAGTGGTTAAATATGTACTTAAAAACACATTTAAGGAAGTACTTCCTCCCTATGACATCCCCATGTAAAAATAATGACTTTTACGGTCAATTAGTAAGTAGTTACAACTTCAAAAATTTACTGAATAAGTCATTATTTGGTAATGACTTTTTTTGCTGGGGATTTTCGGTATTTTTAAGGTTTTAGCTTCATTATCCTACCAAAATAGCTGAAATTTGGTATTTAGTTATCGTTGTATAAAACTTTCCGCCTGAAATTTGTTGGTATAAGTCCACGCATTCATATAGCCCCCATAGAACGGTACCTCCCGATATTCGGTATTTTGAAGTTTTTAGCTTCATTATCCCACCAAAATGGTTGAAATTCGTTAATTTGTATTCGTTGAGGATACAAATCGTTCCACCTGAAATTTTTTGGAATAGGTCCACGCCTTTATATAACCCCATTTCCGACTGAAATTCGTCGGAATACTCGTGGTGGAGGGTATAACAAGTTCGGCCAGGCCGAACTTAATGTCGTCCTTACTTGTTTTTATATCGATTTATTTAGGCAGATGTCAACCAAATATTGTAACCGAATATGTTCTTATAATGAACTCAGATTTAATCACATTTGTCTGCGAAATTACTTGTAATAATGTATTTTTGGTTCTCAGTGCGGGCAAAATCTCCACTTTTTAGCGTGGTCCAACATTAGGGTGTCCCAATTATTTGTGAAAGTGAATACCCCCAAAACGTTTTTTCTTTCGCGTGTTTTCATTGAAGCACTAAGTTACCATGACAATAGAAGTCGCTAATAGCATTATATTAAAACTAAATGTAAGAAAGGATAATAAAATCACTTAACAATATTCCAAAAAATATAAATTAAGCAACTAAAAAAGAAGTTAAACTTTTGGTCAAACCCGCAAATTTCCCCATAAAGTCTATACAGTTTTGAAATCTACATGCGATAGGCTTCAATTTGGTACTAGTGGCCATTCTTGCGTATTTTTGGAAAGTAACTAAAACATTAAAGAAATCCATACATCTATTTTAAATTATTAAATATTTTCATTTTGACCGATATTATAACAAAAATATTTGGGAACCCTTGCAAGTTAAAGGAATTTTCATAACTAGAAAAATGAAGCTTAGGCAATTTACTAAATGATTTAACTTCAGTTAAGGCGTTAATAATAGTCCTTTGTTTAATAAATTCGCTTAGAATATAACTATTTATACCCTCAGCCTTTAGGCTAAAGAGGGTATTTACACTTTGATACGACCAAAAATGTGCCTCATCGAAATAATGGTTTTAGACCCCAAGTATGTTTGTACGATATCCGTTTCAGACAATTTTGAGTCGATCTAGCAATGTCCGTCCGTCTGTCTGTCTGTCTGTCTGTCCGTCTGTCTGTCTGGCTGGCTGGTGCGCACGATAACTCTCGAACGGATCAATCGATTCGGTTCAAATTTTGGGTATCGAAATATTTTGTCCAGATTTGATTTAAGTTCGAAGATGGGCCATATCGGTCCACTCCTTCAGGTACCTCCCCCACAAAAGTTCAAAAATGTTCGGAAAAATTGTCCGCACGATAACTCTTGAAGGGAGTAACCGATTTGGTTCATACTTTGTACATCGTAAACATTCTACAAGAGGAAGATGAGGTTCCAATATGGACTCAATCGGCCCACTCCTTCGAGTACCTCCCACACAAAATTTCGGAAAAGTTCAGTTTAGGGCCATCTCTCGAATCACTGTGATTTTTGTTTTAGCAACTTGTATTCACTGCCCTCCATACGACGGTACAAGTTTCATTAGGGGCAAGTCCATACTTCCTGAGAAAATAGGCTGAACGTTGTAAAAAAACCTCTTTGACACCGTGTGAGGTGGTTGGAGCGCAAAATAACTTTAGAACGGATCTGCCGATTCGGTCCAAAATTTGGCCTTAATAATATTTTGTCCAAACATAGTCTAAGTTTGAAGATAAGCTATATCGGTCCACTCCTTCAGGTACCTCCCCCACAAAAGTTCAAAAATGTTCGGAAAATTTGTTCATACGGTAACTCTTAAAGAGAGTGGCCGAATTGGTCCATACTTTACACATCCTAATATATCTACTAGATATAGATCAGGTTCAAATATGGACTGTATTTGTCCAATCCATCCGGTACCTCCCACACAAAATTTCGGATAAGTTCACTTTAAGACCTGCTATCGAATCACTTTGATTTTTGTTGAAGCAACTTGCATTCGCTGCCTCAATTACGATGGTAAACGTTTTTTCAGGGCAAGTCCATACTTCTTGAGTAAACATCCCGAAGTGTGTAAAACCCCATATGGCACCATATGTAGTGGCTGAAGATCCACTTCCATAATGGTCGATGTAGATTCATTCCTTTTAGTATCTCCTCCGCAAAATTTTTGATCCCTAATCCTAATGAACATTTTTGTCGGTTCAAATTCCCAACATTTATGAAAACCCCTAAATACATTCATACGTTTTTTGGGAAAAAATTGTTTCGATATATACAGGCTGAGGGTATACCTCTGTCGGCAAAGCCGACTGATACTTTTTTACTTGTTTTTCTCATTTTTAAATAAATTTTTTTTCTTCAAAATTAGTCATGCTTGTGAGGCTTTTTCTCCTTAAGAATCGCGAAAAATGAAATAAATAAGTAGAGTTTCGAAAACCTTGGAATGTTCTGAAGCGGTTTGCATCTTTAATTTTTTAAAACGATGACATCAACTTTTTAATTTTTGTCGTTGGGCGCATCCACTGTGCACTAGGTCCTCGAAGTTTTGGAAATCTCGAATTTTTGGCAATATGCGATTTCGGCGACCCATATCTGTGGAATGGTTAAAACTATTTGGTAGAGGCTCATCAGACATATTGGTTGTGGAATGGCTTCTTGGGAAGAGAGCTGTGAAGTACGTTTAAAACATTCTCGCCTACATCGAACTTGGATTTGTCAATCGCTTGAACATGTTTTTATGATGTCCGGATGTGCCTCCAAACTTGCAGTCAAAAATACCTCTCAACAATACTTCTAATAAGTCTGTACGCAGGTACAGAAGCTCTCGACCTAACATCTGCTCGAGCTGGTGAGACGCCGTTATTCTAGGCATTCGTACATTGCTAGGTCGCGTTTCTCCCCTGAGCTACTGTCAGTTACAGGAACGCCTAGGAGTTGTTCTTTACCCTCATGCGATATCAGAACAGCAACCCATTCTTTCTGCTCTGTTTTAAGAATGTCTGGTAATAATTTTCCATCCCAGTGCACGCAAATAGCCTCGTTCCTTGAAGTTTTTGCGTGTATTTTTCACGGGTTATTCCACTGTTCACGGATAAAACTTCTAGAGATCTTCTATTTGTTGGAATCCTCTCCGAGAGCTTCTACTATAGCCAAAATGATACGAGGGCTGCACGAAAACTATCTGGCCAAGGCAACACCGCGTGCTGCCAGGCGCCATGTGAAAATTTCTTTGGAAAGTTTAACAGTTTTTAGCCTAGACGTACTCAGGACAGTCTGTCGTACGACCATGCGATGTGTTGTTTACAGTGACTTGAAAAAATCACTTTGCAAAAAAATGGAATTTACTCGTAAACATTTTCGTCCAAGAATTTATCACAAGTTTCGACGTGGATAATCTCGACAAGAATGCATCGATCAAATTAAATCTTTGTATGTCAATAAAGGACCATCCTATAGGACTATAGAAAACTGGTTAAATGAATTCAATCGCGGCCGGCCCTCGCCAAAAAACGAAGATCGTCAGCGTCGTCCAAAATCTATCGTTGTGCCAGAAGAGAAATATGCCGGGCATGAACGGATAATGCGGTATCTTTGGGCATTTCCTCCACCAACTAATATTTGATACTGCATAAACACCTGGGAAAAAAGGGGGTTTTCTCGTTAGATCCAGCAAAATTGGACAATCGCTCAAAAACGCTCTTGTGGATTGTTTCAAACAAATTGTGGATAAAATCGATCGTGGTTCTTCGAACGACATTTATAAGAGCCCAAAACAAAGCAGGAATCGGCCGTCTGGGTCTTTGAAAACGAGCCAAATCCAACGAAAGTTGTTCATGTAAGAAGCACTTCGAAGCAAAACGTCGCCTGTTTCTTCGGCTAAACTGACCGTGTTGCGACTATACGGCTTGAGAAATGTAGGACGGTCAATTCTGAGTGTTATTTGTTTGCCTGAAGTCTCCTGAAAAATTCGAAAAACGAACAAGAGAAGTCGAATCTTTCTGCATCATGACAATGCGAGCTCTCACACATCGATTCAAACCAGCGCCTGTTTGACCGGACAAAACGTGGAATTAATGGGTCATCCGCCGTACAACCCTGAGTGGGGATCCAATGACTTCATTTGATTCCAGCACATGAAGAAAAAACGGCGGGATCAACGATTTTTATCGCCTGAAGATGCTGTAAAAGCGTTCAAGAACCATCTTTTGGAGGTGTCGCAATCCGATTGCAAAATGTGCTTCGCCAATAGGTTTGAGCGCACGAAAAAGTGTATAAATCATGCTGCAGACTACTTAAGAAAACAATAAAACCGTTTCTGATGGTAAATATTCACGTTTTCATTGTTAGGCCAGATAGTTATCGTTCAGCCCTCGTACTAGTAACGTTCCTATAGAACACCTTACAGCAATAACAATTTCATGGTCATTGACAAACAAATATCAGAAAAAGGAAATAACAAAATGATAAATAATCTGTGATATCTTAGTCCTGAACTTGTTGACCTGGCATTGTTTGATCCGACAGTGCAAAACACCGTAAAGAGCCAAAAGGCAAAAAAATCTTAACAAAGCAAAGATGGAAATTTCTCCAGAAATATTCGATCCAAACGTACAAAAGAGCAACTACCGAATTTCCTAGAAAAAGGTCTACCTGGCATAATTAATAGTGAGACTTCTTGTTTTTCAAGAGATTAAACATTAACTCCGAATTTTCAGGAGGAGGAGTTGAGCTCATCAAAGATTACAACCAATTAATTACAAAGGGCGAACAACTAAAACAATGCGTTCTCCAAGTAGTCAGCTGTACCCAGATAGCTCCAAAACCATATGATGTGGACGCTTGAATAAATTTAAATTAGAATAAAATGTAAAAGACATTTGTTTTCAATCCAAAAATTGATAAAAAGAAAGAAAAATGTTTTTTTGTTTTTGCCCTAAGGCGTTCCTAATCACGTTTTTCGGGACATTGACTTTATTATCTCGAATTCAGTAATACTTACGTATTTTGCTTTTGAACATAAAGCGAAAAGAATGAATGACCTTTAATTTAATGCATAATACTTTAACCGTTCCACAGATATGAGTCGCCAAATGCTACAAATTAAGACAAAGAAAAACGTTTGATATTTTATCAAATTTTATATTTTTGCATAGTTTAAAAATAAAAAAGTGGTATTACAGTACCACATTATTTCCCTACACCACACTGTCGTAAGAGGTCACAATAACATAATAATCTGCTAAAAAAAATCGTCGTTAAATGCCCAACATTCTTAATTTAGAACACTTTGAGGAATTTTGACGATTTTAGCTAAAATTTTTAACCGAACTTTCTATAATTTGACATTTGAGGTTCACAGCGGACACGAAACATCTTCAATAAAAATCGTCACAATAGGGCCATAATTTGGTATAACCACCAATAACGGTACCTTCCGATTTTCGGTATTTTGAGGGTCTTAGCTACTACCCGTAATTTGACATTTGAGGTTCCCTGCAGTTACACAACTTTTCTCCCATATTAAGGAACCACTTGATTGAATACATTGTTTAGATTAGATTAGATAATTTAGGCATTTAGGCAATTGTGGACATTATCATTATTCCATTTTAGTTAAGAATATTTTATGGTGAAGCGTATAGAAAGTTCGGCCCGGCCGAACTTAACGACTTTTTAGTTGAGTTTTTCATATATTAAAATCGATAAAAAAAATAGGTTTGTTTATAAAAATAAAAAAAAAAATAAAAAAATATATATTTTTCAATATTGTAAGGTAATGCAGCTTAATCTCAGTTTTGCTGTTAAAATACAAAGAACTAAGAGAACTGACGAAGTCTAGTGGCATAGACCAAAACTATAGTCTTATCTGCCTTTCGCGAAATTAAATCAATTGTAACTGCAACCCACGTTATAAAAGTTGTTGTTTTAAAATTTAAACAATTTATATGGGTGCTGTTTTTAAAATGTAAAAACAGCAAAATTGTAATTAAACTGCATTACCTTACAATAATAATGTGATACACTGAATTTTTTTCATTTTTTTCAAAAAATTTAATATTTTGTTCAAAAATAAAAAAATACTACTATATGCGAAAAATACATATTTTTACCCACGTAATTTTAATAAATTTAAAAAAGTGTTAAGCGGACTTAACGGTACTGGTCCAAAACTGTATACATATATGGGCTGAAATAGAACACTTTCATATCTGTTATAGTTTCCGAGAAATAGCAATTTCTCCTTATATTTCTCTTTATTCTCCAAAATTTGGAAAAATTTGTTGTTTTTTTAAGTTTTTGAAAGTGGGTCTTATTTTGGGAGTCATTACTCTCGATAGATATTGCGACCACCTGTCATTTCAGTTGGGCATAATATAATTTAGAGTATTTGGACCATTATATCAGGAAACATGTAGACAAAAAATTACAAAGGATCCTCGAACAGGCGCTTAACCGCACAAAAATGTTGAACATTTGTGTAGGTGGTACCCCAAGGAGTGGACCGATAGGGCCCACTTTTGAACATAAACTAAGTTCGGACAAAGTATTTTGAGACCAAAGTTCAGACTAAAATTGGTTGCTCCATTTATGGGATATCGCGCGTACCCTTCTATATGTACCAAGTTTGTGGGGGTGATACCGGAAGGAGTAGACCTATAACCAGGGACGTAGCCAGGATTTCATTTCGGGGGGGGGCCCACCTGACCAAAATTTTGAAAGTTCATGTTAGCGAAAATGTCTTATTTAGCAATGAAGTAAACCTTATTTTAGAGTTATATTACTGATGAAATATGTAATTTTCATTTTTATTTTTAATTGAAACAAGTAAAAAAGTGTCAGTCGGCTTTGCCGACAGAGGTATACCCTAGGCCAATGTAATTGAAACTTTCATCTACGGACAGATAGAATGTATTTAGAGTCTTTCAGAATTTTGTCGCCCTTTTTCAACATTTGAACTTGCCGATAAACATGTGGATTAGGAATTAACACATATGTTGAACTTCTGTGGGGGAGGTACCCTTAGGGAGGACCGATATGGGCCATTTTAGAAGTTAAACTAAATTTTGACAAAATATTAGGAGATCCAAAGTTTGGACCAAATTTATTGCACCATTCAAGTGATAGATATCGTCCTAACATTTTAGTGACATTTTTTAAATATTGGGGAGAAGTACCGGAAGTTGGGGACCAGTATTGCCCCATGAAACTAAGTTGGGATAAAATATGACGAAGGCCAAATGTTGCACCAAATCGGTAGAACAGTTCGAGAGCCACATATGGTGACACAGGGCTTTTTACACCTTTCGGGATGTTTTCCTAAGAAATATGGACCTGCTCCTGAAAAAACTTTTACCGTCGTAATGGAGGTAGCGAATGCAAATCGCTTCAACAAAAATCAAAGTGAATCGAGAGCAGGTCTTAAAGTGAACTTATCCGAAATGTTGTATGGGAGGTACACAAAGGAGTGCACAAATATAGTCCATATTCGAACCTGATCTATATTTGGTAGATATATTAGGATGTGCAGAGTATGGATTACATCAGTCACTCCCTTCAAGAGTTATCGTGCGCATATTTTTTCCGAAGATTGTTGAATTTTTGTGAGGGAGATACCTGAAGGAGTGGACCGACATGGTTTATCGAACTTAAACTAAGTTTGGACAAAATATTACGAAGGCCAAATTTTGTACCGAATCGGCAGATCCGTTCAAGAGTTGTCTTGCGCTCCAACCACTACACACAGTGCCATACGGGTTTTTTACACCTTTCAGGTTTTTTTCTCTGAATGTATGGACTTGCTCTTGATGAAACTTGTACCTTCGTATAGGGGACAGTGAATACAAGATGTTACAACAAAAACCAAGGCGATTCGAGAGCAGGTCCTAAACTGAACTTTCCCGAAATTTTGTGTGGGAGGTACTCGAAGGAGTTTACCGATTGAGTCCATATTGAAACCTCATCTAAGTTTGGTAGAAATTACACGATGTGCAAAGTATGGACCAAATCGGTTATTCCCTTCAAGAGTTATCGTGCGCACAAGTTTTGCGGCAATTTTTGAACATTTGTGGGGGAGGTACCGGAAGGAGTGGACCGATATAACCCATCTTCGAACTTAAATCAAATCTGGACAAAATATTTCGATACCCAAAATTTGAACCGAATCGATTGATCCGTTCGAGAGTTATCGTGCGCACCAGCCAGACAGACAGACGGACAGACAGACAGACAGACAGACGGACATTACTAGATCTACTCAAAATTGTCTGAAACGGATATCGTACAAACATACTTGGGGTCTAAAACCATTATTTCGATGAGGCACATTTTTCGTCGTATCAAAGTGTAAATACCCTCTTTAGCCTAAAGGCTGAGGGTATAATGACGTAAGAATTCTTTGCCAATTTTCAGAACTTTTTGACAATATATCAGAATTAATATATGCTCAAAACAATGGATATATTAATAATCACATATATGTTTGGGTGTATGATTTATCAAATAACTCACAACTACAGTGAATGTTGTGTAATTCGGTTATATTACTTCGGTAAATCCAAAAGAAAGAGTATACAATCGGAAAACCATAGAAAATGCTTAACATTTAATTTTTTTGTTTACATGGAATGTTGAGAACCTTTCCTTTGTTTCCTACATCACAAAAGTTCAAAATCACGGCTTCAATTTTCCATTCCAATTTTATTTAGTAATTTATGGAAGAAAAAACCTAGTATCTGAATGGCACTTCTATATCAATTCTACGCGTTTTCATAGTCATTTTTTACATTTAACCTGTGTTTTTGTATGTTCTATAACGAATATACAAAAAACAAAACATAGTTTTTTTTTGAACAAAAACAGGGTAAATGCACAAAACGACCACAAAAACGCGACAAAATCGATTAGTTTTCAATGAGCGCCGTACCTAAAATATTTTGAGCGACATTTTTGAAGAACATTTCGAAGCTGAAAAACGTAATCTTGTGGTACTTTAATAGCGGCTCTTAAAATAAAGGACGAAAAGGACATTGAAGGAAGCGAGTTAGAAGGTCGAAGTGCTCCACGAAAATAATCCTCATTGAATATATCTTGGTGCCCAACCGTAGATCTAATCACAAAGAATTTCTGAAGGCGATAGTGATTTTCTTGAGAGAGAACTAATGCTGAGCAATAGTGCGTCTATCCATCATGAAATTCTAGCACCAAATGGCGGGTATGTAAATGACTAATTCTGTCACCCAATCGTGCATCTGTCAATAGACTAATTTTGGCGTCCAATCGTCGGACTTCTCTTATAGAAAATCTGGTTTCCTATCGTGGATCTTCTAATAAATTGATCAGGAACAAGGAAAAATTTGACAACTAGTATTTAATTCTTTTTAAAATGAAAGTCTGGCGCCCAATTCAAGGTCCATATATGTATGCATTCTTTTAGCAAAAATCTATAAACACACTTTTTCCCAATCTATCAAAATGTACCTCATCGAAATAATAGTCTAGGGACCAAAGTGTGTTTGGAAAAAATCTCTTTCAGAAAGCTTGGAGTCGACCAAAGTATTTCCGTTCGTCTGGGTGGCTGCCTGGAGAGCACGGTAGCTCTCGAACAGATCTACTGATTCTGTCCAAAATTTTTTTGGGCCATATCGATCCACTCTTTCGGTAACCTTCCACAGAGTATTTCAAAAATTTTGAGAGATGCGCAGTTTAAGACCCCTCTGTATAATTAGTAATTATACCAGTGTAAGCCTATGACCTCAGTAGTCATGGCTTCACTTCCTTTATGATAAAAATTTAGTTAAGTAAAAAATATGAAATAAATAAATTAATAAATAAAAAGACCTCTCTGGAAACGCGTTGCTTTTTTGCAACAAGTGTTCTCGGGACGCCTATTACTACAGTATAAGTTTTTTCGGAGGCAAGTACATTCTTCCAGAGAAAATGGCCAGAAAGCTGTAAAGAACACCTACGTCACCATGTGTAGTGGCTGATGAGCACGAAAACTTTCGAACCGAATACTGCATTGCTCCAAACGTTGTATATCACAATATTTCTGCGAGCCTTATATAAAGTTCGAAGAAGGTGCTTTTCGGTCTACTCCTTTTGGTATTTCCCCCCAAATTTCTAGAATTTTGTCTAAAGTGGTAAGCGCAATTTTTCATGAACGGAGCAACAGATTTGGCCCAAACTTTGCAAGTCCATATTTCCTGACATAATGATCCATATGCTGAAAATTTACTGTGACGAACTGAAATATCTTTTAAAAGCAATGACTCCCAAAATAAGATCTACTTCCAAAATGAACCATGTCGGTCCGATCCATTTCTTCAGGTACTTCCTCCGCAACACTTGTGATCAATGATACAAATCCAAATTTTTGATTTCGTTTGTCGTCACAAAGTGCTTTGCCGAAGAAGGAAAATGGAATATTAAAAGCACTTCACAAAATACAATTATTGTGGGTTTCTATGACGTTTTCTTCTGGGTTTATTCAAATCCCTGAAGATGAAGTTCAATGTAATTTCGAAATATTGGAAATAATATGCAATAAATAAAATGCAAACATTGACCTCAATCTCAATAATCTTGATTTTATTAACATTCGAAAGTTCGAAAAAATAAAAATACGACAGAAATTTTTTTTGTCCCATAGACATTTACTAATTTGTAGCAAGATATCAGTTTCGAATAATCTCAACGGACGAAACTGCTGGAACAGAAATTATGTCATAACAATGGTTGATATAGTGTTTTTTGCAAATCTTAACCATAATAAAGAATTTGTAGTTGTTATGATGTTCAAAATAGTTCTTACTAAAACGTGTTATAGAAAATATACAAAAATTTAAAACCACAAAGATTAAGCAACGTTTTTATATTTTATTGTTGAATAGCTCATATAATAAATTTAAAAAACAAAAGATCGCAAGAATGTTTTTCTAGATGTCGTTTATAAGCCAAAGTATTGGACATAATATGCTACAAACCTAACTCAGTAACACGTTAAACGCTTAATAACACCTTAAATCTTAACAATAACTATGCAGAAAATTCCTCAAAAAGTCAACTTGTTCATTATTTTTATATTTTCAAATATGTTGGACAATAAGTATACCAATGTAGTAAAATAATTCTCTGTAATACTTCTTTCTCTACTTTCTTGAAAAATTTAAAACAGTTTAAAATTTTACTCAAAAATTAAAAAATGTGTAACATTAGCTAATATCCTATGAGAACGAAAATCATTTCGGGGGGGCCGGGCCCCCCCCCCCCTGGCTACGTCGGTGCCTATGACCACCACATTCAAATGCTAATAGGGCCCACTTTTGAACATAAAATAAGTTTGGACAAAATATTTTGAAATCTAAAGTTTGGACCAAATCGGTTGCTCCGTTTATGAGATATCGCGCGTACCATTTTAACGAATATTTTCGAACTTTTGTGGTGGAGGTACTGGAAAGAATTTCAGCAATTCATCTAATATTCGAAGAAATATTACGATATGCAAAGTGTAGACCAACGCAGTATTCGGTTCCAGAGTTGTCGTTGGCACCAGCACTACACATGCTAGCCGTAGTGGTTTTTACAGCTTTCGGGTTATATTCTCAAGAGGTATGGACTTGCCACTAAAAAAACTTGCACCATCGTAATGGGGACTTTGAGAGCAACATGTTGCAAGTAAAATCAAAAAGATTCGGGAGGAGGTCTTAACTGCACTTTTCCAAAATTTTGTGTGGGAGGTTCCCGCCGGAGTAGTCTTATATAGTCCATATTATAACCGGATCTATATCTCGTAGAAATATTATGATATGAAAGTATGGATCAAGTCGTTTACTGCCTTCGAGAGTTATCGTGCGCACTATTCTAGCGAAAATTTGTCAACATTTGTGGGGGAGGTACCCGAAGGAGTGGACCGATGTGGCCCATCTTAAAACATGTTTTAATTTTGTGAAAAATATTACGACTGCCATATTTTGGACCATACACTACACATGGTGCCATGCAGGTTTTTACAGCTTTCGGGCCATTCGGGCGGCGAATACAAATTGCCACAACAAAAATCAAGACGATTCGAGAGGAGGTCTTACACTGCACTTTTCTGAAATTTTGTGTGGGGGTACCCGAAGGATAGGACCGATATAGTCTATTTGGATTTGGCTGAACGGATAGAGCTGGAATCTAAAAAAATTGTACTGAGTTTAGTACAATTTGGTATTGTACGAACGGATACAGCTGGAATCCAGAGATTTGGAATTAAGATTACTGTTTTTATTTTGTATTAATATCAGTGTAGGGTTGAAATATGTCGTTGTCGAAATACGTATGTATCATAAGCACATACGAAAATTGCTTACTTTTTTTTTGCTGGAATTGAATGAAATTGATATTTCGTGATATGAAAATATAATTCTCTGGAGAGCCAGAACTCTTGTAGTTATGTCAGTGGAAATAATAGACTTTTAGCTACATTTATGTAGGTTATACAACCCCTATCCATGCAATTTAAAAAAATTAACATTTTTATTGATTTGAATTGTTATCTAACAGCAATCACCACATCTCATACAATTCTATATAAAGTCAAATTTAAAATCCAACAACTCAAAGACAATAATGTATTCAATATTTATTGTCATATTCCTTGTGGCCGGGTCAGTTTGGTCCGGTCGCTATGAATTCGTATTTGATAATAGCGATATAATTGACAACTGTTCGGAAATTCCAGGAAATAACGGCATACATGATTTGTTCAATATCAGTGAAATCAAATTCGATTTGATGGAAGGTCGCTTAGGTGTTTCTGGAAATACCACCTCGGTGTGGGAAGGCGTTGAACCAACAGATCGCATAGATGTAGGAAGAAACAGAACATTGTAAGTCGAATTATAAATATTTTATTTTCTCCCCTATAGGGGCACGGAGAATTATATAGATTTCAACGTGGTGCATGGCAGGTTACACCCGTAACGCTGTCAGTAACAGATTTTTGTAAAACCCAATTTGATCCTTCAACAGTTTGGTATCAGGTATGGACTAAGAATATTCCTCCGAATGAACGGAAATGTATAAATGTATATGGGGTAAGTTTTGAAGGTGGCAATTGTAAATTATAACCTATTACCCTGCTGATGTTTTTCCCAGCACATCTACCATTATGAACCGGCCGTTGTCGATACGATCTTTAACTATCCTATCAATATGGAAGGACGGCATAAATTTGTTGCCGAATTTATGGCGTACGATCAATGGAATAAAAGGCGCCCAAAAACTATTTGTGTACAGATATCGGGTGAAATAACTAAAGTCAAATATGGAAAGTATTTGAAAAAATAACTAGTATCAAATCGTAGCAAGTAAAGCTTCAGTCGGCTTTGTGTACAGAAATATGTATACATTCCCTCAAACCATAACAATAAAATAATAAACAAGTAAGAAAGTATCAGTCAGATGTGCTGACGGAGATATACCCTCAGCCACTGACAAAAAAAAAACAAAAAACAACAACAAAACCACACCAAACAATAATTATGCCGTATATACAATATATTGATTTTGTATCACGAGTTTGCTTTAAAATATGTATGAACCGTAATTTGGTGCCATACCAAATCATTGACATATACCAAACAGTTTTAGTAACCAAACTTCTTCATAAAGGACTCAAAATATTAAAAGAAATTTTTGAAAAAGTTTTAGAGTTATCTTGCACAAAGGCCATTTTATTATGTGCCGGCAAGGTTTTGCAGATTTTGGGCCATTATCCTAGGAAGTATTGACTTACTCAGGAAAAAATTTACCATTGTAAATGAGGCCGCTCAAACAACCTACTGAAAAAAGAATCAAAACGATGCGAAAGGAGCTCTTAAACTTCACTTTATCCGAATTTTGTGTGGGACGTACCCACAATCCATATTCCAACCTGATACATGACTGGATAAAATAATACGAAGTGCAAAGTCTGCACAGATCAGAAAATCCCTGTGACAATTATGTTGCGGATTTGCCATTTTGGTTGGTGCCGTCAGGGTTTCTTGTAGCTTTAAGGCCAATATCTCAGGAAGTATGGACTTGCGCAAGAAACAATTGTACCGTCATAAAGGTAGCCGCAAGGAAAGCTTACTGAAAAAATGTCAAAACGATCCGAAAGGAGCTCTTAAACTTCACTTTATCCGAATTTTCTGTGGGACGTAGCCGAAGGAGTGCACCGACACAATCCATATTCCAACCTGATACATGACTGGATGAAAAAATACGATGTGCAAAGTCTGCACCTATCAGAAACCCACTGCGAGAATTATCTTGTGGATTTGCCATTTTGGTTGGTGCCGTCAGGGTTTCTTGGTGCTTTTAGGCCAATATCTCAGGAAGTATGGACTTGCGCAAGAGACAATTGTACCGTCATAAAGGGAGCCGCTAGGACAAATTACTGAAAAAAAATTTCAGAACTACCCGAGAGGAGCTTTTAAACTTCACTTTATCCGAATTTTGTGTGGGAGGTACCCGAAGGAGTGCACCGATATAGTCTATATTCGAACTCGATCTATATGTGAAAGGAATAATACGATGTGCAAAGTTTGGACAATTGCTCCCTTCGAGAGTTATCGTTCAGACTATTTTACAGAAAAAATGTTGAACTTTTGTGTGGGAGGTACCCGAAGGAGTGGGCCGATATGACCCATCTTCGAATTTGAACTATGTTTGGAAAAATATTACGATACCCAAAATTTGGTTGGCACAAGCCAGCCAAACAGACGGGCGGATATGATTAAATCGACTCCAAATTGCCTGAAACAAATTTCGTCCAAACATACTTGGGATCTAAACCCGTAATTTCGATGAGGCACATTTTTGTTTTAATGAAATTATGGTTTTTAGAATAAAACAAGTAGAAAAGGTGTTAAGTTCGGCAGGGCCGCACTTTTTATACCCTCAAAATAGTTCTGGTTCCTCTGTGTAGCGTATCATGTAATCCCAATCGACATGCCTTGCGTGCTTGTTTCGCTTATTTTCGCTTACTAGCCTGTTGACTTCAAGAGTAAGTCCTCCAACTCCTGGGTATTCAGGGTTCATAAGACGCAGCTCATCACTCTCATTTGCTAGTTCCGTCGCCGCTGCTAGTAAATTTGGTCTGATTTCAGGTATTCGACCACAAGGTATGTAGCGAGCGGCTGCTGCAGTGATGATGTCCCGGAAATCTCTCTCACCTACCAGAGAATCTGAGGAGAATCTCTCTGAAGCGGTGACTGGCAAATTCTCTGAACGCTTGCAAATTCTCTGAACGTTTTCCATGGTTGCGAAAATTACGGTGTTCAGAGCTTATGAAGTCGGGTGGTCTATTCGCGGAGACGATGATAGGAAGGTGATCTGAGCCAAGGGAAATGACTTGTTGCCAGGATACGTCATTTATCAGACCTGATGGCACAATGGATACATCTGTCGAGCTGTGGCAATCTCCTCTTATCATCGTAGCGTCTTCATTCACCGTATAAAATGAAGAGCTATCAATTAACTCGGCTAGCGCTGTACCACTCTGGTCACTACATAGGACGGAATACCAAAGCTCATGATTGACATTGAAGTCTCCCTGCGGTATGTACTCTAGGGTTGTGACTTTTTGACATGTTTTTCTCAACAATGATTTCCTGTAGTGAGAATGAATGATCTTTTGCCTGTTAAAGCCTAAAAAAGGCTCCGCACAAACGACTTTGAAAAAAAATTAAAAAATTACTATGAAATAGAATTTTTTTCTCAAAAAATTATTTCCTGTTGCACGAATGAATGACTTTATGCTTCTTAATGACTAAAATAAGTTTTTCCCTTTTAAATATTGAAAAAGGGCCCGGCACACACCACTTTTAATTTTTATGATATATGAAATAAAGTTATGTATAATATAAAATGATATATGTAATAATACGATGATTAAATTTAGGAGAAACAAACGGTTATGTCATTTTGGTGCCATTATACCTTGTTTTCAGTTAAATATCCGCTTACAGTGACTTCAAAAAATTGTAAAAAGTTCTGAAAAATAAAAACTTTATAAGCTTTTATAAGCTGAGCTCGAAACAGGCATTCCGGGATAATTTGCCGCTCCCATGATGTATAAAATACAAAAACACATACAAAATTCTTTGGAAAAGTAATTAATGTTTCTTATGTGAATATCTCCGCTTCTATTAGGGGTATTTCAAAAGAAAACTCTGGCAGAGAAAGTTCAAAGTATTACAATTAATCAAACAACGGATATGTGTTAATAGTCGCTAATTCATCGTAATAACTAATATTCCAGCTTTGGTTGAGGACATTTCAACAGAAGTAACCAAAATTGAGGAAGATCTTCTAGCTTTTTGGTTCAAATTATTTTACCAATGATAGTCAATAATACAGATGTGGAAAAAGAGACAGCTTTCCGATGCACCAAAAATTTTCGAATTCGTCTTATTAGTTGCAGAGGAATTCGAGGTCAATTTTAAAAATTTGAGTTTATATTTTGCACCAAAATATGAGTGTCTAACTATTTAAGCAAATTCAAACACCAATAAGCAAACCATAAATCAATGGTGGGCAAATTTTTTACACTTTTGTGTGTGAGGCAGAGCATTTCTGCCCATCAGTGCCATAAATATACAAAAAAATATATCCTGTTTCACTATGTCCAATGAAAACGAAAACGAAAGAAAAACAACTAAATATGTGTATGATTTTTAAATTTTGTAATTGTTTTAAAGCAAACACTAAGTCAATATGAAAACCAAAGTTTAGGTGTTTTTCGTTCGCAATAATTTTCCTTCAACTTAGTAAAACAGGCCCTTAAAAAAATTTGGAAATTTTTTTAAAAATTTGTTCAAAAAATTAATTATTTTTCCAAAATAAAAAAATCCTCCTTGTGTTTTTATATAACTCCTACAAAAGCTCATATATTTAAAAATGACCATTTGTGTAAAAAGCTATAATTTATATGGGAAACGGTATGGAAACGGTAATTTCAAAAAATTTAGAAAAGTGTTAAACGGTCGGAGCGTGACTGGTACAAAAGTATATATGGGCTGAAAGAGTACACTCTCGGGCATCATTCTTTGAAAACGGAGCTTTGTTCCACTAGTTCACTAAAGTTGGAATTTCATTAAAATTTAGTACCTGAGGAAAAATAAAATAGCTCACTTCGTGCAAAGGCTATGGTAATTTATTGATACAGTTCTTAAAGACAACAATCCTACCTACCTAACAAAAAAAAAACAACGAACAGAGAAATAGATATTTCTTTCTTCAGAAGTTTGCAAAAATGACGTATTTTCCAAAACTTCGGAAAAAATTAGGAGCACGCCACGCCCACACCTTCCAATATTTAGACTTATTTTTTTGGTTTTCTTAGTTTTAATGGATTGTCATGCTATTCTATCATGTACGAGGGAAATCACTTGTGGCATGACCGGTCTAGGGTGGAGTGGCACGACCACCCACCTGTGGAAACCTCTGCGTTTCCCGCGGACAAAAAACTGACTACGGGGGTGTTCCCCTAAAACAAAAAACAAATATGGAGGACAAAGAAGAGATAAAAGTTACGGTGCAAAACCTAAATAACCCAGTACCGGTGGGGAACAGTGATTTGCCTGCGAGTCACACCTCGTGGTCATCAAGCGATCGTGAGCAAACATTTCCCACAGATTTGGGTGCCTTGGCAGCTGTGGTCGACGGTACTGCTACACGCACGCAACAGGAAGGTAAAATGAAGAAGGAGAAGGGGTAGCGAAGAGAGAATTTAATCTGGACACAACCATCCCAGACTTGGAGCGACTCCGAATCCGATACAGCAGCAAAAACAACATCTCCGTTGTGGAAAAGCCAAAACTCCCTCCACTTTCTCGGAAGCGGCGAAGAGGATCAGATTCCAGAGGAACAAAATACCACCAAGCCAAGTAAGAAGAAAAAGAGCTTTCCACCCTCAAATGCCCTGAGCAAGCCTACTCAAAACCCATGCGAAGGAGACTGCCCAAAGTACCCTTCGACGGAGGGCGAGAAGGAGTGCCCGGACACGAAGAAGGTGAGCGCGGCCTCAGAATTTTCTGGAAGTTCCAAGGACTCAGAAAATAAGCCCAGGACTTACGCCAAGGTACCCAGAAAAAAACTACAGGGACGAGAGGTGTTATGCGGTGATCGATACCAGTAGAGGGTCCCTCATAATACCCAAGGAACACCAGCAGGCCATCGAAAAAATAGTCGGCGGGAAAATTTTGGACCACATTTTAAAAAGTGGACCAGTAAAAATTGTCAGCGGCGAGTTTAAGGGGAACTTCCTAGTATACCACTTCGGCCCACACGCAAACCCGGCCGCTCTCGAGGAAGTAATCAACAGCGTGACAACTCCTTGGAAAGGCAGCAAATAGAATCTGGTGAGGAAAGACCAAATACCTCACCTGACTAAAGCGACGGTATATGTCAAAGGGTATGACCGCCAAGCCAAGTAGGAAGAAAAAGAGCTTTCCTCCGTCGAATGCCCCGAGCAAGCTTACTCAAAACCCACGCGAAGGAGACTGCCCAAAGTACCCTTCTACGGAGGGCGAGAAGGAGTGCCCGGACACGAAGAAGGTGAGCGCTACCGCAGAATTTTCTGGAAGTTCCAAGGACTCAGAAAAGAAGCCCAGGACATACCAGAAGAGGAAGTTGGCAGCAGAGACTGGTACGGACCCGCCATCTACTTACGCCAAGGTAGCCAGAAAAAAAATACAGGGACGAGAGGTGCTATGCGGTGATCGATACCAATAGAGAGTCCGGCATAATACCCAAGGAACACCAGCAGGCCATCGAAAAAATAGTCGGCTAGAAAATTTTAGACCACATTTTAAAAAGTGGACTAGTAAAAATTGTCAGCGAGCTTAAGGGGGACCTCCTAGAATACCACTTCGGCCCACACACAAAACAGGCCGCTCTCGAGGAAGCAATCAACAGCGTGACAATTCCTTGGGAAAGCGGCAAATTGAAGCTGGTGAGGAAGGACCAAATACCTCACCTGACTAAAGCGACGGTATATGGCAAAGGGTATGACTGCAAATTGGAGACTGAACGCATGCTCGAGGTCTTTGGTAAACAGAATGAGACCTTGGAAGTGAAGAGGTGGGAAGTCTTCTACAGGGGGAGAAGGAGGATGGCACTCTCCTTGTGGTTGGAATTGACGACCTCTCAATAGCCAGTCTATCGAAGACAAAGGGCAAGGCTTACTACATCTGTAATGCAGTCACCTTTAAAGTCGGAAAGTCGAGTTGAGGAAGAAGAAGGAGATGCCCACCAATCTAGCCAGGAGGATAACCCACCGACCAACACCGAAGAGGGGGTCGAAGCCATCAGTGACTCCCAAGAAGCCCGCTTACTGGATGACTTATGATTGAGGTCATCCATCGGAGCGAAACGGCAACTCAAACCCTGTTGGATGGATAAACAAAGGTAATATACACATAGGTTTAATCCAGGAACCTTGGACCATAAAGAACATGGTTTCCGGACTAAACCACATTAATTATCAACTTATTTACGCCAACACAGAAAACCGACCGAGGACCTGAATAATGTGTCATAAAAACTTATGATTTATTTTCTCTCCAGAGTGGTCAATATCGGACGCCACAGTGTTGAAGCAAGGGAATGGTGTCAATATACCTGTCGTTCGACTCGCCGACATTAACACCTTCGTCGGAGCTGCAGCATCATGGAAGAATGGGCTAATAAAGCCCATAGACGTTGGTCAACCTGTGCAAAATTCGTTGTGCAGGAAGCAGTGAATGCAGAGCATGCGGAGAGGATGACGAAACGTCGGAACACTACCTCTGTCATTACCCTGCCTTCGTCACGCTAGGAAATCAATTTCTGGGAAATAACATAATACTATAATTCAGCCAAATTAGGGCAAGTGAGTTAAAAAACTTAAGAGATTACGTCAATGGTACAGAATTTCTAAACTGACAAATTTATTTTTAATAAATTAACCAAAACAAAATTTATCCTTCTTTAGGATTCCGAAATTAGAGCACACAATAGGCCTACTATTGCTTAAGTGTATGTCTATACGGGGGCATGTGGCGATTCACAAAACGCCCCTCTTTTCAACCTAACCTAACCTAACCTAACCTAACAGTGTTGCCTTTGGTGCACGTAGCCACACAAAGAGTGTCACATTTCATAAATGGATCATCTTTTGCCAAGAGGTAGGCAGATATCAATGATAAATTTATGTGCAAGATCGATCTTGATTTTTTTTTTTTTTGTTGATTTATGCCAAACTCCTAGTAAATGGATTGTAATTCGTTGAGTTTTAGAGATATCAACATGAAAATTTAACAAAAGAAAAAGTATAATTCGTAGAAAAAAAATAGAAATTGCTAACTCAAAAAATTCATTTTTTACCTATACCACTCTTTGAGTAAATGAGCGATATGTATTTGACAAAGTAACGGAAGATAAGTTTTTCCCCTTTTAGGCGTAATTATACTTTGGTCATTCCATTAAAGTGATAAAATTTATAACATTGTTTAATCATTGTGGCGCGTCGAGAACATTTTTATTATTTTGCATTATCAATTGGATCTGTTTACCATGTAAAAATGAGTTATATAGGTGTTAAATTAACACCAATCTCTAACATCAATCAAACGGTAAACCCTATATAAATTAGGAATCAAAACTAGAATATATTTAAAAATGTTTTCAGTAGTTTTTCATTTTATGTACCTGGTGGCGGTACTTGTAATAGCCGATCGATATGAATTTGCATTTGACAATTTAGACATTATTGAAAAATGTCCAGATATACCAGGCAATAATGGTATACACGACCTATTTAATATAAGCGAACTTAGTATGGAATTACAGGAAGGACGTCTCACCGTTAATGGAAATACCACTTCGGTGTGGGAAGGTGTTGAACCAACAGATCGCATACAAGTAAGCATAAAATTCTATATATATATTTATTATAATATTACATTGTTTCATACAGGGTCGCGGAGAACTTTATAGATATCGACGTGGCGCATGGCAAGTTACCCCAATAACATTGGCTGTAAATGATTTTTGTATGGTACAATACAATCCCACTTCCGTTTGGTATCAAGTATGGACTAGTAATATACCCTTGAATGATCGTAAATGTATAAATGTATATGGGGTAAGATGTTGTTTTGATGCGATTACTGAAACTTGTAACTCCTTCTAACGATTTTCTTCTATCACAGCATGTCTATCATTATCGACCCATCACAGTTGATACAATCTTTGAGTATTCCGTCAATATGGAAGGACGCCATAAACTTGTTGTCCACTTTATGGCTTTTGACCAATTAAATAGACAGCGATCAAAAATCATTTGTGTTCAAATTCCCGGTGAAATCATAAAAGTCAAATAACAAGGTAGTCTTATTATGAATATGTGAATTACTCTTGATGCTTACGTCTGCAATATTCTTCAAGGAAAATAAAACTATTTCAACTTTGCAAGAGGGTCTATCCTGGTTACACAGAAACTTCTAATTACAGAAAATAACAGAAGGAACAGTAAGATAATTCGCTAATATTAAAGTAAAGTAGTTCCAAAAAGAAATAATTCAAAGGAACTTTTCCGTTAATGGTCAATTAAGTCAATTAAGCCATCGTCTTCCGACGTATCTGCCTGGAATATCTTCGGGCATCCGAATCTACAGACAATTCGGACTTTAAAAACATCCTATGTGGTGGGTCGGCTAATTCCACCCATAGGCTAAATTTGCTTATCATTACCAGCAACGAAACATTCCCCTGTATGGATCTTGGTAGTGGTCCAATGAAATCGGCACTCACGACTTACCAGGGCTCCGAACATTACATCGTGTACATATAACCACAGAGAGTCTTCGGCTCTACTTTACAACGAGGGCAGGTTTCGCAGCCCCTTATATAATCTCATGCATCCCTAGACAGTCCGTAATATTTTTCTTGAACCCTCCTCAAAATTTCACATGTCCTGCATGAAAGAAATCATGGTGGTCGAGTCAGACCTCTGTTTGCATTTCCATTGGAACACATGTAGCATACAACCTACATTTCGAAGGCATACATTTTTTAAGAAGCTAGCGCCCGTATTTTGTTCCGGCCTACTCGCTCGTCGGAGGGGTAGGTTCGTTGCTTCTGTTTTTAAGCTACGGATAAATTACCTTAATTATACGTGCTATTAAGAAGACCGATGAAGAAGAATTTAAAGATATACTTCCGGCAATAAAATACGAATACATTAAGTGGCAAACGACCTCTTACACCCACGGATTTTCGAACAGCAGTGTGAATGGCAAATGTAAACATGGCTATATGCAGATACCAAAGTCTATGATCTGTCTCCGTATTCTGAGCGTCTTTACGACACTATTTGTCCGTTCGTTGAGGTTTTTCGTAAGGAGCATACAAAGGAACTTAACAATCGGCTGGCGAACTGAGCTCCATTATCCGTCTGGAATATTTTCGGACACCCGAATCTGTAGACAACTTGTTCCATAACGACTTTAACAATTTAATAATTCCACCCATCGGGTTAAATGAAATCGGCCATCACGAGTTCCCTGGGCTCCGAACATTGCATCATGTACATTTAAGCACAGATAGTTTTCTGCTCCACTTTAAAACGAGCGCAGGTTTCGTACCCAGATGTGCTGCATGGATGATGGTTGCGTAAGACCTCTGTTAGCATTTCCATCGGGACATCTCTATTCCATTTTAATCGTGAAGCTACGGATAAATTACCTTAATTATACGTGCTATTAAGAAGACCGATGAAGAAGAATTTAAAGAGAAGGTAGACGAATCATTGGCATATTTATGTATGGACACTGAGATGTCATCAGTCCATATTGCCCTCCCAACCTGGTCATAAGCGTAGTAGCCAAAGAAGAAGAAATTTTTTCTTGCTATGACCCCAGATATATTGGTGGCTACCCTATCTAGACTACCGGGGAATCAAACAGGAAGTTTATGCAATTACTCCGAAACCATTTTAAAGTTTATTTAAAAGATATTGAGAATTCATGTAATTTCCGCATTAATTATTATGTAGTATTCAAGAATAAACATACAAATGTTATAAATCTTATTTAGATAAACTTACGAAACTATATTTTAAGCTAATAGAAGAAATGTATATAAATTCCACAGACAATATGTGATATTCACTTAAAAATCCTACCCGAAAAATAAAGATACAAGAATTAAATACTCGATGGTACCCACTCTAATATTTTTACGCGCTTAACGTTGAGATATTATTGTCACTGAATCAAAAAGGCAATATAAAGATACACAATAGAGAGAGTACTTACAATTTGCATGCCAACACATACCCAGCAAAATTTGACGGAAGGGGTTCTTTGCGATGACGTGATTTCATGTCATCTTTTGCATTGGTTCAAAGGAAGTCGTGAAAGATCCGATCTTTTCATTAGGATTTGAACCAATGCAAAGGAAGTCGTGAAAGATCCGATCTTTTCATTAGGATTTGAACCAATGCAAAGGAAGTCGTGAAAGATCCGATCTTTTCATCAGCATTTGTACCCATTCCATCGATCCAATAGAGATGATGTTTGTGTTTTTATTTACACACCTGTTTATTTTCATTTTGGTATGTTCCAGTACTGCAAAAATTTACTAATTTTTACTATTTTTGCCGATAACATAAAGGAAAAATTGTTATCGTAGTAAAAATAAGTAGATTCTTGCAGTTTCTGGAACAGACCAAAGTTGTTAGAACTGTCGTCGTGATGTTGTCTCACATTTCCTGCATATCAAACAACTAAAACTTCTAAACAATTGGTATTATATGAAGTCCCAACCATCGAGCTAAAAATAGAATCGGACTGCACACATTGCTATTTTAAAAGTTCCCTTGTCTGTTCTAAATCTGACATAGAATGAAATCAATCAAATCTCGCTTCTTGGAATTTGAAAAAAAAAGTCCGAAACGAAAAGGAACAAGAATCTGAAAATAAAGAAGAAACTACTTTTGGAAAGAAACAATTAAAAATAAATTAATTAAGCATAAATGGTATTTTCCATAAAAAGTCTCTCCTCCCCGTTCGTTACATTTTGTTCTTAGAGATCTCTAAAGCAAGCCGGGTTGTAGATCCCTACATATTTCCGTCACTAAACAAAAGAGTATAAATTACCAAAATGTTGTTATAAAATAACAAAATTATAAAATAAAAGTAATTTACGAAATAAAAATACTTAAAGGAGTGCATTTGGAGTCCATGTTGAAATCTGAACTGGTGATGGGAAGATAATTGAAAAAACCTTTTGTAAGATGAAAGAATATCAGTTGCGGAGAACGGAGGAAGTAATCTTTTGCGTTGCAGCGGTGGTGATTACATTGCAATTTTGGATGTAAACTTTTGAAAAACTAAACTGATAAATTAATTGCTATTTCATGAATTCGTTTGAATTAATAAAGAGTTTTGTTTTTCATGAAAACCATATTTCAATACAGCATTTCCATTTTCCAAACAAGACATGCAAATTTCATGCCAAGGGGTTGGTGAAAATGACATGCCAAAGCATTGGTTAAAATGACATGTCAAAGCATGGGTGAAAATGACGTGTCAAAGCATTGGTGAAAATGACATGTCAAATCATTGGTGGAAATGACATGCCAAAGCATTGGTGGAAATGACATGTCAGCGCATTGGTTAAAATGACATGCTTAGGATCCAGAAAAGAACGTCATCTTTTGGGGTCCACGCTCATATAAAATTCATCGATGAAGATGCTAAAAAGATGACATGCTAGATCACTTGCACCCATGATTGAATGTCATCTTTGGCATCGAACATTTTGCTGGGTAATAGTTCCACCGTAGAAAGATCTTTCGTAGTGAGAAGTTGTTGCTGCTGTTAAATTTGAGAGATAATTTCTGTAAATGATATTGCTCTCTTTGGTTCAATTACAACGTTGATCTGTAAGGCGATCATTATTATTGAGTGAAGGTATGTATGTTCTGCCCTTTACCAACATTTAGCTACAAACAGAATTTAAGAAAATGCACAAGTAAGGAACGGGGGTGGGGAACCCATTTCAGATCATCAATAATGTATGTATGTTTTAAACTTACAAACTTGTACGTTAATCAGAACTGTTTGGGGCTGAGTGCTGGCGGAAAAGGGAACAGGAAAAAAATGCGAGACCAACAAATGTTACACTCGTGCTTATAATTATCTTTAACAAATTATGATGTTTATAACTTATTACGACGTTGTAACAACTCCACATAATATCTTTAGCCACAAATGGTAAAAGCAAATTTCAATCTTGCTGCAAATATAAGAACGACTAAATCAAAAAAAAAAAAAGCCTTAAGTATGGGAAAGAAATCGTTGCTAAAATTTACGGTTCTGATGACTCATATTGGCCAATTAGTTTAGGTTCTCGAACAATATGGAGACAACAGATTACACAACTAAATAATAAATCACACATGGTGGCGATGATTACAAAATATGAAATGGTCATCGCAATATTAATAGTAATTCGGTTGTTAGAAGGAAATGCTTGATTACGTTAGAGATTCGTTTACCGACCAAAGTAATTATGTTGAGTTGTCACTATATTATTTTTTTAAACTAATTTAGGGCAATGTTTTAGCAACACTATATTCGCACGTCGATGGGCATAGCCTAAATCACTGATTATGACCTTTATGATTCCGAAAGGCTCACTCTTGTCTTATTTAATAATACCAGGTTTCTAATTTTCCCTTCATACAATGATTTATAAATCGATGTGATTTTGCTGGGAAGCGCATGGTTACACTATCACTGCAAGGACTCTGGTGATTTCGCTTTTTTTTACTGTAACTTTAAGGCCATGTTGGAAACAATACTATATGACAATTTTTCGTTTCTTCCACTGAATTTGTTGTTGTTGCTTTTTTTTTTTTTTTTGGTGCTACGATCAACGGCGCAGTATATTGACATTCAACGATTATTAGCTTTCAATTTTTCCTCATTTAAACGCAGTACCATGTGGTTTCTGCATAACACTACCGATCGACTGAAGCAACCATGCAGTTAGTTGTTCTCACTGATGCTGTACTTAGGGCTGGCGGCTTGCTGACCAAAGCAAATGAAGAAAGAGTGTTTTTATGACCCGCGAACACACGGACAAACGAACGATTTGAGATTAGGTGCCAATCCTAATGAGAGAAAATAAATCAATGATCAATTCATTTTTAATTCCCTTTTGACAAAATAGAAATTAACAAACTCACCGCTTAGCGAGATGGCACCTTGCGTAATAATTAAGTTCTTGTTATAACAGTTGGGGATAATTATTTTTTTTTTTTTTTTTTTTTTTATTAAGTCTATAGATTATATAATCCTTACAGACTAAGTTACAACTAAATATTTACAATAAATATATGTTTCATTAGGTATTTAAATGTAATATAATTTTTCGTTTTACAGTATTGCGATTATCTGAAATATCGAAAAGATCGTATAATTTATTAAAATCAACAAAAATTCGACGTAGCGGGTCATTATTTGCATAGTTTGATCTAAAATAATTTATTTGCAATAGCTGGTAGCTTCGTGATGGTCTGAAAGGGACATTTATAAAGATTTTGTTTAAGATAAAATCCGAAATTATTTTTCCTTGTAGAATATTTAAAAGGAATGTTACATTCAGCATAACACGGCGACTCTTTAGTGTAGGTAATTTAATTATGCTCAGTCTATCTTCGTAGGAAGGTAGAGATTGTGGATTCCAACCTTGACCTTTGAGGCAAAATAGAAGGAATTGTTTCTGTACTGATTCAATTGCATTTGAATGAATCGTATAGGGTGGGTCCCATATAATCGATCCATACTCTAAAGTACAACGTACAAACGATATATATAATTGCTTTGTTACTAAAGGGTCGGCGAATTCCTTGCTATATCGCTTAATAAATCCCAAAGTTTTATAAGCTTTGTTAGTAATTAAAGAGATATGCTCTCTAAAATCCAATCGGTGATCTAGATGTATTCCCAAATCGTTAAAAGACTCTACGTATTGAACTTTACGATCATGTAGGTAATAAGTTGTGTTTATCTTCTTTAGCCTATAGTATGACATATGTTTGCATTTCAGTAAGTTTAATTCTAATAAATTAGTTTCACACCATTCATAAAATCTGTTTAAGTCAGATTGTAGGAAAATGTGGTTTGTAGAATTATTAAACGAATAATAAATTTTGACATCATCTGCATACATTAAAATATTTGAATGATTTATAACACTTGGTAAATCGTTTATGAATAACGTGAATAAGACAGGCCCAAGATGGCTTCCCTGCGGAGCTCCGGATTGTACAGAAATTTTGTGGGAAATAGCATTTCCAAATTTAACCATTTGAACTCTCCCTGATAGGTAAGACTTTATCCACTTCACAAACATATTGGAAAATCCCATGAGATGTATCTTTTGGAGTAATAAATTGTGGTTAACTTTATCGAATGCCTTACTAAAGTCAGTATATATGCAATCTGTCTGATAGCGACATCTGAAAGCTTCGTTTACAGTGGTAGTAAGTTCCAAAAGGTTTGTGACAGTGGATCGATTCTTTCGGAAACCGTGCTGATAATTTGACAAAATAGATGAAACCTGAAAAGATAGTGAATCTGTTACTATTTTTTCAAACAATTTTGGAATCGCATTCAACTTGGCAATGCCTCTGTAATTAGATACTTCTGATCTATTTCCTGATTTGAATAATGGGACAATAAAAGATTCCTTCCACATTGGAGGGAAGTGTCCTGTTGACATAGATTTGTTAAATAGTATGTATAATGGAAAAGCAAGATTATCTGCACAGTATTTTAGAATACATGCAGGGACTCCATCCGGTCCAGGGGTAGTATTATTTTTCAAACTTTTCATGTTTTTTAGTATTGTTCTGACGTTTAATAAAGGAAGGCTTATTGAAGAAGACTCAGCTATTGTATATGGGTATTGGAAATCATAAATATGCGACTTATCAGAATAAGTTGATTTAAAAAATGATGCAAATGCGTTTGAGATACCAATATCATCATCGACAGAAACCGAACCATATTTTACAATCTTGGGGAACACTTTAGACCGACGCTTGTCGTTAATGAAACTATAAAATGATTTGGGATTAGATACCAATTGATTTTTTATTTTATTTATATACATATTATATAGCTGTCTGTTTAAGGTAGTGTATTTTGATCTTGCAATGGAGTAATTTGCAAAATCTGAAAGATTACCACTTCTTTTGAACTTTTTATATAGTTTGTTCTTTTTGTTTTTTGCTTTTGACAATGAAGTAGAGTTCCATGGGGGTCCAGTATTCATTACTATTTTTCTTTTGGGAACAGCTTGTGATAAACCACTTTCTAAGATAGAATAAAACTTTTTTAACATTTCGTTTAAGGATTTTAATGATTGTAGTGAAGTCCAGTCAACAGAGCTCAGATATGAATTTAGCTTATTGTAATCTGTACGGGAGAAGCAGTAGTTATTATTTTTTGTATTAACGGATGTGGATTTATTACAGTGAAACGGCAAGGAAGATTGTAAAGTTAATGTGGGATGATATTTATCTTCGGGGCAGACAAGAGGATTACATGGGAAGAGTAAGATATCGCAGGGATGGCTCACAAATACTAGATCAAGCAATTTGGCGTAGTTATTGTAAACATTATTAATTTGTGATAGACCAATGCTGAGTAAAGGGTTAATGCTTTGGTTTATACGTTCGCAAGTTGTATGTGGAAGAAGTTCATTACTATCAGAACTTTGAGACCACTTTATTTCAGGCAAATTAAAATCTCCAAGAGTTACAAGAACATCATTCGGTTTGGCTGATTGAAAAGCATGAATAATAGATGAAGTATGCTTCAAATATAGATCAACACTTGAAGAAGGCGGTATATACGAGCACGTGATATACATTGATAACATTCCCAAGCGGATTTTTACTGCAATAATTTCAATATCTAATGATAAAGGAAAGTCTATCTCTTCTGTCGGAAATTTCGAAGCTACAGCTATTAAAACACCGCCACCTCTTTTTTTACCACAATCTTTTCGATCACGTCTGAATATTTGAAATTGATTACAAAAAAGTTCAGTATCATATATACCGTTATGAAGCCATGTTTCTGTGAATGCAATAACATCATAACTAAAATCAAAGCTATCTATAAATAAGGATGATAATTTAGTGTTTAATCCTCTTACATTTTGGTATGCGATGTTTATATTGTTAGCAAAAGTTAAAGATAATTTGTTAGTAGAAGGTAAAATATCTAGTTTTTTGATGGATTTTTTGGTAGACGTACAATGTCTGTTTTAGGTTCATCTTTGTAAATGTATTCGGTTATGATTGCTTTCTCAGGCCAAAATGATGGATTAATAATTGTTTCATATACATCCTCAGGAACTATAATTTGGAATGAAGTCTTGCGTCTCCTTTGAGCGTATTTAAATTTAACGACATTTATTTCAATGTTAGCTTTTAGTTTGGCCATAATATAAGCACTTATATCTTCAGTAGTCGTTTCAGCAGCAAATCGAGCAGCGAAAATAGCACGTTTTGGTGTAACTACTCTTAAATAACTACTCTTATAATCCAATAAAAAGGCAACGGTGTTTGAGGTTAATGATTACTCATCTAGTTTCACCAATCAGCACATAATTAGGGTGAATATTATTAACGAATCTAAATATTAAATTGGATTTTTTTTTGTTTTTGAAAAAGGAATGGATTAACTTTGTAAGACAATATCTTACCCAGCTTGCCTAAAGACACTTTTACGGGATAATCAAAAAAACACTTGTAATTATTGGCTATGCCACAATATTAGTTCACAGGCAAGACTTGGTGGTAAAAGGTCGATCGACAAAATGGCAGAGCAAATGGACTTTTCATGCCACGAAACCCATATTGTCGACGATAAGCTACGAAATTCCAGGCAATTAGCATAAAACGCAAGAATGAGATCCTAAAGATGGTACTGGCTGCTTCTTCTAATCGATATACTAGCAAAACCGTGAAGTATACAAAGGAACTTAACAATCGGCTGGCGAACTGAGCTCCATTATCCGTCTGGAATATTTTCGGACACCCGAATCTGTAGACAACTTGTTCCATAACGACTTTAACAATTTAACAATTCCACCCATCGGGTTAAATGAAATCGGCCATCACGAGTTCCCTGGGCTCCGAACATTGCATCATGTACATTTAAGCGCAGATAGTTTTCTGCTCCACTTTAAAACGAGCGCAGGTTTCGTACCCAGATGTGCTGCACCTCTGTTAGCATTTCCATCGGGACATCTCTATTCCATTTTAATCGTGGATAAAATGTGCTTATGTCTGGCAAATGCTTGTAAAAATTGTCTTCAATGAGATTTATATCGGGGTGTTTGCATGAACTATGTTCCACATTCTTCAATATGTTCGCTAATCCATTAAAAAGGAACCGACCTCGACAATGTGGAAACTGTGAGTAAACGTTCTTCACCCACGAATCTGAAGGAACTCCGAAGAAATTTGTGAATGGCGTCCTGGTACAGGCTTTTCATTTCGAACATTCCGAGAGTGTGACCGCTTAGAAAAAATCAGTACGCTGGCAGGCTAAAGAAACCGATAGTCTCAAACGAACACTAACTGAAGCTCCGGTTTTGAAAAGCCCTGACTGGCATAACATGTTTGGGGAAGGTTCTGTTTTAAAGGGATCTGGAGCATGAACCGGTTTTTGCTTATGCTAGTCATTTCCTGAGTGACCTTGAGAAGAAATACTCAAGCACAAATAAAGAAGAAGAAAAGACGGCCATCCTCTGAGGAATATAGAAAATGAAGCCACACCTGGAGGGATATCATTTTACACATTTTACGTCTGGATGGCTGGCCATGTGGGAACTGCAACACCGGCAGTACGACATTGATTCCCAATACCAAAAAGGAAGCTTAAACGTTGTCGTCTGTGCCTTGCCCCACGCTCCCTTACCCTGCACTAATGGCTGCTTCACCATTTCCGCTGTTCGGTATAGGAAAATAGTGAAGAAGGTGAAACATAGCTCACACAAACGCTCCGATATACAGCTTATTGAAGGCCATCTTTACAAACAATTCCTTCGCAAGAGCGCTCTTGTTCCACAATCAGAGAGAAAGCCGCAACCACCATGATTTCATCCATGCAGGACATTGCAGAGCTCCTTCCTAAACGATCGAACATAGTACGACTGCTTTCTGTGCTTCTCACGAAAACCCACCGAAGGCACGAGTAGAGTCGTAAAGGCGATGATCGCCCAGAATACAGAGGCAGATCATAGACTTTTGAATCTGTATATAACAATTGCATTTGCCATCAACAATGTTGTCGGCGAAACCTCTAGACACTTCCCAGTCGAGGTATTATTCGAACGTAGCACGGGATCTCCTATTACTTTACATCTCCCTTTAAAACTTACGCCGCAAAAAGTACTCATTATCATAATTGAAGTGAAAGATTAATCAGGGAAACTTAAGAGAGTGTATTTGTCTATGTCTTCCACTCAACAAATGTAGACAGAAAAAGTGCAACAGTATTTATCACTCATACATGATTTCAGGTCTCCTCTAAATCAGCACTCACAAGGAAAATCATTCGCTCTGTACGCACCAGGCAAAGGATTTAAAGCCGGCCAAGACGTCTTGACAGCTGTTGTCACTCTTAATGCGGGCGCCCAAAATGCATGACACGTAGTGCAGTAATTGCTCAACTTTGATTTGACATTTGTTTTCTGATAGTTGACAACACTCAGGGGACAATGACGTGGCACTGAGCTGCAACCAACTTTAAGTGGACACAATCGAAAACGATCCTATTTCTTGTGGTTTCGGTAGCAGAGACATCTGCAGAAAAAATAGCAAAATTCCAATCTGCACAAAAAATTTTCTGTGGCAAAGTTTTTCTGCTGAAGCGGCTCGAGAAACACTTCGTGCCTAGCATACAATAAAAGTGCGGTGATAATATTCGTTGTAGCAAGTTGTAGGTAAATTGCGAATAGTAGACAAATGTTGCTACAAATAAAAATAAATAAAAAATTGTTCTGTTTCTTATCGTGCCCAAAACCAAGCCATAGTCACAATGCAGGGCATGAGCAGTTCGCTCTGATGAAGTGTTTTTTATCACCCAATACAATAATGCAGCAACACAAACCATCTATTCATCGTCCTAATAAAAATACTAAAATCAGAAAATTTAGAAAAGAAAACCGCCAAACCACACATTTCTCCACTAAAGGCTCGACATCATATAATTTCCTGCCAGCTGTTGATAACACGTCTGGTTCGTTTCCCAAAGGGGTACATAAACAACCCGTCACCTCCACGTCCACGAATGCACCACGACCATTACTCCGTCCGGAATCGGTTAATCTGACTCTACATACACAACCACGTCATCAGAACAGTCACCACCAACCAGTACCATGAGCAAGTAAAGATAAAACACATCTCCCTCAGTTGGCAATCAGAACGAGAGGTGACACGTTGGCTACAGTCGCTGCGGATGTTAGCTCCTCGTGGATGCAGATACCAAACGGTCTTACATTATGTGAATCGGCCAACTGTAAAGGTATCTTTTTTGAACACCGAGCAGGCTCGTCTCCCTCCCTCCAATGCCAAGGAATAACATCGTAGTTCCAGTCATACGCACATTTTACATTGGATATATACCTGCGCTCGTTATAAAGTGGAGCAGAAGGCTCCCTGTGGTTACATGCACACGATGCAATGTTTGCCGCCCTAAGAACTCCTTTGTGCCGATTCTATAGATTCGGGTGTTCAAAGATATGTGAGACGGAAAAGGGGGTTCAACGGTTGCTAAGATCCTTCCAAAACGAACTTTGTATGCTCCTCACGAAAATCCTACCGAACGCACGAATAGGGTCGTAAAGACAATGATTGCCTAGTATACGGAGGCAAATCATAAACTTTGTAATCTGTATATAGCCGAGATTGCATTTGCCATCAACACCGCTGCCAACGAAACCTCTATACACTCCCCAGTCGAGGTATTATTCGGACGTTATCCAGTTTCTTCAAGTACTTTGTATCTCCTTTGCGCTAAGAATCCAAGAAGTAATAAAAACTACAAAAAACTGTGGGGATAAATAAGAGAGAACAAGCAGAAGGCAAGTCGTTCACAACAACACTTTTATAACTTACGCCGAAGAAGGTGCTCATTATCGGTCGACGACAAGGTGTGGGTGCGGAGAGGCAGTTGTCATCATATGTCTAGAGCTTTAGTCAGAAGTTGACACCCAAATATTCCGGTCCACTTTAGATCACATATATTAATAACAAAAACATAATGGAATCGAGAGATGAATCAGGGAAACTGAAGAGAGTGATATATTCTGAGCATCACTCAATTTCACCCACTTTATGAGTTAACTAACGGCAATGATGTAATCTTATATGAGCTGCAATAGAAACAGATCAGACCCATTCTCTCTTTTCTACGCCAGTTGTCATTCTAAATCAGACGTTTACACCAGTATCCACTGATGTCGCTGCAAGATACTTTTAATTTTTGTTATTTTAACAACATATGGACGCTTATGATTTTTCTGTTTTTATTTATTAATAATTTGTTTAATGGGCGATATTAGATTGGATTTGTGTTTTCAAAATAGTAAATAAATAAAGAAAAATGCGGAAAAATGGCATTCGTAATACTCTCTTAATTCAGTTTGGTACGCCATTGCTTTAAATATTCTCACGCTGGTTTATGATATCATGGCTATTTGGGAGTAGAAGAGGAGAAATAAGCAACGACAATTTACTTCCCCACGCACTTTCCCACACTGTTCCTGTAATGTCATTGCCGACGGCATTTGTCGTATTCCACTCGACGAGAGTAGTCAGAAAAAGTGTAACATTTTTTTATCGCTCAGACGATGTCACACAGGAGTGAATTGAAAGGTAAGGAAGAAGAGAAGAAAATGAGAGAAAAACCACGACGTACTAAATTTGAAGGCTATCCGATCAAAATTGAACAAGTTGTAGCAAAATCGGGAAAAGATATATATGGGGGCTATATCCAAATCTGAACCGATATATCTCAGAAGGTTGCAGGGATGGGCAGAATGTTTTTACACATTTCGCTTCGGAAGAGATGTCCAATTAACAGAAATCAAGAGCCAAGGTGGCAATAGGTGGCAATCAAAAGATATGCTCTACCAAATATTAAGAATTTATATTTTTTTAATCAAATTTAAATTTTTAATTCTTGATAACGGTAATTTGTCCATGTGCAGTTGATGTCAACTTTTTGTACTAAAATTTTATATTTATAGCCCACCCATCAAATCCCCATCCAAAACTTTTAATATTATCAACAAACTTTTCAGAAAATGTTATTTTAAATGTCGTCTAATTTTCATATGATTATCGCTTCAGATTACCTGGGAAATATTTTTCATATTTAAAGAGCTATAACTTCATTATGGGCGCACATATCGACAAAATTCTTTCAGATTTGTTGTATCGGATGTGTTTACTGTAAGAAAAAAACATAAACATATGTAAAAGTTAACATCACATTTTTTTATTTTTGTCCACGCGGCAACACTGTGCGTCGTGCAGTAAAGGCCTGGGTACATAAGTAGCCTCGCCTGCTTCTCTTGCTTCCTTCAATTCTGAAAAATAAGAGAATAAAGGAAAAAAGGGGTAATCTAGTTCGAAATTGGCTTGGCCTTGCTTATTCTTTTATTATACCCTACACCACTATGTGGGGAGGATATTATAAGTTGGTTTTAGCCAAAAAGGTTTGTAACGCATCGAAATAATGGTCGTGGACCAATACTTATATATACCAAACTGAGTGTCGCGACGAGCTGAGTCGATCTGGCAATGTGTGTCTGTCGGTCCGTCTGTCCATCTAAACCTTGTAATCACGCTACAGGTCGCAATTTTGATCTGTAGTGGGATTCCCTAAGGAATTTTTTGGTTGCTGACAAAAAGGGGTATACCAAAAGCAAAATCTGACAATGTAAGTAGAAATATCAACTTTCTAACGATGTAAATCAGGTTGTCGTATGTGGCCAAATAACGGAGATATCGCAATAGTCGGTAATACATCAAAATTTTCCATTTTTTATAATTAATCACGGTACGGTAAAAGATTCCCTTTACATTGTTGATTTCCTTTACACTGTTTACAAAATACAATCCAAGTAGTTATTTTAGTTTTTGCGTAATAATCTTTTAAAGCTGGGAAGTCAAATTTCAATCGCCAACTTAATGCGCGTTTTTCTCGAAACTGGATTTTTCAGATGTGTCACAGGCCTTAATTGATTTGGCAATTGACATGACACTGAACTGCAACCAACTTCAAGTGAATACGTGCGAAACCGATAGTTTTTCATTTTGATGTGGTAGTACAAACATTAGCAGAAAGAAGAACAAAACATTTGCTGTGGTAAAGTTTTTCTGTAGAAGCAGCTCGCGGAACAAGCAGATAGCGGTGACGATATTTCTTTGAGGAAGGAAACCATAAATATAATAATTGTTCCACAAACATCTCATACGGGACAAGGGAGACTTCTCACATACCAATGAGTGCATCCCGATTCATATTAGCTCAATGATAAGGGACCTACTGTTTATTGCCGAGTCCGAACGGCGTGTCCTAAGACACCACTTGTAGAGAAGTTTTACATGGCTGAAATACTCAGGAAATGTCGCCAACATTACTGAGGGGTATTTTGCAACCGTTGAAAATTTTTTGATGTTGCCTGGCCGGGCAATCGAACCCACGACCTTTAGTGCGCAAGGCGGGTGTGCATACCATTGCACCACGGTGGCACCCAAACCATAAATAAGTTGCGGAAAATAGTGTACAAAAGTAGCTGAAACTATATTGTTGAAATAAGTGAACTTTATTTTAACGGCAACCATTGGAAACGCGCCAAGAAGCTTTGACTAACCTACTTTTTTCCATATGATAAGGAAATTGACTTCAACGAAATTTGATCTTTGATCCTAATAACAATATTAAAATCAGATCTTCTTCAGAAAAAAAAGGGAATTGCTACATAAATAATTATTTAAATAAAAATCATTTACTCTGTACCTACACGCAGAAAAATACATGTTAGAAATATGTTTGGGTCCAAACAAATATTTGTTTGGGACTGATTACAAACAAATATATGTTTGGATCCAAACATAAATATATGTTTGCAACATTTTGTAACATATCTCAATTTTATTTGTTTGGGCACCAACATATTTTTTATGTTACAATATATTTTTTATGGGTGGAGAGAGAATTTTTGTCAAGAGAGTAACAACATGGCTCTCCCGGCTGCGGAATGCTGTTTTATAATAAAGAGCAGTGTGTATGCTGTAATAGGATACGCAGAAGCTTTTCGTGCCTTGTTCTTGTTAACCAACGTAGCAATCGAAGAGGAAAAGAAAAAAATTTATTAATTATGTTGTTCTTTTTTCTTCAGTTTTCTATATACAATCGTTTAGTAAAGTCGGTAAAGTGAGTGAATAAATCAATGTTTCGTGCTTTCTTAAAGAAATTGTGCTTACTAGTAAATTAAATGCCCAATACACTTTATAATTAAATAAAGAAGGCGAATGGAAATATTTTATTGGACATTAGCACATTTTTCATATATATACATACATATGTATATTTGAAATATTTATTATATTATTTATAATCATTTGATATATTTATATTTATTATAATCATTTGATTCCAGATGCCGATTTCCCGCTGATGATTTCAATTTTGAGGAAAATGTGTTTTATTTCACAACTAAGTAGACGCGTTCAACGATGTTTCTACGAGTATATAATTTTTTCTTTTTAAAAGTGCGACTGTTTATAAATTACTAGCTGACCCGGTCCGCGTTGCTGGCCCGTTGTTTGGGTTCTCCGTGTAAACTTTAGTTATCTATACAGTATTGATACACCCATAATAAGGCATCCCTCTAGAAACTTCATAATATAAATCAATGTTTTGACATAAATTCCATGTAATGGTATCCCCCAAATTTAAGATATAAAATCTCTTTATCTGAAATAATAAATGTTTGCAAATTTTGTGATGACCGCGATATTTCACTTTTCGCGATATTTCACTTCCGCGAAGACCATTCAGTAATTAAATGACAGTAATTTTTGAAAAATTTTGGGATGACCGCGATATTTCACTTCCGCGACGACCATTCAGGGTCAAGACTGTAAGTACCATAGCATTGCAAACAATTTGTAAACAATATATTAAAACTTACATTGAATTTCGCGGTTTTCTTAAAAAAATTGTGGGGAGGACCACCGGCGACTACACTTAGCGGGATAAAAAAATAGATTACGACCTACTCTCAGACCTAAAAACTCCACATACAAAATTTCATAAGATTTCCCAATCGATTTTTCGGAATTTCTATATAGTGTCATCTCAAGTTATCGGGATTTTACTGTATTCCAGAATATGGCGTTGACCGCGTTATCCCACATATTGAAGCCAGTGTTATAGCGGTTTTGTAGTCACGCTTACTAAAATTAGGTATATTATTTGAAATAATACATTTTTGAATAATTTGGGATGACCGCGATATTTCACTTCCGCGACGACCATTCAAAAAAATATATAGCCTATTTTCACCACCGGTGTTCCCAGTACATTATCTGAAATTTTCAAGAAAATCTATTCAGCCGTTTTTGAGTCTATTCGGAACATACAAACATACTAACATACACACATTGCCTTTTATATATTAGATTTCATTCAGTTTTTCTTTTATTAAAGTCTGTTATGTATTTCATTGTAATTTGTTATGTTCCTATGTATCAGTTGTTGCTTTTGCTTTTTTCTATGCCTTTCAATAAACCATCACCATTTATAATAGTGTGTATATGTTTGAGATAGCCAGTGAGCGCTTACTGAGAGCAAGTGAGCATACATTTCAATGTGTTTCACATTGAAATTTACGCTCCCTTGCTCTCAGAAAGTGCCCACAGGTGCATGTATATTTTTGTGGCTTTTAGGTTTGTATTTGTTTGCACCCAAACAAATATTTGTTTGCACCCAAACATATAATTTGTTTGCACCCAAACAAATATTTGTTTGCACCCAAACATATAATTTTTTTGCACCCAAACATATATTTGTTTGCAGGACCCATACATATGTTATGTTTGGGACTGATTGCAAACAAATATATGTTTGTTGCAAAATATGTATGGGACATATGTTAGAGAGGCATTTTTTCCTCCATGTACGAGACAAAGGAAGACCAACCAGGTCACAAAGTGTTATCAGCACATCACAACCGCCAAAACCACATATTTCTCCACGAAAGGCTCGGACTCATATCATTTCCAACCAACTACCACGATCATGAACTTCAGCACTACAGGACACGGGGAACAGAGATTGCAAGTTGCACTCTGCCAACTCAACGCCAGGTTACCCCGATTACACCGTCCGCAATTGGTTAAACTGATTCTACCAGAAACATGAGCAAGTCGGGGTTCATGAATATGAAACAGTTGGCACGACCACCAGAACGACAGCTGACAAATTGGCTAAAGCCGCAGCGGATATTAGCTCCTCGGCCATACCAATCGGCCATCTGTAAAGGTTACGTGTTTGAACACCGAGCAGGCTAATCTAGCTCCATTTGTGGTTCTCAACAAAGAGATTTTCAACAATTTTCTACAAATACCAGGAAATAATGGCATTCATGATTTGTTCAATGTCAGCGGAATGACATTTCAGTTGAGTGACCATCGCTTAGTGGTTTCTGGAATTTCATTTCGGTATGGGAAGGTGTTGAAGCAACAGATCGCATACAAGTAAGTTGTGGTCTTTAATTATCCAATTAACATGGAAGGTCGAATAAAAGACGTCCAAAACTATTTGTATGAAAATAATGGATGAAATAATAAATGTGAAATAAATATATATTGCTTAAAATTATATAATAATAAATATAAAAACTGTCTCTGGACACAACAACAACAAATAACCTTGAGATTATCGCTTAGTCCCAATTTTCCCTTTTTATTTTGCTATTGTTTTTTTTCTGTACACTAGAACATCCTAGATTAAGAATTCTAGAAGAGTCTATGCATCAGAGAGCGAGTATAAATACGGGAGAGTAGCAGGTGGGTCTGGGAGTTGTAACTCAGACCGCGAATTAAAACCGTCAGTGATGTAATCTAAATAAGGAGTAAAGATGTGTGCTTAGTAGAATTGGGCTGTGTACTTAGTAAATAAGTAATGTCTTTTGTGAAGTAACGTTAACAAAGCATTGTAGAATCGTATCTAAACGATACGAATTTTTCATAAAATATTAACACTGTCCATATATCCCCCGCTGAACTCCATACATCGACAGTTTATAGAGAACTTAATTATTCCATCACCTAAAACGAAACATGTTTTTCTTTTCATTTACTTCATAATCAAATACTTCATGCTATTATAGGCTTTTTATCTCCTATCATTCATCTTCTTCTGCTTCTCTGTATGCAGTAAGGTAATTAAATTCTCATATTGTAAATCGTTTCAATTTTGCATTGTTTGAATTTCATGTCATTTGCAGATAAATTTCACACAAAAATACAATCTTTACACACACAAACACACACTATAGCATAATGTGCATACGTCTATCTATGAGAGTATTTTGGCTCTCCCTCTCTGTTTGTGTGTGTTTAAAACATGTTCAGGTATAAGTGTATATATGTTTACATTTAGTCCTTATAATTATTATATTTGTAATTTTTATGTATGATATTTACACTAATCGCAATAAATTTTCAACGATTTTAAAAATAAAATCACATTAAAATAATGTTTAACTTGTGTTGTCACGAGGTCATAGCTCCCGACCTATAATAGTTCCATAATAAAGTTTGGGGTGGCTTGAAATATTAGTATTCCTATATAAACGAGGTTCCACGATACATGTCAGATATTTGTAAAAGTAGTAGTCATATTTCATCAAGTTGTGATAGACAGAAGGCATTCATCTAAGTTGCTAGATGGCTGTCCGATATGAGGAGCGAATATAGATTCGTACCATTTCCTTGTAGCTTCCAAGGTTAGCACTCGCCTTTATGTATGGGCAAAAATCAGATCAAACGCAGTAAGAAAACTGGACTAAAATAGCTGCAATATTTACAGATAGCTGTAGCATACTTCTGTCAACCTACCCACCTGCTGCAAGAAAAAAAACCCTAATACCCGATAATGTGAAATGATAATTGTAAAAAATACTTGGGTACCAAAAAACCACTAACTTAAAAATCCATTATTACTACAATCAGATATGTCGAAGAGTTAGTGAAGACGAAAATATGGTTTCCAAGCCAACACTGCAGTCAATAACCAACCAGAGTACTGTACAAGTACATTGATGCGTATACGTCTGACAATTGCAGTAACGTATACGCCATAAAACCACTTTTTTTTTATTAGATAACACTGTGCAGCATTTTTAAAGTGATCTTGTGCAAAGTTTGCACTGCAAACAATTCGAACTGAGGATTTTTTGAAAGTACAGACCCAAACGACAAGAAGCCCTGGTTGGGTTTTTTTGTGTCAGATCCAGCATTTTAGAATTTCAGAATGTTTTAAAGAATTCTTGAGAACTTTATTTGGAAGATTTTTGCAAAAGGTTACTTGGTTCAACTCCCAATAGTTTAGCCGATACTGACCAGAATTTCAGCAATTATGTAAAATCTATATTAATAAAAGAGTAAAGTGATTGACTGACTGACTGATTGATTCATCAACGCCCAGACGAAACGGCTGAAGCTAAAATCTTGAAATTTTGTGTGTGGATCACTCTTGTTCCGAAGGGGTCAGATAAGGCTGGGTTTTTGGAAATTCGAACTGGAAGGGTACGAAAAGTACTAAAAGGTACTAAATATGGTACTGTATGTATTTGGCGAACCGGTAGAGCTAGAACTTTGAAATTTGGAATGAAGGTCACTGATGGAGAGTAGGAAAGATGTACCAAAGGGTTTTAAGAAATCCGAACTATAAGTGTACGAAAAGTACTAAAGTGTACTAAATTTGGTGCCAATTCGTATTTTGTGAAAGGATAAAGGTTAAAGGTTGAAATTTGGTGTGAGAATCGAGGTTAAAAGGTACGGTTGTCATAAGGAGGTGGTTTAGGAAAAGTGTACACATGTGTACGAAAAGCACTAACTGGTACTAAATTTGGTACAATTATGATTTGTGCGAACGGATAAAGCTGGAATCCTGAAATTTTGAATTAAGGCTACTGTTAGGGAGTAGAATGGACGTAGTTTTGAAAATTAGTACTTATGGGTACGAAAAGTACTAAATGGTACTAAATTTGGTACACTTATGATTTGGGCGAACGGATAGAGCTGGAATCCTGAAATTTGAATTAAGGCTGATGTTAGAGAGTAGAATGGAAGTAGTTTTGAAAATTCGTACATATGGGTACGAAAAGTACTAAATGGTACTAAATTTGGTACAATTTTGATTTGGGCGAACGGATAGAGCTGGAATCCTGAAATTTGAATTAAGGCCGCTGTTAGAGTGTAGAATGGAAGCAGTTTTGAAAATTCGTACTTATGGGTACGACAAATACTAAGTGGTACTAGATTTTGTACAATTTGGATTTAGGCTGTGCGGATAGAGCTGGAATCCTGAAATTTTTAACATAGGCTACTGTTGGAGAGTAGAACGAAAGTAGTTTTGAAAATTCGTACTTATGGGTACGAAATGTACTAAATGGTACTAAATTTGGTACAATTACGATTTGGGCGAATAGATAGAGCTGGAATCCTGAAATTTTGAACTATGGCTACTGTTGGAGAGTAGCATGGAAGTACTTATGGGTACGAAAAGTACTAAATGGTACTAAATTTGGTACATTTACGATTTGAGCGAACGGATAGAGCTGGAATCCTGAAATTTGAATTAAGGCTACTGTTGGAGAGTAGAATGGAAGCAGTTTTCGTACTTGTGGATACGAAAAGTACTACATGGTACTAAATTTTGTACAATTTGGATTTAGGCTGAGCGGATAGAGCTGGAATCTTGAAATTTTGAACTAAGGCTGCAGTTGGAGGGTAAAATGGAAGTAGTTCTGAAAATTCGTACTCGTGGGTACGAAAAGTACTAAATGGTACTAAATTTGGTACAATTATGATTTGGGCGAACGGATAGAACTGGAATCCTGAAATTTTGAACTAAGGCTACTGTTGGAGAGTAGAACGAAAGTTGTTTTGAAAATTCGTACTTATGGGTACGAAAAGTACTAAATTTGGTACAATTATGATTTAGAAGAACGGATAGATCTGGAATCCTGAAATTTGAATTAAAGCTGATGTTAGAGTAGAATGTGATGTTAGAACAGTAGTTTTGAAAGTTCGTACTTATGGGTACGAAATGTACTAAATGATACTAAATTTGGTACAATTATGATTTAGGCGAACGGATAGAGCTGTAATCCTGAAATTTGAATTAAGGCTGATGTTAGAGAGTAGAATAGATGTAGTTTTGAAAATTCGCACTTATAGGTACGAACTAAATGGTACTAAATGGTACAAAATTTTAGTTGGAATCTCGAAATTTGGAATTGAGATTACTGGTGGAGTATAGGAACAGTACTAAGTGGTAGTAAATTCAGTACAATTTGTTTTTGGGTGAACGGATATAGCTTGATTCCTCAAATTTGGACAGAGGGTCACTGATGAAGAGTAAAAAAGATGTACCAAAGTACTAAATGGTACAAAATTTGGTTCGATGGGGATTTGAGTGAACTGATAGAGCCGGGATCCTGAATTCGTAATTGAGATTACTGTTGAAGCATAGAATTGAGGTAGTTTTGGAAATTCGTACGTATACATAAGAACAGTGCTAAATGGTACTAAATATAGTACAAATTGGATTTGGGTGAACGGATAGAGCTGGAATGCTGAAATTGGGAACTGACATTACTGTTGGAGAGTAGAACTAAGGAGTTTTGGAAATTCGTACTTAGAGAACAAAAAGTAATAAATGGTACTACATTTTGTACAATGGAGACGGATAAAACTGGAATCCTGAAATGTGGAATTGAGATTTTTGTTGGAGTGTAGGATTGTGGTAGTTTTGGAAATTCGTACTTATGGGAACGAAAAGTACTAAATTTGGTACAATTGGGATTTGGAATCTGGAATCCTGAAATTTGGAATTGAGATTATTGTTGAAGTGTAAGATTAAGGTAGTTTTGGAAATTCGTAATTATGGTTACGAAAAGTACTAAATGGTATTAAATTTTTTACAATTTGGATTTGAGTGAACGAATAGACCTGGAATCCTTAAATTTGGAATTGAGATTACTGTTAGAGTATAGGATTATGGTAGTTTTGAAAATTCATACTTATTGGGACGAAAAGTACTAAATGGTACTAAATTTGGTACAGTGGGTATTTGAGGGAGCGGATAGAGCTGGAATCCTGGAATTTGGTATGACTACGGTTGGAGTGTAGGATTGAGACGTGGAGGTAGTTTTTGAAATTCGTACTTATGGGCACGAAATATACCAAATTGTACAATTTGGATTTGAGTGCACCGATTGCGCTGGAATCCTGTTTTTTGGAATTAAGGTTACTGTTGAAGTGAAGGATTGAGGTAGTTTTGGAAATCGTACTTATGGGTACGAAGAGTACTTAATAGCACTCAATTTGTTGTTGGGTGTAGAGACAGAGCTGGAAACTGTATTCTTTGGATTTAGGGTGTGTATTGGTGTGCAAACTTGGCCTGGCTGTTAATATGTAAGGGTAAGATACCGCTGATCATTTTGAAAATCGAACTAAAGAGGTACGAGCAGTACTAAAATAACAATAAATATTGATTTAAATTGGTATTAGTGCAATAAAATTTTCAGTGTTCGCCATTTTCATATTTTATACTGTTTATTTGTTTTTCATATCCTTTCCGCATACGAAGTAGCGGGTACCTTGCTAGTTTTCTTTTTTTTTTGTAGATTTTGATGCCCAAGAAGGAGTTTTTTCAGTGTTCGCCATTTTCATATTTTATACTGTTTATTTGTTTTTCATATCCTTTCCGCATACGAAGTAGCGGGTACCTTGCTAGTTTTCTATATTTTATAGATTTTGATGCCCAAGAAGGAGTTTTTCTTATGTGGTTTTTTCAAAAGATAAGTTCTACTAGTTTAGGACTACAATATTGCTAAAGACAGCAAGGCCAAATTCCTATTCGTTTCTGAGATAAAGCCCTGATAAGTTCAAAAAAGTGTAGATTTAGCCCGATTTAGATGAGGCCATAAAATCCGAACTGGATCTGACAGTACAAAACCCTACTAGGGTTTTTGTAGTCTAAATATGTACTTTCAAAAAATGCATACTAGAAGTTGATTGCATTTTCAGTGTTGCATAGTGTAATAAAGAACACATCATATCGACGCCTCCAAACAATAGTATGCTAAGTCGACTTAGCATGTTTTCAAGTTCTTCACATTTTTATATTTAACGTCCTTTAACTTAAATTCTGTCAAATTTTGGTAATGATCGGACAATCCGAACAGAAGTTATAAACAAATATTTACTTAGCATAGTACTGAAGGTCAAAGAAATTTCCAAACTTTTAGAGCTTGTCCTGCAAAACTCGCTTTTCAGAATTAGCAAACTATTTTTTGAAGGTGTCGAACGTCCTTTAACTTAAATTCTGTCTAATTTTGGTAATGAACGGTCAATCCGAACAGAAGTTATAAACACATATTGACTTAGCATAGTACTGAAGTTCAAAAAAATTTCCAAACTTTGAGAGCTTCTCCTGCAAAACTCACTTTTTAGACTTAGCATACTATTATTTGGAGGTGTCGATATGTTATGCGGATTATAGCAATTATTTCAGTGGACCGTGCTGCAATGGCAAGCACAACCAACCGCACTGCACTTTGAATACCCGATTTTGATTTCAGGTGAGTGGATTTTATGAGTTGGAAGAATATCATGTTGGAAGAATATCGCGATGATGCAGAAAACCAAGCTCAACTACAACTGTAGCTTATAGCATTGTGGTTACAACGAACTGCGGAAGGATCGCACCAGAAGTGAAGGTGGTGGATTTACTTTCCAATTGCACCAGTGTTTTCAATAGAGATCTATCTCGCTTGCGCCTGGCGCTAATGACCCGTACATGGAATATATGGGGGTAGCAGTCAGGTGTGGAACTACCAAGGTAGAGTTGTTTAACGTTTATATCCCGCCGATAAATAGTTATACTGCAGGTTTAGGCCCAACATTGGTCCGCTTTTGCAAGGACGGTTATGGCCTTCTGTCCTTGGCAATGACAAGGGGGGTTTGGTGTTGGCTGAGCTTTACGTTTTGCGTGGTCCATGAAGACGCCCCTACCAAAATTACCGGAGAGTGTCTCAGTTCGCGAAATATTAACATCGTGTAGCCTGGTCTGGAAAATGACGTCACTTGGCAAAGCGTCATCATAATTGTCTCCATTAGCAGACCGCCCGATTTCATCACCTCTGAAAGCCGCACATTCATCAATCATTGGAAAGCTATTTGGCCTAGTTTTAGAGAGTTCACCAATCACCGCTTCAGAGATCTGACCAACCCATCTGATGTGTGCATAGCAGAAAGGACGTTCCGAGACATTATCACTGCTGCGGCCGCTGCTGGTCAAATACCTAAGGTGGGACTAAATTATCCAGCAGAGGCGCAAATGAGCGTGATGAACTTTGTCGTGCCAACCCAGTGATCCCTGAGTCAGGGACCTGACCCCGTAAGTTAACAGATAGGTCGGTGAGCATAAGCGGTATTAGATCCGGAATAAGTGAATTGTGGGCAATTGTTTTAAGTCACTCTCGCACCCTGGAAAAGGGTGGATAGGACCTCAGTCACGTTTGGCGACGTTACACTGACTGACCCGAAGAGGTGCGGAATATATTTTATTCGACAGGTTGTCGAGCAGGTCTAAGAGAAGAGTAACACTCTCTGTACGTAACTAAAGTTCAAACTTAGATAAAGTTGGAAGGTCGGCCAAATCGGTCCTCTCCATCGGGTACACAAAAGTTCAACATTTGTTCGCCAAACTGGTGCACACGATACAACATTTCTGAAAATTACAGTTTAAGGTCTGCTTTCGATTAATTTTACGACGGTACAAGTTTTTTCAGAGGCAAGTCCATACTTCCCGCAAAAATGGTCTGAAAGCTATAAAAACTTTCCAACCATATCGTAATATTTATGCGAATGTTAGATAAAGATCGAATATAATGCTTATCGCTCTTACTGTACTGGAAGTCGCACAAAATTTTAAATATTTTCACTAAAATTGTGCGCGCATTATCTCTTGAACGGAGCAACAGATGTTGTCCAAACTATTTTATGAGCGAAAATGGACAATGTCGAACCACTTCTTGGGATCCCTCCCTCACAAAAACACACCTTGTTTATGTGCAGTTCAAGGACTGTTCAAGGGTCCGTTGGAACCGAAGGTACTACTTGTGTTCCTGCCTACAACGATATTATGTTTTTCGTGACATACTGGTCTAAAAGATCTAAATTATACGTTGACCAACTGGAGTATGCGCCATCTATCGAAAGGAATTACTCCTAAAATAATATCCACTTCCAAAATGAACTATGTCAGTCCATTCCTCAAGGTTCCTCCTCAGCAAGGCTTATGAGCTTTAATCCAAATCCATATTTTTGTCGGCAATTTCATATGCCCAAAAAGGCCACAAAATTCTGAAAACCCCTAAGTACATATTTTTGGGGGAAAGGAATTTTAGACGAAATTCCTTATCTGACCAAAGCGTCGGTGTACGTCAAGGGGTACGGCTGCAAGCTCGAGACGGAGCGCATACTCGAGGTCCTTGGTGTCCAAAATAGTACTAACACTAACAAAATGGGTTAAGCCCTTATAGACTACTTAAATACCTTAACACTGAGAACACACCAACTTTTGTTAATAGAATTAGGGAGGAAGTACTAGATATAACGATATGTTCAGAGAATTTAATAAACGAGGAACATGAGTGGAGGATTTTGGAGGAACACTCCTTCTCAGACAATAAGTATATTAGATTTAAAATAGCTAGGCCATCGCCTGACCCGATTACCTTCCGAAATAACTCAAAAACAAATTGGGTTAAGTTCGGAAAACGAGTAAAAGAAAGACTTGGGCAAGAAGATCAGAAATGACTAAGTAAGAAGAGCTAGACAGAAATGTCCACAAGTTAACCGACCACTAGTAAGGTCATTCGAAGAAAGTTGTCCCCTTCGAAAAGGAAATCTGCCTACGAAAACCCCTGGATGACAGGGGAAATTCGTAACAAGGGCAAGGAGGTCCGCAGACTTTATAATAGGGCCAAACGTAAAAAAGCAGTTGTATTCTGGGACAACTACCAGGCTAAATTAAAGGAACGCCAAACGAAACTCCTAAAAGTTATTTTGCGAACAGGTGGATAGCGTAAACGACGTTTCAAAAATTAAAAAGTTTCTATCTAAACGACGTTTCAAAAATTAAAAAGTTTATATCTAAAACCCATACACAGACCGAGCAAATGGTCGATGGAAATGGATAAAGGATGGAAACAACAGAAGAAACCCTAGGCCTTCTGATAAAAACGCACTTCCCGCCGAATACCATGGCTAGCACTGAGGCATCAACGGAATGTGTTTACTCATCGGAAGAGGCACCAAAAATTTACAGTTTAATGGTCGAACAAACCATCTTGAGCTTTTCACCATATAAAGCAGCTGGACCAGACCATATCTTCCCGGCTCTTTTAGGAAGGTGGACCTTATTGCGTCCAAACTGATCGGAATCTTCAATGCATGCTTGAAATTTGCATACACTCCTATAACCTGTCAGGACGCAAGGGTAATCTTTATCCCTAAACATGGCAAGACAAATTATGCAACACCAAAATCTTATCTACCGATAAGTTTAACTTCATTCTTACTCAAAACAATGGAACGGACAGTCGACACTATGGTAAAGAGTAAGATCCCCAACGATATGCTTCAATTCAAACAACATGCAACGTGGATCAGTGGAAACCACAATACATGAGCTAGTACACCACAAAGAAAACCTTGGAAATGAAATAATATACACTCGCTGTATGCATCGACATCGAAGGTGGTTTCAACAACGTCAGCACTGAGACGCTGATCCACTCTTTAAACGAGTTTCAGGTGGACAGGGCCTAAAGGAACTGGATACACCATATCCTAAGCAATAGATGGATAAACTGCGGGCTATATGACGTCAAAATAAGAGACATAGTCGGACAAGGAACGCCACAGGGAGGGATACTATAACCTCTTTTGTGGGATACTACCATAAATTGTCTCTCAAGGGCCTTATCCGAAGAAGGATTTGACCCAGTCTACTACGCAGACAACGTTATAATACTTCGAAGGGAAAACAATCCAAACATACTTTGTAAAAGAATAGAAACGGCTCTCAAAATTGCATACAACTGGGCCAGACCGAGAGGTCTGAACGTTAACACGAAAAAACGGAACTATGTCTATTCACTAGGAAAACGAAAGTGGGAAACTTCGAGGAATCAGTTTTCCTAATTGATACAATAAATATTTCCCGTACAGTTAATACATACTCAGGAAAGGGCCAACAAGGCTCAAAGATGTTGGTCAACTTGTAGAAGGGCAATAGATTTTAATCCTAGGATGACACACTGGCTATACAGAAGCGTAATTAGACCAATCCTAACATACGCGTCTGTAGCATGGTGGATAGCTATGGACAAAAAATGCAATGTGGATATATTGCAAAAAATCCAAAGAACATGTTACCTAAACATTAGCGGGACAATGAGGACCACATCGACTAGGACTTTAGAAACAATTTTGTTTGTACACCCAATAGAAATTCAGGTAAGGTATGAACATCCATTGTACCTACAAGGCCAAAGTCGATGAGCGAGTGGATCGGTAGAGACTACCAAACATACCACCAAAACATACTAAAAGTCACAACAGGTGAATCTATAAACCAAATAGTATCAGACCGCATTCCTGACACTAGTAAAGTAGCATTGTGTGAAGTTTTAATACCAGACAGAGACGATGGAGCTCTAGCACAGATTCCCGCTGGAAACTGCGGGTTTACAGATGGGGCTGTGCTAGAGGGGAGAACCGGACTGGGTCTTTATATTATGACACCGAAAACGAAAATCTCCCTTCGACTGCCGAATCATAATACGATTCTTCAGGCGGAAATCCAAGAGATAACAGAGTGTCTGAACTGGTTTGACACAAAGCCTACTACTGCAAACATCCTTACGGACAGCCATTAAGGCTATAACAACCAAACCAAGACAGTGAAATCTAGAACTGTATTTGCAGGCAAAACAAGCCAGGGAGTAACCTACAGTAAGTCTAGATAACGCCAAGCTCTTAAAAGCGACGCCCCAAACTTAGTAGTTCGAAGTTGTCTCATATCGGTCCACTCCTTCGGGTACCTCTTCCACAAACGTTCGACATTTTTCTGTAAACTACCGATTTGTTCAAAACTTTGCAAATCGTATTTCTCCTTCCGGATATAGATCGGGTTTGAATATGGACTATATCAATCTACTCCTTCTACCTACCACACAAAATTCGGAATAAATGAAGTTTAGGAGCTTCTCTCGGATGGGTTTGAATTTTTTTTTCATCAGATTGTCCTTGCGGCAACTTTACCAAGGTTCCATTTTTTTTCGGGGCCAAGTCCATACTTCCCGAGATACTGGCCTAAAAACTCCAAGAAAGCCTGACGGCACCATCTAAAATGCCAAATCTTGAAGATATCTCTCGCAGGGAGTTTCTGATTGATCCAAACTTTGCACATCGTATTATTTCATCCAGTCCAGTCGGTCTTGTCCTTCAGGTACCTACCTCCCACACAAAATTTGGGAAAAAGTGGACTTTGGGGACTCGTCTCTGGTCTATTTGATTTTTTTTGCAGAATTTTGTTTTCACAATTCCTATTACAACGGTACAATTTTTTCCGGAGTAAGTCCATGACACCTTGCCGGCACATACTTGTACTGCTAGTATGAAAGATAACTCTCAAATTTTTCAACAATTTTTTCCAAACTTGGTTTAAACTCACTGTTTAAACTTGTGTTTGTTTCTTTTTTGTTTTTGGTCAAAGGCTGAGGGTACAGCTGACTGATACTTTCTTACTTGTTTCTTTCCAATTTTGAATATCATACGTTTTCTGTATACATACATATGTTTGTATTTTACCATGTGCAATTGCGTTCCAGCTCTGCGGGAACTAAACTGATTGAATTCATACTCCTTTTCAGTGGGGATATCATTTTTTAGTAACATGAGAGGACCTAGACAGTATCAATGTATATCTGGTACTGCTCAAATTTTATACGACATAAATCGGAAGTTTATCTTTCGAAGATGTTTTTACTTACGGTTTAAAAGTATACATATGTATGTATGTATATGCCACTACCTTATTTCCAATGAAATTACCTCCAAGCTCTAGATTTTTCAAAAAACCACCAATTTTGTGGATTTTGTACTTTTTCCTCAAAACTGTGGAAACCATTTCCTGCGTTATCATCTTCATCTTCTTAATCGGAATCTGACCGAAACCACTACTACCCTTAACAAACTCTAAACTAAACTCTCTCTCTCTTTTTAACAATGTTTTCGCTGGTAATTTTCTAAAACGACGCTTAAAAATAAATGAAAATCCATTTGATTATGAATAAAAAAAATTCTCTACAACAATGGACCCTGACAGTTGGTGCGTATACAACTTTTGCCAAAAACTGTCAAAAAAAAGTGTCACGGCATACTCCTAACGCGAAGCTACATAGAAATGTGTCACAAAAATGTCAAAAATATGTTTGCATTGTTCGCGATTTTTTTAGGTTTTATCCTTTTCTGCCATGAGACCATTCCGAATTGGTGCGAATTGTCAAAATCAGTTCAGCGGGTCTTGAGTTATAATCGTAGTAACTAACACCATTTCCTTTTATATATAGATAGATATTTTGAAATGTTAGTGAAAATCAGTTTTTTAGCACAAAACGACTGGGGACACGTACGGTAATGAGTTTTTGCGCCTTGTGACCAACTTTTTTCATATGAATATGTAGAATATTTTATTGCATTTTCGAGCCTCGTTTAACGACATTTTGTTTTACTTTGTCCGTTTCTAAGAATTAAAAATTTTTCAATATTCGCAATATTCAACCATATAGTTAGTATCTCTACACTTTTGATGTCAATTGTATTGAATACTGTACAGGAGCATATGGTTGGGCTTGAACATACTACGACAACAAGAAGCTTTTATGTATATTTGTCGCATAATATTTTACCCAATAAACCCAATACACCAACAACACAAACACAAATATTCACATCTTCACACCTATAATTCGAATGTTTTGTACATGCATCATCTGCACATCGACACACACACACACCCGCACACTATTGTATTTACACAGTTATGTGATGTCTTTTATGAATTTGATTGACAGAACTAATTTAGCATCACAGTCAAATGCTATTTTCTCCATTGGGATTTTTTCTTTGTGTTATTGCTGTTGTTGTGTTGTGGGTATTGCTTCTGGTGGTACTAGCTATTGACTACGTTGACGTTTTTGTTGTTGCTGTTACTGCCATTTGCTGTATGTTTGGTTATTGAATTGAATTTCATGCAGAAATTTGTAAATTAACACATATTGTCGGAACAGAGATTTTTCGATTTTTTCTATTTTGGGGTTTCATTCAAGTGTCAGAAAAATATGCGGTTAATAAATAATCAAAATTTTGCGAAAATTGTATGTTTAACAATAATGGACATGCGTTCGAAACGAGAGAGACACACAGGCACACAATAAGGCACGGAGATTGCAAAGTAATTTTCTTCCAAACAATTGTTTCGATGCTTTACGGCGAAATACCGACCAACAACATCTTTGTGGGTTTAGGTTTTGGCTAATGGGATTAGTGGGGTTTCAAACCATTTATGATCAAAAGTTAGGTGGATTTAAATTCACCACTGACATGTGTGTTGCCATTCGTGTTGAACGAATATAACAATATATGAAATATGTAACAAAATGCCTTTACAGGCAGAGGTTTATTATCTTGAAAAAAAAATTGTTTTATTTGAACTGTGTTGTAAAATGCGTCAAGCGAAATAAAACAATCATCTTGATACTAAATTATATTGCCGTAACCTTAAAGATTCATTTATTTTTTATGCCCTCCACCATAGTATGGAGGGTACAACCCCCACATTACAGTATCGTACGATTTCAGGTATTTTGTCGATTTTAGCTGCAGTTCTTAGATCGAATCGAATAGGTCCACGTTTTGGAAGAGCCCCCATATAACGGTACAAACCAATTTCAGGTATTTTGACGTTTGTAGATATGTATTCATACCGAATTAGCTACTATTTGGCATTTGGGGTTCCTAGTGGTCAATAAACTTATGTACCAAAAATTGTGAAAATAGGTTCATGTCAAAAAACTTCTCCACCAATAATTGTGGACATAGGTAATTTGACGTTTGTACCAACGTTTTCAGTCCAAATTGGATATAATTTGGGCGCTGATAGTTCGAAGTGTTCAAATAGAGCACAGGTACCCGTCCTGGAATTGCCCCATATAACGGCACCACTCGATTTCAAATATTTTAACCTTTTTAGCTACATTTTCGACCGAATTACTGAAAATTGTTTCAAAGGTACTCGTTGTAGAGTTGCTCCCATACAAAGGAACCACCCGATTTCTCCACATAAAATTGTGGGCGAATGGTACATTTGCGGCAAAAAGAAAACTAAACAAGTAAAAAAGCATCATTCGGCTTTGCCGACAGAGATATACCCTCAGCCTATGTGAATTAAAACTTTCATCTACGGATAGATCGAATGTATTTAGGGTATTTTCAGAATTTTGTGGCCCCTTTTTGGACATTTGAACTTGCCGACAAAATGTGGATTAGGATGGAAGTTCAAAAATGTTGCGGAGGAGGTACTTGAAGGAATTGACCGACATAGTCCATTATGTAAGAGGATCTTATTTAGGGAGTCATTTGGGTCATCGTATAACTTTTGTATGCCAAGAAGCATGGACTTGTCCACTTAAACACAAATGTTGTGGGGTAGGTTCCCTAAGGCGACGACCGATATGAGTCATTTCAGAAGTTAAACTAAGTTTGGACAAATTATTAGGAGATCCAAATTTTGGACCAAATTGGTTGCCCCATTCAAGGGATATCGTGCAGGTATCTGAAGGAGTGGATCAATATGGCTTATCTTCGAACTTAAACTAAGTTTGGACAAAATATTACGAAGGCAAAATTTTGGACCAACTCGGCAGATCCGTTCGAGAGGTATCTTGCGCTCCAACCACTATACACGGTGTCATAGGATTTTTTTTTTTGCAACTTTCAGGCTATTTTCTCCGGAAGTATGGACTTGCCCCTGATGAAACTTGTACCGTCGTATGGGGGCAGTGAATACAAGTAGTTACAACAAAAACCAAAGCAATTCAAGAGCAGGTCCGAAACTGAACTTTTCCGAAATTTTGTGTGGGAGGTACCCAAAGGAGTGGACCTGTCCATATTGGAACCTCATCTAATCCTGGTAGAAATTTCACGATGGTCAAAGTATGAACCAGTTTGGTTACTTCCTGCAGAGTTATCGTGCGCACAAATTTTCCGAACATGTTCGATATTTTGTGGGGGAAGTACCGGAAGGAGTAGACCGATATTTAAACTAAGTTTGGACCAATTATTACGAAAGCCAAATTTTGGAACAAATCGGTTTATCCGTTCGAAAGTTATCGTGCGCTCCAGCCAGCCAGACGGACGAACGGACATGGCTTAATCAACTCGAAATTATCTGAAACGGATTTCGTCCAAACATACTTGAGGTCTAAGACCATTATTTCGATGAGGCACATTTTGTCCTATAAAAGTGTATATACCCTCGTTAACACCCAGCAAAATGTTCGATGCCAAAGATGCCATTCTATCATGGGTGCAAGTGATCTGGCATGTCATCTTTTTAGCATCTTCATCGATGAATTTTATATGAGCGTGGACCCCAAAAGATGCTAATCATTTTTGGATCCTAAGCATGTCATTTACACAAATGCTTTAACATGCAATTTCCACCAATGCTTTGGCATGTCATTTTCACCAACCCTTTGCAATGACATTATTATTACGACGAGAGTTTCGAGTCTCCGACAACATCAAGCCTACTGTAAATAATTAATCTTATATATTATGAAAAATGTGTATAAATAAAACACAAAATTCATCTCTATTGGATCGATAGAATGGGTTAAAATTCTGATGAAAAGATCGGATCTTTCACGACTTGCTTTGCATGGGTTCAAATGCAGATGAAAAGATCGGATCTTTCACTACTTCCTTTGCATTGGTTCAAATGTTAACGAAAAGATCGGATCTTTCACGACATCTTTTGAACCAATGCAAACGATGTCATGAAATCACATCATCGCATGGAACCCCTTCCTACAAATTTTGCTGCGCATAAATGCTGAGTGTATAAAAATAACCATATAAGTTATGCCGAAGTTAACGCTTCATTTACTTGTTATTTGGCTCTAGTTCCAGGTCTAGGAAGATGGCTGCTTCGATTGGCTGTAACCACAAAACTGCTGGAGTTAGTTGAGTAGGTTTGTCAGGGCAGCTAAATAGGTGCAGTGTTTCGTGAGGACCTGTACCACATGCTGGTCACATGCTTTATACGGAATCATAGGAATTTAGATGACTGCACCATCTTAAACTACATAGTTGAGCCAAAACTTCTCTAGTTTGTCTTGACAGCTGGCATTCCTTAGCAGTGATCTCTGAGGTATGTACTCCGAGGACCGCATTCACACCATACTTGTTTATTCCAGTTCTCAGGGCGGTATTCTGACAGATTTGAATATAATTCCATCGTGTTGCACTTGTAATCGTGGACCACACTGGCTCCGCATAGCGTATCACAGACCGGCTTATCGCGTTACATGTGGTCCACAAAGTTTCTTTGTCTGCATCCCAAGTGCTGTCTGCCTACATCCCACCCTGTCGCACATGCCACAGCTAGCATCCGCGGACTACGTGAACATACAATAAATAGGAGGGTTGGCGTTTCTTATTTGGGTTGACGACTTCTATTTTGCATTTCAAAATAGTCAGGCTTAATCCCATAGTCGTTGTTTTAATATTTTATTAAAACAACTTTAATTTATTAGAGGGAAAACAATGTTTACCAAGGGGTAAGGCAGAGAAGACTATAGTTTCGGATCTCGCCACCGATCCTTATCAGTTCACTTGTTTCTTGTTTTTCAACAAGAAACTTTTTATACCCAAATAGATACGTGTCCAAAGAAACACTCTGATTGAGAATTTCTTTGGCACTACCTAAACTCTAGCAACTTCACTTGCAAACACGTGAAATAAAATTTTCTGAAATCATCTTATATATAAAAGACAATGTGTGTATGTTTGTATGGTCCGTATAGACTCAAAAACGGATGAACCGATTTTCTTGAAAATTTCAGAGAATGTACAGGGAACACAGATGGTGAAAATAGGCTATATATTTTTTTGCATTTCGGAGGGGCGGGGTACCTCCCCTATGCCCTATTTTTAAAAACGCATTTTAGCAAAACTGACGAACGTAACGGAGAGAAAATTAATTTGCGAGACAATGGTTGTTGTGTCTACGATCCTAGGTACTAATTTGGGGCCTAAAGAGCCGACCACGCCCACTTTTTTAAATAGCTTACACATATATCAAAAACTGCTTAACCGATTTTCTTGAAAATTTCAGAGAATCTACTGGGAGGTGAAAATAGGTTATATATTTTGTTGAATTTCGGAAGGGGCTGGGAACCTCCCCCATGTCCTATTTTTTTGAAAACGATATTTTAACAAAACTGAAGAACGTATCGGAGAGAAAAATAATTTGGGGACAATGGTGGTTGTGTCTTCGACCCTATGTACTCATTTGGGACCAGACTACGCCCACTTTTTTAATATCCAAATCTACTAAACCGATTTTCTTGAAAATTTCAGGGAATGTATAGGGACAAATAGGCTATTTATATTTTTTAATTTCGGAGGGGACGGGGTACCTCCCCCATTCCCTCCTTATTTTAAAACCCTTTTAGCACGCCCATTTTTTAAATACGTGATATCTCCAAAACTTCTGAACCGATTTCCATGTAATTTTCAGATGATGTACAGGGAAGGCCCCTGGTGGAAATAGGCTATATAAAGTTACGAACGTGTCCGTTTCTCCAACCTTGGGTACATATTTTAGCCGTAAGACCCGACCACTCCCAATTTCTGAAATATGTTACAAATCAATGGAAATACCAGATGTTATGTATAACGAAGTCATCAGTTAACATACCGCCAAAATTTCATATAGACACCAACATTTCTGAAGATGTTTTATTTATAGTCACTTGCAGTTCCCGACTATTTTGCGACCCAAGAAAAATATAATTTACTTAGAAAAAGTAACATAAAACTGCAACGTGGACCGGGCCGGCTAGTAAAATATCATAAAATTTTTTTTCTTCCACACTTTCAGTTGGATTTTTAGTGAATAAGTTTTGTCACCAATGGGAACCTCAACAAGGTGCTCTTTAACCAAATTTAAATGGAAGGTGCTTACACCTGGCAAGTTTTATCGGATTCTGAAACTACAATGTTCATAGACGAGAAAATTAAAAAAACAAAAAATCGCCGTAGCGCTTTTTAAATAAATCGCGATTCGAGTTGACATTTTAATGGGTTTTTAGAAAATAAAGAAAATGTTGTAGCAGTGAAAATTCTGTACAAAATTGGCTGATTGATATTTTCCTAGGCTTTACCATTTTTGATATATAGAGGTTCAGATCAAACCGCCAGATTTTTTTCTTAGGTCTTCATATTTAGCTTGAAAACTGCAAATCCTTTCGAAATGGGACTAAAGTATATATTGTAGGTGTGAAAATTCTCTATAAGATTGGCTTTCGTAATTTTTTTCCCAGGTTGTACCATTTTTGAAATATATAAGTTTAAGTTGGGAAATTGCTGTCATGGCATTCTTTTATAAGGAGACGATACAGTTAGTGAATTGTCCCAATTTGAACTTCTATATCTAAAAAATGGTAAAACCCACGAAAATATCATTAAGGCCAACATTGTAGAGAATTTTCACTGCTACAACATGTTCTCCAATCTGATTTTGATAGGACTTGCGGTTTCCAAGCAAAATCGTAAAAACTTAAAAAACCCTAAAAAGGTGAACTGTGATGGCGATTTTTGTTTCTTGATTTTTCTCATCTATGAACATTGTAGGTTCAGAATCCGTAAAACTTCCCAGGTTTAAGCACCCTCAATTTAAATTTGGTACAAGTGCACCGTATCAAATGTCAAACTATAGGTAGTTCGGTAAAAACAATGTAGCTGATATCCTAAAAATATGTACCTAAAATCGGGAAGTACAGTTATATGGGGGCAATACCAAAACATGGACCTATATTGACAATTTGGAGAATTGTTGTGACCTTTAGGAATCTCTAGGGGGATATACCAAAACATGGTTCTATGTTGACAATTTTTTGTGCAGAAGGGTTGTGACCATTGCAGACCTTATACGAGTATGTCAAATTACAGCTATTTCGGGGGCTATACCAAAAGTGGGCCTATTTTTTTGGGAGAGAATTGTTGTGACCACTGCTAAATTCAATGTCAAATGACAGCTATTTCTGTTAAGAATTGTGGCAAAAAATCTTCAAAATCCCGAAAATCGGGAGGTACCGTTATATGGGGGCTATAATAAAACATGTACCTCTTTGGAAAATTTTTTTTTGGCCTCAAATATTAAACTGCAAGTAGTTCATTCGAAAAATGTATTCAAAATATCTGAAACCGGGCGGTACCGTTATATTCGGGCTATAACAAAACATGCCCACCTTCGAACTTGACTTGCATATGGAAAAAAGACACTCGGGTGCAAAAATATAGTGCTCTACCTCCATTATTGCGGCCAGTGATTAGAGTGATTACAGCAGACGGGCTGGCTAGATCGACTCAGAATTTGACCCTGATCAAGAATATATGCACATTATAGGGCCGCAAATGATTTTTAATGTGTTACAAACAGACATAATATACCCTCAATACTATGGTAGAGTGTATAAAAAGAGCATAAAAACATACAGGGTTCCCTCCCTGAAATATACACAATCATTAGAGCGTATAATTTATAATAAAAAGTATACGTCCTAAATGTTTAATTCGATGGTTGGTTATTAGGGTTATGACTTTTATACAACTTCGTATCCCTCTATTTTATTTTGATGAGTTTTTACCTGAGATTAGATAAAATTATAAGGTGATAAGGTGATCACGTCCAACATTCTTTGAAAAATTTTCTATAGGATCTTTTTTTGACAAATTTTTGAAGTCACTATAAAGCAGCAGATACGTATATTACTGAAAATAAGCTATGGAGCCACACGATATAACAAAAATGGCATAACCTTTGGTTTGTCACTAAATATATCATCATATCATTTTATTATATAAAAGAGCTTAGTGATGAGTGAGTGACGAAATCGCTGAAGCTAGAAAGTTGAAATTTTGACTGTGGGTTGCTGTTGCTGTGTAGGGGCGAGATAAGGCTCGGTTTTGGGAAATTCGTCCTAGAAGGGTACGAAAAGTACTAAAAGGTACTAAATATGATACCTATAGTATTAGGCAGACGGCAAGAGCTTACTTACTTAGCTGGCCCATTATAGAACATTTGTTCCATAAGCCGAACTAAGAAAAGATCTCCAATTCTTTCTGTTTGTTGCTTAGCTTTTTTGCAATATCGTGTCTCTCCATCTCTTTTTTCACTTGTTCGCTCCATCGAAGCCTTGGCCTGCCAGTTCTGCGTGTACCGCAATGTGTTCATATGTTCATCATCGCTCATTCTTCTTCTTTACGAAAATTACTAAATGGTACTAAATTTGGTACAATGTAGATTTGGGTGAACGGATAGCGCTGGAATCCCGAAATTTGGAATTAAGATTACTGTTGTTTATGGGTACGGAAAGTACTAAATTTGGATTTGAGGGAACGGATTGAGCTGGAACTCGGAAATTTGGAAGTAAGATTACTGATGGACTGTAGCATTGATATGGAAATCCGTACTAATGTTTATGAAAAGCACTAAATGTTACTAAAATTGGTACGATTTGGATTTTGATGAACGGATAGCGCTATAATCATGAAATTTGAAATTCAGATTACTGTAGAATTGTAGTATTCAGTTAGTGTTGGAAAATCGTACTTATGAGTACGAAAATTACTAAATGGTACTAAATTTGGTACAATGTGGATTTGGGTGAACGGATAGAGTTGGAACCCTGAAATTTGGAATTAAGATAACTGTTGAAGTGAAGGATTGAAGGATTAATTTTGGAAAATCGAAGAGTTATTATTTGCTATTGTTGTCAGTGTAGGGTTGATATATGAGGTTGTCGAAACACGTACCATAAGTATAAGAAAATTACTAAATGGTACTCAAGTTTTTATTGGGTGTTGGGACAGAGCTGGTGTGTAACGTTGGTGTATGGGGGTGGTTTAAGAAATACGCACCATAAATTTACGAAAAGTACCAAATCGGTTTAAATCTTGTATTGGGTGTAGGAACATAGCTGGAATTCTAAATTTGTTCTCAGAGTCATTGTTGGTATGTGGGGTTACGATATGGAGATGGCTTTGAAAATGCATAATATAAAAAGTACTAAATGGTACAGACTTTTGTACAATTTGTTATTGCGTACAATTGTTATTGATATATTGGGGGGGAGGTTTCGGAAATTCGTACTTATGTATTTATATGTAAAGCACTATACATAATTGGTTTTGGGGATCTGTAAGAGTTGGAAATGAGAATAGCGATTGGTATATGGGGTTGATATAAGAAGGTATTTTTTGAAGGTTATACCCAGGTGTGCGAAAAGTATTAAATTTGGTACCATTTTGCTATTGCATGAACGAGGGAAAGGATTTTTTTGGAAATGTATAAAAATTCTGATATTTGGCATGAAGGTCGCTGAGGGTTGAAATCGTATTGGAAATACTTACTATAAAGCCACAAAAAAGTACTAACTGGTACTAAAATTTATCTTGGCTGAATTTTTTAGAAGAATATTTAAATTTATGAGGATAGAAATCCCTTACTAAAATACGTCAAAATGTTTGACTTGCTGTTGATGTATAGGGTTGAGATGTGGCTGATTTTTTTTTTTTTTGAAAATCGAATTAAAGTGGTACGAACAGTACATAACAAAAAATATTAATTAAATATTATTAAAATATTTAAGTGGAATAAAAGTTATTATAGTCAATAATGGACAAAAGGTCAGTAAATAATTGTTTGAGAATTTTTTTTTCATTTCATGATGTATAAAAAAGTCAAACTGGTTTGTGCAAGACCTTTTCTAATGCTTAAATAGAATAAACGTTTTTTAGTGATTAATAGGCAAAAGTTAATTCATTCTTATTGTGAAAAAGGTCAAAAAGTCCAAAGACAGCGGAATCCTATGCAAATGCATATATGGTTAGATGGTCGTAGAGGTAATCTGATATGACAGAAACTCGTTTTATCACAAAATAAAACAAATTAGGCCCAGCACATTTTGCATATTTTGCATATTGTGCATATTTTGACATATTTTGACATATTTGCATAAAATGAGCATATGCCAAACCATATGCAAAAATATATACAAGGATTTGTGGTCTAAAAATCCCACCGAAATGGCTGAAATGTGGTATTAAATCTTCGTCAGGGGTATGAAGCTTTACACCTGAAATTTGTCCGCGTGGGTCCACGTCTTCATATAGCCCCAATTTCCGATATTTTGAAGGTTGCTGCCTCAACATCATACATAATTGACTGACATTTTCGATAAAGTCTTCGTTGGGAGTATACAACTTTCCACCTGAAATTTGTTAGTATAGGTCCACGTCTTCATATAGCCCACATAGAACGGTACCTCAGGATTTCAGGTATTTTGAAGGTTGTGGCCACAGTAATCCACCGAAATGGCTGAAATCTGGTATTTGGCCTTCATTTGAGGTATTAAACGTTCCATATGAAATTTGTCGGTACAGGTCCAAGTCTTCATATAGCCCCCATAGAACGGTACCTCAGGATTTCAGGTATTTTGAAGGTTGTGGCCACAGTAATCCACCGAAATGGCTGAAATCTGGTATTTGACGTTCATTTGATGTTTTAAACGTTCCATATTAAAATTGTCGGTATAGGTCAACGTCTTCATATAGCGCCCATAGAACGGTACCTCCCGATTTTCGGTATTTTGAAAGTTGTTGCCTCAATATCCCACCGAAATGACTGAAATTTGGTATTTAGTCTTCGTTGGTGGTATAAAACTTTCCACCTAAAATTTGTCTGTTTAGGTTAAGGCCTTCCTATAGCCCCCATAGAACGATACCTCCCGATTTTCGGTATTTTGAAGGTTGTGGTCACAGCAATCCACCGAAATGGCTGATATCTGGTATTTAGTCTTCATTTGGGGTATTAAACATTCCATATTAAAATTGTCGGTATAGATCCACGTTTTTATATAGCCCCCATAGTACGGTATCTCCCGATTTCCGGTATTTTGAAGGTTGTGGCCTCACTATCCCGCCAAAATGGCTGAAATTTGGTACTAAGACTTCCTTGGGGGTAAACAAACAACTTTCCACATAAAATTTGTCGGTTTAGGTTCAGGCCTTCATATAGCCCCCATAGAACGATACCTCCGATTTTAGAAAATCGGTTGAGGCTGTGGTTATAGATTTCTCTATTTTATTGACTTGTCTGAAAAGAATTTTAAAAATTGTTCATACAAACATTTTTGTGCCTATTTTTGAAATATTTGTTGCATAAGAAAATTTATGCATTTTGCATAACTTTGCATATGTCATACATATGTTTCGATTGCAATTTAATCAGAAGCCAAAAATAGGCCCTGTCCCAAAATTTGACATGACTCGGACCAAAAGGAGGGGTTGCATAAAATTCCGCTGTCTATTAATTATACATCGAATGTAAATCTTAGGACGTATACTTGTTAATATAAAGTATTCGCTCTATGGTACTCGTTTTGTATCTTTCAGGAAGGGAACATTTCTTCGAAATTATATTGTTTAAAGAATGAAGAACCTACATTAAAACCCCCCTTGAAAATCCGCCCACAATTTTCTTTGGTATGGCAACATTAATAATTTCTTTATTCTCTGAAAAATAGCGTGTACTCAGAGTTTTATAAGTACATAATAACATATGTTCATATGTGTTTTCTTATCTCTTACAGCACTTACTGACTGACTGAATCACTCAATCAGTCAGTGCCTCCAATATACAACAGTCTAGCTAGCTAGCTAATAGCTAACAAGCAAACAAAACAATTCGCTCTTCTTCTAATGAGTGTTCTGGTGGCGGACGGCAGTGGACGATTTGCAATGTTTTGAAAATATCAATAGTATCGCCTATTGCAATCGAGACTATGTTTGACTGACTGTTACTGTCGTCGTCGTCGTTGGTCCCCCACAAGAAAAACTAACAAACGACCACAGCTAGTCAGTTAGTAAGCCTGAGAGAGTCGTATTGAACGGCTGTCAGCTGTTCCTCTGGAAATTCGTAACTGTGTGTGAATGCGACCAAACCGGCTCCAATACGTGTTGTCTGTGAAAACTAAAACCGAAACGAAATAATAAACATTAAATAATATATTAATTAATAATAGGAAAAAAAGTTAACTAGAAATAAATTGTTAATTAAGAAAAATATTAACCAACAACAAAAAGGTATGGCGAGATAGTGTGAGGCCTAGAGCCTATGAATGAATTGTAAAATAATGCTACATAATACACCAAACAACAATAAATATACGACAAATGTGAAAAGTACAAAACATTAATTGATTAGAAAATAAAAGAAAAACAAACAAAAGGGTGAGGTCGGAAGATATGGGGGAATTTGTGATTTTTTCCACTCACACAAATAGATACATACATACGCATCTATGTATGTCTAGCAGTTATTTTTAAAATAAATGTATGTTTTTTTTTGTTCGCCTGAAGTGTTCGCTTAAAGTGCAATAAAACACAATCAACCAACCCGCCATAAACTGCCAGATGTAGTGGGACACGGTGCGGTGCAATGGAATATCTAGTGTGGACATAGTATTTTATTCATTATCTTGTCTGAGAGTGTCATACAGGAAAGTCATTTTGAATTGTTCGTCAGTCATAAGAACTAATCGATTGATGATAATATCTGAGAAAAGACAAACTTGTTCTACAACTAACTACTCTGTATTAGTATGTGGTGTTTAGAAGTTAGCACCAGCTGTTATAGCCCGAACCTCTTGTATCGCCGACCACCCACTACCTTTGGAACAAATACTGGCAGATGATTTGTTTACATCACATTCTACTTGAAGAGCAGCACTACTGTTGCTCATTGGTTTTTTGTTTGTTTGTTTTTTTTTTTTGTTTTTTTTTTTTTTTTTGTTTGTCTTCCTATAACAACAAGTGGTCGGTGGCAGTGTTGCCACTGTCGAATGGTAGCAAATGATTTGTTTGATTTGCTCTTGAAATCAAAAACATCACATATTAATGTGCGAATAATTTGAAATTGAACCAAAAGAAACCTCTTGGGAAACTTAATTTATTACAATTGTGGTAATCACCAATCACCATGGAGGGTATATACGTTTAATTTTTATACCTTCCACCCTAGTATAGAGGGTATACTAAATTTGGTTTTCTGTTTGTAACTTATCGAAATAATCAATTGTGACCCCATACATTATATATATTCTTGAACACTTTAGCGACCGCAATAATTAAGCAAGAACTTGATATTTTTGCATCCGAGTGTTTTTTTTTCATAGGCAGGTCAATTTCGAATATGGTTTGGCGAGGATTTTAGCTGCATTTTGTGTCCGAACTAGCTGCAATTTGAAATTCTAGATTTCCAGTGTTCACAAAACCAAAAATTGTCAACATAGGTACATATATTGGTATAGCCTCCATATAACGGTACCTCCGAATTTTAGGTGTTTTGACGATTTTAGCTATATTTGTTGAACGAACTGAAATTTGTCACTTGAAGTTCCCAGTGGTCACAAAATTTCTCCACAAAAAAATCAACATGGGTTCATATAACGGTACCTCCGAATTTTATATATTTTGAGGATTTTAGTTGCATTAATTTGTTCGAGCTAGCTGTAATTTAATATTTAATGTGCCAATTGGTAACAAAACTTTTCCACTATAAATCGTCAACATAGGTCCTTGTTTGTACCTACCGATTTTCGATATTTTGTGGGTATAAGCTAAAATTTCTAACCGTACTAGCAGTAGTTTGACATTTAATGTTCCCTGTGGTCATAAAATTTCTCCACTAAAAACATGTCAGCATAGTTTCATGTTTTGGTATAGCCCCCATATAACGGTACCTCCGGATTTTAGGTGTTTTGAAGATATTAGCTACATTTTTTGACCGAACAACTACCTGTAAGTAGACAATTAAGATTCCCAGTGGACACAAAACTTCACCACTAAAACTTGCCAACAAAGGTTCATGTTTTGGTATAGTCTCCTATATAACGACACAACCGAATTTTAGGTGTTTCGAGAATTTTAGCTATATTTGTTGACCAAACTACCTGTAATTTAACATTTGAAGTTCCCAGTGGTTAAGGATTTTAACTACAAGTTTTACTTCTCCACAAAGAAGTGTCGATATAGGTCCCTGTTTTGGTATAGCCCTATATAACATTACCTCCAAATTTTAGGTATTTGAAGAATTTTAGCTACATTTTCTTTGATTGAACTACCTGTAATTTAACACTTGAGGTTCTCAGTGGCCCCAAAACTTCTCCATCAACAATTGTGGACATAGGCCAACGTTGTGGTGGATCCCAAATATAACGATACCGACCTATTTCAGTTATATCTTGCTGACCGAATTGGCTAAAACTAGGTATTTCAAGTTCCCATTTGTCAAAAAACTTCTCCACTTAAAATTGTGGGCATTGGTACTTTTCTAATAGAAAGAAAAGTAATTATTCCATATAAGTTCAGCCCGGCTGAACTTAACGCTTTTTTACTTTTTTCAAGTTATGTGATAGGTATTGGTTAGATTACGCTGTTGGACGAGCTGCTGCCGTTGATGTGGACAGCCAATTCAATCGGAGACTAGCTGTCCATTGCCCTAATCCTGAAAAGAGAGAAAAGGAAGAGGTAGAAACAGGATGGGACAGAAATAGGGGAGATGAGAGTGGTTAAAAGTGACGAGAAAGCATGGGATAAGGATTAATTAAACTTGATCAAATTTAGGATGACCCGACCGACCCATAGTCATTAAAGTATCTTAAGAGGGCCTCAGGAGCTATGGAAGAAAAATAATAGAGATATAATCTCACAATCGCATCAACCACATGTGTCGTTTGTTCCTTAGACTAAGGCGCCGGCAAAGAAGGCCATCGATTGTTTCAGTCTCTTCCACATCTTCAAATGGCCTGCATTACTCAATATTGTTATCCTCCTATTTTCTTGTCATAGACCTTATTTAGCAATGACCAGCAATGACGCCTACTACATTTCTGATCTCTGATTTGTCATGGGAGAGAAGAGACGAACTGCGTCCTGAGATTATGGTCCAGATTGATACCTTGAGTCTAAGTCTGTTCTAACAAATCTTTATGGGTTTTCAATGTAAAACTTATTGAGTTTGTCGAGGAAAAAAGCAAAACGCTGCACAGAGGGGAAACATAGGCCTAAACCTGCTCAAAACTCAAAATATGAAAATCGTTTTTTATGAAAAAAATTGTGATAAACGGCAACCAGACTCTTTTCTACATCCAATCCAATGCAGCTGTCGATTGAACTCAGCCATACTGAAAACAAAAAGTAAATTTTCGAAAACTAAGAAATTAGGTGAACATTAAAATGACATTATTTTCGCGAAAATTTATATTTTTCAAGATTTATTGTTTTTGTACAGTCTCCGAACAAGATTAGCATTTAAAATTTTCAGATTGATTTTACATCTTTGCTCTATAATAATGGTGATACATATCCTCTTTATGAAATTTTTTATGATAATTTTTAAGATTACTACAATTTCAATAGTGAAAAAGTCTATTTCCCCGTCGTTTCCCGACCATAGTTTCTTCTAATGTTTTATGCGCTTGAGTCTCAAATATCAGATTCAATCATAAAAAATTGCGCATATTTGCGCCATTCAGAAAAAATCTAATTTTTCTCAACTAAAATATGAAATATTTTTATATGGAATTGCAAGGTTTACTCACACTAGATTTTGTTCCGCCTTATAACCGGGACTCGTATTAATCAGACTAAACCAACACCTATCAAATATATTTGCATTATTCAGAAACATTCTCATGTGAATTGAGAAAAATTTAATTTAAGTAAGTTTCAAAAAATAAAATTTGGAATGAAATATATGTATATGGGACTATACATACATCTGTACCGATTTGTTTGAAAATTGGCTCAATGTTTTTTTAGGCTAGTTCAGGTTGCATGTGTCAAATTTCAGTGATTTTGGTGCATTTTTATCTCAAATCAGATGCGAATATATATGGAAGCTGCATACAAATCTGGACCGATTTTCATTATTTTCTATAGGATTAATCCTTGTACAGAAGATATGCTTTGTGCAAAATTTTATATCAATCCGACTATAAATGAGCTTTCTAGGGCTTTTGATCAAATTTTAACACAATTTTCCCCTCTGTGCGCTGGCTTGACAAAGTCCTTCACCTACAGATCAGAAGACTGGGAATCCCGTCTTGATAGTTTATCGAATGTGCCACTTTCCTCATCGTTGCAATGCTCTGGCGCCCAACAAAATTAAACAAGTTTTTAAGATAGACCAACAACATAGAAAAATTGGTAATATATGTAACAGAGAAGGACCCGAATGCAGCCTGGCTATCCACATATACTCGTATTGTGACTGCCTGCAAAGTCCGTCATTCCCACTAGTAGCTCCATGGCTTTCACCACTGCATAGACATCTGCCTGAAAAACTCTGCAGTTATTGTACGAGTTTCTTATGTATTGTTCTTTATCTAGATATATAGGATTTCAGGGAGTGACCTGCCCTGCACCTACTCTTTCCTTTCCGGGATTATTACATCAGCTGGCGAGATGTAGTCGGAAGTGGTGAGATAAGAATGCTTGGATCTCCAAGACGTAAACAAAGCCAGATGTTAAGTTCCCTGAGACCCAAAGAACCTCAGGATGCATGATGATGAATCAGAATATACAAGGATTTCTATATTTAGTACAGCAATTAATGCTGCCTGAAGTATGTATGTTGCACATTATCTAACCTGGACGGATTCGAATTATTACTTATGAGAAACGAGACAGTCATAGGTTTTCCATTGTAGATGATGGTCGAGCACCACTCCGAGGTACTTCGCTTCCGTAGAGAGATTTAAGTGCACTCCATCTAGCATTGGCGGTACGGAGTCAGCAATATTTCTTTTCCTGGTGACTAGTACCAACTGTGGTTTGAGCATTATGGTGTGTTGTGTCCTTAGTAACTGATTTCCTTAATGATCTCTCTCCAATGTTTGAGTTGATTAGCCAGGTTTTCAGCAATCTTTCAATATCGCAGCTCTAGAGCCGAATGGATAGATTCGAGTTTTAAATTTTTAAAAGCTCCTTCCGTCTCCAAAAAAGTAGTTAAGGTGCGATTCGACTCATCCATATTATTTTCTATACAACCGACAACCTCTTATAAAGCTATTTCAGTTGATTTCCCTTTGGCAATTTCCGCCCATTACTACAGGTTTTGAAATATTCGACATCAGATTCCTTGGAATTCTTGCATTTTAGGTATAAAGTGTCTTTGGCAATATTACTAACAACAATGCGCGGTATCTTTTTATGAAAAAATAACCCTCATGCGAATCACGTTTAAAAACTCCTTTAAAATGTGATCGTATCAGATCAAAGTATTCTACAAAATTATTTGTCATAAGATTTTACTGTAGGTCCCCGAATACACCAAAACTCTAAATCGTACTTGAACGCCAGAAATTTGCCAAAAGTAAAATCACGTTTTAGGGTTAATGTTGCACTTTATCTGAGTTTATTAAGTTTTGTCCCACAAAACTTCATTCTAGATAGAAGACGTCAAAGAAGAAAATATAAACCCAAATATTTATACCCTATACCACAATGTGGAAAAGGGTATTATAAGTTTGTTTTGGTAAAAATTCATGTAACACCGCGAAATATTCGTCGGAGACCCCCAATGTGGTATACCGTTCTTCATATCTCGACGAGATAAATCGATTTTGAGATGTGTGTCCGTCCGTCCGTCTGTCCATTATAAATTGTAAACACGCGCCAGGCCGCAATTATGGACCGATCGTCACGAAATTTTGTATGGAGGTCGGGTTCAGATCAGAATAGATCCCTATTCTTATTGGTGATGATCGTGAAATATTTAGCGGGTGAAATGGACCAAAAACATAATACTTATCCAATTTTCTAGCGGCTCTGTAGGTCTCAATAATAGTCCGATCAACGCGTAATTTTAAATAAGGTAAGAGTATATCACAAAGGAGAAGCTTGCAATTTGAGATGGCGATCGGATAATATTTAGAGGGTTAAATGGACCAAAACTTTTGTGTGAAAATTGTGAAAAATTTTAATATACAGCTTATATCTTAATTCCTGGAAGTGACATTCCGGACAAGTGAGATATACTTGAAAGTGGAACGCTTGACCTTTCAATTGATGCCAATTATGTTGGTGTTGCCAATTATGTTAGTGTAATAATAAAATCGCTAGAAGTCGCAATTATACATCACTAGTCACGAAATTTTGCACCGGGTAAGAGTATAGGTCGAAAAAGATGCCTACAATTTTGAATGATGATCTGATATTCTTTAGCGGGTGAAATGAACCACTACTTTTGTATGAAAAATATAAAAATTTTATTTTTGGTCGATATTTTAATTCCTTAATATTTCGCAAAGTAGCCTACATATGGAAAAAAAACTACTGACCTTTCCTCTGATGTAAATTGCAATAAAGTGTTTGCTAGATAACGTGCCTACTGCCTAATATATAATGGGTTCTGTGTAGAGAACCACATTTTTATCCCATGCTACATATTGTCTCTCCAAAAGTTTATGTAACACCACGAAATATTCGTCCTAGACCCCTTATTTGGTATACCAAAATTCATATCTCGACGAGATAAAGCGATTTAGCGATGTGTGTCCGTCCATTAAAAATTGTAAACAAGCTTAAGGCCGCAATTATGGACCGATTGTAAAAAAATTTTTAAGGAGATTAGTTTTTGGTGATGATCGTGAAATGTTCAGGGGATGAAATGGACCAAAAACAAAATTTTAACCAATTTTGTAGCGGCTCTGTAGGTCAAAATAATAACCTGCAAAATTTTAAACAAAGTTTGAGTTTATGATGAAGAAGAAGCGTACAAACCAATGTGAAGATCAGATAATACTTAGCGGGTTAAATGGACTAAAACTTTTGTGTGAAATTGGTAAAAATTTCAATAACGTAGCGGTTAAACAACGGAAGTAGTAGTAGTTTCATTTCATTTTAGTTTGTGTGAACTAAATTTTCCTTTCCTGCTACAAAAATGTCTTTGTCATGCTAGATAACTTTTTGGTTTTGTCATAAGTATTATGTATACATTACATCTCTGATATTTGATAATTAAATTTTCACAATCATTGAAAAGAAGTTCCGTGGAGAGCGATTGTCCAGGGTTAGTGGTATATGGTATCCCATGGTCGGCTCCGTCCGACTATAGACTTTTCTTACTTGTTTTTGAATAAATTTGTTTTGTTCTTTTTCGAGTTGATGTATAAAAGTAACATGAAATTTAGTTTTAGACGAAAGGTGTTAAAAGAAGAAACATTCTACACAAACTTTCACTGTATGTTCAATAACAAACTAGATATCTAAGTAAAATACTTTGTTAAGAAAATGACGTTACAAATTAGATATTATAGGTAGAAATCGTGATTTTTAATACGTTACACTGGTAACCCTGATCTCAAAAACAATTGTTTGCTGAAAACATGGCTAAGCTGTTAAAACTTTGTTGCTTATTCTCTTTTCTGATATGTGTTGATCATGTGTTCTGCAAAATATGGGTTGCGTGTCCGTTGCTCTTTTATTATAGGAACAATATCAAATAGCATCAGCATCGCTAGCAATATTTTTGTGAAATTTGTTGCTACATGTTGCCGTTGTTCATTGTTGCTAAACATATGTCGAAGAAATTTAAGCAGGCAAAGCTGCAAATATTCGGTGCTTTTGCTAATATGGCGTTAGCATTTTAAACCTGATTGTGTCAAGAGAAGAAATGTTCTAAATGAAATTTCATTATGAGTCTCTGAACAAAAGAAATTTGTAGCTATAATATTTAACATCTACAGAAGCTTTCGTTTTTATATATGATTTAGGACCATATTATATCGTTCTTATTCACATTTTCGTTATCTGCGGTCACAAAATATAGTTTATTCATATTTTTTGCATTATAAATTCTTTCAGAAGATTATGTGTGCTCGATACAAACTGTTTTTGGAATATTTGTGGTGAATATATATAGGGAAAATATTGATAACCCAGATCGCACATTGTAAAATTACGTATTTTAGTATTATAAACCAAAATAACCTCATCAGGATAAGTCATAGGTTCCTGATATTGTATGTGAAAATGCGGGGATAATCTCCGCCCAGCAAAATTTTATGGAATTGGTTCCATGAGATGCCATGATTTCACTGGATCTTTTGCATTGGTTCAAATGAAGTCGTGAAAAATCCGATCTTTTCATCAGCATTTGAACCCATTCCATCGATCCAATAGAGATGAATTTTGTGTTTTTATTTATACACATGTATATATTTTTTCTTTTACTTATCTAAGGTTTATTAAAGCTATGTAAGATTTATTACGCTAGGAAGTCCCAATCATTGAGCAAAAAATAGAGTCGGACTGCAATCTTTGGTATTATAAAATTTTCCTTGTCTGCTGTAGAGAGCCCTGCTCTACAAGTCGATTTGTAGATCCCTACATTTCCAAAATGTTCGTAAAATAAAATTCACGAAATAGTAATTTGCAGTCTAGTTGCCGCTACACGCCATCTCTACTCATATTAGTCGAGGACTCAATCAAAGTAAGCCGTGCGATAGAACAGTGATAGTAGTGATAGTAACCCTTTGAGATTGTCAAGCACTCCACGCTGTTTCAGTTCATCGAGCAGACTACTCTCCGGCCAAGTTTGAAACGTTGGATAATAAATTATATGTTTGGACGCCTGTCGTGCGTAGAATTTAGGATCAAGATGTCCGAGACCCGTAGAGTGAAACTTGGAGTTGTCCGAGGTGATATTGCAGGAACTGTCTAACCTATAACGTATGCGGATGATTGTACGATCTTGGTGTCAGGTGCCTTCCCTGATGACATTTGTAAATGGCTAACTCATTTTTGTCTGATCTTACCACCCTTTTCCACTCGAGGAATATACAAATATCAGCCAATAAATCTACGGCCACTTTGTTCACCACCTGGGCGGCAGAGTTGAGAGCAATAGAGTTGAATGTCATGGTCGCTGGGAGCAGAACCAGGATCAACAAGCAGAACCAGGATCAACAAGCCTATCAAGCAGGTTTAAGAAGTATTCACAGATTCAATAAACAACTATCGTCTGCATGCGGTCCTCGGAGAATGTCGGCCATTTATCTCAGCTGAGGAGCGTTAGCTGTCAGGAGAAAGCAGAGTACTTTTGGCTCAGTACGCTCGGGATGGTACTGCCGTTTAAATTTCTATAGAGCAAGGTTTCATGACATAAAAGATCTGCTCAGCATCAAATCTACTAACAAACTTCAATATGTCGCCACATTCATTAAGCAGAAAAATGAACATATAAACTACTGTTACAACAACAAACTGCAATTATAATTAAGTTATAGTTATTTCATAAATTGCTTTGAATAAATAAAAAACCATGAAAATCATATTTCAACAAGACGTGAAAAAATCATGCCAAAGGGTTGGTGAAAATGACATGCCAAAGATTAGCGAAAAAGCTATTCTAGGGAATTAATTAAGATGACATGCCGAAGAATTGGTATAGATGCCATGCCAAAGAATTGTTGAACAGCCATTCCACCGAGTTAGTGGAGATGACATGCTTAGGATCTGAAAATGAATTGCATCTTTTGGGGGTCACGCTCTTGTAAAAAGAATGAGTGAAGATGCTAAAAAAATGACATTCCATTTCACTTGCACCCATTCTTGAATAGCATCTTTGGCATCGAACATTTTGCTGGGTGGCTATATCTGACATACGAGTCCTAACAACCATGATTTTGGCATGGTCCTATATACTATTATGATGGCAGCTACTCCCGCTCTGACAAAATTTACTGAATTAACCCTAGTTGTCAGTAATATTGCCAAAGACACTTTATACCTGAAATGCAAGGATTTCAAGGAATCTGATGTCGAATATTTCAAAACACGCCTATTTAGGTTATTTCCCGACGTAAACTTTCACAACGCCGATACACGTGTCTTCTTTTTTTCGGTACTCTTTCATAATCTGGCCGAATTATCTTGTAATTATTTTTTGTGTTTTACAGTGTAATATTCAGACTTGTCTTAGCTACAATACATGTTCTTGCCTTCTCCCCCATTGGACTTATAGAATAGGGAGTACCGTAACCAACTCGATTCTTATAAGCGAGAGTAGAAGTTCGGCAGTCGCCGCTTTGCAATGGTGCGTATTTATTTGCATTACGCAGAAATCATGCAGCCTACGAACTTTCCTGTGACTGCGGAGCCAAAGCCACCTCAACCCGAAGTACAGCTCCTCCTTACAGTTTTGAATGTTGTTCGCTTTACAGTTTTTTTTAATGTTGTTCATTACGGTAACACCACAATCATCATATATCTGCATTTTTCTACAATTTGGTATTCCCAACTATGTTAGTGTCAATTTCTTATAGCGGAAGATACAACAAGTTCATCTCAGACTTAATGCCTATAAGAGGGATCTTAATCGCTACAACTCAATGCGCCTTAGTATATCAGTTTTAGATGCAGAAGGTCGTAATTCATCCAACGCACAGTGGTTCAGGAATCGATTTTCCTGGCCAAACCCCCAATTTTTTGTCATGGCCGATTGTTAATTTCTATATGGAATAGTAAACATATTCAAACTAAGGAAACCAAAAAAAAAAAACTAGGTCAAATTATTGGAAGGTGTGGGCGTGGCGTGCTTCTAAAAATACCATTTTTCGCAATATTGTAAATAAATAGCTGTTTCTCGGAAACTATAACAAATATTGTGTTCATTGTTTTCTTGTTAAGTAGGTAGGATTGTTGTCTTTAAGAACCGTTTCAATAAATTACCGTATCGTTTACAAAAAGTAATCTATTTTATTTTCCCTCAGGTACTAAATTTTAGTGAAATTCCAACTTTGGTAGACTAGAACTTTTAGGGAAACAGCTTGGAACAACGCACAGTGTCCGATTATCCAAAAAAAACCTGGCCAAAAATCGAAAAAAAATTATCAATTTACACTAAAAAGGGTCAGATATTGTTTATAGGATCCCAGTGCATGTAGTTATGAAAAAATATATACATTTCTTGTTTAATAAGTGGGTATAAATGCAGGTCGAAGTGACCCTATTTGGAAATTGTTTTTTTTTTTTTCAATATTTAAGTTGTTTATAAATCTATGATAATATGCAAAATAAACCTCGGTTATTAAATACTTTCTTTTTGAATTGTAATGAAAGGTATGTGAAACGTATTTAAGATGTTCAGTGTCGCCAATGAATTGTGCGTTCTTTAATAATTGATGTCCGTACTTGTTAATTTTTTCAAGATCAATTTTCACAATAAATTATGAAAATAGTTGTGAGTAAGATCGAGTTGGGCCGTGTAATCTATCATTTCATAAAAAAATGAATGGTTTTTTACCAATTTCCATCGAAACATCCTGCACATATTTGCACTTTTTGTTTTTATGTGATATTTTGTCTTGCAGGTATGTACAGATTTTCTTTCATTCAGAATGTCAGAATGTAGTATAGGGTCACTTTCTGACGTTTGGGTATAATTTAATTTTTTTAAGAAAAATATTCCTCGCATTCTTGTCAGTATAGTATCCAAAGACATTATACACCTAAAGTGCAAGGATTCCAAGTGATCTTAACTCAAATATTTCCAAAACTGTAGAAATGGTGGAAGCTTGAAACCCTATTTTAGTTTCTTGGTTTTTTGGCAAAATTGATACCGATATTTTCTTGGTATGTAATGCAAATAGAGATTTCTTTTCTTTGGTAACTTATAGTGAAATTTAGCAGAGAACATTTTTGTCTTTGACGGCATTCTTCTAAAATGATGCTTTGTATGACAAATTTGCCAAAACTCACATGAAGTACGTCCTTAACCCTAAAATGTGTTTATAATTTTGCATATTTCTGGAGTTTAGGTAAGGTATAGAGTTTTGGTGTATTCTAGGACCCATAGTAAAAATTGATGGCGAACAAATTTGTAGAAAATTTTGATCCGATAATATCACATTTTATAGGAGGAGGGACCAAAAAGACCCCTTAAATGACTTCCTGAGGGTTAAATAATATCAAAAATGTAATCAGCGACCCGAAACACATAAGAACCAACGGTTAGGTCAAAATCCATTCATTTTTAGAGTTTTGGCCAGGTTTTTCGGAATATCGGACACTGTGCAACGTTCTGTTTTCACAGAATGATGCACGAAATTGTCCTCTTTCAGTCCATGTACTGTACAAGCACCGTTCCGTTCGTTTAACACTTTTTTAAATTTTTTGATTTAACATGGGTAAAAATTTGTGTTTTTACCATACCATTTCCCACACAAATTATAATTTTTTCTACACAAACGGACATTTTTTAAATATATGAGTATTTATAAGAGTTTTATGAAAACCCAAAAAGTACTTTTTTTATTTTGAAAAAAAAAAAATAAATTTACAAAAAAAATGGAAAAAAATTGTTCCAAAATTTGTTTTTATTTTTTTATTTTTGTGGTTTGTTTATTGTTATTTGACATTTTATATTTAAATTAACTATTTTATATTTGAATTAACTATTTAACATATGAAAAACTCAAAAACACTCATATTATGATGCAAAATATGAAAACTCAAATTTTAAATGTTGACATTGCAACTATTACACCGAAATCGAGTGTTTTTGATTTTGTTTTGAAAATATCTCCATCCGTTCAAAAGTTACAGAGTTTTGACCAAGAAAAAACGATTCTGAACCACTGTGCAAAGCCGTTATTTACTTTAAACCATCAGTTAGACCATCGATTAATCGAGGAATTTTTCTTCGGAATTATAAAATAGAATAGAATAAATTCTATGTGTCGATCTTAGGTCACATCCACGATATAGTGTCAGTGGATTTGTCAAAACTAAATTCCTATTGGTGTGACGTAATTGTTTCATTATCCATAGGCTCTCCACTGATCGATGGGCGACCAATCAGATTATTAGTTATTTGCAGCCCAGAAATCTTGTGTTCTCCAGATTTAATAGTTCTTTTTTTTTTTTTTTTGAAAGGTATGTTTAAAGTCAGACCAAAATTAAATTCTTTTCCGTTAACATCTGGGAAGGATAGGAGAAGACTTCTTTCCTGATGCTATATCTAGCTTAATTATATGAAGCCTTCGAGTTTTGAGGGTGTGTCGAATATTCTGCAAAACCACTTATATAGAAATATGTTTAAAATACTCAACTAACGTAGTCGGAATTACGCTGATAGATTTAACGAAAATATAATGTTTTCTGATCTGTGTTCCTAAGTCACGGTGGGACACACTTGATAATTACGCACAGGGTAAACTTCTCTCATATCAGAGTCTGCTGCCCTCTCCCTCTTAGTTCAACCATGTTGAATCACTTTAATGCCAGCCATATTACCATGCCACTTACGTAGTCGTTTTTTATCATCATCTGTGTATCATATGATTTCCTTGTGTTTGTAACTACTTCCTAGGTTTATTATAATAAATCTTCCAATAAAAATACCTCCATGATGTGGGTAATTTTCCTGTATACAAATTTAAGAAGAAGAACAGCACCTCATATTTATTAATGAATAACATTCGAGAAGAAGACTAATCAAGGCAATCTAATTTGGTCTTGATTCCAATTTCATTGTCAACTTTGTAAAAAAAATTCTCAAATGGCTTTTTTACTCGATTCTTTTTACTTCGTTGTTGCTTTTGTGGTTAATTTTTCAATCAAAACCCTGACTATAGTACATAATTCCATTTAAACAGCACCAAAGTCTTTCGTTTTTTTTTCTTCTTTTTTGTTTAATAAATTGAAATTGATAAGAAGCCCAATCCACTCAATCGTACACTGTTTACTACTTGTACCGGTGCCAAGTTCTATGGGACATGAAAATGCAAAAAATATTAAATATATGAGAATTAACTAGACATTTGTGAACTTTGAAACTTTTATCAATCATTCATTCAAAAAATTATTTCAAGATGGAAGAGAAAAAAACTATAAGAGGGTAATTTGAAGGCGGTGCGGGAATATACTATTTGTTATGGGATTATACATTTAAATACATTTAATAACAATATTTATGAAGAAGAAGAATAAGACCAACATTACATTCCTGACTTTCTTCTCGGCAAGCAGTTTGATATAATTCAGGCTAACTTGTTTGTAATACAAAAACCACACAAATTTTATTTCAAATAATTTGAATTCGGTAATTGTAAACACATAACAACAAAGCGTATCTAAAGTATGACCATGTTTTTATAACAGTCTCAAATTACTTTCTTTCCACATTGTAACTCCATAAAAGTCGTAGAAGATGGAATCCCCACCCTAGACGTACGAGTACAGACATAGTAAACAATTGAGAGTGAATTTGTTGGCGACTAGACACGACTGGAATAATTAAATTCATTTACTGTGACTTTTTTTAAGTTGTTTATGTTTTTAAGCGAAATTATAGGTCTAAAGGGCTGACCATTTTTATCGATAGCTGTTTGAACAAATCAAATGTGTTTGGAATTAATAATGAACAGGTAAAATTGTATTAAAAATCTAAAATTTGTATATGTAAATCACACTACGAATCGAATTCTCTATAACGAACGTCCCTAAAACGAATAATAGCGAATAATAAATATAGACCAAAAATAGTCTCTTTATAACGAAGTTTCTGTATAACGTACATATATATGCTATATCGAAATGTGGACCTATACCGACGAATTTCAGTCGTAAAAGTATTTACCTCCAATATATACTAAATACCTAATTTCAGCCATTTCTGTGGGTTGTTGTGGCCACAATCTTCAAAATACCGAAAATCGGGAGGTACCGTTCTTTGGGGGCTATACGAAGGCGTGGACATGTACGGACAAATTCCTGTGGGAAAGTGTTATACCACCAACGAATACTAAATGCCATTTCGGTGGAATATTGAAACCACAACCTTAAAAATACAGAAAATCGGGAGGTACAGTTCTGTGGGGGCAATATGAAGCCGTGGACTTATACTTACAATTTCAGGTCGAAAGTTGTATACCTCTAACGAAGACTAAATACCAAATTTCAGCCATTTCGGCGGAATATTGAGCCATAACCTTCAAAATACCGAAAATTGGGCTGTACCGTTCTATGGGGTCTATATGAAGGGGTGAACCTATACAAACAAATTTAAAAGTTTTATACCACCAACGAATACTAAATACCAAATTTCAGCCATTTCGATGGATTATTGTGGCAACAACCTTCAAAATGCCGAAAATCAGGAGCTACCGTTCAATATGGGATACACGAAGGCGTGGACCTGTATGGACAAATTCCTGCGGGAAAGTTTTATACCACCAACGAATACTAAATACCAAATTTCCGCCATTTCGATGGACTATTGTCAAAACCTTCAAAATGCCCAAAATCGGGAGGTACACTGCACCCCGGTTAACTACCTCTCATAAAATTCCAAACAAATGAGGCAGTTATGCGGGAAAGGCAGTTACGAAAATCCCGCATAGCTACCTCATATGGGTAGTTATAAAAATCTCATCTCAACCTTACAAAAAATCAGAACAATTAGAAAATAATCGCCAAAAACAAAACGGTGTATAGTAGATAAGTTCATTTTAAGTCTAAAAATATATAAGTTATATTATATAACCAATAAGAAATTTAGTCATCACTGAGCATAACATAGCACTGGACATCTTCATCACAATGCAGGTAGTCATCGAAATTGATTATGTCAGAAATACACCAGTGCGGGTAATAAACCGATAAAAGTATTATGAAATGTTCCGTTTGGGAAAAATATTTGATGGGCAAATATCCGAATTGGGTACTTATAGAAAAGTAGTTAACCGGGACAGTTTGTACTCATTTATATGAAAAAACTTTGGGGATTAAGGTTGTGAGGCAATTAAACGGGAGAGGCAGTTAAGCAGAGAGGTAGATAACCGGGGTGAAGTGTATAGCGCTCTATGGGGACTGTATGAAGACGTGGACCTATACCAACAAAATTCATATGGAAAGTTTTATACCCAAATGAAGAATAAATACCAAATTTGAGCCATTTCGGTGGAACATTGAGGCCACAACTTCAAAATTCCGAAAAACCGGAGGTACCGTTCTATGGGGACAATATGAAGGCGTGGACCTATGCCGACAAATTGCATACCCCAAATGAAGTCTAAATACTAAATTTCAGCCATTTCGGTGGATTATTGTGAGCACAACCTTCAAAATACCGAAAATCGGGACGTACCGTTCTATAGGGCCTATATGAAGGCGTGCACCTATACCGACAAAATGCTGGGGCAAAGTTTTATTCCCCCTTTGAAGACTAAGTACCAAATTTCAGTCATTTCGGTGTGATAATGAAGCTAAAACCTTCAAAATACCGAAAATCGGGTGGTACCGTTCTATGGGGACCGATATAGCCCATTTGCGATACCAAACATCCTAGGAGTACCAAATTACAAAGCTCTATCTTAAAAATTGCGAGCTGTATCTTGATTTCAACAGACGGACGGGCGGACAGGCGGACATGGTTATATCGACTTAGAATTTTACCCTGGTCAAGAAAACATATACTTTATGGGGTCACCGATGAATATTTTTATGTTTTACAAACGGAATGACAAATTTAATTATACCTTCCATATTATGATAAAGGGTATAAAAATAGTATAAAAATACTCGAAAAATTATTTCCTGTTGCACGACTGAATGACCTTTTGCCTATTATTGGCTACAATAACTTTTATTCCATTTAAATATTAAATAAATCACGCAAAGACCACTTTTCATTCATATGATATATGAAATAAAATTATACATGATATAAAATGATACATATGTAATGATATCATGGTAAAATTAGTGAGAAACAATATGATATGTAATTTTGGTTATAGCATGTGGCTCTGTTATATATCTGCTTACCGTGACTTTAAAAAATTGTCCAAATTGCTGATAACTAAAAATTCTAAAATCATTTTGTGCAGAAGTTTTTCATCGAACCAACTTGTAATTAAGATTTCATCTAATCTTAGGTAAAAGCTCATCAAAATATGATACAGGAATATGAGGTTATAAAATCGTCATAACCCTAATGTTAATTTTAACCCTAAAGTCATAACACTAATATTATTTCTGCCTTGTAGAATGTAATTTTTGGTGTTTTTTTTTAGCTTTAAACCTAAGTAGCAGCGGTTAGGTAATAGTCTCTTCCTATCTCAAATCTGATGTTGTTTAGTTTAGAAAGGGGCGTACGCAAGAAGTCTGCCCAGGATGCATAAAGGGCCACTTTTCTGCGACGTTTTCAAGCAGAATGTTAAACATGTGACACGAAAGACTTAGAAAGACTAATTTCTATATTAATGGCTGATGTATTTGTAATACGGAGACAGACGACAGCGTTAATTTGCATTAAGATCTGCATTTAATTTTACCCTGACAGACGACAGTTTCTGCATTTACGAAACACCTGATAACAGTTTTGTTGTTGTTTGCACTGTAACTTTTTGTATTCATTGTGTCTCAAAGCATGAATATGCTCTCTCCCTCATATGCTCAAAATATTTTGTGCATTCACCTCTCTGAGCGAGTCTTCCCTTTGCTAACCACGACAGAATAAAGAGAACATATCGCCCATTTACTCAAAGAGTGGCATAACTCAAAAAATGCGTTTTCTGAGTTAGCAATTTCTATTTCGTTCCGACTTCTATTTTATCTTGTGTCAAATTATCACGCTGATATCTCTAAAACTCGGCGAGTTACAGCTCATTTAATTCAACCTTTTAATTCAACACACTAAAACAATTCAAATCATGCTTGGTCTTGCACAGAAATTTAGCACTGATATCTGGCTATCTGTTTGCAAAATATGGTCCAAGTAGTTATTTTAGTTTTTGTGTAACAATATTTTTAAGTTGGGAAGTCAAATTTCAATAGCCAACTTAAAACGCGTTTTTCTCAAAACTTGATTTCTTGAGATGTGTCACTCTTTGAGTAAATGAGCGGTATGTTGTTATTGCAGTCACGTTAACGTATATGGATGATCTTGGCTGCTTTACGGTATTACCATATTGAAATACCTAAATGCACTTTAAATTCAGTTTGATTTTGATCATTAAGAATGTAGCTTTATTGTCGTAGAAATGGTGGGATATGTCGATCAGTTGTTCATTGGTGTTTCCTAGGATTCAGGGTACAGTGAATATGGTTGTCGCGGTTATTTGGTTTACATTTTGATCGCTTTGAAGAAGACTTAAGGAATAGCCACATGTCCTATATGAACAATGTTCATTGGACATACTCAGCGAGTGGATGTATCTTCTGCGCCGTAGACTGTATGTCTATGAGCAAAGAAGCTAGATAGAATTCTGTGCCCTTGACAAAAATCCTTAGTTTTCATACTCATTTACCCTGATTGATTAATATCATGTCGATTCTTAAAATTAAGGTTCTAAGACTTGTGAAAGCTGAACAATGACATAGAAAGTATTCCAACATATCCTATAAGGAAGCAGGTCTGTCTACTAATCTACCCTTAAGTTAGTAATAGTAGGCTTGCCCATGGTTTATATTGGAAGGTGTAACAAAAATAATTCTAGATAATATATCAAACTGAAGTTTTTATCAATGGCTCCTAGTGACCTAAAAATACTCTAATAAAAAATATTGCAGTCATTGGTCCATATTTTCGAGTGGTTCTCATATAAAGAAACATCCTGAATTGAAGTATTTTACTGTTACAAACACATTGTTCAACAGAATTTGCTGTAATCCGGTACCAGGAGTTCTTATTGCACAGCAAACCTCCACAAGAAAAATTATCAGTATTGGTCCATGACTTGATATACTCTTGTATGATTTACATATATATCGATTCATTTCGCCAAATATTCAAAGAGAATAGGTTTTAATAACGAACTCAGATTTCAGAACACCAATTTATAAAGGTATGTGATATCGGTCCACTCTTGACCACAGCATCCACATAGCGTTACCATCCATTTTTTGGTACTTTATAAGTTTTCTGCAGAATTGCCTGTAATAATGTATCAGTACTGGGAAAATTTAAACATTTTAACGTGGTCCAACATTAGGGTGTCAAAAAAAAGAAAAACTAAAAGTGAATATCGAAAAAAACGTTTTCTTTCACGAGTTTTCAGTGGGGATCCAAGTTACCATGACAATAGAAATCGCTAATAGAACAAAAAACATAATATAAAATAAGATAATAAAGTTACTTAAAAATATTCCAAAATATAAAAATTCAGCACCTAAAAACCGAGCTAAACATTTGGTCATAACTGCCGAAACAATTTTGAAATGTATAGACCCTTGGCTTCAATTTGGTTCTTGTGGCAATTCTTGCATATGCATGGAAAGTAACTAAAGCTTTAAGGAAATCCATAATAAATCCATATTAAATATTTTCATTTTGACTAATATTTTAAACCAGTAAGGAAAGGATCAAAGTCGGGCGGGGCCGACTATATAATACCCTACACCACTGTGTATATGTAAAATATAAATCGGAGCTATATCCAGATCTTAATCGATTTTGATATAATTTGGCACATTTATTTCCAGACCGAATTCAGTCACACATTCCAAATATCATTGAAATCGGACTTATATATCGTGTTTGGAGCTGAAAATACACGAAATCGGCCGAAAATATATATGGGTGCTATATCCAAATCTGAACCGATTTCGATATAATTTGGCACATTTATTTCTAGACTGAATTCGGTCACACATTCCAAATTTCATCGAAATCAGAAATATATAGCGTGTTTGGTACAGAAAATACGTGAAATCGGCCGAAAATATATATGGGAGCTATATCCAAATCGGAACCGATTTCGATATAATTTGGCACACTTATTTCTGGACCGAATTCAGTCAAACATTCCAAATTTCATCAAAATCGAACGTATATAGCGTGTTTGGTGCAGCAAATACGTGAAATCGGGCGAACGTATATATGGGAGCTATATCCAAATCTGAACCGATTTCGATATAATTTGGCTCAATTTAAGTGGCGAAATTTCGTGGCCACTGGGAACCACATATGTAAAATTTCAGCTAGTTCAAGCAAAAAATGTGGCTAAGATCCCTAAAATACATACATTAAATCGGGAGGTATCGTTATATGGGGACTATACCGAACCGTGGACCTATCTTGACAATTTTTAGTGGAGCAATTTCGCGGCCATTGGGAACCTCAAATGTAAAATTTCAGCTGGTTTGGGCAACAAATGCGGCTAAGATCCTTAAAATACCTTAAATCGGGAGGTACCGTTATATGGGGGTATTCCCCAATTTTCAGCGAAATCGGTCAACAAATGCGACCTGTATGTTGCGAACGGACGGACGGACGGACATGCATAAATCGACTCAGAAAGTGATTCTATGTATATCCCTAGAAGGAACTATGGGTCTATCTCGCTTCCTTTTGTATGTTACATACAAATGCTCTAACACATAATACCCCTTACCACATAGTGGTGTAGGGTATAAATATTTAATAAATAGAAAAACGAAGCTTAGTCCAAATTTATATTAGGCAATTTTCCTTGTCAATTTGAAGGAGAGAGAGGTGAGGCATATTGTAACCATTTGCGTCTCAGCACCCACTCTCACCAACAAAAACTTAACTATAGCTTTGTTCCTTTACTTTCCCAGCAAAATTTGAAGGAAGGGGTTTCATGCGATGACGTGATTTCACGGCATCTTTTGCATTGGTTCAAACGAAGTCGTGAAAGATCTGATCTTTTCATTAGCATTTGAACCAATGCAAAGGAAGTCGTGAAAGATCTGATCTTTTCATTAGCATTTGAACCAATGCAAAGGAAGTCGTGAAAGATCCGATTTTTTCATCAGCATTTGAACCCATTCCATGGATCCAATAGAGATGAATTTTGTGTTTTTATTTATACACATTTTTCTAAATATAAGATTATTTATTTACAATAGGCTTGATGTTTTCGGAGGCTCGAAATCACAACCAAAGTTGTTAAAACCTTCGTCGTCATTGCAAAGGATTGGTGAAAATGACATGCAAGAGCATTGGTGGAAATGACATGCCAAAGCATTGGTGAAAATGACATGTCAAAGCATTGGTGTAAATGACATGCTTTGGATCCAAAAATTAATAGCATCTTTTGGGGTCCACGCTCATATAAATTTCATCGATGAAGATGCTAAAAAGATGACATGCCAGCTCACTTGCACCCATGATTGAATGGCATCTTTGGCATCGAACGTTTTGCTGGGTTTTTAATGGTATAAGTGGTAAAAGAGAAAATTGTCAAAATTGGTCTCTCATGACAAGTTTTACCAGAAAATTAAAGGAACGGGAAAAATGATAGATCTGGTAACAATGTGTCATTTGCCATTGCCATTTTCAAGATTTTTGCTGACCGAATTAGCTAAAATTAGCTAAAAACTTATCCACCTAAAATTGTGGACAGAAAAAAACTAATTATTGCATATAAGTTCCGAATATCCCATGGTCCGACAGAACTGTTACCTGTTTTACATTAAAATTGCATAATTAACTTAGTATTGCAACTCCCAACAATGTTCAGTAACGCTAAAATCCTAAAATCGCGATTAGACCGTTCCACCAACGCTAAAATAATAATTATCACTTTTATTATGCAATATAATTTCAGTGTATTTTCATTAACAGTTCATTGAATCCATTTTCCCAAAATGAATGCAAGTCTTTATTTATAATTTATATTCAGCTACTCGTAATTAACTTCATTCATTATCTTGACAATAATATATGTATATTAAATTGATGACTACAAACGACATGATGTCTGTCATTATCTTTACTAGACTTTGAATGATGATGATCATCATCGACGATAATAATCACATTCAAAGTCTAGAAACGTAATATTTTTATAAAAACAAACTTTGCACTATAAATAGATCTAGAAATGCCAGGGGACATATATAAAAGAAATTGTATCGTGGTATTTTTAATCTAGTTTTGCATTATAAAGATCTACTTGTTAAGGCGAGTTCAACAGCTAGTATTAAGAATTTGAATTACTAATTTGAACTTTGAATAATATTAAACGATCTGGTAGCCTTTACATATAATAAAGCTTTCACTCAATTATCACAGGCTACCATCGGTCTGTTCGATAACCTCGCAAGTAAAAAGTACTTGCAAGTACTTGAAACTACTTCTCATTTCTCCTTTATTGAACAAGTTTGTTATCGAACAGCATTTTGTAAAAGTTTGTACAAATTTGTACAAACTTCTGGGTTATCGAACAGGCCTCATCTCTTAATTTAAAATGACATTTATTTCGCTGAATTGTAACTGTATGCAAATGGCTTCAGCATTTATTTTTACTTCTCTTGAGCCTAAACCGCCTTGTCATCAAGAAATAAAACTTAAACTTTTTTGTTCATCCGCAACAAATCTAAATTAATCTTTTCTGCTTTTTCATTAACTTTTGCTGTTTTACAAATCTGAAAGAGTTTGTCACCACAAAACCTAACTAACCGCTACAGTCCACTAAAGACTAACTCCCCCAGATTTGTACACTACTTATATGACAAGGGCTGTGACGATTATTTTATTGGTAATTATTATAGTACATTTTAATTTTAGTGGTAAATCCAGCGGATTTATCTTTTCAATACCAAACAAATTCTTTTCAAACTTCGCAGGAAATTCTTAATTATTTATAGCCCGGTTACACTACAGCTTTTTGCCGGGTTAACCCACTTCATGAGGATTTATTTGCTTAATCTACTCAAATCTGACCAGATTTGCCATACAAAAATTAAATCCTCTCATGGCTGGGTTTATTTTAAATCCGGCACAAATCCACCAAAAATACAGTGTTGTATTCGGTATTTGTGCAAAAAAATCCAACTCTACTCAAAAAGTACCAAAAGTTGCAACTGTTTTTGCAACAGAGTTTGTCGTGTTTTACACGTTTACGATTGGTCGCATGAGATTTTATGTAGTTAATAAATCTAAAGTTATTTGGAAATCATAAAATTATTTATTTTTTTTTTTCATTAGACACTTTTTTAACAAAAGGTACGATTGATACCATGATGCAAAAATGTATCCCTGTGTGTAAAATATACGAATATGAACAAAGAGGCGACGATATCTCATACGAGAAATTGTAAAAGTGTAACACACGACTTTATTAGTTATTTTGTATGTATACGTAAACAAACATCAGCTGACAGTTTATATCCTCGAAAAGCTAAGTGTAACCAGCAAAGATTAACAGGGTGTTTTTGTAAAAATGCTTGCCTGTCACACGAACCGTTCGTACTAAAACGTATACGTTCAAAATTTGGTTCTTGTAAAATTTTACGAACCATTCGTTTTTATCTGAAAGCTTTCGTCTATTTCATAAAAGCTTTTATATTTTAGGGTTTCCATTATACTTATTTTGTGAATTTTGCATAGGCATCTGCACGTAAAATGTGTTACTTGATGGCAACCCCGATAAACAGATGAAAAACAAAAAATAAGAAAAAAATGTAATCAAATGTGTCAAAAAATAATTGTGATAATATGAAGAAACGGATGTACATATACGCGTGTGCTTCTAAGGAAATAAATAAAATTGCATTCCCTTCCAGTTTTCGTGTGTTTTGTGCCATTTATTACTCAAATTATTTAATTTTCATTCAAAACGATGGGTCTTTTCCATTCGTTTATTTTTGACGTATTCGTTCGTCTGATTTTGTTACGAAAACCAAAAAAAAATACGAAAATAAAAAGCTTTCATTTGTTTGTCACACGAATACAAACGTCAACCGCTATGAAAACCGAATTGTGTCTTCGTTTATGAAATCGACGAACGAATGGGCAAACACTTTTTACAAAAACACGCTGTAACCCACTGGATATATTAAACCCAGTGGGTTAACCTTCAATAGTGTAACCGGGGTATTAGTCATATTAAACTACTACAATATAAACGCAAACTCATGTGCATACTACCCTAATATAATGCATTCCACGCACATAAACAATGTTAAGGTCGACCGAACAACAAAACCCCCTTGGGAGTTTTGATTAGAAAATATAATCTCTAGATAATGCTACTGTTAACTTCAACCGCGACGAGATTAGGCCGGCATTATTATCGTAAATTGTATTTATAGAGTGTTTGTTGTTTGTTCAATGTTGTTAAATTCCCAAATTGGAATCTCTAATTGTATTGATTATAATCACCGCAACATTGCGATAGCCCAATAATTATCGTTGCAAATGCAAACGAACTTACTATATTATATTTACCATAGGTATATTGGTAAACAGTAAAACATGGTTAATAATGTTTTGACAGCCATTTAGGGAGAAATCACTAATTTGAAAACGCGAAACAGTCAATAAATCACCAGTTATAGTAGTAGTAAGAGAAGCAATTGAATGCTTGGTTTACATTCGACATCTTTCGTGATTTCGCGCGAAATCAAGAAAAATTTACCGTGATTTCGCATACAAGAACGAAATCATCTCATTTCGTGATTTCAGCCAAATCAACAACGAAATCACAGTACTCATGATGTACAACCCTGTTTTTGCCTAAAAAGTACGTCCATATTTGTCGGTGAGAAAAGTCCAATTTACATATGCACATTAAATGATTTCGTTTTACGAAATCTGTTGCCGCCGATTAGGGGTAACATTACCGCCGTTGAAAATAACTAATCATCTTTGACATTTAAATGTCAAAATCTATTTCATCGTTTGAATTTTTGTCAGTTGTTCGGGAGAAAAGAAGCCGTGCGTTCATACAATTTTGAAGCTACCTACCTACCAACCTACCTACTCACTCACTAACTCTTTCATCAAATTTCATCATATTTCATCACCTTTTCAATTCACCAATACTGAATTCGTACATCCATCATCATACCAATCAACAATTAATTTGTCATTACCATAAGCTTTATTTCATATCAACCTGTAAAACTGAATTCACAATAAACCATTATAAAAAAGAACACAAACGTCTTTGGTGTGCTCTCAAAAGGAACTAACCAGGCTTCTAGTAAGTTCTCCGACTGCAACAATTCTTCAAAATTATATGGAAAGTTCCTGATTGACATCGTCAAGATTGGACTAGAAGATATCCCAGGAATTGAGATCCTGACTGTCTGAAGAAGCCTTAAAAGGAAAAGGAATTCAAACAGGTCAGTAAGAAGGAAAGTGCAAGATGCCAGCAAAAAAGAAAACTCGAAGCTGTGTTATGTGCCGAAAAGTGGATAACGACAGAATGGTTCGGTGTGACACCTGCAACGGTTGGTGCCACTACGATTGTGCAAAGGTAGGTGACGAAATACAGAACCTCGATTGGAATTGCGAATCGTGTGTGGCGGAATTGGCGAGGTCGTCAACACAGAACATGACCCAGGAGTTGTCACCACCACTTCAGAACTACAGTACACCACCGGAGTTTGTATCAGATTCCTCAGCATTGGAAATGCAGACGATTGCAGCCATGGAAGGAGGTGCATTTACCATATCGTCCGACAGTAATGTACAACAACGTTCAACACCAGTGGCAGCAGATACAAGTACTAATGCAGCATCGACACAAACACAAGAATATACAAGGGTAAGTGGCGACGACAGAAGTAGCACATCTTTGTATAGTCAAGCAACAATGCCAGTCTACCCACCAATATGCAGTGGGGTAGTATCAACAGTCCCATTGGGACAACAGCAGTTATTGACAACGATTGTTTCATCGCCGCATAACACGTACAGCGGGGGAATAATGACGTCATCAACAAAAAGCACCACACCAAGCATTGGCGTAATGAAACCAACGGGTGTGCAACAACAACAACAACAGTTCGTTCAACAAGCAAGATCATGCTCAAGCGCAAACGGAATATACGTTACACAAAATCAACCAGCAACAATGTTGCTGCAACATACATCGTATTACAGTCCAGCAAATAGCCAACAACAAAGTAATACTGTCAACACAGAATACAATGATGTTGCCAACCAAAAGAGAACGTTGGAGTTGCAGTTTCTAGAAGAAGAGAGAAAATTAAACCAACAGTTTCTACAAAGAAAATATGAAATCATGCAGCAACGTGGCGAGTTACCAAATGCTCAACATAATAATAATGTTTTGTCGTTTCAGCAAGTTGTATTCCCAAGTAATAATGTTACAATTAATCAGCCAACACCACAACAATTATCTGCAAGGCAGATACTACCAAAAGAGTTACCCCCATTTAATGGAGATCCAGAAGAGTGGCCCATTTTTATAAGCAGTTACGAAAACAGTACTTCCATAGGTGGATATTCAAACGCAGAGAATTTGATTCGTTTGCAGCAGTGCCTAAAAGGGAGAGCAAGGGAAATGGTTCGTAACAAACTGTTACTGCCACAAATGGTGCCGGAAATAATTGACACGTTACGAATGTATTTTGGAAGGCCAGAACTAATATTGGATCGCATGATAGACAAGGCTCGACAAATGCCACCACCAAAGGATAAGCTGGAAGCGATAATTGATTTTGCAATGTGTGTGAGAAACATTTGCTCGACTATAGAAGCATGCCAACTGGAGGCACATCTCAACAATCCAATGTTGGTAAGAGAGTTGTTGGACAAATTGTCGAATAATTACAAACTACAGTGGGCGATGACGCAGAAGCCGATAGGTGTACCAGTATTGAAGAGTTTTAGTGAATGGCTGTACACTATAGCAATGGCTGCGTCTCAAGTAGCCACCCCAGTGTTCTCAAAGAAGAATGTGACTTTGAACACACATACAGAGGACACACCAGTAAATATGAAATGTTTTTCATGCAAGAGTGTAGGACATAAGCTGTCAAAGTGTTCATTGTTTGGAAAATTGTCCAGCCAAAGAAAGTGGGCAATTGTTCGTAAACATCGAGTATGTACAAGATGCTTAGGATCACATCGTCGAAAATGCTTCGTCGACAGAGAGTGTGGAATTAATGGATGTAAAGAAAAACATCATCCACTACTTCATGAGGCGGCGGCGGCGGCCACAACGAACATGAACGATCGTGAACAGAAAAGAGAAGCAAATGTTGGAAATGTACATTCTCATCAAGTACAAAACGATGCAAGTCTTTTCCGAATATTACCAATTCGAGTACATGCAGAAGGTAAATATATAGACACATATGCATTCCTGGACGAAGGTTCATCAGTAACATTGATGGAAGAATACATATTCAACGCTATGAATCTACGCGGCAAAGAAGAAACAATATGCCTGAAGTGGACAGGAGAAACAAAGCGAACGGTGGAGTCATTGTATGTAGAAAGTGTAAGTGTATCCAATCCAGCAACCAAGCCCATGTTTAAGTTGAAGGGTGTCCATACAGTAAGGAATCTGTCGCTACCGCTGCAGTCACTGGACGCGGATTCGATAAAAGCAAAATACCCGTATTTATCATCGATTCCATTGTCATCATATAAAAAGGTGAAACCAACAATACTAATTGGAGCGGACAATTGGAATTTGGCTGTTCCATTGAAGATATGTGAAGGTCCCTGGGACTGTCCCATTGCAACGAAGACACGTTTAGGCTGGGCTGTACAAGGCAACGTAAACACAAACTCAAAAGACTACCAGGTAAATATCCATTTGTGTGAGTGTGAGGGGAAGTACGAGAAGATACATGAAGCAGTGAATAGAATGTATGCACTTGAATCGTCACCCAGTAAGACTATCCACTCAACAGAAGATGAAAAGGCTCTCTCAGTACTTGATGCCACCTCGAAATACATAGATGGTAGATTTGAAGTGGGTTTACCATGGCGTAGTGAAGAAGTAACATTGCCAGATAGTTATGGGACTGCATATAAGAGAGCAGTATGTCTACGGAAGAAAATGGATAAAGACAGTAATTTAAAAATAAAGGTAACGAAAGAGTTTAACAATCTAATAGAAAAAGGATATGCACGTAAGCTGAATGAAGACGAAATAGGCGGAAGTGAGTCTCGTGTTTGGTATTTACCTATCTTCATTACCTGCAATCCAAACAAGCCTGATAGAGCCAGATTAGTGTGGGACGCAGCAGCCAAGACGAATGGAGTTTCACTCAACGACTTCCTGCTCGCCGGTCCGGATCTTCTAACATCTTTATTAGATATTCTCTTGACGTTTAGAGTAGGCAAAGTCGCTATATGTGGAGACATAGCCGAAATGTTCCACCAAATACGAATTAGAAATGAAGACTATCATGCGCAGCGATTTCTGTGGTGGAATGAGGGTGAGCCAGAGCCGGGACATTACGTAATGGAAGCATTGACATTCGGCCTGAATGCTGCACCATGTATTGCACATTTCATAAGAAACAAAAATGCAGATCGTTTCGGGGGTAAATATCCGAGAGCAGTGGAAGCTATAAAGAAGTATCACTACGTCGACGATCTGATAGACAGCGTAGACGACGAGGAGGATGCCAAACGTTTAGCTGATCAAATTTCGCAAATACATGCTTCAGCCGGTTTTAAGATTAGAAACTGGTCATCCAACTCACAAGCTGTACTGGACCATCTGCACGAAAACAAGAGTTTCACTCAGAACCCAAGAGAGCTGGGCTGTACTGAAAAGATTCTAGGAGTTCATTGGGATCCTAGTAAGGACGTATTCCAGTATATTTTTAAATTCCCAAAGTTGGAACGAAGAATATTGGACCAAGAAATAATACCTACCAAGAGAGAAGTGTTAAAGGTACTGATGTCCATATACGATCCACTGGGATTCGCATCTTTATATACAATAGATTTGAAGATACTATTCCAAGAGATATGGCGTTCCGGAATCGAATGGGATGAACCATTGAACAGAGACCTAGCTGAGAAGTGGGAGAAATGGAAAAGAAAATTACCGCTTATAACCGCACTAGAAATTCCCCGTTGCTATTCCGACCATCTTCAAGAAGCGGACGAGGTAGAATTGCACGTATTCGTGGATGCAGGAGAATTTGGTTATGCAGCAATATGTTATTTGAGAATCAAAAAACGAGATCAAGTTTCAATAGCCCTGGTGATGGCAAGACAATGGAAATGGGTGCCAAGTAAACATAATCCAGCGGACTTAGCCACGAAAGATAACCCGAAAGCAAACACCGAATTGTGGCTTTCCGGACCAAATTTCCTGTTACAGAGTGAAGACAATTGGCCACGATGTAAGGATCGTGGAACAGCGGACACAACAGAAGTTAGAACATACTATTTGGAGGTGCACACTAAGGAGCACACAACTACTATTAATATCGACTATTTTTCTGATTGGAGAAGACTGTACAGAGCCACTGCAAAATGGTTTCTGTATATGAAGAAACTGAGGGCGTCATCCAGAGGAGAAAGAAAACCAGACGAAGTTTCCCATGAGATGATATGTCAAGCAAAAACAGTTCTATTAAAGCAAGCCCAGTTAGATGTATTTCCCATAGAAATTTACAACCTGAAGAGAGGTAAGCGTATTGAAAGTGATTCACCACTAAGAGGTTTAGATATATTTCTAGACGAAAAGGATGGACTCATCAAGATACATGGTCGCATCGAACATTTGAGAGGTTATGTAGATGTCATTGTGTTACCACCGAAGCACAAAGTAACTTCGTTGATCATCAAGCACTACCACGAGAAGTACCACCATGTTTCGCACGAAACCGTCATCAACTCTCTTAAGGGTCAGTACCACATACCGAAATTGCGAGTTTTATACAAAACCGTGAGGAAGAACTGTCAACATTGCAAGATAACAACAGCATCGCCCAAGATACCCTTAATGGGGTCTCTTCCTAAAGGTAGGCTAGGAGCCTACGAAAAGCCCTTCACCTATACCGGCATCGACTTCTTCGGTCCCATGATAGTAACATTTGGAAGAAGATCAGAGAAGAGATGGGGTGTAATATTCACCTGCATGACAACGCGCGCCATACATTTGGAGGTCGCTCATAGCCTAGATACGTCATCATGTATAATGTGCCTAAGGAATTTCATTGGACGACGTGGTTACCCAAGGGTAATCTATAGCGATAACGGCACCAACTTTAAGGCCACAGAAAGGATTTTACGAGAAGAACTTCAAAGGCTCAGCGAAAGCGAATTAGCAAGGAGTTTCGACGACATTAAATGGTACTTCAATCCTCCGGCAGCTCCACATATGGGTGGAGCATGGGAGCGGCTTGTGAGATCAGTGAAGACCGTGCTACATCAAGCCTATCCGAATAATAAGTTTAATGACGAGACATTGAGAAGCGCATTAATTGAAGTGGAATTTATAATAAATTCAAGACCATTAACGTTTGTATCCCTAGAGTCAGAGGACGATGAAGCCTTAACCCCCAACCACCTGCTGCTTGGCTCATCTACGGGTTACAAACCAATTTTTACGAAGGATACCAATCTACGAGAGAAATGGAACCAAGTCCAGGCGTTCGCAAATCGTTTCTGGGAGCGCTGGCTGAAAGAATACGCACCTATAATTACAAGACGAAGTAAATGGTTTGAGAGACAGAAACCAGTTGACATAGGAGATGTGGTTCTCATTGTAGACGAGCACCAACCTAGAAACTGCTGGCTTAGAGGAGTTGTAATAGACCGTATCGTTGCGAAGGATGGTCAAGTCAGACGTGCCACGGTCCAGACTAAGAATGGCATTGTACACCGCCCTGTTTCCAAGATAGCTGTGTTGGACGTCGGCAATGGAGAGAAAGGTAAGGCGGGAGAACTGGACCCGCTTACGGAGGGGGGAATGTTGCCGCCGATTAGGGGTAACATTACCGCCGTTGAAAATAACTAATCATCTTTGACATTTAAATGTCAAAATCTATTTCATCGTTTGAATTTTTGTCAGTTGTTCGGGAGAAAAGAAGCCGTGCGTTCATACAATTTTGAAGCTACCTACCTAGTAACCTACCTACTCACTCACTAACTCTTTCATCAAATTTCATCATATTTCATCACCTTTTCAATTCACCAATACTGAATTCGTACATCCATCATCATACCAATCAACAATTAATTTGTCATTACCATAAGCTTTATTTCATATCAACCTGTAAAACTGAATTCACAATAAACCATTATAAAAAAAAAAACACAAACGTCTTTGGTGTGCTCTCAAAAGGAACTAACCAGGCTTCTAGTAAGTTCTCCGACTGCAACAAAATCCTAGAATCAAATGAAGTGTATTTACATCTGTTTTTTTGCGTCATTTGCTTACTCACACAATCGCATATACACACTTATACAATAACACAAACACACGCACACAATATATTTATTCTGAAAAATAGGAATTTCACAACACAAATGTGTATCAAATAACTTAAATTAATTCCAAAAACAAAAAAACATACTTTTTGCAAGTTTTTTAACCATTTATTTTCACTTTTGTCATCGTTTGAATATTTTTGTTTTTCTACAACACACACAAACAAACAAAGACATCATAAAACAGTTGCATTTTTTGATAGTTTATGGCGAAAAAGCAGGGTTGCGTATAATAGTATGGTGTTTTCGTGCGTTGTTTAGAATAAATGACGCAGCTATCGTCATTTATTTTTGTATGGCAAATGACGCAAAATGTTGCCTGTTTTAGCAAATAAATGACGAATCAGCTCTAAATGACGAAAAAGTTGTTAACCCAACCTTTACACATGCCAGTGACAGTTCGAAAAATTCAATACATACACAATATTTTACTACCACAATTACATTTTTTGAATTGTCGACTCCACTGGCACTAGATTTTTCATGCCAGCAAAATTTTGAGCTGGCTGCCAATGATATGTCGAAAATGAAAAAAGAGTTGCCGAGACTATTTTTTAATCCATGTACATTTTTGTTTCTTTTAAGAATGCAAAGATTTAATGCATATTTTCAAAAAGATTAGGAAACACAAATAATTCGTCTTGGCAGCTGCAATATATTAGTGGTTAGTAAAGACATAATTTTGATGTTTTTCATGCAAATATAGGTTGACTGAAAACAATCTTTTTAAAACGAAATAAAATAAAACAAGTAAGAACAGACTATAGTCGGACGGGGCCGACCATGTGATACCCTATACCACTATCCCTGTGCACTAGCTTTCCGGGCTAGCTGTTATAAGATGTGCATTAGAAATTTTACCAATTTTCACACAAAAGTTTTGATCAATTTAACCCGCTAAATATTATCCGATCATACCGTTGACTTGACGCTACTTCTTCATCTCAAACCAAAACTACGTTTAAAATTTCGCGCCGATCGGACTATTATTGCGACCTACAGAGCGGCTACAAAATCGAGCAAAAATTTTGTTTTTGGTCCATTTCATCCCTTTAACATTTCACGATCATCGCCAAAAACTAATCAGTTCTATTCTGGTCCAAACCCGACCTCCATACTAAATTTCGTGACAATCGGTCCATAATTGCGGCCTCTAGCTTGATTACAATTTTTAATGGACGGACAGACGGACGGACGGACGGACGGACACACATCGCTAAATCGCTTTATCTCGTCGAGATATGAAGTTTGGTATACCACATGAGGGGTCTACGACGAATATTTCGCGGCGTTACATGAATTTTTGGGAAAACAAACTTATTATACCCTTTTCCACATTGTGGTATAGGGTATAAATAGTAAAATATGTTATGAATTGTGTTTTAAATCTGAAATATAATGCAATTTTGTGTGTTATATGCGGCTTAAAATAATTTTGGAATTGAACTTGCACTGGCATGTGTAAACACACAAGAAAACTGCATGCCAGTCGAACACTTTTTCGGCATTTTCGAGTATAATACATGTACTCAATTGGCACCAATTTACTGGCATGTGTAAATGAAGCGTAATGTAAATTGGACAAAAGGGTGTTGAGAGGCGAAGGGTTACCGTATATCTCACCTCTCTCCATCAAACTGACAATTGCCGCAAGGAAAATTGCCTAATATAAATATGGACTACCAAAATTTGCAACACTTTTCACGTATCACAATAAACAAGGTAGATGTGCGAATGGGTGCAACAAATAATTTTAATATCAACAATTTGTAAACAAGGTGGAAAAATTGAATTAGTTTGTTAAAATATTAATATTTAATTTTATTTAATTGTTGTCTTATTAGGACGAAGGTCATTTATTTGTGAGAGTTTTATTTAATTGAATTAATTGAGCTATCATGACCTAAGGAGTTTGTATTGCAAAAGTGATATCTAGCGAAGTCCACACACATCCAACCAATATGCTACGATCGTTTCGCTGGTGGTTTAATTCAGCTCATCAGGCATATGTAGATGTGGTGCTAGATAAAGACTGAGTTTGAAAACTTGTATATATGTATACTAAACTTATTGCAAATTTGCAGATAAGAAGTATTTTTGAAACCTTTTTACTATCAAGTCAACTTAGCGTCTCTGGTCTTCCTAGAATCCTTCTTCAGTACTCAGTGGCTCAATTAATTCAATTAAATTAATATTTAATATTTCATTGTGTTCCTGTACTTTTTTCATGGTAAAATTAGCAAAAGAGCGAAATGTCAAAAAAAAAACTTTCTTATACAAAATTGTTCAAACAGTGTGGGAACGGAAATGGAAAATCAACGTATCTGGCAATCAGATGCCAGCAAACAAGCTGCTAGTTTCTACTTGGCCAAATTTGTATAACAGAAAATGTTATTCTGCTCCATTTTTTGTTTAAAGAGAAGTGCGAGTTTAGTACAGGAACACATTTCTAGAACAAAACAGGAAAAATTGTGCAAGTCGTATTATTTTGCAAGTTCTGGAACACAACTTTATCAATCAAAATTTCAAAATACATATCGTCTGCTCCGTCGGAAAAGGCCGTAAGTCCATCACAATAAATTTTTCAGGAGGAAGAAAAAACATTATAGCGCTTTCTGTATTAAAAATTTTATTATGGTGGTAAAGGCATTATTTTTCGTTTATTTATTCCGCTTCAATACCTGTACTTTGTTTGGTAAAATTCCGTCGCGTTTGGGATATAATTGGATGTCTTTGGACTTACGACCTTTTCCTTGTACAGTTTTGTATTTTTGTAGGGACTTACGACCTTTTTCTACAATTTACGGACGTTTTTAAAATAAAATATTTATACTTTACGAAACAATGTGGAAAGGGGTGTTTTATTTTTAAGCCCGATAGAACTTGAAATTGTAAAAAATAACACAAAAAATTAAATTGTAATCAAAATTTTTTTTTTTATTCGAAAGATCAATTCGTGACATTAACATTTGAAAATGATTTCGGGCATATGGGCACCGCGGCTGTTCTTGACGAAGTGCATTCTGGACGTCCAATTTTTGGCCACTTTTTCGAGCACTGCTGGCCGTATGTCACGAATAACACGAACAATGCTGGCCTCCAAGGCATCAATTGTTGCTGGTTTATCAGCATAAACCAGTGACTTCACGTAGCCCCACAGGAAATAATCGAGAGGTGTCAAATCGCACGACCTTGGAGGCCAATTGACAGGTCCACTTCTCGAAATCAACTTATCGCCAAATTTTAATTTCAATAAGTCGATGGTTGCGTTCGCCGTATGGCACGTAGCGCCATCCTGTTGAAACCACATCTCCTCCGGATTAATGTCATCCATATTTTCAAACAAAAAATCATTGATCATGGTGCGGTAACGATCTCCATTGACCGTAACGCGAGCTCCGGCCTCATTTTTGAAGAAATAAGGTCCGATGATGCCACCAGCGTGAAAACCGCACCATACGGTGCATTTTTCTGGATGTAATGGAGTCTGTAGGGTCTATTGTGGATTGGTCTCACTCCATATGCGGCAATTTTGCTTATTAACAAACCCGTTAAGCCAAAAATGCGCCTCATCGCTGAACACAATTTTGCGATAAAACAACGGGTCGAATCGACGACTGATTTTCAAAGTAAATTTGGATAATTTCGTATCGTTATTCAAGCGTGAGTCTATTCATGATGATTTGTCAGAGTATACTGAAACAAATAAAAAAAGTTTCATCAAAATTTAATTTTTTGTGTTACCTTTTACAATTTAAAGTTCTATCTAGCTTAAAAAACACTCTTTATAAGTTTTTTGTCCAATATTCGCGAAACATCGCGAAGTATTCGTCGTAGACCCCCTCCCGTGGCCATTTTTCATATCTTGACGAGATAAAGCGATCTAGCTATGTGTGTCCGTCCATCCATTAACAATTGTAATAAAAATCCAGACCTCAATTTTGGACCGATCGTCACGAAATTTTGTGGAGAGGTCGGGTTCCGACCGGAAGTGACCCCATTAGATGTTGGTTATGATCGAAAGGTGTGAAATGGACCAAACCCACAATTTTTACCCGACTTTGTAGCTGTCCTGTGGATCGCAGTAATATTCCGATCGGAGCGAAATTTTAAGAATGATTTGAGTTTAAGACAAAGAATAAGCTTGCAATTTAACATGGTGATGAGATAATTATTAGCGGGTTTAATGGACCAAAACTTTTGTGTGAAATCTTATATATAAAAGACAATGTGTTTATGTTTGTATGTTCCACATAGACTCAAAAACTCAAGAACCGATTTTTTTAAATTTCAGAGAAATTCTGAGGTTAAAATAGACTCTATATTTTTTGAATTTAGGAGGGGGCGGGTGCTATTTTTTAAAAAATGTTTTTTTGCAAAAGTTATGAAGGTATCGGTCAGAAAATTAATTTGCGAGGCAACGGTTGTTGAATCTCCGACCCTAAGTACTTATTCCATGTAATTTTCAGATTATGCACAGGGATGTCCGTTGGTAGAAGTAGGCTATATATTTTGTTGAATTTCGGAGGAGCGGGTTACACCTGTGCCCTATTTTTTAAATGCGCTATATATATAAAACTTACGAACTATTCCGTTTCCCCAATCCTGGGTACATATTTTAGCAATAAGACCCGACCAGAGTAAAATTCTAAGTCGGTATAACCATGACCGTCTGTCCGTCTTTTGAAATTAAGATACAGCTCGCAATTTTTAAGATAGATCTTCGTGATTTGGTATAGAAGTTTCTATTACTTCTCCCGATTTCCGGTATTTTGAAGGTGTGGCCTCAGTATTCCTCCGAAATGGCTGAAATTTGGTATTTATTCTTCGTTTCGGCTATTAAACTTTCTCCCATAAATTTGTCTATATAGGCCCACGCCTTCATATAGCCCCATAGAACGGTGCCACCCGAATTTCGGTATTTTGAAGATTAGTCTAGTCTACTTCATAAACGAAAGGAAACTAATTGAAGTAAAATTCAATACAACTCATGGTGGAGGGTATAACAAGTTCGGCCTGGCCGAATTTGACGACGTTCTTACTTGTTATTGATATTCACTTGCATATCCCAACTAATTTGCGATGCAAAAAAAATTAATTGACATAAGAAAAGGTAACATAAACTGTTTCAAGGGCCAGCAACGTGGACCGGTTCGGCTAATATTTAATATAAAACACAACAAGTTGTACTTACGAGCTGGTATTTTTGCCTTACGACCTTTTCCTTCAATTTCATGATTAATTCCGTTAATGTACGTGGTTTCTTAGCTACATTGTAATCCCAAATAGTGTCCTTTTTTGTCTTCCCAAGTATTTCTGCCCCAACTCACAGCATCTTTTGTTTTTGTCTGCAAACCATGTAGAATCTTCAGCATGTAATGTCTTCTTGAGTTTAGGAAGTTCATCATCAGAGCTTTCAGAATCACCGTGAAAACCATAGGGAACTAGACCCATGACACCATCGTCTAATTCCATTCCAAATTCATACTGCTCTTTGTTAGCAAAAACCATGACGTCTTCTTAGTTTAATAACATTTCAATCAATTATAATTTTAGAATCATTTAATAATATAAACATTGCACTTACCCGTCCGTTAGAAGGTATTACTTTATTGAATTCAGAATACAAACTAATCTCGTTATGTGAATAAATGTCCCTAGAGAAACCACAAAGTACCAGTTGATAAAGTTAAGTAAGATATACGACAGTAAAAACAGTAAAAATTTTGATTTTTTTACAAATTTATCAATATATGTATGAGGAAAATAGATTTCAAATTTAAGTTTTCGTTGCAATATAGAAATAATCACATTTTTGTTCAAAAGTTTGGTCCACAGGCTCCGCCAAATATCATCCGATTATCATCCAAAGGTGTAGGCTAGTTCTTTACATTGTAATCCAACCATGGATGACGTTAAACATTATATCTGAAGTACGTTAGCTGTAGCATTCTTTTAAAGTATACATTTTCCTGTGGACTTACGACCTTTTCATACTCAAATTTGTACGTTTTGTGGACTTACGACCTTTTCCGACAAGGGCAAAACATATAGAAAAACGCGACATACTACCATTTTCTTTGTTGCATACGACGTGTTTTGACTTGTACTATCATCGTGTAACAAAAACGCGATTTCCCAAAAAAGTGGACTTACGACCTTTTCCGACGGAGCAGACGATATGATGCTTTAACGAAAAAAAATTAGTTGTACATTTGTTAGTATAATACACAGTAATTCTGACATATGTATGTTGATATAGACAATTTTACGATTATTTTCGAAATAAAGCAGTAAGACCATGTTTATATTATAAATTTTTGCAGGCTTAACCTTCTTTATGAGGATTTATTTAAAATATAAGCAATGGAATTGACATTTGAAACCCAGCGGGTTTGTTTAATCCGGTTATATATAAACGTACTATAAATTTGTATATTGTCGTATATTTTTAACGATAAATTAAATTTGCAAAAACTTGTTATGAAAATTCATGTTCCATCAGCTGCACATATGCATCTACCTTAATTATTGGATATTTTTGAAATCAGCAAAAAATAAGTGTAAACAAGGGGGTGTATTTCATAATTTCGTGAAATCCAGTGGATTTCGGAGCATACGTAAAAACCAGCAAAAAGTTGTAATTCCATTCAATATTTGTCAAACTCGGGTTAAAGCTGTTAGCTAAATTATGTAGCATTTACACCAAACGAATTTCAAAAGCACGCTTGATGAAAGTTTCAATTCCATGGAACATCTGTCAAATAAATGACGTGTTTGTTTTAGATGATTGTGAAAATGAGGTTTCAGGCAAGACACAATCATATTTTTCAACGATATTTAAACCTCTCAGCGTTATGTTGGCTTAGAGTACAATGTAAACGTAACAAATTTTCCTCTGTTCCTCGGGTAAAGATTACAATAACTTGAACCGCGGCGCACTTGTACAAATATTGAAACACATAAAAATGTCGTCATAATGCATATTCATATACCTGTACACAAGGTATGAACGATGTAGGCTAGTTGGCTGGCGTGTTGCCTCAAAATTATTAATGTTAATGAATGCACGCAATTACAAATTATCATCATTTGACAACTTTGAACAACAACCAAAAACAGAATAAACATTACGAAGTAATTAACCATGTAATCAAGTTCATGTCCAATATCATTTGCATACAGACAAACTGCTAAGTTATAGGTTTTTGAATGGAATAATTTTTGCAATGAAATGAATACCACATGGAAATAGTTTGTCCCAATGGGATACAATAATCTAAAAGGTAGGGTAGGGTTTGAAACTGTTAGGACAAATACAGTGCAAATAGGTATTTATTTTTGGAATAACTCGGATGACTTTTATAGGAATTTATAATATTGTGTTATGAAATGGGAGTATCCAATGATCTAACCCTGCGTTTACAAATGACAGGACAGTTGAGTTCATGTATTGATTGTCAAAATCCCACAACTTGCCTGTGTGACGTAGGCGTCCAGACAACTGCGAAAACAGTTGTAAAATTATGAATGAAAATCACCGATTTCTTTTTGTTTTCCGTTCACATATTTTGTTTTGTACATATTCTTTTGCTTTCAGCACATTTGAATTATCATCTCACTTCTTTTTCACAAAAAATGGCAAAAATTTGTCAACCCGGCTGTCCATGAAAAACTGATGGACAGCTGAGAGACAAACGACAAATGTATGCATGTGTTAGTAAATCAGAGTTGTAATTGAAGACAAACTGTCTGGTGTAAACGCCTAGTAAATAAGTAAATTAATTAGTTAGAAAATAGCTATTTTTTTCTTCTTTTGGGTGTTAAATAATATGTTTGTTCCAGAACTGTAAGAATCTTCTAATTGTTAACTTAGCTGGCCCATTACAGAACATTTGTTCCATAAGCCGAACTAAGAAATGATCTCCAATTCTCTCCGTTTGTTGAATCGCTTTTTTGTATACCGCGTCTTCCCATCTCTTTTTTTCTACTTGTTTGTTCCATCGAAGCCTTGGCCTGCCAGTTTTGCGTGGCCCGTATTTATACGCTTTTTTAGCGGGTACATCATCGCTCATTCTTATGATATGGACTATCCAACGCAGCAGTTGCATCACGATTCGTTTATTGTTCATACGACGGCGATATTCACCGTCAACGCAGATAGGCCCGGCGATCTTTCGAAGAATTTTTCTCTCAAACACACAAAGCATTGCCTTATCTGCTTGCGCAAGTACCCACGCTTCGGAACCATGCATTAGCACGGATAGTATCATTTCACAACTGATGTTGTTTGTTGTGTTTACGGCGGCGCCGTGTTAGACGAAGTGTTTTACTACCCTAAAATTATAGGAACCAACGTCAACAGTTGGTCATCAAGTTGGCCTTCTCGCCGTTTACAGCCAGACCCACTTCAGCACATTCCCTTTCGACTTTTGCAAAGGTATCATTTACGTCCTTTACCGATCGACCCATGATGTCAATGTCATCGACATAAGCAAGTAACATATGGCTTTTGTATATATTGTGCCATTTCTTCTGACCTTCGCATCTCGTATAACCCTTTCCAGAAATATGTTGAATAAATCACACGAGATACCGTCTCCTTGTCTGAAACCTCTTTTGGTACTAAAGGTTCTTTCCTATTTTAACAGAGGTTCGAGTATCAGTTAATGTCATTCTACAAAGCCGAATGAGCAGGGATACCAAATTCAGGCATGCCTTGGAATACCTTTGAACGTAGGGGGCTGTCGAAGACTGCTTTATAATCGACAAAAAGGTGGTAGGCGTCGATCTGCATCTCTTGGGTCTTCTCCAGGATTTGTCGAAGGGTAAATATCTGCTCAATGGTGGATTTGCCAGGTCTAAAGCCACATTTGGTCATTCGCACAGTATCCCTGACGCTATGTTGTAGGCAATAGGGAGAAGACATTTGCCCCTATAGTTAGAGCATACAGTCTTATCTCCTTTCTTGTGGACAGGGCACAGGTTCCAATCGTCGGGTACTCGTTCTTCCTGCCAGAGGTGGTAACTAGCTGATGCATACACCTTATCAGTGTGTTGTCTCCGGTTTTAAACAGCTCGGCTGGTAAGCCATCGTCTCCTGCAGCCTTATAATTCTTTAGACGGTTTATTACCTAATCTTCGCTGGGCGGTATACATTCAATAACATCTTCTGCGATTGGATCTGTGGTATCTTCGCCGTCTTCACTACTATTGGATACCAACATCATACTGAGCACAAAATCTGTATCATTCACCAAATTGCCTTGCTGGCCTCTACAGGAGGATGTGCCTGTACTAAATCCATCAGTTTGATGTTTCACTCTTTGGTAGAACTTTCGGACTTCATTCTGGCTCCTGTACATCTCGATTTTTTCACACTTCTCTTTCTCTCTTTTCCTGCGGAAAAGACGTTTATTTTCTCTACTTTTCTCGCGATACCTCTCTCGTGGGCTACGCGTTGCAACTGATTTTTCTCTTCGGTAGCAGCACGACACTCCTGGTCATACCTTGGATTCCTTGGTGGTGGTCTCTGGGCAATATTTGCCATTGTGCTGATATGTTATCGGGACGAGGAGTGCTTTCATTAAGCAATTGGGCTAGTTAAGTGGAATATGCTGTGGCTATCTGTTGTGTTTGCAGCCTCCCGATGTCCAACTTCCGCGTTGTATCTGTTCGTGCTTTATTTGCAACGTTTAGACGGGTACGTACCTTTGCTGCAACAAGGTAGTGGTCCGAATCTATGTTTGCTCCTCGGAACGATCGTACATCCAACACGCTCGATGAATGTCTTGCATCTATCACAACATGATCAATTTGATTACTTGTTCTTTGATCTGGCGACAGCCAGGTGCCCTTATGAATATCGAGATGCTTAAATCTGGTACTGCTAACTACCATGTTTTTTGCAGCTGCAAGGTCTATCAGTCTAACACCATTGTTAGATGTTTCCCTGTGGAGACTGAATTTCCCCACTGTTGGGCCAAAGATATTCTCCATTCCAATTTTGGCATTAAAATCGCCTAGAATAATTTTAATGTCAAGGGCAGGGCAACGGTCATAAATTTATTCGAAGCGCTCGTAAAATATATCTTTGGTCTGTTCATCCTTGTCTTCAGTGGGAGCATGAGCACAAATAAAGCTGATGTTGAAGAATTTTGCTTTTATTGTAGCGAGTACTTCATTCACTGGGGTGAAGCAGGAGACCAGATGTTTTAACCTCCGACCAACTGCAAATCCGCAACCAAACTCATGCTTTGTGTCATGGCAGCTATAACACAGTGCATCAACTTTAGGTTTGTGACGCTTTTCCCAATCCATCGTTTTTCATGTATGGCAATAACGTTGATGCAACACTTCTTCTTCTTATTCCGCCTTGCGACCATTCAAAGCATACATATGTATGTATGTATGTGCATGTGCTAAGAATTCAGCTGTCTAATAATGACAAAGTAACTTTATTCTATTACGTCAAGAAAGCGGCTTCTATTGATATCTAACTATTTGGTATCCAACCAACTTATCATTTGCTGCCCACTAATAGTGTAGGGTATAAAGATATATCCTTATCAATTTTTCAAAAAAAAAAAACGATATCGATGGAAACTCCACAGAACAGATTTCAAAACATACAAAAATCATTTATTTTGATTCATTTTTATTATCACTTTTTAACATAATTATTGGTCAAGTACTAGTTTACACACTTATATGGAATTTAATTTTGTTTTTTTTTTTTTTTAATCTTAAATTGTGGACAATAATAATCCTGAACGTAAAGATGTTTTTAGTAAAATGAATTAATTGAGCTATCATGACTTGAGGAGTTTGTATTAAAATTTTAGCGAAGTCCCACACACAGCTATGATCTTTTCGCTGGTGGTTAGTCAGTTCATCAGGCATATCAGATGTGAATTGTGGCTAGAAGATGGTATTTATATGGTCAGCACTGCACTCTTTGGTAAAAAGAAATCTCTCTTCGGAAATGTTCGTGGAAAATAATTTAGTTTTCACACCCTCATCCTTTAGGCTAAAGAGGGTATATACATTTTCATAGGACCAAAATCTGCCTCATTGAAATAATGGTTTTAGATCCTAAGTTTGTTTGAACAAAATCCGTATCAGATAATTTTGAGTCGATTTGGCAATGTCCGTCCATCTGTCTGGCTGGAGAGCACCATAACTTTCGAAAGGATAAACCGATTTGGTCCAAAATACGGTGTTGGTAATATTTTGTCCAAAATAAAATAACGTTTGAAGATGGGCCATATCAGTCCACTCCCTCGGGTATCTCCACAAGAGTTCAACATTTTTCGCAAAAATGTTGCGTACAATAATTCTCGAAGGGGGAAAAAGAGTAACCGTATATCGTAACATTTCTGCGAATCTTAGATAAAATTCAAAGATGGTTCTTATCCGTTCGCTTCTTCGTAATATCTTATCCAAACTTAGTTTAAGTTCCTTCACCCGAGTAGCTTCCTTGTAGATAGCCTTGTCGATTCCTGAGTGACATGGGGTTGTGATTTCAATGCCCTCACTATTATCATCCCAAGGACTATCTATACTGCTGTCGAATGAGAGCATGCTACTTTCGGAGCAATCAGGTGCTGGTAAGTGTGGACATAGGCGTCTCCATTGGCCTCTTTTGATTTGATGGATGATATTGGAATCATCAGGTTTGCCGCTGGAGCTTCTAGAGCAAATGTGTTCTTCTTTGGCACGGCGGTGCCGAAGTTTTTCGACAATTTACACACATACGACCCGAATGCAAGGAATGAGCGTACGAAAGAGAAATAATGTTTTCATTTGTTTTTGTTTTGTAGCGTGCGTGCATTGAAATACACTAACACAGAGTCATAAGTTGCCAATAGTTTGAATACATTCACATTTTGGTCTGTTCTCTTCTTGGTCACCCATGTTCTAGAGGTTCTTATTCGCTTTGTCCGTCCATCCTGTGATTTTTTTCAGCAGAGGTTCCTAGTGAGTTCAAAATAATTTTGCAAATAAAATGATCAAAATTAGACCACATTCAAATATAGTCCACATAGTACTGGCTGGGTAACCGATTTCCTTGCAAAAAAATTGGTACTGGAACCATCAGGTTTGCCGCTGCAGCTTCTAGAGGTTTTATTCTCTTTCTCCATCCATCCTGTGATTTTTTCAGCAGAGGTTCCTAGTGAGTTAAAAATAATTTAGCAAATAAAATTATCAAAGTAAGACCACATTCAAATATAGTCCACATAGTTCTGAGTGGGTAACCGACTTCCTTGCAAAGAATCGATGGTGGGTCCATCCCCCTTCAAATCGGGCCTCAGATTTGAGGTACTTTGGCATTATTAGCCACATTTACCAATCAAAACTTTCCCCCAGAAATATGTCGGTATAGGCCCACGCCTTCATATAGCCCCCATAGAACGGTACCTCCCGATTTTTGGAATTTTGTAGGTTGTTGCTACAATAATCCACCGTAATTGCTAAAATTTGGTATTCGGTCTTCATTTGGGGTATTAAACGCTCCATATGAAATTTGTCGGCATAGGTCCACACCTTTATATAGTTCCCATAGAAAGGTACCTCCCTATTTCCGGTATATTGAAGGTTGCGGCCTCAATATTCAACAGAAATGGCTGAAATTTGGTGTTTAGTCTTTTTTGGGGGTATAAAACTTCCCCCCAAGAAACTTGTCGGTACAGGTCTACGCCTTAGTATAGCGTCCATAGAACGGTGCCTTCCAATTTCCGGTATATTGAAGATTGCGTTCTCAATATTCCACAGAAATGACTGAAATTTGATATTTCGTCTTCATTTGGAGTATTAAACGTTCCATATGAATTTTGTCGGTATAGGTCCACGCCTTCATATAGCCCACATATAACGGTACCACCCGATTTTCGGTATTTTCAAGATTTTAGCCTCTTTATCATACCGAAATGGCTGAAATTTGGTACTTTGTTTTCGTTGGGGTATAAAACGTTCTCCCAGAAATTTGTCGGTAAAGGTCACACCTTTATATAGTTCCCATAGAACGTACCTCCCGATTTTCGGTGTTTGGAAGGTTGTGGCCTCAATATTCCTCAAAAATGGCTGAAATTTGGTGTTTAGTCTTCTTTGGGGGTATAAAACTTCCCCCCAAGAAACTTGTCGGTACAGGTCCACGCCTTAGTTTAGCGTCCATAGAACGGTGCCTTCCAATTTCCGGTATATTGAAGGTTGCGGCCTCAATATTCCACAGAAATGACTGAAATTTGATATTTCGTCTTCATTTGGAGTATTAAACGTTCCATATGAATTTTGTCGGTATAGGTCCACGCCTTCATATAGCCCACATATAACGGTACCACCCGATTTTCAGTATTTTCAAGATTTTAGCCTCTTTATCACACCGAAATGGTTGGAATTTGGTACTTAGTCTTCGTTGGGGTATAAAACTTTTTCCCAGAAATTCGTCGGTATTGGTCTACATTTCGATATAGCCCCCATAGAACGGTACCTCCCGATTTTCGGTTTGTGGAAGGTTGTGGCTTCAATATTCCTCAGAAATAACTGAAATTTGGTATTTAGTCTTCTTTGGGGGTATAAAACTTCCCCCCACAAAAACTTGTCGGTACAGGTCCAAGTCTTAGTATAGCCCCCATAGCACGGTACCTCCCTATTTCCGGTATTTTGAAGGTTGTGGCCTCAATATTCCACCGAAATGGCTGAATTTTGGTATTTCGTCTTCATTTAGGGTATTAAACGTTACTTATAAAATTCCGTACAAATATGTCCACGTATAGGTATAGGTCCACGCCTTCATATAGCCCACATAGAACGGTACCACCCGATTTTCGGTATTTTAAAGGTTTTTGCCTCTTTATCACACCGAAATGTCTGAAATTTGGTACTTAGTCTTCGTTGGGGTATAAAATTTCTCCCAGAAATTTGTCGGTATAGGTCCACGCCTTCATATAGCCCCCATAGAACGGTATCTCCCGATTATCCGTATTTTAAAGGTTGTGGCCACAGCAACCTACCGAAATGGCTGAAATTTGGTATTTAGTGTTTATTGACTGAAATTCGTTTGTATAGGTCTACGTTTCGATATAGCCCCCATAGAACGGTACCTCCCCATTTTCGTAATTCTGAAGGTTGTGACGACAATTTTCAACCGAAAGACTGAAATTTGTTACTTAGTCTTCCATGGGGTTATCAAATATTCCAGAAGAGAATTATCAGTATAGGTCCGCGGTTCCTATAGCCCCCATAGAAGCGTACTCATGACTTTCGGTATGTTAAAGGTTTTACCGAAATATCGGAAATTTGGTATTTAGTTTTCTTTGAGTCTAAAAACTTTCGGCCAGAAATTAGTAGGTACAGATCGACATTTTGATATAGCCCCAAGGAACGATACCTCACGAATTTCGGTATTTTGAAGGGTAGCCACATTGTTTTACCGAACTTGCGATTTGGTATTTAGTCTTCTTCATAAACCAAAGTAAACTAATTGTTCCATTTTACTTGAATACAACTCGTGGTGAAGGATATAACAAGTTCGGCCTGGCCTAACTTAACGCTTTTTTTACTTGTATCCAATAATTTCAACTCTAGAATGCATGTGAAAACTATTTTTTTCAAACCAAAATGTATTTCTTGTTCCCAAATTTGTGCTTAGTTTGGCAATAACATCCTAACTCTTCTCCCAATCATTATAATTTTGGTCTCATGAAGTTTAGATTTAAAACTATTTATTTATTTATTTGTTTTTTTTTACGATTTTTGATTATTGATTATTTACTTCGACCTTTATTTTAAATATTCTAATTATATTAATTAAAACGAGCTCGAGGTCTTGATGTTGTTGTTTTTATTTATTTATTATTTTATTCAATATTTCGTCTTTCTTCGAAAGACATCATCAGGATCTACATATGAAAAACATTTTGGTTACTTTTTGTATGCATTAACATGTTGTTGTTTCACTTACAAATAATATTTAAAGCTATTACAACAATAACAATATTTTTGCAAAGCGTCGATCTAGTGTCGCTGCCATCTGTTTCGTCACTGAAGTGTTCTCCTCTTATTGTATTCTGTTTATTTTTCTAATAAGATGTCTATAACTATGTGCCAAATTTTCTGTATCTGTTTTGTAATTTATACGTTGTGATCAGTGTTGCCGTTTTGGGCATTTCGGCCCAAATTTGGGCCGAATAAAAAATAATTTTTAATTTTGGGCCGATGGGCGGCCCAAATCCATTTTGGGCGTTTTCATGCTAATAATTTTAAACAATATTTTATACAATATCAAATATTAGTCTTTGGGCTATTATTACATGCTTACTTTTACTATTGGGTGGATTTGGAAACGTCAAATAAAGCAATTTGGTTGCATTAAAAATATAAGTTCCACATTAAAACTTAATGGTCACTTTTAACTTCTAGTTACCCGGGTTTTGAAATATATTTTTCATGATACTTAAGTATTAGGTAAAGATTCATACATTGTGTTCATAAATAAACAAAGTTCATAATAATTTGGTGGCAACGGAATCATGCCAAGCTAGAGGTTTTAATACCCTCAGCATTAATGCTAACGATGGTACATACACTTTCATACGGGCAAAATGTGCCTCATCGAAATAATGGTTTTAGACCCCAAGTTTGTTCGGACGAAATTTGTTTCAGACAATTTTGAGTTGATTTAGCAATGTCCGTCCGTCTGTCTGTCTGGCTGGTGCACACGATAACTCTCGAACGGAGCAACCGATTCGGTTCAAAATTTGGCTTTCGTAATATTTTGCCCAAACGTAGTTTAAGTTCGAAGATGGGTTATATCGGTGCACTCCTTCCGGTACCTCCCCCACAAAAGTTCGAAAAATTTGTGCGCACGATAACTCTTGAAGGGAGTAACCGATTTGGACCACACTTTGTACATCGTGAAAGTTATACCAGACTTAGATGAAGTTTAAATATGGACTCAATCGGACCACACCTTCGGGTACCTCCCACACAAAATTTCGGAAAAGTTCAGTTTAGGACCTGCTCTCGAATCACTTTGATTTTTGTTGCAGCAACTTGTATTCGCTGTCCCCCATACGGCGGTACAAGTTTCATAAGGGGCAAGTCCATACTTCCTGATAAAATAGGCGGAAAGGTGCAAAAAACCCCGATGACACCGTGTGTAGTGGTTGGAGCGCAAGATAAATCTCGAACGGATCTGCCAATTCGGTCCAAAATTTGGCCTTCGTAATATTTTGTCCAAACATAGTTTAAGTTCGAAGATAAACCATGTCAGCCACTCCTTCAGGTACCTCCCCCACAAAAGTTCAAAAATGTTCGGAAAAATTGTGCGCACGATAACTCTTGAAGGGCACTCCCTTCAATGTAATCCATACTTGCACATCCTAATATATCTACCAAATATATGTAGATCAGGTTCGAATATGGACTATATTTGTCTACTCCTTCTGGTACCTCTCACACAAAATTTCGGATAAGTTCACTTTAAGACCTGCTCTCGAATCACTTTGATTTTTGTTGAAGCGATTTGCATTCGCTACCTCCATTACAACGGTAAAAGTTTTTTCAGGGGCAAGTCCATATTTCTTAGGAAAACAACCCGAAAGATGTAAAAATCCCTATGTTACCAAATGTGGCTGTCGGAGAGCACGATAATTCTCGAACTGTTCAACCGATTTGGTCCAACAATTAGTCTTCGTCATATTATATCCAAACTTAGTTTCATGGGACAATACCGGTCCACAACTTCAGGTACTTCTCCCCAATATTTAAAAAAATGTCACTAAAATGCTAGGACGATATCACTTGCATGGGGCAACCAATTTGGTCCAAACTTATATATATATATATTGTCAAAATTTTTTTTAACTTCTAAAATGGCCCATATCGGTCCTCCCTAAGGGTACCTCCCTCCACCACAAAGGTTCAACATTTGTGTCTTAGTGCAGTTAATTCCTAATCCACATTTTTGTCGGCAAGTTCAAATGTCCAAAAAGCGCCACAAAATTCTGAAGAGACCTTAAATACATTCGATCTGTCCGTAGGTGAAAGTTTCACTTCACATTGGATGAGGGTATATATCTGTCGGCAAAGCCGACTGACACTTTTTTACTTGTTTTAATCTGTCTCGCTTAAAGGCAAGCGTTTTTGTATTTAATTAGCTCACATGAATAATATAATAAGGTCATCTGAATATCGGTCAATTCGTTTTAGAGCTATCGTTGGCACCGACTTCAAAAACCCTGTTTCGAGAAACACGGACTTAAATTTTATATGCTACATTCAAATCACAATAAATTGTTGCCTTCCAATCATTATCTCAGACAATTTTTTGCGACATACTACCTTTACGTAGAAATAGACAATATTTTTTTCGAGTTTTCTAAAAGTAATAAAAGGTACCTATGAGAAATATTTTTTTTTGTTTTAATTTTTAATGTTGGGCCGTTTTAGGTCGTTTTGGGCCGTTTTTAGGAATATTTTGGGCCGAAAAAAATTTTTCGAGCGGCAACCCTGGTTGTGATGTTGGAGTGTTCATGATGTGGAGAGTTTCCAACATAAGTCTCTTTTGGTAGTTGTTCTCACACTGCAGTACTCTCACTTTCTCCAATTCTGGATGGTGTTGTTCGGTGGCACAGTGGGTGGAAAGTGCAGTGTTATTTATTGTGGTGATTGATCGATTTTTAATGTCTGATTTATGTCCTGATAACCGCGTTTTTAATTTGTTTTTGGTTGTCCCGATATAATATTTTTTGCAGTTTTCTTTTTCATTACCATTGCATTTTATTTTGTATATTAAATTAGATTTGTCCATAATGTCTATTTTTGATTTTAACTGTGTAAACAATTTTTGTAATGTATTGGATGTTTTTGGTGCTATTGCATGTTTTAAATTTTCATAGCATTTAGATTTAGTGATTTAGATTTTTTTGGGGTATATATGTCACCGATTTATAATTTTTAATGGGCTTTTCCGTTTTTTGTTGACTTTTATTGTAGTATTGTTTTATTAAAATATTTATGACATTCGAAGGGAAACTATTTTGTTTTAATATTGATCTAATTTTCTTTTTATTTTCTTCGTGAAATTCAATGTCGCTAATATTTAGAACGCGACTAATAAAATTTGCTGCGGTATTCATTATTATTGTTTTAGGGTGTTTCGAGTGGAAGTTAACTAATCTCCCCGAAGCCGTGGGTTTTTGGTACCAATTTGTCAATATCTTGTTGTTTTTCCTCGTGATTAATATGTCTAAGTATGGAAGCTGGCCGTTGTTTTCTTTTTCTATTGTAAATTTTAAGCGATTATCGTAGCTATTGAATGTCGTCACTAGATTATTTATTGCACTTGATTTTATTATTCCAAAAAGGTCGTCAACGTATTTTGTCAGAAACTTAGGTCTAATATCACAGGTTTCGATACATCTATCCAATAGCTCTTCCATTACAATATCGGCTACTATCGGAGATGCTGAGGATCCCACGGGCAGGCCTTTCTTTTGTTGGTAAAAGTTATTTTTGTATCTAAAATAACGGTTTTCACAGATGCAAAATTTGAGTATTTTTATAAATAAACTCTTTGATATTTTTGTTACTGGTTCCAGATACTTCCACTTTTCTTCTATTATTTTTAAGGCTAAGTCTACTGGAACGCTTGGAAAAAGGGACACCACGTCTAGTGAAAAGAAGCTCTCGTCCTCCTGTATTTCTGTTTCTTTTATCCGCTCTTTGAATTCTCTGGAGTTTTTGACATTATATTTTGAGTTGTGGGTAAGATGATTGAGTATGGACGTTATAAAGCTGCACAGTTTCGTCGAGGGTGCGTTAATTGATGAGCAAATGGGACGGAGTGGGTGTCCTTCCTTGTGAATTTTTGGTAAACCATAAATTCTCGGGGCAATAGCAGTATCTGTCTTCATATACTTTTTCTCCCTTTCGCTGATATACCCATTTTTAAATAATTCTTCAACTAATTCGTTTTTTTTTTTTTGTAATTTTTGATGGGTAAATGGACCTAGGTCGGAGTAACAATGTATAAAGCAAAAGTAAAACCGCGATAACTTTTGACCACTACAACCAAAAAATTGCTCGCGGACGGATTTGTACTGGGGAATTTTTTCTTAACCTATGTCCCAAAAATCGTAGATATAGCGCGAAAAGAAAAACTTCAAAACAAACTTTTTGAAATGGAATATGAAAGAATTGGCAATATTTCCCATATACCCTCGTTAGCATAAATGCTGAGTATATAAACAATTGAATGGTGTTTGTAACGGTTATAACATTGGGCAACTAAATCAATATAGAGTCATTATCATGACTCATGCCACTATAAAGGTATTTTTTCCAAGCAGAACATTTTTCCAAAAAATACAATTCAATCCCCAGTACCTCAGTGGAACATAATATTTTACATAATTAGGTTCAACTTAACACATATAGACGTCCCGGATACAATTTGTACCACATAAAACACGAGTTCTTTAAGATTACGATTCCACAATGTTTTTTTAACGTTACTTCACTTATTCACACACAACTCTACTAAGCACACAGCTTTACTTCTTCCCTAACTTAAAAGTTTAGCTCACGTTACGAAACTCATACACCTGCTAACCTCATGTATTTATACTCGCTCGCTGATGCATTGACTCTTCTAGCATCCTCAACGTCGGATGTTCTAAAATGGTTAAGCGAAATGCCAATCGATTCGCGAATACTCATACACTCAAATAAAAAAAGGCATTTGAATGTAAACGTCAAATGAGGTAAAGATAATAAATACGAAAGAGAGAGTAGAAGGGGTAATAATGAATGTAATGTAAAAGTACTTAAGCTACAACTGAATGAATAAAACACCGAGAGAGAATACAATTAAACAAACAGGGTAAATTGGGACTAATCGATATTTTCATGATTGTAGTAAATTCTATACAGTAGTTGTTGTTGTAAAACTGATTCAATAACGTAACATCTAAATTAACTTAAATCCACCAATTGCTTAACAATACTTCCTGTGGTAGGAAACCCCTTTAGCAAAATGATATGAATAGTTTTGTACAATGTTCAAAGCTCCGTTTGAACCCGGCGACAAAAGAAGGTGGTTGTTGTTTATGTTATGTTGTTTCATTGTTTTGTTTTTAACTTTAAAATGCTCTCCACACATACTCTTCAGGGAACAGGCCCCCCTGACCCTGTTAGCACTGAAGTAATGCCGCTACATAAACAGCTTAGACAATTTGAATTAATTTCAGTTTAGTTTTTAAATCCATTTTATTAATTACCGTTACGTTTTAATTTAATTCAACTCGCTCAGCTCACATTTATTTGTTTATAATTTTATGAATTATTTCTCATTCCTTATCTTTAATTTCAGAAACCGCCACACCCTACCAATTGCAATGAATTTACTTTTAGAATTAAATTTCAAACAGAAAAATGCCACTCGGTTTTTCACAGTTCTGGGAGGTTTTCTCATATTTCTCCTTATCAAAGACAATGCCAAATTAAGTTTGGCATTGGGAGCTGTTTTGGCCCTGATGTTAAAGAATCCCACCTTTGTATATGCTCTAGTTAATACAATACCAAGAGATGTAGTGTAAGTTTTCGAAAAGAATTTCCCTGCAAAAAAAAACAAAATGATTTATATTTCCTCCCTCCCTAGTGCTGGCCACCGTTTTATACAAATGAACATTTTCATATTACTTATGGAGAGAAGAAAATGGTCGATGGCAAGAATATTCCAGGAGACATGCAAGAAACATCCAGAGAAAACATGTTTCCTAATCGATGATCGACGCATGACATTCCAGGATGTTGAAGATTACACCAATAAAATTGGTGGTTACTTTAAGGACAAAGGTTTCCGTAAAGGTGATTGTATTGCCTTACTAATGGAGGGCCGGCCAGAATATCCAGCCGTATGGTTGGGTTTATCCAAAATTGGTGTGATAACAGCTTTAATTAATTCTAATCTGAGGAGAGATACCCTCATACATTCCCTCAAAGTAGCCAATTCGAAGGCAATTATTGTCGGTACAGAATTGGTGGATGTCCTTAAAGAGGTTATTGATAATGAAGATCTCAAAACATTGCCCATATATCAGTTCAGTGATGAGGAACAAAGAACAAATGATAATTTGGTCATAATGAAGGGTAAGTTCGGCAAATATGGGAAACAAGTGAAGCATGGCTGAGTTGATGTTTGGAAAATATTTCAGGTGCCGTTGATTTGACAGGAGATTTAAAATATCAAAAATCTGAAAATCTCTCCATATACATCAATGAAAACAAACCAAAGGATAAACTTATGTACATCTATACATCGGGTACCACGGGATTACCCAAAGCCGCTGTTATTACAAACCAAAGGTAAGTACTTGTTGCAGGAGATGGTAATTTTTTGTATAGTTTACTCGCAAGAGTTCAAATTTTGCACATTGAGCCCATGCCGAAACTATGTGGAGATGTATTTCAGCCTTGGTCGGTAGTAGATCTACAGAAATGAACATATGATTCATTCAATGCGATTCTGAAGTTAATTGAGTGGGACTGCACCTAGAACTGACAAAATATCAATTGTTCAGATTTCCCGGAGAATAAAATCTAAATCATAATTTGATAGCCGATGTTAACCTTGCTTTTGCCAATGTAAAACTAGATTTACAACTATCAGAGAAAATTACAACTAGCTTTACAACTATCAGGGAAAACAAGGGACACCAACAAAGTAGATGATCGACAGCCTCTATATCATCTGCATCTCGAAAGGATGTAACCACAAATCTAGGTTTGGCAGGACAGTTGAAAAAGTGCAGTGTGTCGTGCATCGATCCTTGCCCTATAGGAATTCAGACGGCTGCACCATCCTGAGCGTAGTTGAGGCAAAACTACTCTGGTTTGTCGTGGCAGCTGGAACTCCTCAGCTGTGATAGATGGGGAATGTTCTATTTCGGACAGATTTAAATATTTTTCCATCGCGTAGCCCTTATATTCTCGGCCCATACCGGCGCCGCATAGCTTACCACAGACCGACTTATCGCATTACATGTGGTTAACAAGGTTTCTTTCTCTGACCCCAATTGCTGCCGGCTAGGGACTTGAAGACCTTATTCCTATGTACCTCTCAGCTTGTCGCAGATAGTTATGGCATGCGGGGAGGACATGAACATGCTGTCAATTATGACCCCTAGAATTCTGGGGTAGTTTGTGGTCGGAATTCTGCTGCCATCAACCATGACATTTAACTCAGTTCTCCCCTCTACCTTCCATGTGGTGAACAGAGTAGCCGTAGATTTAATGGCGGATATTTGCATATTCCTCGTGTGGAAAAGGGTGGTAAGATCAGTCAAAAAGGAGTTTTTTTTACAGATGACATCAGCGAAGGTTCCTGACCGCAAGATCGTACAATCATCGGCATGCGTTACAATTTCAATGCCGTCTGAAGGAGGCGGAATACAAGAGATGTAGAGGTTAAACAGTTTCGGAGATATCATGAAAAAATATATGAAGTACACGTATTATTACACGGCTTCCTCTGGTTGAGTCCTCATCATCCCAAGGGTCTTTACTACGGGTGACAAAAGCCAAGTCGGTCTGTACGATTCAACTTTGTTAGCATCTTTGCCTGGTTCCAGAAGCGGGAGCACCCTGCCGATTTTGTAGACTTCAGGAACGATTTGGGTGGCTTGCGACAGTTTGAGAACAATAGGGAGATACTCAACTCGTGGCTCATCCAGCTGTTTCAGCATTATTATGAAGATTCCATTAGAGTCCAATGCTTTGGATGATTTAGCATTCCTGGTGACATTCGCAACATCATCCATTGTAAGTTGTGGAGGTTCATCCACGGCAGGAAAAGATCAATGCACGTAGTACGCGTCTACGCCCCCTCACTCCCGGGGTGCTCGACAAACTGTCGACTAAAACAACTTGCTCACCTCTTTGGATCAGTCAGCGTAACGTCGAAAAACGTGACTGAGATCCTATCTTCCTTTTTATAGGGTTTGAGAGTGGCTCAACCGTTGCCCACAATTCACTTATTCCGGCTCCAATGTTGCAACTCTTCAGATGTTTTAGCCACTTGTCCCGCTTATGTCCACCAACAAACTGTTAAGTTCCAGTGTCAGCTCCCACACTCTGGGGTCAATGGGCTTGGCACGGCGAAGCTCAACATGCTCATTTTCTAATCCCGTCTCCTCTGCTGGGAAGTTTGGTCTCACTTCGGATATTCCTCCAGCAGGTATGTGGCGAGCGGCTGCAGCAATGATGTCTCAGAACGTCCTTTCGGGTTGAGAAGATCTCAAAGCAGTGATTAGTGAACTCTCTGAAACTATGCCAACTAGCTTTCCCATGATTGATGCAAGTGCGGCGTTCAAAGGTGATGCAATCGGTCGGTCCGCTTATGGAGACAATTATGGGAAGATTGCCTGACCCAAGAGAAACGACGGGTTGCCAGGTGATGTCATTTGTTAGACCAGGTGACACTATGGTTATGTCTGGCGAACTGTGACATTCTTCACTAAATCTGGTAGGGGCGTCCTCATTGACCGCGCAAAAAGTAGATCTATCAATCTGCTCAGCCAGCACCATGTCTCCCTGGCTGTTCCACACCTGACGTACATACATTCCATGTACGGGTCATTAGAGTCAGACTCAAACGAAATACATATGTCTGTATTAAAGAAACTGGTGCAATAGGAAAGCTAATCCCCCACCTGCACTTCTGGTGCACTCCTTTCCAGTACATTTTAACCATGACAATGCTGTAAGCTGTAGTTCTTGTTGAGCTTGGTTTCTGCACCGCCGCGACCTTAATATTCTACCGACTCATGATATACACTATTTCCTCGATTTTACATGGGGGCCCGTTGCAATTAAATTGCAAAAAGGATGCATTTCCAGGGATTGGAACAGCAACGGCTGTGCACAGACCAAAAGAATTTACCCCGAGAGGGTCAGGAGCAGTTTTGCAGATTTATCTGCGCAAAGCTAAGTTCTTGCTGTTTTGTTACTACTGGTGCTTCGGAGGGATTCAAAGGTAGCAGCTTTGTTGACGGTATGTACTTGGTCAACAATCTAGTACGGTACGACAAGTCTTCGCAACCCCATCTGACAAGTAAGCTTTTAACAGACAACTGTCTTGAATGATGGCCAAGTATCTCCTTTTATACCCTGTCGGTGGTTGATAAACTACAAGATGCGGCCGACTTCAGTTTAAAACATTGTTATAGCTTTTTCTTTTCCGTTAGAGGCTTTCGTTGATGTTGTAGTCATCAATATTGGCACTAGAGTATGATGCTGGACTATCAATTTAAATTCAAAGTTTATCACCCCCTTCTTATATAGTATTCTCCAGTATGATCGGTAGCAAACTTTCTTCATCATGCTTCGGAAAAGATTTTAGAATCCTCCAACATCCCATCCCAATACCGACGTGCTGCTTTTCGACTAACTCCAGCCTCGTAAGAGGAGTTATTCATACTGAGGTTATCATCCCACACTGGATTGTTGCAACTGTCTTCCCAAAGTAAGACAATGCACGAAACAACCGATTCCTTACTCCCTCAGTTAATGGCCTTGACTCATTTGACTCAGGGTGATTGGCCAACCCATAAAACTTCCTCGACGTCTTCTCCATTAAGACCGGTAGCAAAATTTATGACAAGTCCGTCATTCTTTGAAAGGAATTTAGAATCCCCCAACATCCCATCTGAATACCGTCGTGCAGCAGCCATGAGGTTATCATCCCAAGCTGGATCTTAACAATTGCTTTCCCAAAGTGAGACAATGCATACGGAAATCAGCCGATTCCTTATTCTCGCAGTTAATGGCCTTGATTGATTTGTACAGGCTGACTGGCCGATCCATACGTTGATCTCATTCAAATTGTCAGAGATTAGGATGTCTCTGAAATGACCCTCGATTAGCTAATAATGAATATCAACCATTGGGATCAGCCCTATCAAAGGTTACAACCCTTAGATTATTCTGGACCAACCGTCGCCCAACTTTGGACGGGAAATGTTCCTGCGAAGAACTAGGCTTCAGTGGTGATCTTCTCACTAACCTTCATTGGATACAATAGGTGTTCAGTAAAATCTACAAACTTTTTAATTTGAAAATCCTCTCCTCCTTTCTTTCAGATATCTCTTTATGAGCACCGCGACCTATCATATGGTTGCTATTACGCCAAATGATGTGATCTACAATGCCTTACCACTGTATCACACTGCAGGCGGTGTGGTTGGAGTGGGTATGGCCTTCATTCATGGCAGTACCATAGCTTTGCGTAAGAAATTTTCCGTATCTCAATTCTGGAAAGACTGTATAAAATATAAGGCCACATGTGCCCAATATATTGGAGAATTGTGCCGGTATCTGTTGACGGCTCCATCAAAGCCGGAAGATACTCAACATCAATTGCGTCTAATGTATGGCAATGGGTTGAGAGAACAAATATGGTCACAGTTCACGACACGTTTCAATATACCAAATATTGCTGAGTTATATGGCTCTACGGAGGGAAATTCAAATTTGGGTAAGTTTTCTTTTTGGAAGAAGAAGGAAGAAGAAGTCGCTTTCACAATAAACCTGCCGATTGTTCCTATTTCAGCTAATGTCAGCAATCAAGTGGGTGCCATTGGATTTATTCCCATGCCCATTCGCCACCTGACACATCTTCAAGTTGTACGTGTCGATGAAGAAACTGGCGAGCCAATTCGCAATGCCAAAGGTTTTTGTGTACGTTGTAATCCTGGTGAAACCGGTCTTTTGATTGGTCGAATTGATGCCCGCAATGCCCTAACTACCTATAATGGTTATGCCGATCGCGGAGCTTCGGAAAAGAAACTTTTACACAATGTTTTCAAAAAGGGAGATGTCTTCTTCAATTCTGGGGATATGTTGGTGGGTGATCTTTTGAATTATTACTATTTCAAGGATCGCACAGGTGATACATTCCGTTGGCGTGGTGAGAATGTCTCCACGCAGGAAGTTGAGGGTATTATAACAAGTGTTATAGGCTTGCAGGATTGTGTGGTGTATGGTGTTGAGGTAAGTATTTTTTGTATAGCTACTGAATCTTTCTCACCACACAAGTCTTTGTATATTTCACAGATCCCCCATGTTGAGGGCAAGGCTGGTATGGCTGCCATTGAAGATCCTGATCGCAAAATAGATTTCCAACATTTATCGGTGGGTATACGCGCCAGTTTGCCAACGTATGCCCGACCACTGTTTGTACGTGTTATGGACCAAATACCTCGCACATCCACCTTCAAAATGAAGAAACGTGATCTGATGTTGGAAGGATTTGATATGGAGAAATTCAAAGATCCTTTATACTACCTCAATAGCGATGGTATCTATCGCCCTATAACTAAGCAACAGTTTGAAGCTTTAAAGAATGGCACAGCCGGATTATGAGAAAATAAACAAGTTGAGAAAAAAGGCCTTTTTACAAATAATTTTATTTACAGTTATTTCATATCATTGTCCTTGTATATGTATGTAAATATGTCTGTAGCCAGTTGCCATTAAGTAGAACAAAAATGCTAAAAAATGTTGTAAAGATTTTGTTATTAGCCATAATAGTGTAGAGTGAATGAAATGTTGAAATATTGGCGTTGCCATATTTTGTTATATTTTTCTATTGTTAATTATAGTTTTATTTTTAAATATAGTTGCACCAAAAAAGACAATAAATAAAATAAATACCATTAAAAGTTGAATCTTTTATTAAATTATCAAGAGTACATTTCTACTAATAGTGTAGGTGGCAGCTACACTCGGAGACCGTTGGTCCATTTGGCTCCCTCTATATCGAGAAAGGTTGCCAAGCTGAAGTTTCAATTCTCCATATTTTCCCAGACTTTTAAGGCTGAAAGCTGTTAATGACCCATTGAAGTCAACCTCTTCAGTGCGGGTTTGATTATGGATTTCTACCGCGCAATCTTATAGCAGATCGAGAGTCTCTAGTCCAGAGTTAGTCCAGCAACCTTCGCTCCGATTAATACTACTTGAATAATGGATTTGGAATCCTTAGATAGCATCTTGCGAAAACTGTCCACTTCAGTAACTCCCTCTATAAACTCACTAAATATTACACAAGACTTCAATTTAGCTCTCCTGATTTCACTCTTGTACTTATTGATATTAACTCCCAAACAGTACTGAGTTTCGTCTTACTGACTTTATTTTAGGATCTTTTAGCTGCTCTCCAAACCGGTTGAGGTATCTTCCCCGGATATATGATTAGGCAGGAGTCCACATAGCAAGTCAGGAGAGTATTTGTTAGGGAATCCACAGCTCCCAATTTTGCTAGCTATTTCTTTCACACAATTTTGAAGACGTTAGCGCTTTGATTTTACCCCAATTCGTTCCCCTGTAATTTCTGTGGGGACTCTGTTTAACTTCGAGTACAGCCATAGACTAATAAAAGTATAAACAAAGAAATCCTCTCACCTAAATTCTCTCACTGAGTGTAAATTGAGTCAGTTGGATATGCACTCAATTTTTAAAACGGCAATAACTATAAATTGTTAAACGATTTATTTTGGTAAAATACAATATGTTGGTAATCTTGGCCGCATCTACATCCTCATATAAAAATATTCAACAAAATATTGCAATTTACCCCAAAACATTGTGCAATTGAGTGAAAACGCTGCGCAGTTTCCGTAAAGGCGACACCTACAAAAAGCAAACACATTAAAATTTCTTTATTAGTCTATGATGTATCTTTGTTGTAATTTATGGCAGTCCATCCTGGTGAACTAAAAAACTCATAAAACGCCTTAGTTTTCAGATATTCCCGGATATTTCCCTAGAACCATATGGCAACCCTCTTAGTAGGGATATTTTATACAAAGACATAAATACAACAAGATAAGACATTTTTCTGCTATCATTATTCAGTGAATGGTTTTTGAATTTAACATAATGTTATATCACGATATGGTGATATAACATTTTTTTCTTTTATACATGTTTACGTATTTAACCGAATTTACCGATCCAATTGACATAGAATTATTCTTGAATAGATCCTTGAATTCATAAATTTCGTTTCTGATACCATTACATGAAATGTTCCTCCTTGGTTGCGATTTTGAATTAACTGCAACCTGTTAAGGGCAATGTTTCTATACAAAGTTTCGTAAACATTTTTTTGTTGCATGCATTTTGTCTGGTCTTAGTTGTATTTATGTCTTTGTTTTATACCATGGTAGAATAAAGTAAAGGCATAGACTAATGAATTGTAAAGACAAAGAAATGCTCATGTTACATATGTGCTGTCAACCGACTCAAACAGAAAAACTCAAAATTGTTCGAAGGCGATTTTTGAGGAAAATAGAAAGATTTTCTTCTAAATTTCTATCTGAGGATGTAGATTTCGTCAAAAACTAACCCCATACAGTTTTTGTTAGAACAAATTGTTTATAAAATCGTGTTTATACGCATTTTTAATTGAGTTGTTCTGTCAACAAACTCAATGTTAACAACATTGGTGAGAGCATTTCTTTGTCTTTACGATTCATTAGTCTATGGTAAAGGTAGGCCACAGCTAACAGCTGATTACAATTTTTTTTCTTTTTATGGCCTAATCTGTCAAAAGCCGTGTTGACATTTGGTACTGTTTTTGACAATCATAAAGGTAGATGCATCGCTGAATTGTTTCAACAAAAAAACTTCTGCTGTAACACTATATCTTAAATTAAAAACAAGGACAAAAATGTGTATTCGCGTGGCAAAATAAAATTGTTGATTTTTTCAGCAAAACTTACGAATGAACGATTTGTCAAATATTGATATTAATTAAAATTTGTTCCAAATGTACGGGAATGTAAAAATTACAATTTTTGTAAAAATTCTGCTGATATTTATCTGCAAATCGGATGCCAGCAATCACGATGTCAGATTAGCCAAACTTATCAAGTAGAAAATAAGTGAATGATTATTCACTGGCATAAGTTTGGGGAGAACTTTTGCTATTTTTGGAACACTTTTCCAACAAGAATATTCTGGAGCCTAGCTAAAGAATTTTTTTTTACTCTATTTGGCACTTTTAACATATAAAAAGTGGAGCTCTAAGTTCCGTATGTTTTTGTAAAACGGGATAGCTATGCAGATACATCTACCATTATTATTGTACCATGCCATTTGACGTTTTAAGCCATGGCTGCAGGGTAGCATTTTTCAGTGATTTTCATACCTGGCCAAAGACATAAATACAACAAGATAAGACATTTTTTTGCTATCATTCTTCAGTAATGGCTTTTGAATTTAACATAATGTTATATCACGATATGGTGATATAACATTTTTTTCATTTATACATTTTTACGTATTTAACGGAATTTACCGATCCAATTGACATAGAATTATTCTTGAATAGATCCTTGAATTCATAAATTTCGTTTCTGATACCATTACATGAAATGTTCCTCCTTGGTTGCGATTTTGAATTAACTGCAACCTGTTAAGGGTAATGTTTCTATACAAAGTTTCGTAAACATTTTTTTGTTGCATGCATTTTGTCTAGTCTTAGTTGTATTTATGTCTTTGACCTGGCCTACCTCTACTTTATTGTACCATGTTTTATACCTAACATTTTTGATACTTGTTAGTAGTTAGTCGAAGGTCACACTAGAGTGGTTTCATTGAAACTTTTAGGGATTCTTAAATCGAGTTCCCCACTACAGCAACTTCATGATTTTACTCTAGTATGGAAATCGAGCTAGGAACCCTGGATTTCATGAAATTGTTTCAATGAAACCAGCTAGTGTGACCACGGAATTAATGCTTATTAAGAATAAAAATCATAAAGTAAGTATTTACTGAAAACATGGGATATTTCGGAACCATCATTATATGTTAATTATTTGTTTTGGCTATTATTGTTGAATTCGTAGGTTAATTTTTTATTTATGCATTTAATCTGGTCTTAAACAAGTCGACCAACTGATTTTTGCAAAAACCCCGACATTTTTATACCCTCAGCCTTTAAGCTTAAGCCTTATTTTACAAAATTCACATATGTACATATGTTGAAACTGAGGTATGTGGCATTGCAACTCGCGAACAACTGTACTATTCCATAAGTTTTGAACGCATTTGTGTAAAATCAATTGTTTTATATAGTCCCGGTCCACACTAGCGTGAATTTCATTAAAAGTTTCATGAAATTAGGGATTTCTAGATCGAGTTCCATAGTAGGGTAAAATCATGAAATTGCTGTAGAGGGGAATTCGACCTAAGAACGCCTAATTTCATGAATTTTTTTAATGAAATTCACGCTAGTGTGGACCGGGACCTAGGGATTTTAAAATAATAATATTTGAGTTCTTTTAATTACCTGAGGTTACCATTTTTACCATTTGTTACCATTTTTAACCTGCAAAGCGTTCCTTAACCCCAAAAAGTGGTAAAACTGGAAGCAATTTTTAAGAGAGAGAGGTAGAGAAGAGAGAACAAAAATGCCTTTCACTTCAACCACAGGCTACCAGACCATAAAAGCGAACGCTGACAAAACAAAATTAAAAACTGTGAAATAAAAGAAGAAAAGTGCATTTTTATACCCTCCACCATAGGATGGGGGTATATTAAGTTTGTCACTACGTTTGTAACTACTCGAAATAATCATTGTAGACCCCACAAACTATATATATTCTTGATCAGCGTGCAATTCTACATCGATATAGCCATGTCCGTCCGTCTGTCTGTCTGTCCGTCTGTGGAAATCACTCTAGCGTCCGAACGGATTGACGTCGGTGGATGAAATTTTGGGAAAATGTATTATTTGTACGTACGACTTTTGGTATTGAGAGCGGGCTATGTAGGTCCACCCTTTCGTATAGCCCCCATGTAAAATGACGCGTGACGCGTCGTCGTTTTAAGGAATGTTTAAGATATTTGTCCCATTTTACCACCGATTTGGTTGTAATTTGATATTTGGTGTCTCCAGAGGCCAAAAATCATTCCTACCAAAGTTGGTTTATATAGGTCCACGTTTTGGTATAGCCCCCATATAACGCCCCATATAAAGTACGAGCCATTTTAATATATTTTGAATGTATTAGTCCCATTTGACAACAGAATCGGTTGCAACTTTGTATTTTGTGTTTCCAGAGGCTATGAAACTTTTCTACCATAAAATGTTTATATAGGTCCACGTTTTGATATAGCCCCCATAGGACGATATCTCCCGATTTTCGGTATTTTGAAAGTTTCGGCCTCATTATCACACCGAGATGGCTGAAATTTGGTATTTAGTCTTCGTTTAGGGTATACAACTTTCCCCCAGTAATTCGTAGGTATAGGTCCACGCTATCATATAGCCCCCATAGAACAATACCTTCCGATTTTCGGTATTTTGAAGGTTGTGGCCACATTAATTCACAGAAATGATTGAAATTTGTGGTGGAGGGTATAAAAAGTTCGGCCCGACCGAACTTAACGCTTTTCCTACTTGTTAGGTTTCTTTTTGACGTTGCTACTAGATCTACCATTTTTCGTTTCTTTACTTTTCTGGTAAAACTAGTCACGAGAGAGGAATTTTGAGCAATTTCGACAGTTTTCTCTTTTACCACTTTTATAATTAAAAAAGTAAAGCAAAGCTAATTTGAGCGGAATCTGTGGCCGTATTAATGTAATCAAGTAGGAAAAGCGTTAAGTTCGGTCGGGCCGAACTTTTTATACCCTCCAACACAAATTTCAGTCATTTCGGTGGATTAATGTGGCCACAACCTTCAAAATACCGAAAATCGGAAGGTACTGTTCTATGGGGGCTATATGATGGCGTGGAAGTATACCTACGAATTTCTGGGGGAAAGTTTTATACCTCAAACGAAGACTAAATACCAAATTTCAGCCATCTCGGTGTGATAATGAGGCCAAAACCTTCAAAATACCGAAAATCGGCAGATATCGTCCTATGGGGGCTATATCAAAACGTGGACCTATATAAACATTTTATGGTAAAAATGTTTCTTAGCCTCTGGAAATGCAAAATACAAAGTTACACCCGTTTCTGTTGTCAAATGGGTCCAATTCATTCAAAATATATTAAAATGACGCGTACTTTATATGGGGCGTTATATGGGGGTAATACCAAAACGTGGACATATATAAACCAACTTTGGTAGGAATGTTGTTTGGCCTCTGGAGACACAAAATACCAAATTACAACCAATTCGGTGGTAAAATGGGACAAATATCTTAAAAATTCCTTAAAACGACGACGCGTCATGCGTCATTTTGTATGGGGGCTATACGAAAGCGTGGACCTACATAACTCGCTTTCAATACCAAAAGTCCTACGTACATATAATAGATTTTCCTAAAATTTCATCCGCCTACGTCAATCCGTTCGGACGCTAGAGTGATTTCCACAGACGGACGGACATGGCTATATCGATGTAGAATTGATTATTTCGAGTAGTTACAAACGTAGTGACAAACTTAATATACCCCCATCCTATGGTGGAGGGTATAAAAATAGGAAAAATATGCTGAAGGAATCGATTTTTGTTGTGTTAATTAGTGGCTTTACAACACAATGTATTACTCAATGTTCAAAGAATAAGTTAAAGGATACACTTCAGAGATGAAGATTCTAATATATGATTCTTTAATATATTCACTGTATGTATCTCAAACGGATGCTGACATTTTGAAGACTGAACAAGTAAAAATTCGTTAAGTTCGGCCGGGCCGAATTTTTTATACCCTCCACCATTAAATAGTCTTAATTAAAATGGAATAATTAGGGTCCTTTCACAATTTTAGGTGTAACAACTTTTCGACACTGTGAACACAAATGTTGGGGCGGAGATAATTCCTTTTGGAGATGAATGCCCGCCGTGAGTCGAACTTCCGCGTTATGGCGTGATGAAGTTTTTGCAAGAGACCCTGTAAGCCATCATGCATTAGCATTATATCTTTGTTTGTTGTTTTTGTAGAGCCAGCAGCAAGCACATTCTCCTCAATATTTGCAATTACAGAATGTTTCAATAAATGAAGCAGGTTATAATAATTCATCACGCCATAACGCGGAAGTTCGACTCACGGCGCATCTGTCCTTTGGGGTTCATAATATACTCACCAAGGCCTTTCTTCCCCAAGAGGAATTTTCCGTGCCCCAGACTTTCACCTCCATTTTGTTGCACAGTGTTATCTAATCTAATCTAATCTAAAAAAATGTGTTCAGTTTGGTGAAAGGTACCACCTACGAGGCTATATCAAAGAGTCAACCGATCTTTAGATTTTTTTGGCGGAAAAGTTTTATAGCTGCAGGGAGCTTCAAGAGTCAAATTGAGGGTAGTTTCATCAAAACAATGTAGACCCTCAAAAATGGACCCATGTTGACGAATTTTAGTGAAGAAATTTCGTGACCACTGAAAATTCCCGAAAATCGGAAGGTACAGTTATATGGGGGGATGTACCAAAACATGGACCTATGTTGACGATGTTTGGTGGAGATGTTTCATGACCACTGAGAACTTCAAATGTCAAATTACAGCTATTTCGGTTAAAAACTGTAGCTAAAATTCTCAAAATACCGAAAATCGGGAGGTATTGCTATATGGGGGCTATACCAGAACATGGACCTATGTTGACGATCTTTGGTGGAGATGTTTTATGACCACTGAGAACCTCAAATGGCAAATCACAGCTACTTCGATTAAAAATTGTAGCTAAAATTCTCAAAATACCGAAAATCGGGAGGTACGGTTATAAGGGGGCCATACCAAAACATGGACCTATGTTGACGATGTTTGGTGGAGATGTTTCATGACCACTGAGAACCTCAAATGTCAAATTACAGATAGTTCGGTTACAAATTGTGGCTATAATTCTCAAAATACCGAAAATCGGGAGGTACCGATATATGGGGTCTATACCAAAACATGGACCTATGTTGACGATGTTTGGTGGAGATGTTTCAAGACCACTGAGAACCTCAAATGTTAAATTGCAGGTAGTTCGGTTAAAAATTGTGGCTAAAATTCTCAAAATACCGAAAATCCGGAGGTACCGTTATATGGGGACTATACCAAAACATGGACCTATGCCCATATCCTTTGGGATATAAGTTTGTTGATCACTAGGAACCATAAGTGCCAAATTATAGCTAATTCGGTCTGCAAATGTGGCGAATAGCGTCAAAATACCTCAAATCCGGAGGTACCGTTATATGGGGGCTATACCAAAGAGTGGACCGATATAGCCCATCTTCGAACTTGACCTGCCTATGGAAAAAAGACCCTCGGGTGCAAAATTTCAGCACTCTATATCAATTATTGCGGACGCTAGAGTGATTACAACAGACGGACGGACAGACGGACAGACGGACATGGCTAGATCGTCTTAGAATTTTATCCTGATCAAGAATAAATATACTTTATATGCAAAAATGCGTAATCGCAAGTGCTAAAATTACATATTAAGCTTTTAGATTGTTATGTGCCTGGAGTTTCAGACTCCATCTTGCCAACCGACCGCTGAGATCCTTCTGTCCCATCAACCATTTCAGAGCGCTGTGATCCGTCACGACAGTGAATGGCATCATCTCGATAAAAGGCCGAAACTTTTTTATCGCACTAATGACTGCCAAACACTCCCGCTCCGTCACACTATAATTCTGCTCAGCCTTCGAGAGCTGCGCAGAATGAAAGGCGATGGGACGTTCCAGACCCGCAGCGTCCAGCTGGAACAAGACCGCACCGATGCCCAGATTAGAGGCGTCACATTGGACATAAAATCGCTTATCGAATACCGGATGGTGTAAAACAGGACTAGTCGTTAAAGCGACTTTAACTTTTTCGAAAGCCTCGATTGCTTTTTCATCAAAACAAAACGGTTTGCCCTTTTTTAAGGTGCTTGTCATTGGCGCTGTGATTTCTGCATAGTCCTTAATAAAACGTCTGAACCATGAGGCCATGCCAAGAAATCTACGAACATCCCGAGTATTCTTTGGAATCGGCAAATCAGTAATGGAATTAATTTTTGAAGGATCCGGCTTCAACTTACCCTCGCCCACGATGTAGCCCAAATACTTCAGTTCGCGACGACAAAATTTCGATTTATTCAAATTGATGGTCAGGTTTGCCCTAGACAACGATTCGCCTACCTTGCGAAGGAGTTCGACGTGAGACTCAAAATCCGGTGAGACCACTAATAAGTCGTCAAGGTATACGAAAACTTTGTTCTTCAGGTCCGGTGAGATCACTTTATCCATTAACCGACATAGCCGTTGGGCAGCATTACACAACCCAAACGGCATGACGGTAAACTGATAATGTGGTCTCCCCGGCACTGTGAACGCAGTTTTCGGACGGCTCTCAGTCGCTAGGGGCACCTGCCAAAATGCATCTTTTAAATCGATGCTCGAAATGAAATATGTCTCTTGCAATCGCCCTAATAAAGCATCAATAAATGGCAAAGGGTAAGCGTCTTTAATCGTAACCTCATTAAGCTTACGCGCGTCTAAGCATAGCCTGTTTTTCTCGCCTCTGCGAACTAATGTGACCGGTGAATTCCACGGACTGGTGCTAGGTTCGATTACGCCTAAACTCAACATCCTATCCAGCTCTTGGTATATTAAAGACTCCACGGCAGTAGACACCGGATAGTGGCGCTGTTTCACAGGGGCCGCATTGCCCGTATCGATTATGTGCTCCTCAACACTCGTCTTCCCAAGACCATACGTTCCGAAGTCTCGAAAACTAGTTTTGGCTTTCTCAAGCGCTTCAATTTGGTCTGGAGACAAAGTATGCATGTCAGGATCAACAACATTTGGGCTTAACTCGAGACTACCGATCAATTTGGGAGCAATACTAAATAATTTCCAAAAATCGACACCGCAATACATTGCATTTTCCAACCCTGGAATCAAATAAACGTCCATGGTTTTCGTTTCGCCATTAAAGGAAATATCAACTCTAACTTTACCGGTACAATGAACACGTTGACCACTAGCAGTGCCAACACTGCATTTGAAAACAGGAACAACGTTCACCTTTAATTCATCAACGAGAGAAAAACAGTCTTTGCCTAAACACGTAACGGTTGCACCGCTGTCAAACAATGCTAAAACAGGTATGCCGTTTACCAAAACTTCTCGGAATGGTCGAGGATCATTCTTAAAATCAGAAATATGAGCAGAAGAAATAGATAATCGTCTTAAGCGTCGAAGTCGGTATCGTTCTCGAGCCTTTAAAATTCTTTTGGATACAACAGGTTTAATTGAAATCTCGGAATTGAAAATTCTGTTACGGACCTTCAGGTAATTCGCCATGCGAATATGTAATGGTTGTGTCAAATCTGGTTTGGATCTAGCTAAGTTATTGGAAGGTCTGGGTAATACTCTACATGGATCAGAAAGAATTGGATCTGTAGACGTGGAAACATCAGTAGAGGCTAGTCAATCCACTGTCTGCGTAGCTATGGATTCGGACTTAGAAACATTAGAACGACTAATTTGTTTGCAGTTATTGCATTGTGGGGTGGTAACCCCTGGTGATCCGCAGCGGAAACAAAATACTGAACGATGAGAACTGGAGCAATTCTTAAAAATGTGGCCATTGTTGCCGCAATTCCAACACCGTGAAGGCTCATTTTTGGAAACACCAGTTGGCTTCTGCCGTAAACGCAACTCCTCAACATCATGGACTAAATCATCAAAATCAGAATCGTTAATTTCATTTATCATTCGAGGGGGTTGGTTGGTCCTAAATCTCAGTGATGATTCCCTTTCCAGAAATTCCTCAGCTTTCCTAACTTCATTTCGGAATTGTTCCACCGAATAAAAAGTGCCACTAAATGTTAAATGGGCAAGTTTGGGTTTCAATCCAGCTTTGAGGATGTCTATAACTTCAAAATCTTTCAAAGGTTCCCTTAACTGAGTACGCAGACTATTTATAGCGTCTATATATTGTGTAGCAGACTCATCTCTCCCCTGCTTCCTGTCCATAATCTGCCTCATTACATCAAGATTTGATTGAAAACGCTGGAATTCCCTAACTATACACAGCTTTAACATCTCCCAGTTCAAATTTGGATATTGACGGATCAGACCCCAGTACCACTGACAAGGACGGCCTTCCAGTAAATGATGAAATTCATCAACCAATTCTTGTTCTGGGCAGCCATAACTATTTCGAAGCCTTTCTACTCGAAAGATGAAATCTTCGACATTTGGTGTCTTTGGGGTGGCATCAAACTTAATGCCCCACTTACTGAGATATGGATACCTGGGCCTGCTAAAATCTTCCCTATTTCGATTTGGAACTTCCTGGTTTCTACTACCCGATCCTGCATGTCTGGTATCGGTTTGTAGTGGTGGCAAATCATGAGGCCAATCAATGCTTTGAGAATGTGGTTCTTGTCTGTTAATAGGATTAGCTGGAGGAACGGAAGATTGAGAAAAAGCAGCTTGAACTGCAGCAGCAACCGCTTTCTGCATTTCCTTTTTCATGGTTTCAACCATTGAAGCTTGGGTGGCCTCTAAGGCGGACTGAACTACCTCAAGAACTCCTGTGCTACTAAGCCTATCAACCTGATCTTCATCATTGCCACGAATAGTCAAAGGGCTAAAAGAAGGTCTAGGAATTGTGCTTGGTTGCTCATTTACTTGCGAAAGAGTAGGTGGGCTTGCAAATTCGTTTGGTGTAGGCGGATCATTGCCATCAGCGCTAGCTGGGATACCTGATCCGGTACCTGGTTCTGTTCCAGCAGCTTCTCCCACTGCTTGACTTGTCGACCTGGTAATAATGCTGTAAGTTTTTGGCTTAGCACCTGTAGCAGGCTGCATGATGTCCCACAAATCAACAAAAGTTACAAAAAAAAATATCCTTGTACTACTCAGTCCAACAAGAAATTTCAATAAAAAGCTCAAAATCCAAAAACGTCTTCTCTAATGACCGACAGGTTTTCAAAAAAGGTAGGTATGATACCATAAATTCAACAAAAATACCAAAGATATATAGATGAAACAGTCAATCACGGTTACTGCCTTAAGGTTCCGAAAAGTCCAATATAGAAAATCTCATACGCAACAAAACTCAATATGAAAATTTAAATGGTTCCAACAGGTCAGGTATTTCGAAAAAGGATCGAACCAAAAAAACAATAAATCTTGCAAAGTTTCTCATAAGCAGAAAAACAAAACTCAAAAATCCTGAAAACAGAATAAATTGAGACAGTAGATTATCTAGGCTGTGGTAGATCAGGGTAAAAGTTTGTAAGTCCGGGTAAAATTAATTCGAATAATATTCGAATCAGAAAAAGAAAGGTCTTAGCTGGTGAAGGGAAAAAAAAAAATATATATATATAGGACTTCGATAGGCTCTTCAGTCCTCTTCGCCTACCCCTATTGTTCTATGAGGTAAACTGTTCAAAACGTAGGAGTGATTGTTGCCGGTTAGAATTTCCTCAAAGAGTTTCTCGAGGTCTCTTCAGTGTATCTTTAGTTAAGCATAGAACGGCTTTCTAAAGATACACTGGGAAATCGACAACCAGACAGCAATCAGCCCTACGGAAAATGCTCCAACTCAAGGTTGAGCGCTGCCGTCCGAAGGCTCTCCAGACTAACCGCCCCTACAACCTTAAGGTACTTCAGCTGACCTCGAGTCGAACTGAAGACCAGTCTTCGGAAACAGCTAGTCCAGTTCTGTGTACACCCTGTGTATACGTGAAAACAAACAAAAATATACTACTACTTAAAGCCTGTATATTTAAAAAAAAGTAAGAACTAGCAATCAGTAGTTTGAGCCTATCAAACCCCTCCTGCAGTCTTTTAATCAAAAAGAGAAAAACAAATGTCTTGAGGGCGACGACCCTATGCCTCCCGCAATCGGAAAAGAATGGTAACAGTAGAAAATGAAGAAATCTAACAAGACTAATGCACTGCAGATCACCCACAGAAATCTCAAAAAAAAGTTTCACCAGGTTCCACGACGATGCTTCACATTCAATTTTCAAACCAGACAGGAAATAAAATTGTGCCAAAAATTCCCTCTAGTGTAGGTGCCAGAAAGTAAAGAAAACGAAATACAAAGTCTTAAAGTGTGCGACAATTAACGTCAATAACTGTATTCAACAAAAAAATTACTCTTTTCAAAAATAAGCTTTGAATCCAAATTCAATGTTTACTACACTGACGAACATTGAGTGCAATTTCGTCAAAATATTCGCTATAAGCCTTTACCTAATTAACTGCGTGTTGCGTGTGCGTTCAAAAATACAAAAACAAAATACATGTATTTCAAATTGAAAACAAAAACAAATACATGTATTTTGTTTTTGTATTTTTGAACGCACACGCAACACGCAGTTAATTAGGTAAAGGCTTTAACCAAATTTCCAAAATCAATCAACATGAAGTCTCAAATCATCAACAGCAAATCGCAAAGAATCAAGAATATAGGATTTAAAATATCAAGAAGGATTATTCCAATTTTCTTCTTCAGAAAATTAAATCAGATAATGTTCGGTAAACAAATCTTTAAATGTTTATCGTCCATATATAATAAGAAGGCTAATGTAAAGAGGTTTGGGTCAGTCATAATTAATTATAAACAACAACAACAAACAATCTTCATTATCTTTGAAAAGCGCAGTCAAAAATTTTCCCCAAAAATTTCAATTCTAATAAATCAATATATTAAAGCAGCTATAATATAGCAAATCATACAAAAGATCATAAATAATCAACTGCAGATGGCAATATATTATAAAGCTTTAAAGAAAGTCGAAGTATGAATTCAATAATGTAGAAGTTTTGTCGCAAAATTGCAGCTTGACATAAACTCAGGCTTGCAAGACGACTAAAACTCTTTTCCTTTAAGTTGACATTCAAGAAATGATGTTAAAATTTAATTGACCTTAAGTCGCAATTGGTATGTTGTAATATAACCACAACTCAAGACATACTGAAAACCAATCAGACAAAAATTCATACACCTAATGTTCAGGAACAATTCCCATTGATGGGAGTTGAACCTAAGACATTGGCTTGTACGTTGGGCGCCATTTTGTTATGTGCCTGGCAAGTATGACCTCTATTGGTTACCAAGGTGACAATGGCATTTGACTATTTTGGCTCCGGCTTAAGCTCTAGCGGCGAGGAGGTGCACTTGGGCACATACAAAAAAAAATATATCAATTTATCAGAAAACCAGGAAAAGCCTTGTTGTTGTATTGAATTTGGTTGTTGTTGTTGCTGGTACACCTAGGTGGAATTTGGGTACCCTCTGCCCTCCCTATGGGTTCCTAGCATAAACCCCCTAATGGGCCTCATGACTATGAAGACCCCCAAACGTAGATTATGACTGCCCAGTTGCCTTTACATTACCTTATTATTATTTTCTCCAAATTAATTCATATTTTGATCGTTTTCCTTATATACAAGATTCATCACTACATTTATTCATGTACGTATAAAACAATTCAGGTTAAGGCTACTGATTACTTAAGGCTATTATGCTCGATATACATATATATAAATATATATACATATATTCAGAAAGAAGGTGTGTCTGATCTATAGGTTATGATATTGGGCAATAATTGTACTTAATAATTACGATGAGATCCAATATAAAATACTAGATAATTATATTCATACAGATGGATAGTATGTGACCGCAATTATTGAATGTTGATTCTAATATAACACACTTTAAAATCCATACGTGTTTAATTTAAGCATACAAAATTTGTTATACGTAAATGCGTTTGATTATAATTCCGTGAACCAAATTATAACCAAGCTTATCTCAGTTCTTAGTAAAATCACATGAAAGATTCAATATGCTCAATCAAAGCCAAACTGTTTATGTATAAATGTGTTTGATTATAATTCCGTGAAGAAAATTATAACCAAACTAAAAAATCACATAAAACATTCAATAATTCGATTGCTGCACTGCGGCTTCACTTAGGTCTTCAATTCAATCACGGTTCTACTTACAGTACATCCAGAGAATTTAGGCTATGTTATGATGGTGATGATGAACTATGATTGTGATAATGATGGGTATGATGATGAAAAATACTTAATGTCCAGTCTATTGGTGATGATGATCTGTGCTATTGCTGTTAAATGGGCTATTGGCGTGATGTGATGAATGATGGCTGCGACTAAAGTTGATATGAATTGGATTCTCATCTAAATTCAATTGTGCACTGCAGTGTATGGTCCACGTGGTGGTTAAATTTTCTGGAAAAACGGTCACTAATTGTTCTGAACATCTGTCTCCGATATTGCGGGCATCAAAATTCAAATCCTTTTGGAAAACTTGAGGTGTTTTGCGCCATAAGGGGGCCGGCATGAAAGCTCGAAATGTTTATATGAATGACGCCTCAGCGTTATGGCTGATTGGGGTGCAAAAGTTTATTGTTGGGTCTGGTGGAAATTTCCCAAATAAAATTTTGTTTCTTGGAACAAGGTTGTGTGGTTTTGTTGATTAATGCAAATATATTGCATTAATTCGAATTATGTTTTTGCAATAATTAAACAAAGCAATCCGCTGAAGACGTGATTGTGTGGTGGCAAAAAAAAATTGACCGGCAACAACGTGCTTGTTTGCCAACGGAATTCTGGCGGGGAAAACTGACAAATATTTTAACAGCACACGGCGAATGCCTTGGGTACTTCGCCAATCAAAATAAATTTGCTGGAAGTCACTATTAATTCTTGGTCGAATTAATTTCTGCACAAATGGTTGGCTATTACAAATCAATGGTTGGTAGCCCCACGTGTTGGACTATGCTGATAAGTGTACCCAGGTATCGCGCCACGCTGTTTTGGGTACCGTTAGCGGCAGATGATTCGTCTAGAAATAGAATAAATATATTCATCAATTTCTGGAAAGACTCCTTAAAATGCTTATTGCATTTTTTAAGTGGTGATTGTTTCCCGTAGATTACCTTTTCTTTTGCGCCACACAATATTAAAAATAATTACTGAAAGTTGTGATATAGTTATTGTACAGCACTTAAACTTTGACTTTTTTGCACACACGTGGAAAATTTGCAACTTGCAAATTTCTTTGTACGAACACTTGATGTTGCCGGTTGAACTTTTATTATTGCAATTGAGCTGCCGAAGTTGTTCGTCAGTTTCGTTCTCCTTTTTTCGTTAAATGGCAGAGCTGCCAACCGGCACATGCTAAAATGAACGAAAATTGGGATCAACCATATGATCAACATACAACTCTGTTTTAGGGTGACCCTTAAATGGTGACGGACAAAGCAGGGTGACATAACAAGATAAATCCGGATGCGCGTCCCGATTAGAGCAAAAATGCAAAAACCCCATTTTTATACCCTCCACCATAGTATGGAGGGTATATTAAGTTTGTCATTCCGTTTGTAACACATCGAACTAACCATTTGCGACCCTATAAAGTATATATATTCTTGATCAGGATAAAATTCTAAGACGATCTAGCCATGTCCGTCTGTTGTAATCACTCTAGCGTCCGCAATAATTGAGATAGAGTGCTGAAATTTTGCACCCGAGGGTCTTTTTTCCATAGGCAGGTCAAGTTCGAAGATGGGCTATATCGGTCCACTCTTTGGTATAGCCCCCATATAACGGTACCTCCGGATTTGAGGTATTTTGACGTTATTCGCCACATTTGCAGACCGAATTAGCTATAATTTGGCACTTAGGGTTCCTAGTGATCAACAAACTTATATCCCAAAGGATATGGGCATAGGTCCATGTTTTGGTATAGTCCCCATATAACGGTACCTCCCGATTTTCGGTATTTTGAGAATTTTAGCCACAATTTTTAACCGAACTACCTGCAATTTAACATTTGAGGTTCTCAGTGGTCATGAAACATCTCCACCAAACATCGTCAACATAGGTCCATGTTTTGGTATAGACCCCGTATATCGGTAACCTCCCGATTTTCGGTATTTTGAGAATTTTAGCTACAGTTTTTAACCGAAATAGCTGTAATTTGACATTTGAAGTTCTCAGTGGTCATGAAACATCTCCGCCAAACATCGTCAACATAGGTCCATGTTTTGGTATGGCCCCCTTATAACCGTACCTCCCGATTTTCGGCATTTTGAGAATTTTAGCTACAATTTTTAATCGAACTAGCTGTGATTTGCCATTTGAGGTTCTCAGTGGTCATAAAACATCTCCACCAAACATCGTCAACATAGGTCCATGTTCTGGTATAGCCCCCATATAGCAATACCTCCCGATTTTCGGTATTTTTAGAATTTTAGCTACAGTTTTTAACCGAAATAGCTGTAATTTGACATTTGAAGTTCTCAGTGGTCATGAAACATCTCCACCAAACATCGTCAACATAGGTCCATGTTTTGGTATGGCCCCCTTATAACCGTACCTCCCGATTTTCGGTATTTTGAGAATTTTAGCTACAAATTTTAATCGAACTAGCTGTGATTTGCCATTTGAGGTTCTCAGTGGTCATAAAACATCTCCACCAAACATCGTCAACATAGGTCCATGTTCTGGTATAGCCCCCATATAGCAATACCTCCCGATTTTCGGTATTTTGAGAATTTTAGCTACAGTTTTTAACCGAAATAGCTGTAATTTGACATTTGAAGTTCTCAGTGGTCATGAAACATCTCCACCAAACATCGTCAACATACATAGGTCCATGTTTTGGTATGGCCCCCTTATAACTGTACCTCCCTATTTTCGGTATTTTGAGAATTTTAGCTACAATTTTTAATCGAACTAGCTGTAATTTGCCATTTGAGGTTCTCAGTGGTCATGAAACATCGTCAACATAGGTCCATGTTTTGGTACATCCCCCCATATAACTGTACCTTCCGATTTTCGGGAATTTTCAGTGGTCACGAAATTTCTTCACTAAAATTCGTCAACATGGGTCCATTTTTGAGGGTCTACATTGTTTTGATGAAACTACCCTCAATTTGACTCTTGAAGCTCCCTGCGGCTATAAAACTTTTCCGCCAAAAAAAATTAAAGATCGGTTGACTCTTTGATATAGCCTCGTAGGTGGTACCTTTCGCCAAACTGAACACATTTTTTAGATTAGATTAGATTAGATAACACTGTGTAACAAAATGGAGGTGAAAGTCTGGGGCACGGAAAATTCCTCTTGGGGAAGAAAGGCCTTGTTGAGTATATTATGAACCCCGAAGGACAGATGCGCCGTGAGTCGCACTTCCGCGTTATGGCGTGATGAATTATTATAACCTGCTTCATTTATTGAAACATTCTGTAATTGCAAATATTGAGGAGAATGTGCTTGCTGCTGGCTCTACAAAAACAACAAACAAGGATATAATGCTAATGCATGATGGCTTACAGGGTCTCTTGCAAAAACTTCATCACGCCATAACGCGGAAGTTCGACTCACGGCGGGCATTCATCTCCAAAAGGAATTATCTCCGCCCCAACATTTGTGTTCACAGTGTAATTTAAGCAATAGTGGGAGGCCGTAGGAGTCTATCCATTGTCGAAAAGTTGTTACACCTAAAATTGTGAAAGGACCCTAATTATTCCATTTTAATTAAGACTATTTTATGGTGGAGGGTATAAAAAATTCTGCCCGGCCGAACTTAACGACTTTTTACTTGTTTTATATTGTTACAGTAGTGTCTTAACTTAAATATTATAAAATAAAATTAACAAAATTCAGGTAAGTTTAGATTAAAAATAAAAATTGTTAAACAACATCAATTTCTACATAACTAGTTAAATCTTTGCCAAAAAGGTTAAAAGTTGTAAAGGATAACAAAGGATGTCATACCAAGTGCTAAACTCCTAAGAAATCCTTTTGGTTTCATGAAACTTTTAGAGTGCATACTTTTCACTGTGAGGTAAAAATCGATGTTGTTTAACCATTTTTATTTTTTATCTAAATTTACCTGAATTTCGTTAATTTTATTTTATTATATTTAAGTTAAGACACTAATGTAAAAATATAAAAAGGAATGAAATCGCTATCATTAACCAATTCTTAGCAATCGCAGTTTTAATGAAAGAAACTGAAGTGGATAATTTTGACTGTGATTCACTGTATATGTACCCGGATTTGTCATAACAAATTTTTGCAGATTTTCCTATTTTCTAGGTACCTACGGAAGGGCTCATTAGATCCGTCGCATAAAAAACTTAATCACGCGGGGTTCAAAGCAAATTGAATGGCACTTGTAAATTTTACACTTAAAAAACTAATGGCCCCGGCACATACGATCCGTTGTGCGACGCGTCACGCGCTGAAAACAACAACCACATGAAAAATGTGTAAGTGATGCCAAGTTTGTTCTTGAATTTTTCACGTGGTTGTTGTAACGCGACGCTTAACGCGCCGTATGTGCCGGAGCCTTAAGGTTTTTTTTTAAATTCACGCATCAAATTTTGGCATCAAGCCCACGACCTTCAGCGTGCAGGGCGGGTGTGCATACCATTGCAACACGGTGGCACCCAAAATTTACCATTACTTCCACTGAAATTTACCATTACTACCACTTCCAATAGATCCGAGCAAAAAGTTTGCATCCGCGGATGCAGTTAAATCACTAGAACAATTGCCGCTGGAGTACATCTTTTCCTATGAATTCACCTATAAATTTTACAAGAGAGCGCGCAGCTAGGATGAACTCCATTTTGCTTCCACGGCACACAGCTAGGATGCACTCCATTTTCGATCCAAATCACAGCCTTTGATGTAGTGTTTTGGAGTGAATTTAAATGCAGTCTTAAAGATGCTATAAAATGCAAGCCATTGATAATATCCCAAAATAAATAAAATACATTGCTTATTCGTGTAAACTAGAATATTAACTTTATTATGGCCCCGGCACATACGGTACGTTGTGCGTCGCGATACAACAACCACATGAAAACTTCAAGAACAAACTTGGCATCACTTACATTTTTTTCATGTGGTTGTTGTTTTTAACGCGTGGCGCAACGCACAACGTACCGTATGTGCCGGGGCCATTACACTAATACAAATTATAAAAACTCTCCATTAAATTTGATCATAACTGAGTTTACTTCCTCTGCTCTGCTTTTTGTGACACTGCAACTGATATTGCATTTTTCCTCCAACTCCAGTTCAGATTTCCAAAAAAACTCTAATGGCCCCGGCACATACGGTACGTTGTGCGTCGCGTTACAACAACCACATGAAAACTTCAAGAACAAACTTGGCATCACTTACATTTTTTCATGTGGTTGTTGTTTTTAACGCGTGACGCAACGCACAACGTACCTTATGTGCCGGGGCCATAACTCCATTTCAAAAATAATTTGCGTCTCGTGAATTACAGCAATGTTTGTATCTTTAGCTTGTATTTCTTTATTTTTTTAAACAAATTCTTATAATTTTAAACACTCTTGTGTTCAGAAAAAAAGACTGCGACTGTAGGGATCAAAAAATTGGCTTGCTTGGCTAGGGATCTATAAGCGAGTGCTTCTAAAATGTATTGAGCGGAGTGCATTATTCATAACTCCGTGTCGACTGCATCGAAAGATGTATTGAAATCATAACTCTGCATTGCACTACTTCCAAACTTTTTTGCTGGGATGTTTTCATTAAAAAATATAAAGAAAAGTTGTTTTTGTTATTTCCTGTCATTCAGGGTTGGATAGTTTCAATTACAAGTTTTATTACAGACAGGATCAATTACAGAGAAATGCAGAGATGTACATATGTTCGTTTTATTGAAATGAGGTTACCTTTTAATATTCTACCATGGGTAGAAAAAAACTACAGAATCCCACTACTGAAATCCATTAGATTTCATTTGACGTTTGATCAATGGAATTGACAGTTGACACGAGTGGATTTCGTAAATGTAAACGTACGTTGTGTTCCTTTACTTAGAGGTAGTTTACACTATCTATCAATGTCATATGACACGAAATAAAAACATTCCATATTTACCCACGGAGGCAATGTGGAGACGTAGTTTTTTACATGTTTGCTGGTGTGGACGCAGAGAGTAAATGGAGTAAGGAAAATCTCCAATATTACACATATTAGCGAATATATAGCGATGGAAAATTTCATGTCATATGACATTTACATATAGTGTAAACTACCCCTTACCTGAGGTTACCATTTGTTACCATTTTTAACCTGAAAAGCAAATTTTTAAGAGAGAGGGAGAGGAGAGGGGGAGCAAAAATGCCTTTCTCTTCTACCACAGGATACAAGACAAATTTCTTCAGTTAAAAAATTATAGAACTGATTTTTCGACATTTGTTTGACGATTATTTGACAATGAAGAAAAAAAAATAACCAGATCTACCATTTTTTCGTTCCTCTACTTTTTTGGTAAAACTGGTCATGAGAGAGCAATTTTGACAGTTTTCTCTTTTACCACTTTTACCATTAAAAAGTAAAGGAATAAAGCTTAAGTTGTATGTTTTTAAGCAAGGGAGCACTGCACACAAATAAAACGTTTTTAATTATTTGGGGTGTATTTAGACATGTGGCCATACAGCTTTATAAGTACAATGACAACTGTCAGTAAACAAATTTGATGTGTTGCCACATCACTTAATTCAGTTGTTTATGTTTTTTAATCTTTGCTGTCCTCTAAACAAATCATTTTTGTGAAAGGAAAAATTGTAATTAGGCAACAAAAATGGAAAAATTAGAGGCACTGAAAATGTCCTCCATGAGGCGAACTAATATCCTCGATAGACCATTATCAAAAGGGAAATCTGAAGTCTCCCAAAGGTAACAAAAACAATTACACCCATATCCATCTTGTTTATAATTAATCCCGAACAAAAGTTAACAAAAATGTTCTTTATTTATCTTCCCGTTTCGTTTTAATTGCAAAGTATTGTGGCCTTATTATTCAGTGAAATTGTGCAGTACTGTCAAAGCAAAGTTTATACAGTGCCGGAGTTGCAAAATCGGTAAGGAAGTGGAGTCGTTTATCAAAGATAAGTGTAATAGTTTCGCATATTTTCCAGTTTACATGAAATGGGCCAAGATGTAGGCACCAGAGTCATTGATCTCTATTTTATGCGGGAGCGTAGCTCGAAAAGAGAAACCAAGTTAACCCAAATGCTTTTGTTCGTAAAGACAACAGTGTGGAAGAATCTTTTCGGCAAGGAAGCTGAAAAGTTGGAACATGCCAATGATGATGAAAGGACGTACTATATTATTGAAAAGCAACCCTTGGTTAATACTTATATTAGTGTGCCAAAAGATAAAGGAACTCTAAACTGTGCAAATTTCACTGCCGGAATAGTGGAAGCTGTTTTGACACATTGTGGATTTGTAAGTAGCTTGCCACTAGGTTTCAAATTTGATGACAAATTCTTTTTCTTTCTTTTCCTTAGCCCTGCAAAGTAACTGCCCATTGGCACAAGGGTACCACCTATATGATTAAGTTTGAAGATTTTGTTATAGCCCGTGACAAACAATTGGAGGAGAAATAAATATAAGCAAACACGCATAGTTTCGTTTTCTCTTAGAAATACATAATTAGACTAACCAATGCACTTAGTTTTTTTTATTTATTTACTTGTATGGCTACAACACTTCTATTCCATATTCGGCATAAAAAACGAAAAAACGCTTATAGAACAGCTTAAATGAATTTGAATAGACGATCTTTGTAAGCAACTTCTCCATTGCGATATTGCTTCTCTCTTCCTTCGCGTTCAGCTTTCAAGGCCCAAGCGTACAGGATGATTGGCAGTACAACAACACCCATGCCCACACGGAATGCATGACCAGTTGGCTTGAAATGCTCAAAGTGGTTCACTCGCATGGCTTGATAACGGGCCAAACCGGCATCGAACTGGAAAGAACAAAGTAACATTCATTAGCCATAAAGTCCACCATTGCGAATCAAATATTTCCACCAGTTTATAACAAAAACATATGACATAACAACCCGTCAAAACTTACAATGGTGCCTCCTTCACCTGTGGCATGACGGAAGGGATTTGATGAGTTCTTCAAGTATTCAGCACGCAATTTCATCGTTTGCTCATGTTTCCTGAGCAAGAAATCTTTTTCGGCTTTGGACATATCACCCATTTTTGAAGAAGAAATCGAATAAACCTACTACAGTTGGGCCAAATAGTCGTGCTTCTTTCCAATAATGCGAAATTGTCAAATCCAATTGTCAAAACACAGATATAAAAAGTCGATAATACTGTTACTGTCAAATGCGCATGTCAAAAATCAAAGTGGAAATATTTTCAACTGTTGCCATACTTTCATGTAAATGAAAAGAAACGGGATTGTCAACATAATTATAAATTAATTAAATTTTATAATTATAAATAAAACAAGAAAGAACGGAAAAACGGGCCGAACTTTTTATACCCTCCACCACGAGTTGTATTGAAGTAAAATTGAATAATTAGTTTCCTTTCGTGTATGAAGAAGACTTAACCCTGCGCTTGCACATGACAGGACAGTTGGGAACTTGCCTGTGTGACATAGGCGTCCAGACAACTCCAAAAACACTTGTAAAATTATGAATGAAAATCGTCGACTTCTTTTTATTTTCCGTTCACATGTTTTGTTTTGTTTCATCACAGTCATGTTGTCTTTTTTGTTATTTGAAATAGTTTTCTTTTCATTTATACAGTTCATGTTTACTGTCTACGATAATTACCAGACAGTGCCGAGGCAACTAGCAAATGTTTGTATGTATTAGTAAATCAGGGTTGTATTTGTAGACAGTCTGTCTTGTGTAAACGCCAAGTAATACCAAATTGCAGCAATTTAGGTGAGAACACAATGGATTTTTGTTGCTTATTTTTTCCGCCGCAAAATTGTACTGTTTTCAATAAGAAAGGCCACAACGAAGCGAGGCTTCGGGCCACAAAGTTAAAAATTGTTGAACTTTTGAATTCTTCGCCTGGCTTCATTTTTGACACATCGTTTCGACATTCAATTTGCTATAAACACGTGTTTAATCTGAAAAATAGGATTTGGCTGCAGTTTCTATGATAGATCCTAATTACTTACGAAGAATTCATATTAAAAAATTGAATTTTATTTGAAATATGTAATTATGTTTATAGCGCCCATGAATTTTACGCTTCGATGTGTGATACCAAGAAATAAGCGGCCTAGTGAAGAAATAAGCTAAGCAGGAAAATTAAGCTAAGAGCTGACTGTGTTCTCACCTTTTCGGTAAAACAATGTGAGGTATTACGAAAACCGGGAGCTACGGTTCTAAGGGGGTTATATCAAAACGTGGACCTATACCGACGAATTTTAGTCGGAAATGGGAGCAATATGAAAGCGTGGACCTGTACGGACAAGTTTCTGGGGAACAGTTTTATACCACCAACGAAAACTAAGTACCAAATTTCAGACATTTTGGTGTAATATTAAAGCCACAACCTTCAAAATACCGATAATCGGGAGGTACCTTTCATGGGGGCTATATGAAGGCGTGAACCTATACCGACAAATTTAGAGAGGAATGTTTTATACCCTAAATGAAGACTGAATACCAAATTTCAACCACACAACCTTCAAAATACAGAAAATCGGGAGATACAGTTCTATGGGGGGTTATATGAAGGCGTGGACCTATACCGACCAATTTAAAGAGAAGGTTGAGCATCCCCAATGAAGTCTAAATAACAAATTTCAGCCATTTCGGAGGAATATTGAGGCAACAACCTTCAAAATGCCGAAAATCGAGAGGTACTGTTCTATGGGGTCGTATAATTATAAAGGAAATATTTTTAGGGCCTGTTTATGTATGTCGATAAGAAAATGAATACGCAAGAAAAACTACCAAATTTGAGTGTGCATTTCAAATTTGTTTTTTGTTTTGAAGCAAAAGCAAAGGAAATAATATTTCAAGAACTAAGGTTTGGGTGTGGTTCATGCGCACACATTTTCGTTTCGAAATACATAAACTGGGGGTTAATTTCAAGTTTTGATAGAACCAGCGCAAGTAGTGCGATTCTCTAACTCATTTTTTGAGTTACCGACAAATGTCGGTAAAATTAAAATGGTTATAATTTCGGTAATTAACGATGTTTTTCGATAAGTTAGCGACGAATAAAAAGTAGTCGTAAAGAGTGCTATCAACATTTATTTGAACTTTTCATTCATAATTTTGAGTTTTAATTTTACCGATTTTTGTCGGTAACTCAAAAAATGAGTTAGAGAATCGCACTACAGGTGTGCTTTATGAGCCAAGTGTAAATTAGGCTTTACTTTTACTGACTTTCCTTGCCCTTTGTAAACTTTGTAAGAAAGTACGCGTAAACTATCGGCGGTGCGAAATACACATCGACTTAGTTTTTCTTTGTCGTCTATTTCACACCCAATTCTTACCCAGTTGTTATTTTTGTTTTGGTTATTTTCGTTTATCGTTTAATCTGTTTTGTCCTACTCTTTCGTTGAACGAAAGAGTTGAACATTATTCACCAAAGTGAACTTAGATATGTTTGTTAACACAGCGCTTTTATTTATAATGTACATCAAAAATAAATGATTTACGAAAAAATTGCTTATGAACTGGAAAATAACTATAAAAAATAATTGCTAACTGGGAAAAATAACTATAAACATCAAAGAATCGGTAAAAAAGGCAATTGAAGTCAAAAGTCGACTTTTGATTTTTTCGATTTTCTCTTCAACCAAAAGTCGACTACGATTTTTGTACTTTTCGCATATATCCCTAGTATTAAGAGTATTAAGTAAGGAGTGAAATTGATATTTCTCCTTTTTTGTGTATACATGGAAAACGGCAAGGATTTGTGAATGGATTTAATAACAATCAATTATTCTGCCGAAAATAAACAACTATCGGTGAAGCCAATGAGTTATTCCAGAGGTAAGCGCGTCAAGTCCAAAGTTTCCAAAGTTACTACCCCCAAAAATCCATCCAAAACGTAAAAAGTTGCATGCTCTGCTCGTTCATTCGTTCTCCTCTGTATTATATCAAAAAGTTCCTGTAACTCGTTCCCGCCTGCTGCTTGCTTGTCCACATGCTTGCTAGTTTTGCCTATACCATTCCATTTATACGCCCGCCCGCCTTTATTCCTGTGTGCTATGACTTTTTATAACGACGTCTGTACTTACTTGCGCCTCTGCGATGATGTACACATGCAAGTGAGTGTTGCGTTGCATTGGATGTGCGCTTTTTCTGGGTGGGGGTGTAAGGAAAGTGCTCTATTGTTTCCTAGCTGGCGTTCCCCAGATACAGGATATTTTTTAGTTGATTGAAATGCGACTAACCAAAAGAATACGAATGCTATAATAATTTGCGATTTAGTGGACTTTGATAAATTATGTACCGCGGACGACGGAATTAAGTGCTATTAATGTGTAGTTGTGATTATTGATACCTACCCAGGCCAAGTAAAAGAGAACATGAGCCAATGGCAAGAAGGTATGTGTGCAAACAAAAAAGTTATGGTCCTAAGACCATTGATTTATAACATAAAAGAGACTTACTATTATCCTTTGTGTAGAGTAAATAATAAAGTGGACTCTAGTGTTGGAAAAATGTGTTCCCAAAACAAAATTGATTTAATTTGAATAAATTAAAGAAACAAATTTGTGTAAAAGCCGTGTTCATTCGTGTGAAAACAAGTGTTTTCAACTCTTTAAAGCAATTGTAAACATTGCATACCCACATTACATGTCTCAGCGCCCACCCAACCCACTGGAGGTCATTTACAGCGGGAAAAACTCTGCATATATAAATTATCAATCAGCCCTGAAACAAATGCGCCGTGTTCCCTCGTCGTTAATTAAAAAAGGAAAACAATGTTGGTCGGTCACCCTTATCTCACAGTGCCGCTACCACGCCACATTGCTTGCCACCCATTTACCCATCCACCGAACCAACAACTCACCCACCCAACAATAAACCACTGCCAGTCAGTTAGTCAGCCAACCAGCCAGCCCAGCTAAGCTACCCATTAACCAACCCATCCACCCACCCAATGCATTAAACTACGGGAATAAATTGCGACATGTGCTAGTGTTAGTTTACCAAAACATTCATTCTACTGTTGAAAGTAACCATCATCAGCATCGAGCATCTTTTCTCTCGGAATGCACCCCATGATATACATATTTAAAATAATCCATCCACCGCGCCTACAATTGTTTGCCTAGTGCTTATCGTAAATATTTGGTATATTAGAGTCTTTTTTTTTCTTCCCATCCTTTTTTTGCTCTTCAAGCAGTTCTAAGCATCTCCTCTTTCCACCGTTTTTTAATTTTTCTCATGAATTTAATTAAAAACTTTAATAAGTGATAAGTAAGGACCTAAAGTTGTAATATTAAATCAAGTTAGAAGAAACACCGGCATACTGCAGATAATTGAAATCAAATGATGATTGTAGATGTGTTTGAAAGACTGAGAATTTGTTATGATTCGATGTTTATTAAGTGATTTCAGTGATTGGTCAAATTTCTAAACATCTGTATTTAAATAGAAAGCGCAAGCCATTGTATTCTTCTTTACAAACGTCATCTCTTATTTGTTTAGTGATATGTGAATGGCAATATTTAAAGAGAGTGTTATGTTTATAATTTGTATCTGCTATACAAGTTTAAATTTACTTCAATTAAATAAGTTACTATAGTCGACGGGGTCAATAACTCCAATAAAAATGGAGAAGGTCTAATAAAATCTAGTAAAAAAGGTTATAGCGTGCAATGATGGTGATGTTTTCTATAAGTACGAGGGCTACACGATAAATATCTGGCCTAACAATGAAACCTCGAATATCTACCATCAATATAGTTTTATCGTTTTCTTAAGTAGTCTCCAGCATGATTTATACACTTTTTCATGCGCTTAAACCATTTGTTCAATCACTTTTTCCACTCCGATTGAGACACCTCCAAAACATGGTTTCTGAACGCTTCAGCAGCATCTTCTGGTGACGAAAATCGTTGACCACGCCTTTTTTTGATATGCTGGAAACAAATGAAGTCATTAGATCCCTCGTCAGGGCTTTACGGCGGATGACCATAAATTCGACGTTTTGTTCTGTCAAACAGACGCTGGTTTGAATAGACGTGTGAGAGCCCGCATTATCATGATGCAGTAACATTCGTGTTCTCCAGTTCGTTTTTCGGATTTCCCAGGAGACTTCAGGCAAACAAATTGTACTGTACCACTCAGAATTAACCGTCCTACATTTCTCTTGCGTATAGTTGCCAAACTGCCAGTTTTGCCTAAAAAAGGCGGCCATTTGCTTCGAAGTGATTCTTACATGAACAAGTTTCATTGGATATGGCTCGCTTTCGAAGACCTATACTGTCAATTCCTGTTTTGTTTCGGGCTCCTAAGCATAGATCCAAGATTCGTCTGTGACGATTTTATAAATGTCGTTTGAAGCACTACGATCTTTTTATTCACAATTTCTTTGCCCCCAATCCATGAGAGCCTTTTTTGAACTATTGTCTAATTTTGCCGGACCTTTTTTTCGATTTTTGAGGGCATGTGTTCATGGAATATCAAATTTTAGTTGGTGGAAGAAATGCCCAAGGATGCCTCTTGTATTATCCGTTCACGCACGGTTTAATTTTTTTTGGCATAATGACCGTTTTTGGCCTTCCCTGACGACCTTCGTTTTTTCGCGACCGTCGGCCGCGATTGAATTCATTTAACCGGTTTTTCATAGTGCTATAGGATGATCCTTAATCGAAATACAAAGATTTAATTTGACCGATGCACTCTTGTCGTGGTTATCTACGTCGAAAGATGTGAAAAATGATCGGACGAAAATGTTTACAAGTAAATTCCTTTTTTTTCATGTCACTGTAAATAACATAACACGTTTAGGCTAAAACCTGTCAGCGCGGGCAGCCCTCGCAGTATGTTGTACTGATCAAAACGAGCTACATTCAAACATCTCGAACAAAACGTAAAAAAATGTGAGCCCATTCTCACACAAACCAATTTTTTTTTCTATAACGTAGTAATTCTGAATTCCCAGCAGCCATGCTGTAGAGAAGTTCGACCGTAATTTTCTTCTGGGCAAATTCATATATCCTGACATACTGACAACGAACCACAATGAAGAGCAAAATCGGCTTCCGTCAATTGTTATTTTTGCCTTAATGGTATATATTTCGAGAAATTCAGTTACTGGAAATTAACACTGGGAACTTCCCAAATTTTTTTTTAGTTTGGAGTACTGTTGCTCAAATATTTCTTGCATTACTAGTGGTAAGCCAACATTCCCATTGTTAAATCACGGCATATGAAAAGAAAGAGAGAATACGTGTGTTTTGTAGAAATATATACCACATCAATATCAATAAGCACGCAAAAAAGTATTAGTCTGCTTTGCTGTCACAGGTATACACTCAGCATTTGTGAATATTGTGATTTTCATCTATACCGGCTACATGACCGAAATCCTTTTCCCCAAAAATGATGTATTTAGGAGGTTTTCAGAACATGCCGACTAAAATATAGAGCTTTTTCGAACTTTTGGGTATTTATCTCAACGGTCGTGAACGTTTGGAGTTGGATTGAACTTTTTCATAGGAGGTACCTGAAGGAGCCCATCATGGAAGCGGCTCTAATTTTGGGAGTCATTATTTTCGATAGTTATCGTGCCAATAAGCCATTTTAGTTAATCATATTAATAATAATTGTTCCACAAACTTTTCAGAAGGGACAAGGGTAGAGTTTGGGAATTCCCGACTTTTTTTCATTCCCGGGAAATCGGGAATACAAATTTCTCATTCCCGGGAACCCGGGAATTCCCGGGACTATGAGAAATCGAGTTTGTGGGGCATAGACGTGACAGAGAGCAACCATAAAGGAAATAAATACTCCTTATATGTATAGTTGTATCATTAGTTATCTCTTTGGAACAATGTGGAACAATATTAACGACGATACGCCGAAATCTTGAAAGTACCAATACATCATATATGGCAGCTGTTCAAGCCAACCAATTCTTCCTGACTAATTTGCGGAGATTATATAAATTGCTGTTTCCCACGACCATCCTCGCAAAGGCTTCCTTCATATCAAAGATTGCTGTGCGACTCTATTTTTTAGTTCAATGATATGGGGGGTTCTTTTTATGGTTCGAAGGGCGTGTCGATCATAGAATAAATCCGTTGATAAAGGATTTTTACAAGGCTGACCTTTTGTGTACAAATCTTCACAATTGCACCGCGGTGTCACCAAAGATATAGAAGCGTACTTATGTGAACATACATACTATATGTGGTTATTATTGACTTCCATTCCTAATATACACGATTTGTCACTTACACATTATACAGTTTTTAATATTACATACAATAATTTTGGAGAAAACAACAATTCGAATCGATTACAGAGTTTATATCTTAGTAAATTAATATACTTCAAGAATGCCATTAATAAAAATATGTACTAGAACAACAAGGAAATGGCTCCAAAAAGTTCAGAATTATGTGAGGTTATACAGACTTCGAATTCCAGAAAAAAACAATAATTATTGAGAGGACCAAAATGTATGTACTTTAAACGAATTATCGTGATTTTTACTATGGACCCTAAGTTTGTTACAAATGATCGGGAATTACGAATTATTGGGACGTGAATAATCGCTATTCCACTATATTTTCAACATTAAATATCTATAAGATAAATAATGTAAGACTTATATATGAAAAATACAAATACCCGGATTCCCGGGAATTTCAAAAAAATTTCCCGGGAAATCCCGTCCGAAAAAAATCGAGAATTCCCGGGAAATCCCGGGTCGGGAATTCCCGACCAGAAACTCTAGACAAGGGAGACTTCTCTCATATCAATGAGCGACCATGATTTATATTAGCTCAATGATTTGGGTCCTACTTTCTATCGACGAGTCCGCGGGTGTGCTTACCATTGCGCCACGGTTGCACTGTTTTTAATTGATCATAGGTAGGATTTTTTAATGCTTTTGGTTCAATATGTCAGGAAGCACGGACGTGGCCACAAAAATCAATCAAAAAGTACAATCCTCCAACAGCTCTTGAACTGCACTTATGCAAAATTTTGAATTTTTGTGAAGAATCTCGCTGAGTAGCAAGCGATTTGGCCAAACATTACACAACGTAATATTTCTTCGAGACGCAGGTCAAGTTCGATTATAGATATCTGGTATCTTCTTCCACACAGAATTTAACATTTTTAGCAAAATTCAGTTAAAGGACTTGCCTTGTATAGACCTGCTTTGAAGTTTATGTACGCTCCAATATGTTCCAAACAGACAGATCATTTAGGACACGTTTTTGAATAGCCATCAGATTTGAGGTGTTTTGAATTTAAGGTTCAAAGTGCCCATGAAACTTCTTCACACTTTTTGGAATAGCCCCCATATAATGGTTCCCCCTGATTTCGGGTACTTTGAAGTTTTTATCGACGTTTTCGGCCCAAATAGTATGTAAATTGGCATGTGATTCCCTGTGGCCAAAAAACTACTCCACCAAAAATTATGGCAATAGGTTCAGGTTTTGAAATACACGCCCATATAACGGTGCCGCCCTATTTCAGTTATTTTTGAACGTTTTAGCTACATTTGCCAATCTAATTAGCTATAATTTGGCATTAAGGATTCAATATGGTCAAGAAATTTCTACAACGAAAATTGGTATATCCCCCATATAACCGTGCCGCTCGATTTCAGGTATTTTAAAGTTTTTATCGTAATTTTGGCCAAAATCGGATGTAATTTAAAAGGAGTCAAAAAACTGTTCCAACAAACATTTTGGACATATGTAGTTCCACGATTTGGAATAGCCACCATATACTGGTCCCCCTGTTTTCCGGTATTTAAGGTATTTTGAAGGGCCACGGAATCCAACATTAGCAAACGACCTTTATTAACGTATGTTGGCTATGCATACCCAACAAAAATCGCGCAAATGTCATTATTGAAATAATGAATTAGTATGGGGTTTTGTAATGAGTATTTTTGCCGGGTAGATTTCAAGAGGCCGACCTATGTCATTAAAAGCTGTCAATAATGTTTCTTTCAGAGGGTAATAACAGGAAAGCTATGTTTTACTACACGCAATTGAGAAAACAATCTAATAATTTTCGTAAAAAATTAAAACGTGGATTAATGACAAATTTTTGCTTTTGTGAATGATCTTGCGAAATATATTTTAGTATGTGACTAAAGATGTTGAAATGCATGTAATCTGACACAAATGTCTCAAAAAAGCTTTCTAGTCTTAGAGCTGTGTATGATGATTATTTCATGGAACGAGGATGGTTACGAAAATAATTAATAGAGGTAGAATCTAAAAAATAAATTTTTGCATTGGGAATATCAAAAGTCAAAGTAGTCTCACAAAAAACATCATATAAAGATTACGAAAATCAAAAACTATAAATTGAAACTACCCTGTATTTTGTAAACAAAACAAACAACCTTTACCATTATATCTACATAGATTTTTACTCTAAAATATAGATTTTTATCTCTTTAAAAACAAAATAAGTAAATAGAAATTATATAAGCTACCCATTTTGTCCCACAGCTGGACAAAAAACAAACTATAACCCTATTAACACACACCAATTAAGTCTTTTCGTACACCCATTAACTTGCATTTCCAGTTTCGAATCGGCAAAACGCCTTAATACACTACTCCTCGCCATCAAGGTCATCGCGCAGAAGTAACGATGATCGTGATTCACCAAGAGATCGCAGCAGTTCCCCTGAGCTATATGATCGACGAAGCCGTGATAAGAACTTAAGTGGCGTATCTAAAAAACAAATGCGTAGATGGCCATGTATGATTTGTAAGAAAGATCATCGTTTGGCAACATGTGAAAAATACAGAGAGTTGAGCACCTATGAACGTTTGGAATTTGTTCGAAGATTACAATATTGCGTCAACTGTTTGGCTGTCTCACATACCATTGGTCTGTGTAATTCGGTAAAGACCTGCATTAAGTGCCATAAACGGCATCATAGCTCTTTGCATCATGTTGGTGAATTTAAACCCCTTGAGAAACCCTCTGAAAAGCCAAAGGCAACCCCAACAACAGCGCCAGCCAACATGTTTCGTCGACAAGTTATAATACCAACGGTGCGTTTAGCATTGATTTACAACGGTATAAGGCGTATTGTACGTGCTCTCATTAATCCATCACAGCCATATACAACAATTTCGGAAACTATTGTCAGGCAATGTAAACTAGTCACAACAAAAGTCGATGAGAAAAGTATGTGCACCATACAATTAGGCACAGTGCAAAATGTCAATTGGATATTAGATGTACAGGCTCTAATGACAAATGTATTACCGTTGCGGCCATATCCACAGGATTTGAAGGTATCGTCGCCCTTCGACAGTTTGCTATTGGCTGACCCTGACTTTTATGTCTCAGATGAGGTGCATATTGTACTGGCAGCAGATGTTTTTCCAAAAATAATATCCGATGGCCTCCTCAATGATGACAACGGCGGCGATATAGTTGCACAAGGTTCCGTGTTTGGCTGGACCTTGACGGGATCTGTGTCTGTTTAAGTGCCAAAAATATAGAAATGAAAAAGAAATTTTTGAGTGAAATATCTAACATATCGGAGGCAGTGATGATGATATGCTCATTGGTGGATTAATGCAATTCATTTCAATTATGACAACAATAGATTAGGATTAACAAGAACAACAACATTTGTCTTCAATGCAACGATATATAAATTACATATATATTTTATATACACATATTTTAATAATATTTATTAGATACAACTCGTCTTGCTTATTACTAGACGTTAGAGAACCCGCTGTAACCTCTCTTATTCTTCCATTTATCTTAATAACAACAAATGATCTCTAAAACAATGAAAACCAAAATTTTATCCTTATCAGAAAACTGAGTTTTTCGAAAAAATTTTATTCTGAAAATACAAATTTAAGGATGGTATTCCAACCAAGTTGTAATACATTCCAATTGCCATTTGGATGCTCTAACCCATGGTTGTAAAAACAAAATTTCTCTGTTGTGGTACATATACATACATGCATATATTTAATATTTTAATTATCTCTCAGTTCTCTGATTTTGTTAAAATTTTTAATAAAAACAAACCCCAAATTATCATTTTTATGATTTGGGTATTAAAACACATTTTAACTCTTTATAAACACACCATTCTTACAAATTATATAGAAAGGCTTAGCCTAAATAAACGACCGTACATGACTATTTATGTATGGTTTTGTAGAATTTATTTTAATTCCTTAAATTACAACGAATTTAATATATATACATAATAATTACAACAAATATGTAATCTTAAATGTGTTATTGTGTTTTATCTGTTTGAAAATTAGAGGTAAGTTCTGGAATTTTTACCATAGAATGATAAGATTTGTTAGCCAAATTCAATTTTGACCGAAATTATTATATATGTATTTTGAAATTTATTGGGATGAAAAAAGCTAATCCATGAACATATCTTAACGTGAAAAGTGTCACAGTTCTTCAGTCGTGTCATCGGTTTGGAAACTAAAGTAATTGACAACATAACCATTACCTACTTCAAGATCCCTGGATTCACATTCAATGGCATGCTTAAGTCGTGCCTTGTTGACCTTATATTGTAGTTCGAATTCTCTGTGGAATATAAATTTTCTTACCAAAAATTGTTGACTAAGGTCCATGCTTTGGTATAGACGACCCTATATAAAGGTATCTAACGAGTTCAGGAATTTCGAAGGTTTTAGTTACATTTTTCAATATATTATTCTAATAGTTACATTAGAGTTTTTTTTTTTTTGCCTGGTTAACCCGCTTCATGAGGATTTATTTGACGTTTGCGCTATGGAATTGACATTTGAAATCCCAACTCACTGGGTTAATCCGGTTAAGTGTAAAGCGGTTCAAATAGAAATAGTATGTAAGTTGTCGGGAGATCATTATTGCGCAATGCTAGACCACGGCATCCTGGAAAGCGCAAGGGACTTCTTTCATATAAATGAGTGCTGACTATTCTATTTTCAGCTGCGGTTCAATTAATCCCTGACCAGAACATCAACATTTTCAAAGGACGAGTATGAGTAGAAAATCTCCTTACCAACAATTGTTGTTGCTTTGTTATGGACCCGATTTCAGGTATTTCGAAGGTTTTTGTCTCATTTTCCTCTGGATTCAGCTGTAACTCGTTATTACGAATTTATTATGGGTAGAAAATCTTGCCAAAAATTGTTGGTTCCTACCCATTTCAGGTATTTCGAAGGGTATACTCGATTTGGGCTATAGTTCGGTATTTCGAGTACTTTGTGGACAGGATAAGAAGTTTGGAGAAGAAATTTAATCGAACTTAAGAAGGCCTAAGAATACCCGTCCCACAGCAGTACTTTATCAGGTCCGCGGGTTCTATGGGAAAGAAATAAGAGAGAGGTGCAATCTCAAGGGCACCAAACAGCCTGACTAGGACACCGGCAGAGAAGTACCTGCAGTACTCAAACTTGTTGTCCTCCGACATGCATGTCATAGATTTCTTATGACGGTGTCCAGTAGAAATGCAGCTCTATGTCCTGATGGACTTCGATACCTTACATCCAGGTCCATTCTGCTAGGTTCTCATGCACAAAACGACCACGAAAACGCGACAAAATCGATTAGTTCTCAATGAGAGCCGTACCTAAAATTTTCTGATCGACATTTTTGCAGAACATTTCGAAGATGAAAAACGTCATCTTGTAGTACTTTTATAGCGACTCTTTAAATAAAGGACGAAAAGGATATTGAAGGATGTGAGTTAGAAGGTCGAAGTGCTCTACGAAAATAATCCTCATTTGATTTGACTCCAGACATGTCATCTCAAAAATAAGCTAAAACAACAGTGAACAAAGATATAACGCTAATTCATGATGCCTTACAGGGTCTCTAGCAAAAACTTCATCAGCCCATAACGCGGAAGTTCGACTCACGGCGGATCTATCCTAATATACTCACCAAGGCCTTTCTTCCCCAAGAGGAATTTTCCGCGCCCCAGACTTTCACCTCCATTTTCTTGCACAGTGTTATTACTACGTCCTGACACCAAGTCAAGTTTAACGATATGTCGTATACTATACAGATCCTTTCTGCGTTCAAGGATAGCTGGCAAGTTTATGGTAAATGACTTGAAAACCTTAAGGGCCGTCAGACTAGCGAGAGGGATTCCTCTTATTAAATCTGCCTTTTTCCCAAGAATATGTGCTTGAAAGACTGTTTTATTATCGTTAAACTTAAGTGTTTGATAAATGACTTTTCGCAGTATACACCGGTGCCAGTCTCCATCCTGTATCTATACTAAACCGTTCTGAGGGGAGTTACCTTCAGACCAAATGTCACAGTTTGAAATATTTACTAGATGTGAGTCAAACCTGAAAGAGGTGGGCACATAACCGTTTTTGTGATTACTGTCGTCAGATTCAAGCTGTGTAAGCCCTTCGCATGTCCAACCCGTGAAACTCGTCACGTTTCTGACTCTCGTAGTCCAAAGCTTCCTCGCCACTTGAAAATGAATCAGAATATGCAGAGTTTAGAGGTCCCTGATCACGTTCAAAGCGGCCTGAGGTGTGCTTTCGTTTGCTCCGGTGATTAGAATTAACTCAGGCCTTTGTACACTTGACAGTTTAGACAATAGTGCCTTATTCCCAGACAAATCAACCACAAATTAAGAGTAAAATGTTCGTAGATATAATATTTCAAATGTTTGTAGGAAAGACTGAATCTAAAGTTCCAACAGCCTGCCACGTTATCTCAAGAATTGCAACATCCGCCCAGTTTTTAACAATAGTAGGGTTCGTAATATTGAAAATAAGATATGCAGAAATCCTAAAATATTGAATTTTCAATTACAGCTCTTTAAAATTCTTACATAAAATTAATTATATTATTAATATAACAATATAACCAAAAAATAATTAATATTTTTTTAGTTTTTATTTGAATTTATTTGGCATGATTGTTTACCCCGCTCAAAAATGATTGGAAATTAACTGAGAAAATAATAATAAAAATTCCCCTAACAATTTTCTACAAAATCTCTATATATTTTTTTCTCCCAACATGTTATATATTGAGTGTACTTCTTCTTAGTTATTGTTATAAATGTTGTTCATATTGTATACTCTCTTATTGAAAACTTAAACTTTACCAAAACAAAAAATTAACAAACAAATCAAAATCAAATTTCTGTTATACTCCACATAAACACAACAACAACAATAATCAAATCAAATCAAATCCAACATAAAATAGTTAATCACATCATGGCCAATATGCGTCGCACAAGTTCTCCCAGCGATGATTTAGGCAGTACAGATGAGGTGAAAATATTCAAAGATGAAGGTGGCCGTGAAGATGAAAACATATCGTCGGAAAATCTATTCGAAGAAAAATCCAGTTTAATCGACTTAACCGAAAGTGAGGAAAAAAGCGTAGAAATATCAACACCGTGTGGTCCGAACCGTATGGATCATGATCCGTCAGTGTTCAATATGGGCTATTTGGTGGCACCATATTCATATCCAAATGCGACAATCGGCGGTTTGCCGGCAACAATAGCTAATCGAATTACCTTATACGATAGTCTTCCCCCTCCCGCGCACTGTGGCATACCGCCTTATCAATTGGATTCGAAAGCCATGGGCTTAACGAAACAAGCTATGTACTCCCTTCACCCCACCCAGTATCCTCATCCCATGTTGGGACCACCGGACTTGTCTCAAATCGCCTCCTGGCACCCGCCCTCTGTATATTCACCACCATCTAGTTTTACCATACCCAATATTTTGAATTCAGTACACCACCGAGCACCTTCCAATATGATTGGCCCCCATCATCTGCCGCTGGCGCCCAGCCTGAAAGAGGAATACGATCAGGAAACAAAAACGCCAACAGTCAATCACCGATATTCTAAAAACCCCTACAGTAAGCCGGCAACAAAAAACAGTCAACGAGGTAGTAACGATGAGAAGAAACCACATATCAAGAAACCACTGAACGCCTTCATGTTGTACATGAAGGAGATGCGGGCCAAAGTAGTGGCCGAGTGCACGCTCAAGGAATCGGCTGCAATTAATCAAATTTTGGGTCGACGTTGGCATGAACTTTCCCGCGAAGAACAGAGTGTCTATTACGAGAAGTCGCGGAGGGAACGCCAGTTGCACATGGAAATGTATCCGGGCTACGTTCTGAAGAACAACAAACGAAAGCGAGAACGAACGCCCAAAAATGCCGCAAGTACAACGAAAACAATTGAGTCTGAATCGTCGTCGTCAGTCTATGGCGAGATGAAAAAGTAGTGTTCGAGCATAGCCAACAGACGACTTCATGTAAGTTGGAATGGGAGCAGCAGTTATGCCACATGTCTGTCATTGGCAAAAATGAAGTACAACATTGTAAACATGGCGGCAAAAACGAAGGTGGTGATGGTGGTGGTGGCGACGATGAAGTGGTTGAAAAGGAGTGAGTGGATGAGGACGGTGATTGAGGAGACGAAGGCGAAGTTGGAGAAGAGAAGACAATTGGTTACCACGCGAAATCAGCATCATCATACAATCGAATTTGAAATCATAGTGTATCCAGTCCAAGTGATTTCCCCCCTAGATGTTCTAGTACTCGTATATCAATTGATTGATGATTCAGCAATATTGGCAATATTAAAGCAAAAACAACAACAACAACGTCAACGTTCTTATGCTGTTATGTTATGTTCTACAACAAGTGCTTCTGATTTTATACAACAACAAGAAAACATGCATTATACACATATAATTCTACAAAAGGATCAACATGCATCACAATAAAATGGGATTCAGGATTCACTTGAGTTTAACCAGGTAAACAGAGTTTTAATATTATAATGATGTTGTTTTTTTATGCCGTTATTATTGTACAAATCTACACATTTGAAATAATACGAATTCATTTACACAAATTTATTTAATTTTCTTATTTAAAATACAAAATTAAGTTTCAATCATGTTGCCAATCTCAATGTATGTATTTGTAAACGTTTTTTTGTTAATATCTTTATAAAACTTCTGCAAAATGAGTTCGCTTGGCGTTTGCAAAATTAAAGTAGTCGGTTTCTAGTGACCTTTTCACGAGAAATGTGGGACCTGTTTTTTGATACGAAATAGAGCACTTATCCGATACCCTTTACTTCCTCTATCTGCGTACTGTGGCATTCATCCTAAACAATTGTATTCGAAAGCCATAGGCTTAACATTCACCCAGTATCTTCATCCCGAGTTGGGACCAGCGGACTTGTCTAAAAACAGTGAACACTTCACTCAGAGAACTTGGGTCCATAGGGTTCATCTAGAATGGATTTCAAGGTGGTAATGTTAAGCCTTGCTTAAGTTGGAAATTTGCTTAAACATTTTCACACAGTCTCTATAGCGGCCAGCACGTGCTTCTTTAGCAGGTCTAACTCGTCGGAGCGGGGTGAATTCCTGCTATGCAACTGTAATCAGGCACTTAAATACTTAACTTGTATTTCTTATACCTGCTTTACGGCTTAAAATCGTTATCGGGGAAAGATGTTCCCGGACCATGAATAATCCCAATTAAAGTTGATTCAAAACCCCACTTATTGCTTGTTGAATTGAGGGTGAAGATGAAGAAATTTCTGGGATATCACCGGAACAGAAACAGCGTATGAAAGAAAGAAAGTACTTCGGTGTTTTTGCCAAGCCATAGTAATTGAAACATTATAAAGGGATCTAAGTCTGAGAATATCAATAAGTCGATCGACTTACGAGCCACACCAAGCTCGTTCATTTGCTAATTAGTTTCCGATTATTGTGTTCAACCTAGGCAGGTAGAAGATGATGAGGTAATAAACCAGTGACTTCACGTAGCCCCACAGGAAATAATCGAGAGGTGTCAAATCGCACGACCTTGGAGGCCAATTGTCAGGTCCACTTCTCGAAATCAACTTATCGCCAAATATTGATTTCAATAAGTCGATGGTTGCGTTCGCCGTATGGCACGTAGCGCCATCCTGTTGAAACCACATCTCCTCCGGATCAATGTCATCCATATTTTCAAACAAAAAATCATTCATCATGGTGCGGTAACTATCACCATTGACCGTAACGCGAGCTCCGGCCTCATTTTTGGAGAAATAAGGTCCGATGATGCCACCAGCGTGAAAACCGCACCATACGGTGCATTTTTCTGGATGTAATGGAGTCTGTAGGGTCTCTTGTGGATTGGTCTCACTCCATATGGCAATTTTGCTTATTAACAAACCCGTTAAGCCAAAAATGCGCCTCATCGCTGAACGCCATACAAATGACGAAGTCGTCTATAAATTGCGCGAATCGACGACTGATTTTCAAAGTAAATTTGGATAATTTCGTAGCGTTGTTCAAGCGTGGGTCTATTCATGATGATTTGTCAGAGTATACTGAAACAAATAAAAAAAGTTTCATCAAAATTTAATTTTTTGTGTTACTTTTTACAATTTAAAGTTCTATCTAGCTTAAAAAAACACCCTTTACTACGAGAGACCACAGGTCAGATTGCTTTGGATGCCCAACATCCATCTTCCAAGAGTCATCTTCGTGCAGAGCATTCCTGCAATAAAGGATAGCCCGAGGGACTTGAGGGCCGCTTGACTATCAAGATGTAAAGTTACCGGCCCTGTAAAATTGCCTTCAAGCCATTTTACCAATTCTGCTGCTTTTCTGATAACAATAATCTCTGTCTGAAAGAAGCTGCCACGATCCTGACTCTCGGAGTCTTAAAGTAGTCTTCGCAGATTGAAACTGGATTAGGATATCCGTCGGTTGGAGATCCAGTATAACGTTCTAAGAGAGAGAATGCTTTTCATTGCTCCGGTGATCAGAATTGACGGAGCTCTTTTGCACCCTTGATAGTTTGGACCGTAGTGACTTACTCCCAAGGGCACAACCACATATAACCAATGTATGACTTCTGATCTAAGTCCTAACTTCTGCCAGAGGTTGGGAACAATGAGACCTTTGTTTGTTCGCTCCTCCGGATCATATGATGGTCCAGGATTGTACCGATGTATTTAGCTTCGTGAGAAACCTCTAATGCAACTCCATCCAGAACTAGACACTGGAAATCGGGACGTTTGCGTTTCCTGGTGAATAGTACGAGTTCCATCGTCTGCGGTTTCACTCCAAGACAAATTGTCATGGGCCCAGTCGATTATTACCAGAAGTCGGACCAGGAATGAAAGAAATGCCTTTTGCGGTGTACCTCTGCTAACAATTTTGATCCGACATTCCAGCATCTCTTAAATCCCTTCCACTGCCTGTGCTGTTGAGAATGTTATGGATGGATATATGACCCCTATATTTCACGAAAGGCCGGCAAAGTAAAGTTCTAATTTTCCATGTTATTCTCCACATCACCTCTTGGAAGGCGGCTTTTATCGACTTGCCCTTAATGCAAACGTAGTGAAATCTACTGGTATTTGTTGAATCTACTTGTGTCCTAATTTTAAGACTCTGTTACCTTTCCATTGTTATCAATAGAATGAATGATAATTGCTCTTGCAGGTGAATGCAGGTCACTTTTACCTCTTTCCATAGACCAGTTGTATACGAAAAACCTTATAAATCTCCGTTACGATTGTTAATACCGGCTCCGCAGCGTATTATACCATCCGGTTCCGGCGATTTGTAAGACTTAAACCTTTTAATCTCCCATTTATGTTTGGGTATTGATTATGGCTTCATGTTTGCACATCAACGGGGAAGTTACCCACTGATAGTGGGTTCTTTCGTACCGAATTGAACTGAAACCATAGTGTTTCGGCCAGTGGCTGCCAACACAGCATCAAACCTATGTTTCTACGTAGGTTTGTATATTGCTACAACAACAACTTATGGTAGATCTCGTCTTAATACTAAATATGGATTGGAATCCTTAGATATTGGCTTATCACTATAGCTGGCCCAAGACTTTCGCTTAGCTTTTTTAATTTCACTCTTGTAGGTATTGAAATTACCCTCATAGGAATCCCAATCAGTGCCGAGGTTCGTCTTACTGGCTTTTGCGTAGAGTAGCTAACTGTTCAACTATTGCCTCAACAAACCGCTTGGGATTTCCTCCCCGGGTAGGTGATGGTAGACCATTTTTTAACACAGTTTTGAAGCTGCCAGAGCTCTGAATTTGTCATTCTCGTGGGATTTCTATGAGTTTTCTGTTCGATTACAAGTATAGAGATTTGGAAAAGTATCATCCTGTGATCCGAGAAAGAACACTTTTCAGATACCATCCTATTCTTAATACATATTAAAGTCGTCCATGTTAGTGGTTATATGGTAAAAACCAAAAATGTTTTACAATCGATCGAACTTTGAACATATTCTATATAGTATGACTGAAATTCTTTAAAATTAAGTGTTTAGGGGGCGTTTAATGTCGACCATTAAAAGCTGAGTTGGCATCAATGTAGAAAAATGGGTTGAAGCCAACAAGTCCATTCTGCCTATTTGAAGTCAAATAAAACATAAGTTTATACGAATGTTTGCTCTAAAAATTAAAATCAAAACTTTTATAAAGAAAAAAAATATTATAAAGGTCTTTATTAATTGCTTTCTGTGCGGGAACTTTTTCTCAGAATAGACCGTTGCCATGGTATAGCCCAACTATTCACGTTAACAGTATATACCTTGCAGGATTTGTAAGAGTTCAGCAGCAGTTTTGTAATTATGCAGATTTATCTGTACAAAGTTAAGCTCTTACTGTTTCCGTCTACTGATGCTTCTGAGGAATTAAAGAAATCATTTATTACATATAGTGACTGTCACTGAAAATGATGCAACCTGAAATGAAAAATGTAATCGTTGATACCTTCAAAGTGAGTTGAGATTCTTTAACAATTCAAAATACAATTTTGTAGGCTGAAAAGTTGTCTTTAAGGTGGCATAGAAAAATGTTTCATATACTAAAATTTTTGGAGCCACCGTGGTGCAATGGTATGCATGCCCGCCTTGCACGCTGAAGGTCGTGGGTTCGATTCCCCGGCCAGGCAACATCAACAATTTTTCAGCGGTGGCAAAATATCCCTCAGTGATGTTGGCGACATTTCCTGAGTATTTCAGCCATGTAAAACTTCTCTACAAAGCGGACTCGGCGATAAACAGTAGGTCCCATATCATTGAGTTAATATGAATCGGGGTGCACTCATTGATATCAGAGAATTCCCCTTGTCCCTTCAGGGATGTTTGTGGAACAATTATACATATGTATATATTATATACTAAAATTTTACCGAAAAAAATTACGTCAGGAACATCATTCTTTCTGTCGGAATCCATGACAAAACTTCTGAAAACTGTAGGGAAACAATTATTCCACCATTCTGATTACTAAAATGGCATAAAAAGCCAACAATTTAGAAATTATGAATCGATTATTGTAGTGCATCATTTTCAATGCTCATTGTAAAAATGCCCATTTTTGGTTTTCCAGTAAAATTTTAGTATAACGGTATTGTAAATGAAATATTTTTCTATGTCACTTTAAAGACAACTTTTCAGCCTACAAAATTGTATTTTAAATTGTTAAAGAATCTCAACTCATTTCGAAGTTATCAACGTTTACATTTTTCATTTCAGGTTGCAACATTTTCAGTGACAGTCACTGTATGTTATCATTTAGATTCTACTTTCAAAATCATATCAATCAAAATGTAATTTCTCAAATTGATTCGTTCGTTCGTTGAATAAATATTTTTTTTAATTTTGTTCATTTGTAATTTTATTTTCTTTTTTGTTCACAACAAATTTTTAATAAAAAACTAAAACAAAAAAATTATACTAGAGTCAAAATTAACATTTTCTTTGTATGTTTCTCAACATTTCAATTTCAGGTGGCCAGATTATCGAGTCCGTGTTTGGACTACAGACCCCCAGTGATGTAAAACAAAAAGGAATCATTTGATGAACGATCTTTGTTCTACATAAACAAACATTATATACAATACAAACTAGTCTATAAGCCATATGTACATGTTATTGAAATGCCAAAAAGAAAAACAAACACAAAGTAAGGAAACAAAAACAAAAAATATGTAAAACAAAACAAAAACAACAACAAATAGATTATAATAAATAAATGATAAATGTTAAATACAAAAACAACAAATACAATTTCACCAGAAAAAAAAACATCAACGAAAAAACATTGCATTCGAATCGAATTGTGGTGACAAAAAACAAACGATGTAAATAAGAAAATACATAAATTGGCTGTGATTATTTAATAATAATTTAAATAATATAAATTTAACAAAATAAAACTAACAATTTGATTCGAATATGAAAAAAAAATTATTCATAAAATATTTCTTTTAATAAACACTATATTTTGGAAAAAAGGTAAGGAATTAATATGGAATTGAAAAACTTCTACAGAAATAATTTGGGTTTGTCTAAACATAAAATTTGTAGAAAGACTCACCATAAAGCACTGATGATGATAAGGAAGATGAAAACTTAGGTGGCACAATCAACATAAAAAACTATTTAAAAAGAGCGTACCAGAAGGGACAATGGCAGACATCTTTTTTTCCGACTCTTTTTTAGCTCATTGATATCTTATCGAATAAAGCACGATACTTCTTGTAAAGCAAACACGAACACCACTTGTGCAGGTCTATTTACTTTAGTGGCCCCTTCGATCAGTTACATTTTGAATAACATGTTTTTGATTGTTCACATTAATGTAATACATTAAAACGCTGGATTTAATACACCCATTACGTTTCACCAAATCTGGAATTTGACACAGGAAGCGTAATCATCTTGGATAGGAATGAGTGCGTGTTGGACTTGTCATTATAGGATTATTTGTGAAGTAAAAATTCAATTTTCAACGAAAAATTAAATATATACATATGTATGTACCAATGCACAATTTCCAAGGTAGTGGTATCACACCAGCTGTTCGAATATGAAATGTCAAATCCCTTCATAAACAATTATTTTTGTTGTAATTTCCCCAAAAATATAAAGAACATTTTGACAAAACATACTCAAAATTTTACGATACCACTACCTGAGTAATTATGCCATGCTATGTACTATATATTTTAAAAATCTCTTTTAAATATGTATTCCTTTGCGGACCATTTTCTAAATGTATTTAAAATTAAACCCTTCGTGGCAATTGCTCAATTATATTTTAAACAACTCATTTTCAGTGGATTGTTTTCCATATGTGATAAAAGCCCTATAAAAAGTAACTTCAAAAATCGCGGGACCGGGAGAAACAAATCCCGGGATTCGGGATTTGAGTAATCCCGAAAAAACCCGGGTTTTCGGGATGGTCATCAATATTTTTCACCAATGAGTCGAAAATGGAAGAAGGAACCGGAGCTGAAGTTTACTGTGAAGAACTAAACATAGGCGCTCATCCAAACTTTGGGACAACTGCAGCTTTTTTCAGACAGAATTTTTGCAGTGTTGAAAGCTTTAGAGCACGGTATATGTGGATAGCCAGGAACCCCCAAGGCATTAGGGTCCTTCGCTAATGGCTGACACCAGCCATGTTTGAAAAGTTGGATAGTCATTTACATGTTTGGGCGCCAGTCGTAGTGAAACGGAGTTCCCCAAGGTGGGGTGAATTTAATTTTTTTGTATTTTTTTATGTTTTTATGGTTTGTTTACTGATATTTGACCTTTTTTAAATAGTTAGACCATATGAAAAACTCAAAAAAATCATATTTAGATGCAAAATATGAAAAAGACTCAAATGGAGGGTTGGCGTTTTTTATTTGGGATGACGACTTCTATTTTGTTTTTCAAAATAGTCAAGCTTAATCCCATAGTCGTTGTTTTACTATTTTATTAAAACAACTTTAATTTATTAGTGGGAAAAAAATTGCGATGTTTACCAAGGGGTAAGGTAGGGAAGACTATAGTTTCAGATCTCGTCAGATCTGGCGTTTTTTATTTGGGATAACGACTTCTATTTTGAAAAATCAAAATTAAAGACTCAAAAACTTGTACATTAAATTCCTCTGCAACTACTAGACCGAATTCGATTATGTTACCTGTCAAACAAAAAAAAAATAAATAAAAAAATAAAATAAATAAAATAAAATAACAATATGAAAATATATCTATCTGTTCAAAAGTTACAGAGAAACAAGTAAAAAAGTATCAGTCGGCTTTGCCGACAGAGATTATACCCTCAGCCTATGTGAATTTAAACGTTCATCTACGGACAGATCGAATGTGTTTAGGGTCTGCTCAGAATTTTGTGGCCCTTTTGGACATTTGAGTTTGCCGACAAAAATTTGGATTAGGATTAAAGTTCAAAAGTGTTGCGAAGGAGGTACATAAAGGACCGACATAGTCCATTATGCAAGTGGAGCATCGGTATAAATTTCCAAAGGATCTTCGAACAGACCCTAAACTGCACTTAAACCCAAAACATTAAACTTTTGTGGGAGAGG